>NC_135477.1:220539757-221166543 GCF_052094955.1 Ictidomys tridecemlineatus
GGATACACAGTGGATGGACAATAAGACTATTCAATGAGGATTAGGGGGTTAGACAAGAAAAACTTTTGCTTTATCTATTCTATTTTAATTTTTGTCAGTGAGAATCTAATACTTATATCAAATAAATAATTTATTATTAAGAGTAGTTGTGATGAGGGTTATGTATCAGGAATTTTTTCACTTTAGGTCTGATGCTTTTATTCATTCCATTAGGGAGGGGAAACTTAGGAGTGGGGAAGATCCTCCCTTTTGGCCTCTACTAGCCACAATAAACAGCACAGCGAGTGACCTGAGAGTGCACGTTGTGTCTGGGATGCGTTGGTTGTGCTCATTCATGCTGAGACATTGATTTTTGCCCATAAAAGGAGGAATTACAACATCAGACGTGGACTGTTCTCATTTCCAAACAGCCACAAACTGTCAACACAAGACTACCAATCTCTTGTTCTCACCTCTCTCACAAACACTCCCTGGAACCCAGGCCAGTCATAGAAAACAGATGTAGGCAGGCACTGTTTTGACAACACTGGAAACGCCTGTGATTAGGAGTCAGGACAGCGTAAAAATGATTAATATGCTCCTAAAAGAACAGGGAGTGCACCTTCAGAAGAGATGATTGGATGGGCGTCCCTGCTGGTATTCACCCTCTCCTACCCAAATAAGGACACACATTCCCACCCAGGTTCCTCCCAAGCAACCCCTTGATGAGTGCTTTCTGCAACATTTTTATCAGGACAAGGCAGGTGGGGAGGTGGAAGTATGGGTGGAAAAGCTGAAGGATGGCAAAAGAAACGCCAACATCTCCTTCTACCATAAAATAATCTTTAAGCAACCAATAGAATGGATTTTGTTGTTTTTTTTTTTTTTAAACGAACAGAGACACTTTCGTTGAATGTAGCAACATTCCATGGAATGTGGCAGTAGACAATGCAGTTACTAGTTCTTAATTTATGAGACAGAAAATCTTTGTTTAGCCTATTTCACATGAACTAAGGTTGTCCTTGAGTAACTAATTGTATGACTATTTACTAGGCAGTTGTCTTTTTCCTAGAAATACATTCTCAGTTGTGAGTTGTCGAAAAACTCCAGGACTCAAAATCAGAGGAGTTGGCTCAGTTCTTCATTAGCTGAGGGGACTTTCCAGATTCCAGAGCTGTACAAGGAAACATATCTCTGTTCTTTATAACTCACCCAGGCTCAGCTTAGACCGACACAGAATAATTGATTTGAGCTAAATTACTGAACAAGAACTGGCAGTGCCAAAATGTCAACTTCATCATCTCAACAATGAGACACACCACTCTTAACTTCTCTTCTGGTCTGTTTGTCCTTGTACAGTTAAAATTGAACAGTTAACTCTAAGGACAAAAAGTTCTCAGGGTGTGCTTTAGGACACCTGCTTTATGTGTCTTGGAAATTCAAGACAGTGGACCTGGAAAGGAGCCTTGGAGATCATGTGGTCCAGTGGAATGGGAGCATGTGGCTCCAAGAGAGCAGGAGGCATCTACATCCATCACTGCAGTGTCTTCTGGCCCTAAAACAGTGCCAGTTTTGTAGCTGGAACTCAGAAAGCATTTGTTGGAGAAAAAAAAAAAAAAGGTGTATTGGCTAATTGTCCTTTTTAAAATTTCTTTTTTTTTTTTTTCTTCCAAAAGTCCACTATCAAACAGATCAAGGCAGAAATAGCCTGGCTACAGTTTTTCAGTGGTGGTGGAACCCAGATCTCCACAATCGGGAGCCAGCTGCAGAACTGGCCCACAGTTTGAAGATTTGTTTAGTCCAGATCCTTGTATTTAGATGAGACAGCCTGATATCCAGGGAGGTTTAGGGTCCTTTAAAGACCACTCAGCTAATCAGGAACTGAGTCAACTGTTCTAATTTTGATTTCCAGAATTCTCAGATTACTTACAACTTAGAATATATTTCTAGAAAAAAGGACAATGGCTTGGTAAATAGTCTTGTAATTAAGGTTACTCAAGTACAATCTTAATTCATGTGCGATAAACTAAGCCAAGATTTTAAATGCTATCAAATTATCTCCACAATAGTGGTTTCAACATATGCTCCCACCCCACACTGTATAAATGTTTCTATTCCCCCCACAGCTTCATCAACTTTTGTTGATAACATTTTCCTCATGGTCCATTCATAAGTCTTTTCCTTGTAGTTTATCATTTTTGTGTCCTATGGAAGAAAATTTCCTATATATTAATGTCACACTCCTATTCTTCTTTGTTTTCTTCTTCAGGTTTTAAAGTTTGAAATTTCACATTTAGATTCTAATATGTCTGGACTTTATTTTGTGTATGGAGTGAGGTAGCAATCTAACCTAATCATTTCCATTCTTATCAATCTTTGTTTTTAGCATATTTTCTTGTGGTTTGGATTTTTACTTTATGTCCTTAACCATTAATTTGTTAATAATAATCAAATTAATAATCAGAGTATTGATTTATTTGAAGTTCCTAAATTCTAGTCTTGCTCTTCGTTGTGTGCATAATTTTATTTCTTGAAGGATTGTTTGTAATTTTATTTTATTTTTTTTTAGATTAGAAAATACTTTAATTGAGGATCTGTTTCAACCCAGAATTGGCGATAGTGTAGGATAGATTGTAAGGCTAACAGGCATGGAAACAGCACTGAGCTGCAAGTGAAGGGGTTGGGTTCTGAGCCTAGCTTTTCAAATAACCAAAATCATCTTTCAAAAGCCAATAATGCCAATAATGCCAATCTGAGGGGAAAGAAATGTGGCAGGTGACAAAATAATACTTAATATGAATATTAACACCTTTAATATTATATATATGTAAGTATACGAATATTAAAGATGTTATACAGAAATAAAATCAAAGTTAGAACCAGAGAAATCACAGAGATCTTCTGATTAGTCTAATAAACCCAGTGTATAAGCTTAGAAAACTTGGAAATAATCATTGCCATCATACATTTGAATGAAAGGAACAATTTTAACTCTGATGTAAAATAATAGTTTTTAAACATTTTCACTTTTATATCAAATTAGATATTGATTACATATATCATAAAATTAGTAAATCAAAGCAGGTTTTTCTATGTTGTAATTCATGCCAAACTTAATATTCTCTTCACTGATTCTTTGTACTGAGAAAGGGTAATTTCATTTTCCCCCTCATTCTTAAGAGTAACAACAGATTTTTGGTAATCTTCAACTTCTATAGTTCCAAGAAGTTCTTCTTTATTTACTTCTGTGTTCTCAGCAGCTGTAATTTGAAGAAGTGTTTGCAGGATATTTTTTACTGAGGCACTATTTTTCCATATATATTCTTCCATGTCTGCTTCAGTCTTATTTTTTTCCCATTCTTCAGTTTTCCAAGATTCATGGTATAAAACTGTTAGTAGATACATTGCATAATCATAATTCTGTCTTTTTAAAGGGCACCTATCTGTTTTGATGGTAAGTACATCTGTGGTCTTGCAGTATCGTTCTCCTACAAGTTTAATAAGTTTCTTCTTTGCATGATCAACTAAATTCAAATTGGAAAGTTTCACCCTTAAGGTTACTACTCGAGCTTTAGGGTTTCTAATAGATGGTCCTGATGAAACATAATCAGCTGTGTCAATTTCAATCGGAAAATGCTTCTCACATTTCTCATCACTGTCTAGTGCAGCTGACAGTACAGAAATCTTTAAGAGCTTCACAGTGTTTCTTAATTGCTACAGGAGTCAAATGCAGAAAATTGGGAATCTTTAAAAGTTCCAGATTTCCCTCCTTTGCCATAGGCACTCCTTTGTTTACTGGATAACCCATTCGAATAGGTAGAGGTACTGTGGAGGGTTTAAATGGTGCTGCAACAGGGTAAACACTGGGCCAGTCCTGGTCAACAGCAATTTTCTCTGTCCTAGGAGGCAGTGCGCAGGCCAGGTCTCTGAGCGTGGCAGTGGAGACGGTTCTCAGAGTCCTAATCCCCGGCTGAAGGCCGAGCCACAGGCGGACCACGGGGGCCGCCATGCTGCGAGCTTGTTTGTAATTTTAGATTGTGAATTCGTCTACATGGGAATTTACTTGTGGGTCTGGGAAGACCTGGTTGGAAATGTTTTCTTCTTACTTTTACCAGGTATCATTGTATGTGAATTTGGTATCATAACCCCCAAAACAGTCTTTAACATAATTTCTTAGCCAGAATTACAAAAGGCCAGAATCAGCCAGGGTCAACTTCAAGCCTCTAACAACACACAAGGCTGTGTCACAGTGCTGGCCAAATTTGGCCTCAGACTGAGTCTTCTCATTAATCCCAAGAAACTTTCTCTGTATACTAACTCAGTCTTTTAAGAGGATGTGAGGAAGATGAATGAGTACAACTATGTTTTAGATATTCCCACCAATGTAGAGCAGGAAAGAATTAAAGGAACTCAGAGAATAATGTGGCCAATATCCTACCTGGTTTCTGGCTTTCACAAGTCCCCCACAGTAACCACACATCCAGGCTTACCCCCAAATCACTGACAATAAAAGCAGAAATGGTTTGTGTTTGAAAAGTGTAATACTTTCAGCAGACTACAGGGTTACAAATGCAGGTAGGAAAATTAGACTTTATAACATATACCCAGGCCTGCCTGCGCTCTCTTGCTCTCTCACTTCTTCTCTCTCTCTCTCTCTCTCTCTCTCTCACACACACACACACACACACACACACACACACACACACACACTAGTATAAGATTAATTGAACACAGAAGAAATGGTTCTGGGATATTGTTAAGATTATCTGAACCCAGGCTTCCTATCCTGCCACTACAAATAAGAAGCTCTAGAGAAGATTATGCTAAGTGAAGTTAGCCAATCCCCCCAAAAACAAATGCCGAATGTCTTCTCTGATATAATGGGGGTGACTCAAAATGGGGTTGGGAGGGAGAGCAGGGAAGGAAGATTACCTCTAGATAGGGAATAGGGGTGGGAAGGAAAGGGAGGGAGAAGGGGAATAGCAAGGATGGTGGAAGGAGAGGGTCATCATTATACAAAATACATGTATGAAGATGTTAATTTGGTGTCAACATACCTTATATACAATCAGAGATATGATAAATTGGGGTATAAAGGTGTATTAAGAATTGTAATGCAAAAGTAAATAAATTTTTTAAAAAAGAAGCTCTATATATGTAATAAGAATTGTAATGCATTCTGCTGTCGTATGTAATTAAAAAATAAAATGAAATGATAAAATAAATAAATAAATAAGAAGAACACTTCCCTATTTAAAAAATATAAAACAAATTATAACAGACATTCTCTTAAATGCCTAGCAGAGCTTACAAGCAGGGAAGCCCCTACACATCCTACAGCTGAAGGGAACTGAAAGCCAGGCCAGAGAGTGAAGGAGTGTTTGTGGGGACGACTGGTATGGACGGATTTGGCTAACAGTAATCTTGGAGTTTGAATGTTAATGCCTATGTAGGAACAGCAGGGTAAAGGACTTCGTTATGGTCACGGAAGGTGGAACCTGAGACCCCTGCATAAACTTGGAATTCCAAAGCATTGAATCTCAGAGAAATAAACCAGGAGAAAAATCCAACCCGCCAGCACAGGGACCCTTTTCTATTTCTCCCAGCATTCTTAAAAGAGGCTAAGTTTTCCTGAGAATTCATATTTACAATCTTCTACTTTGTGAGTTTCAGTTTGACTATTTTTATATCTATGTGGTCTTAGAAAACTCATAGAAATTATGTTAAAGGTTGGGCCTTGCATCTTATCATAGGCTTGAAGTTGACCATGGCTGATTCTGGTCTTCAGGTCTCAGTTTTCCCCTCCTTGCTACAATATCACAAAGCAGAAATTTATGAATCCAAAGCACTGGAGACCATTTTACCCAAACATTAGCCAGTTTGCATTTTTATTAAGATTGCACAAAAACACTTCACTTAGATCAATTTGGGGAAGTACAGGATGCCCTTGTCTGAGTGCCTACCAATGTGCAAATAGTAAGATCTGAATTACTGAGGTTTTGTGACAGTCTCTGAATGGGTGAAGCTGACCTAAAAGTTCCCATGACTTGGGCTTCTGTACTTTCATCAGTTGCAGAATTCATCAGCAGAATTACAGATTATTGGCTTCTGGGCCTACAATTTTTGTTCTTTTCACTAAGTCAATTTTAACTGAGCCACACGTGACATTCATCCTCGTGAACGTTGAGAAAGGTGGGAGTGTTTCTATTTCACTGCGCGACCAGCACGCTGGTTTCATACAAGAGGTTCGTAGCATAGAAGTTAACTAGTGAGATCAAAATAAACACACAAGACTCAATTACCTTTTTCTATGACCAGGTCTGAGACGGCCCTCCCTCTAGCTCTCGCCTCAAACCACCCGGTGGGGCAGCAAGGCTTACTCAGGACTAGCAGGAGAGACAGAGAGAGAGAGAGAGAGAGAGAGAGAGAGAGAGAGAGAGAGAGAGAGAGAGAGAGAGAGAGCGCACGCCAGGGAGTGGCCTTGTATTGGGGAACAAGAAATTCAGGGGAAAATTCCATCCAATGAAGGTCGAGGGGGGGCAGCATTCCAAGGTCAGGGTCAGTGATTGGTCTCAGGGTCAATGGTCAGTCACACCCCCACACCGACAGGCTCTTGCACCTGGAGAGGGTGGGGATAGCTCCGACACAGTTTGGCCAGAACACTTCCCACCCAGTCAGGGAGGTGCCCAATCACGTGTGAGAATGGCTTCCCACAGTTTCTGTTCTCCTACTCTGTTTGGGGATAGAGTAGGTCTTCTGCATGCTAGACAAGCACTCTACCACTAAGCTACATCCTCAAACCTCTTGCTCTGCATTCCAACCCCTATTGTGTCAGCTTCTCCCAAATCCTTAGAGCTTGCACAAGTACAGATCTAATAATGAATTATGAGTAAAGAACAAAGAGGGGGAAGCCACCATTTCTTGAAGGATAGTAATTAACCAAAATCAGGTATCTCCATATAAAGTTGCATGAATCATTTCACTTCTATCCAGTATTCCGATTCGAGACTACGTTCTTCTCAGGTGTGTTCTTCCTACCTCCCTGGGATGCTCAGAGGTGTCTTGCTTTCTTTCCTTCCCTCTTGAAAACCCTGCTCATGGGAGGTCACTTTCTTCTTGCTGAGGGAACTACTTATCTTGGGCACTGCAGGAGATAGTAAGAACATCGGTTTTCTAGACAGAATTGAATAGAGCTGCCAGTCATTCTGCAACTCACCCAGTCACCTACCTTCATGATGCTTCACCTACCTCACTTTACAAAAGAGAAAACAGACCCGGAGACATGAAGTTTTTGCTTACCTTACCTTGGACTTGGTATAATCAATTTCTCCAGAACTCTACTGGCTCCATTCCTGACAAATGATAGAGGACCAATTATTTGGGTGGTATTGTGAAGAAATCCACTTAATCTGAGACAAAGAAAGATGTTTGTGTTCACATGAGTAGAAAGGGCTTTCTTACTGAACAGCTTTTAAAATACTATGACTGCCAAGAAGAGAAATGTGACTAATTAAAATTAAGTATTGCAAAATAAGTGGCCATGAGAAGAACTTTTTTGGATGTAAAGATGTTACCATGTGGCCATTTGCATTTAATGATTAAGGACAACAAAATTGAGACAGGAGGAGAGAAGCCAAGTCGCCTATGGGGTCAGTTAAGGAACGTCAAAATAAACAGCTTCAAAAATGTCTTAGTCAGCCATCACATTTATTCAAAGGTGCAATATTGAAATCGTACTCTGTGCTACATATTAACCACATGGCCCTTGACATTTTAGCTGGAGACGAAACCCTAAGTGTTTAAATAGAAATGCAGCCACTGCATTTCCTGATTATTTTAAAACCTTTGTTGTTTTTATAATTGACTTCGAAGCAGCTTATTTTTCTTAAATTGGCCCTTGTACAAAAAGTGTGTTCAACACTGCCTTAAGGTCACTGTGTTGTTAAGAGGGAACAAAGAGGGAACAAAGGCTGAAAGAACTGAGCTATGCTTGAGAAAGTGAGCAAGCATTTTAGTACCAGTGACCTTTTTATTAACTCTCAAAAAGGTATGCCTGCATCCATGCGCCACTATCCTCCAGGATGCCATTAGATTTGCTTATTTGTAAGGCCAATCATTATTGACATGTAGAAAATTAAAACATGCCCTAGTGATTTTGAGAAGCAATCCAAAGGACAACTATTTCTTCTGCTGCTCCCACATGCATACCTTTAAATGCAAGTACTCTGTGATCAGTCACTAGATTCACACTAATGGAACACATGGCCTGGAGCAAGGATAACCACCTTCTGCACCCCCAAACAGAGCAGTCCTGGTCCCGAGGCCTTATTGAATAGATGATATGTTTAAAAGGGTTAAACAAGAAAATAATGAGTGAACAGGGAGGTTGTTCAGGGTTTATGATTTAATTCACCCACCTGCAAATGTGTCTTTAGCACTTGGGGTAGGCGGGGGAGGGACGGACTCCTTTTTACTCAACCCGATGACTGATGGAAATGATTGCCCTATTCCAGCCTAAATTAAATGGGGTTGAGGCCTTGGAGTGACAGCAAAATGACAGCTGCCCTTTCAAACCCTGCCTTTTAAGTGTTTTCCGAGATGTCAGGGGAAAGAATTAGGAAAGAGGAGCCTTGTTATTAGAATAATGTCAGGCCTGCGGAGGTAGAATGTGCTCATGGGGCTTTAGGGTAAAAGTGCACATCAAATCAAGGTTGAGAGGAATGGAGGTGCACTTTCACAATAAAGGAACCCAAACTCTGCACAAGGTGGCCTTGATGACTGTTTCTTCAAGTGGCAGCCTTAGATGCTGGGGGTGCACAGGTGAACAGGTGGACCTTAGCATGTGAAGGGCATCTGTTGAGTGTTCTGGAGCAAGGGGACTGACGTGGATTCTTAATCCGTCACCAATATTAATATTTCACAAATCCATCACGGCCTATTAGTCTCCCCTACCTGGATGGCTCTCCACCTAAAATGCTCTTGTTCCAAGCCAGTGGGCACACTCAAGGTGGCATGACTTGCCCTTTCTCATCAGCTTTGGGATCTGCCTAATGGTCATGGGATCATTGTGGAGCTGGAAAGAACTTAGCATGCTTTGGTTTAAAGAAAAAGAATTATTTTATTTTATTGGTACCAGGGATTAAACTCATGGTTACTTAACTCTTAGCCACATCCCCAGCTCTATCTATCTATCTATTTATTTATTTATTTAGAGACTGAGTCTTGCTAAGTTGCTTAGGTCCTCACTAAATTACTGAAGCTGGCTTTGAACTTTCAATCCTCCTCTCTCAGGCTCCTGAGCTGCTGGGTTTACAGACATGCACCACCATACCTGGCTAAAGAAGAATTTTATAAACGAGGAAACAATGGCCAGACAGATGAAGTGACTTTCTCAAGGCCTCTAAACAAATTACGGGAAAAGCCAGCTTCAGAACTAGCTGTCCCAATTCTTAGTCTTATCCTGAATTCCCTACCCCACAAGATCCAGAGATGGAGAGTGTCCTGGGTCAGGGAGAAACTTTTTAGGAAAAGGGCAGTTTTCCTCCGTATGGTGCCACAGTCCCTATACTGCAATGCCACAAGCTGCTTCTAAACTATTTGAGAAAGTTCACTGACTTTAAACATCTAAAAAAATCCCTAGGCCCCAAAAAAGTCCTGGGCAGGAAAAAAATAAACTGGTACTTAGACCCAGCAGTCTAGGTGGTAAGGTTACATCTCTGTGACACAGCGTAATTGCAAAAGGCTTTTTGTGACTGCTAAGTAAGGAATAAGGAGATGGAGACATTATTTTTTTTGAAGAGCCAGCTCACCCTTTTGCCTGGTGTCCCCTTAGGCATAATCAAGGCACTTAAGTACACTTGCAGGTAGCTGTGACTCTAAATTTTCTCCAAGAACATAAAAACGCACAAGCATTTCCATGGGGGAGGCTGCGACACAAGAACCCATAGGAATACACTTTAGCATTGGGTCAAAATAGAATTTCTTGTTGGAAGCTCTAGTTCTCATCATGTTTTTTTCTCCACGTTTATTTATAAAATGTGAGGATTTTATGTGTTTTCAGCTTAAAAAAAATGCATTAATAGGCTTTGGGGGCCTTGGGCAGTTTTGTTTATGTTCCTCTAAAAGGCAGATCTATGAAAGATAGGATAGGGTTTCTCTAATTAGAGCCAGAGGCCAGGCTGGGAAGGAAGTTGCTGCAGAATTTCTTGTGCTGAGAGGGGGTCCAGGCCTTCCTCCTTCTAGGACCCTGCCCTCTCTCCCCTGCTGCCTTGTAGAGAAAGGAGAGGAAGAGAGAGAGATTACTAAACCATTTGCCTAGTGAAAAGGTACAACGTGGTGTGGGAATGAAATCACTAATAAATACCATTAGACAGACTTTAGAAGCAAAAAGCAAATACCCCTGTATGCAAAAATCTTAATATTTTGATTTGTAAATGGGCTGACGAGCTGCTAGTTGAGAACAGTCAGGTGACTTTGACAGGTGGCTGGATCAGAAGTATTTTTTACAGGCTGTACTTGCTCATACCACATGATTTCCCACTGTTCCTGGGGCTCTCTTGACGGTCCCCCTCTGTGCTGTGCTTGCTTCTGTCACAGCCGCCCCTCGGACTTCTTCCTTCCCATCCTTCTTCTCTCTTTGCCTTTGGCCCAGCCAAGCCCTGCCTCAGTTTGAACCCCACCTCCTTCCTCATTTCCAGCAGTGGGTGCTTTCTCAGCTAACTCTGTCCACAGTTGCTGCTCCTCACTGGAGCTACTGTCTGCTGTGATTCATCCAAAGTCTCTTCCTCTTTTGAAGATGTCGCCTCTAGCTCCCTTTGGGGGAACTGTGCATCGCCCATTCTGTGAGTTTTCCCCACGGTGCATTCCCAGAATTCCATTTATAACCCTTGCTGTACTTTTTCTTTGGTTTCCCAATTCAGTGAGAGCTGCTCAGAATGGGAACTGGGTCTACAGGGCTCACCACTGAGTCATCTTTGTCCACCTTGCTGCCCAGCACATGTGGGAATCTAGAGATCCCTTAAAGAAGTAGATCAACAATCAAAGGGCAGAGCTTCCTCACTAGCCAACAATGAAATACTTATTATTCAGATAATTCAGGCTTCACTTTTTTTTTTTTTTTTTGTACTAGGGATTGAACCAAGGGGCACTTTCCTACTGAGTTCCATCCACAGCTCTTTTAAATTTTTATTTAGAGACAGGGTCTCACTAAGTTGCTTAAAGCCTCACCAAGTTGCTGAGGCTGATCTCGAAATTGTGATCTTCCTGCCTCAGCCTCCCTAGTTGCTGGGATTATAGGTATGTACCACTCTGCCTGGCAAAACTTCACTTTTGCACAGACGATTCTTTTTTGTTTTTTATTTTTGAGATATTGAAGAATCTTTATTTTATTCATTTATTTATATGCACTTCTGAGAATTGAACCCAGTGCCTCACTAGAGGCTAGTGGTAGAGCAGGCAAGTGCTCTACCACTGAGCCACAACCACAGCCTCTTGCATAGACAATTCTTGATGCCATTTCCTTATACATATATGCTGATTTTTTCTCCTCTGTGTTTCAGTTTGGCTGCAATTATTAGGTCAGAATGAAGCCATTAGAGCTGAAACCCTTTGTGGCCTGGAATGTCTAGAAGGCAGCCAGGGTAGAGTCACTGAGCTGAGATTCTGTGGGAAGCAAAAGAAGATGCCAGGAAGTTAGGCTGCAGACAAGAAGGGAAGGGTCAGGGCAGAGGAAGTGTGAGTGGGAGACAATCCTGGCAGTGCTCAATGCTCAGAGTGCAGGGTCTACGAGGGGCCGCCCTGAACCTCCAGGCCCCTGTGAAACTCGTCTTGGGCATCCTCCCAGTCACCTGCTTTCTGTTTACTTTTTTTTTTGGCATAATTATGCATTTCCCACTTAGAGACTGGACTGCTAGGGCTTCTTTTCTGGCCAATGTTTCCCTGGGAGCTATTTGGAAGGGCTGTGAAGAGCAGGACGGGGTCTCTCTTGACTCTCCCCTACTTGATTTCCACACTAGAGAGGCCAATTGGATCTTTATCTGAAAACTTCCACATCATCTGGGATGGCATCTCAATTTCCCATAAGCCTATCTAAAAAGAAAAACCAAGCCAAAGATGGAATGCTCAGAAAAATCACAGCTCACCAGCCCTTTTGTGGTTTCTTTCAGCTGGCTCAGAGCTGATCCCTGGATAAAATGTGGATTGCTTTGTGTCCCAACAGTCCTTTTTGGTGCCCAATTCCCCTTCTCCCACTCCCAACACCTGTCTTCAAGTCCCCAGAACCTTCATGATGGCTTTAATTCTCTTATGACAAAAAAAAAAAAAAACCCATAAAGTAATGTGATACTCTTCAGGGGCACTTGCAATTTTGGGAGGAGTACTGGGGATTGAACTCAGGGGTACTCCACCACTGAGCCACATCTCCAGCCCTATTTTGTATTTGGAGACAGGGTCCCACTGAGTTGCTTAGCGCCTCACTATTGCTGAGGCTGGCTTTGTTCTCATTATCCTCCTGCCTCAGCCACCTAAGCCGCTGGGATTACAGGCATATGTCACCATGTCCAGTGGATACTTGCAGTCTCACAAGGAATGAATCCTTCAGCTTAGAATGAATCTAGGTGTGGAATTTAGGTACCAGGAAGAAGGAGTTTTCTGGGTTGAGAGCCCCTTCTAGAGCTGTTGAAATCATGCTATGCATACGTCTACCAATTGGCTCATTCTTGAGTCCAGTCTTTCTTATTCATGATTCTTGTGTGTGATTTTTATTATTTCTGGGTGAGAATGACTTCTAAAGCATTCTTCCCAACCCTAAGACACTAAATTCAGCAATTTGGGGGAGCACAGTAATGTTGACCCAGGAAAACACACTAATATCCCCTAGAATTGTCATGTTTTCCTTTAAAATTCATCAAATACCTGTTGTAGTGAGCAGAGAGTGTTTGTTTCTCATGTTTAGTTTCCCAGTGCACAGTGTCTGGCACATAGTAGGTGCTCAGTAGATGTTTAATGAATTGTATTGAAGTGACTCTAACCACACCCATATAACTAGCCCTTGTTGTTTGGTTTAAATCACATGTTGTATTTGCTTGGAATCTGTAAATAAAGCAGACTGATGTTGGTGCCTTATTCATTTGTGTGCTCTTAAAGACACAAAATACATAACTAAAAGTTGCTTAAACAGACAGTTTTGTCTTTGTTTTTGTTTTTCCTCTCCATACAACACCACACAAGTAATGCAAAGAAAGGGCTGTTCTGAGGTCCAATGAGAACATCAGGGAGCTGGGTTTTTTTCGTCATTCCTGGTGCTTAGCCCTCAGTGGATGAGAATTGCCCACTCTCAGGCTCACAACATGGCTGCTACCGCTCCAAATACCATCTTCTTAGCAAGTGCACTCAAGGCAGAAAGCAAGTGCCTCCACCCTTCCTGGTTCCTCTATATCCTTCACTAGGAAAAAATATCTTCACCTAAAAGAGGTACCTTCTTACATCTGATTGGCCCAAAGTGCACCAATCACAGTGCACGGGAAAGGTTCTTACTCAGGGGTTCCACAAAAGAGCCTTCTTACCAACCATATTGGGAGGAGGGTGCTTGTCTGGTAAATGACAAAAAGCATCAGCCGGGATTCAAGCTCAACCAGGGAAACAGTCTTCTCAGGCATTTTACTTACAGATAGAAATCCTAGTTATCTACTTCTTCCTGAGGCAGACAGCCAGTTAATAACCAGGAAGGAACCAGGAGTCCCAGATCTGTATTATTTTTAAGTCAGTGTCTTTTTAGATGTTGCTAGGGAGGGGTTGGACTACTCTGCCATGAAGTGATTTCATTTTAGGGCAAATTGTCTTGAAATGTTTTCATTAGCTTAAAGGTCCCCTCCAAGTTTACTTCTCTTCTAAAAGGAGAGACTCAACAAATTTTACCCTGAGTTATACATAATCCATTTACATGAGAGTTCTTGACATTTTGACTAATATCATTTCTTTAATGTATCAGTAGTTTTTATGATGCAAATTTTTATTCCATTCTTGATCCAGTAGGTGAGTTTGGGTGAAGGACATCCAATGGATGCCAAAAATAAATTTCCCCCACTATTTTCTAAAATAGAAAACAGCCTATTTTACAGACTAAAAAGTTGAAAACAATAATTTGTTGGGGTAACTGGGAGTTTGGATGAAACAAGGTTGGCCATGAGTTGGTTGATTTGGGTTGGTATATGGCTACGAACACTACACGGAGATTCATTATATTATTCTATTATTTTCCAAGAAGAAACAAAAATATAAATAAAAATAATTTTTAAAAAATCAATGATCATAATAAAAAATTAAAATTCAATTGAATTTCATGCAAAATTTCCATACTGGTGAAAAAAACAGCCTGTAATTTGAAAGATTAAGTGTTTTGGAAGAAACAATCAAATTCTCCAGATATGTAAAGATTTTCCCACAATTTCAATTTATTCTATATCTCCAGGAGCATAAGTGTTAGTAAGTTTGGTAGAAACTGCAGTGATTCAAGAATCTATCAGTTGACTGAAATGTGATCATTTGGGACACAAGTATGCAAAGAAATAACCCACAGCAGCAGAAGCAAGTGGGAAACCATCACCCTTTTGATTTTCTTGCATGGACAAAGGAACGTAGGAATTCCACATCTCAAGTTCTGGCTTAGGATTTGACGCAAGACCTATGAGGCCATTGAGGAAAGCCCACTTTTTACTTGTTCTCTGTGTTGCTGAAGGTGTAGAAGAAAATGTGGTCTGTGCAAGCATGGTGACAAAAGGAGCTCACCTGGACTTGGGGCACTAAAGCAGCTCCAATAGGAAGCACAAACTGGGATCTGAGGGAAGTTGAGGAGTTGAGCAGGAACTGGGCTGGGGAGGAGGAAGCTGAGTGCTGCAGGGAGATTGAACAGCATGTGCAAAAGTGCTGAGGTGGTGGAAAGAGACAAAAGTGTCTCCAGGTATTACCCAAGGCCTGGGTGTCTGTAGGGCCTGCATTAGGAAGAAAGAAGTAGGAAATGCGTCTAGGGGGAGAACAAGGATAGACCATGCATAGTCATGTGGAGGGAAGCAGCAGCCCAGAGTGCAGTAGAAGGGACTCTCTTTTGGGAGGGATCCAGCAGGCCAAGACCAAGAAAAGAGAAAATGGTAAGTCTTAACTTGATGGTGTTTGGCCAGTAGATTCTCATAGTTCTAGAGCTGCATCCTGTTTGAAGTTCTTTCCAGTGTGCGGGGTAATAATTCCCTCTTGGCACATCCAAGTTATCAGAGGGAAGTTATAAAGGCGGGGGGGGGGGGAAGGACTGAGTCACTAAAGAGTCAGGGCAAGGGCTGGGACAATGAGTATCAGGTGAAAATCAGGATCTCAGATGTGACTCAAATCTCAGATGTGACTGTATGTGGTCATCAATGCAAAATGGAGGCCTGGGTTTGTTCATTTGCTCTGGATAAAATAGATGATCTCAGAAGACAGGGGAGCCAGAGGACAGTTGGGTGAGAGCAGTTTTGTTTCCTTGATTCTGTGACAAACTTTTTGATATTTGCCAAAAAAAAAAAAATACACTTTTTTTAAAAAAGGTGTTTTAGTCAACGTGACCAAAAGATATGACTAGAACAATTTAGAGGAAGAAATGTTTATCTTTGGCTCTCAGTTTCAGAGGTTCTGTTCATGATCAGCCAATTCCAGAGCTGGAATGCAAGCTGAGGCAGAACAGATGGGCATGGTGGAGGGAAGCAGCTCAGAACATGACAGCCAGGAAGTAGAGGGAGAGCTCTGCTTATCTGGGACAAAATATGAACCCCAAAGGTACATTCTCAGTAATTCAGTCCTCCAGTCACACCCTACCTACCTATGGTTACCCGGTTACCACCCAGTTAATCCATACCAAGGGATTAATCCACTGGTGAGGTTACACCTCTCATCATCTAATCATGTCACCTCTGAAAATTCTTGCATGAGCTTTTGGGGAACACCTCATATCCAAACCCCAACATAGGGCTATTTCTTCTTGGCTATGAATTACATTTGCTGTTTCTCCTCTTTTACGCATAAGATACATCTGTTAGGTTCTCCATAGGAGAGGAATTCCTGGTACAAAAAGGCTGAGATGATCGTGGAGTAACTTTTCTGAGCCAGGGAAGGAGGCTGATCAGCCCTCTGGGAGTGATCTCTCTTTATCAGGGCATTAACCGTTTGCCTGGTATACACATTAGTTATAAAATGTCTCCAGAGAGCTGATGTTTCGTGCTGGGGTGGGGTTGGGGGTGCATGTAGAATCAGAAAATGTTGGCTCTGGATGGAACCTTGGGGCCTTGGGGCTTTGGTATCATTGAGGGCAAACTGCTCTTCTGACAGGTGAGAACAATAAAACCAAGAGGGATTTGTATCCAAGAGTGGAGGTCAATTGCAAGATAGGGAGAAGAGCCCTAGTTCTGCAAGTCTTCCTCTGTGCTTTTTCTGCAGACTAAAGATTGTATCAGGCAACTGCACCAGGTCTAGTAAATCCCCGTATGACATGGACCTCCTCCTTCCAACAGCCTCTTAAAACATGAGGCTTTGGGGGTTTTCACTTCCTTTCCTAAATAACATGATGAGAAAACCAAAACATTGAGCAAGCTTTTGACACCCAGAAAAAGAGAAACTACAAATAGTAGAAACAGCAAAATGAGTTGAAATTACTATGAACTTGGGCTTCAAAGGAAATAAAACACAAATTTTAGATTTTTCTTGGTTCATTTTTCTCACCTAGTTTGGTGTGTGTGTTGGGGGGGGGTGTGAGTATGGGCATGTGTGTGTGTGTGTTGCTTAGTTATTGCATTTTTTTCTTCTTTTTTTAAACCTTAAGGGAAGGTTATTGCATTTTTGTAAGACATTGTAAATATTTTATGAAACAAGGTTGAGTGGGCAAGTATGAAAGAGAAAATACGTTTGTAGACAGTAGCAAGAAGAAATATAGAATGGATATATAGATCATGTGTGGAAGCTGAGAATAGGCGCCGGACACCTCCCTTGAAGTCAAAGACAAAGGAATGCTGGGAACCTCACTTTACTTCTTATCCCTCCCTCAGGTTTTATTTGGTTTGGACCAATTATATGGCACAGAGTTTTCTTTCTGAATCCCACATTTTCCAGGCCAATCATATGCATGTACACCATATACACTTAAAGTACATGAAACTAGTTCAAGAATTCAAATAAATGAATGATGAACAGAGAGAGAGAGAGAGAGAGAGAGAGAGAGAGAGAGAGAGAGAGAGGAGGAGGAAATTACAGAGACTATGTACAGTACATCAGAGAATGTGATCTATAGAGCTAGTGCTAATACAAATCAAGAGGGAAAAGACAAAGTTTGCTTAGTGAGGGGTGTTAGGAAATCTAGGTCACTATATTTAAAAAAAAAAAAAAGATTCACACTTATACTAACCCAAAGAAAGACTCCAGATGGATCAAAGACCTAAACATGAAAGTAAAGTCATACAGCTACTAAGATAAAATGTAGAAGAATATTTTTGTGACTCAGAAGAAGGAAGGGTATTCTAAAATGACCCCAAATCCTCACTCATGCTGGACAGAGATGGAATGAGAGGTTGGGGGAATGATTGCCCATCATCAACCAAAAAAAACTGCAGTGATGTAAGCAACAAAGAGTTTACATGGAAAGTATACAAGGATTCCTGCACAGCAACAAGAAAATCACAAAAATTTTAAGGCACAAACAGGCAAGATATAAAAAGGCAAGTCATAGAAGAGAAAATCCAGATGGCAAGCATGTATATAACGACATGTGAAAATTAACAGAAATCAGAGAAATACAAAGCAAAGAAACAATAGCATACCACTCTATTCCCATGAAATTCTTATTATTTTGGGGGGTACTGGGGCATTCCACCACTAAGCCACATCCTCAGCCCTATTTTGTATTTTATTTAGAGACAGGGTCTCACTGAGTTGCTTAGTGCCTCACCAATTGCTGAGGCAGGCTTTGAACTTGTGATGCTCCTGTCTCCAGTATGCGTCACCATGCCCAGTGCCATGAAATTCATATTCACAAAATTTGGAAGTCACCAATGCCATGGGGCAGGGGTAATAAATGGGAAAGCAAACTGTTGCGTCCTGCTAGTGGGAATATAACGAAGTGCATGCATTCTGGAATACAAGGTACCAGAGTCCACTAATCTGCAAGTACTTGACTTTGTATGGTAATAGCATTTCTGAGAAATTCTCAAAAGGTCTGAAAGAGTACAGGTATACACGTGTATCACACATTATGGAGTTGTTTTTTTTTTTTTGGCAATGAGGAATTGGGCACAAATTAGGAGAATGAGGAATTCATAACCATGGAAATTAGGAAGCAAAATATGGTGAAATATTATAAAATGAAATATGTGGTTAGAAGCAAAAAAAAAAAAGTAGGTGCATACACAAATAGAACTTGAAAAACATACTGATGGGTGAAAAATTAAGAAAAAAGAACAATGTTTTGCTTAGCACAATATAATTTATGGAAAGTAAAAATACATGCAAAAAGTAGCAGATGATATAACTTCAATGATAGATATCAAATAAACTTAGCATAGGCTGCCATGGGGAAGGGAGTGGGATGATTGAAAACACATTGATGGAACAAGAGCAGCTGTGGCCTGAGTGATGATGGTAACATATCACAAAACACAACTGGTGACTCCACCAGCCCTCTGGATCTGAGGTCCTACCTAAGGATGTACAACAGAACAAAACCAATGAGGCATCTTAACTGTTCCCTTTAATTCTAAGAACGGCATGCAAAGTAAATATTTGATGCCAGGGTTATTGATACCCTCTTTTCTTCTCTAGTTATTTGCTTTCCTATTAGTAATAATGTGAAAAAAATTAATTTGGCAAGCAGTGGTTGCTAGCTATCTTTTGGTGTCATTTACTCCAAAGTGCCCTTTATTATAGCGGACGCTGGCTATCTGGAATAAAGATGACATTTTAAGAGCCCCACACAGCTAAGTGTGGCATTGGACTAAGTTCTGCTCAGGGATGGGGGGGCGGGGGTGCAAGGAGAAATGGTTTGCTCTTCTGTGAAACTTGTCCTTAAACAGAGAGGGCCTAAACTTCTTCCTATACCCTGCTGGTTGGGCTGCTGGACATGGTGTCTAGCCACCTCTGCATGTGTGGTCCATTCCCTCAGTTAACAAAAATTTGGTACCTTATTAAAGGAAAGTTTAAAAAAAATGAAAACTTCCATGTATGGATGGAAACATGAAATTAACATTTTTACAAGTCAAAAATGACCAAATTCCACAAATTTCTTATAGCATCTAATGGGATGATTACTTGGCTGTATGTATTGAAGTGCTCCCTGTTTTCCTCTCCTTCGGGGAAAAAGGACCACTCACCTGGCATCTTCTAAAGACCAAGAACACCCTCTTCATTCAATTTGTTTAGGGTTCTTCTAAAACTCCTTTTTGCAGATAATTTACTAGAATGCATAAGCAATAACTCCCTAAGAGTGTTGTTCTTGGTGCATGCTCCTTCTGAAGCAGCCCTAGAGCCAACAACCAGGTACAGAGAGTTATTTAGGAGGTGATCCCAGGAAATGAAAACAAAGGCAAGAGGAAATGAGATGTGAAAGCAAGGCAGCCAATAAGAGGTATGGTATCCAGCAAGTGCCCACTGTGTGCAGGCAGAGCAGACCCCACCCGGGGCTCTGGGAGCTGATGTAGAGCAGCTACACCTGAGGGATGAGAAAACTGGAGTAGTCAACCACCAGGCTGGTGGAGAGAGCAGGTGCCTGTTTTTCAGCACTTTCAAGTTGCTGTGGGTGGAATGGCCCAACCATCAAAGGAAGCCTTCAGGAAAAAAGGCCCAAATTCTGACAGTTACAGATCAACAGCAGGTATGGCTGTAGGAAGGCCTGAGAAGATTTGAGTGGAGCTCCCACAGTGGATACCACGTGTTAACTGATGACTTTATGAAGACCTGGCAAACCCAAGTTCTCATTAGTTGCTTTTTGAACAGACAAATAAATGAGTGACCTGGAAATTTTGCATTAAATCCAACAAAGAAACACACGAACACACACCCTTTCATGCTCCTGTGCCTGGTCCTCATGCACCTGTCTGAGAATTTCTCATGAATATATACACAGGCGCAGAGTTTATCCAGCTGTCTAACTTTTGTCGGTCGTTGGATGTATAGATCCTGGCACAGACTAGTTCTGCAACTTTAAGTGAATCTTTGATATCATCACGAATAACACAAATATTTTTGACAACATCAACAATGTCATAGATGTAGTTATATCCAGTTCACAGAGAACAAAAACAAAACTCAAACTGAAAAAAAAATAATAATAAAGCCTCAGAGCCAGTTTACACTCCAGAGCCAGAGCAGGGAGAGAAATGGAACCACAGCTGCCTTTTCCTTAGCAGCCAGCACCTGGGACATGGTCCAAAGGTACCAAAGTTGTAATTCCAGTTAGGGCACTAATTCCCACTGGACCTGAAGCAGGTCAGTTCACTCCAGTCAGCAAAATAATAAAGGGCACTCCTCAAGGGCAATAAGAAATGAAGTTTGTAAAGCACTTTGAGATGAAAGCTCCTATTACAGTGTGCAGAAAGGGAGGAGCTCAGAAACAGAGGCCCCAGGCTTAGCAGGGACAGAAAAGGTCAGCATATCCCAGACTGTGCAATGATCTAATTAAGCCTTCTGCAACCCTCACCACCGGTCAAGTTCAGATTTCTGTCTCTCCGTGTAATGTCTAGAAACTACAGATGAGTACAAAAGAAGCCCAAGTTTCTTTCTGCTGAGACACTAAAAGACCATGCCCCTTTGAGTCTGTGCATGTGCACCATCTCTCACTGTAAAAAATCTGTTTTTTAACCTTACCTATACTTGAAACACATTCAGGGAAGCAGGTAGCATTGTGTTTGGCCACGGTAATAATAAGCACTGATAAAACACACAGATGATTGTGGCTGTATGAATAATCCTCTTACCTATCAGAAGAATCTGTCTCTTTGAACTTAGGTGAGAGTTTGGTGTGTTCTGGAAAATGTGCATCCATGTTTTTCTTGTTCTATAACTACACAGTCTTGCCTTGTTATTTTGTTTGGTTTGCTCCAGAAACATTTCATGGATCTCTTGAGACTTTACCTTTTTACTTTTACTCTTCTTTGAAATTTTAACTGTTAAAGGGATTCCTAGCGCTCTAGTGATTATTCTTTGCGGGATAGTCTTCTGGGGCTTTCTTCTCCAGGTGAAAACTATTATATCTCTTTCACCTCTGCATGGAGAGTCTTGCCAAAGCTAGTCTCTAAAGAGAAGGAATTTCAATCATGTGTAGTTGTTCCAATGGGCATATCCCATGCCTTGCCAGTGGAAGGATTTATATTCCCCCACTCTCCAGGGATAAAACTGAACCCAAAGGCTATCTGGTTTTATTCAAGTCATGCACCAGGAGAGAAATTTATTATAGTTGCTATAGTTAGGCACTATTGAGCAAAGTGCCCTGGTGCTCATAAGCCCATGGGTCTACTCCTTCTATGAGCTTCCAGAGGGACCTGGAGGATATGAGTACCAATAATATTAGAGTGTTTTGTAATACTAGCTGTCTCCAATGTCAGATTAGATTTGCAAAGCTTTCAAATGAAGGTGTCTATCACCTATAGTACCATGAGTGGTACATAGTCATTTGTGATAAACTAAACTTTTCAAATGTGATTTTCATGTCCCTGTATTTTAAAAAAAAAATCCTTGTTAACAAAACAGCAAACACATATTAGGAAATTACTTTGTGCCAGATGGAGAAATTTTGCATAGAAATGGAAGGAATGTAGAAGGATCAAGTGGAAATTATACAACTGAAAACTACAATATCAGAAATAAGGAATTCAGTCAATGTGTTTACTGCAGAAGAAGAAAGAATTGATGAATTTAAAGACAGATCAATAGAAATAAGGCAAACTGGATCACAAAGAGAAAAAGAATGAAGAAAATCTCTGAATTATAAGTGCGAGACACCCCCAAATGTTCCAATATCCAAGAAAGATGGGACAAGGTGTATCAGAAGAAACATTTATAGAGATAATGGCTAATATTTGTCCAAAGTTAATGACAGACATTGACCTAGATAGAAGTCAAAGAGCAAAATTCCCAAGAATAAATTCTCATCTCCCTATTACTTTCTATTTGACTATTTTGATTTTTTTCATAGCCTATATCATTATTTGAATTTATCATTATTTATCTTATGACTTTGCTATATCATTTCTTCACTCACTAGAATATAAGCTCCCTGAAAGCAGTAAACATGCATTTTTTCATTCAGTAATGTGTAGTCTCAATGCTTAGAAAAGTGTTTGGTACTTATTGGGAGGTCATTTGTGCACATATGAGAACAGACACTGCAGGTTTCAGCAATTACCTGCCCCCATCAAGATTCTGAGTAGCTTAGCTTACTTTCACTGAGTAACTCACTCTCCTGGCTCATTTATACCTCTTCTTCTGCCTCTCAAGTTGGTAGGGTAAGCCAACATGATAATTTTACCACTGCAAACACTCCAGGTTACTCCATCCACCCAGCTGTCCATCACAATCAAACAGAGCAGGGAATAGGACACAGGGCATTAGTGGTTAGGTTTTTCTTAGACTTACTGCATAAACTTACCAGACTTCTCTTAGATCTGGAGCTATCTTTTTTCATGACTGTCTTTTCTTATTGATTATCTTCTACTCAGCTGAGTTGTGGTCAAGAAAGAAAAAGAAAAAATAATTTTTTTTTTTTTTTTGGTGGTGGTTGTACTGAAGATTGAACCCAGGGCTTTGTGTACGTGAGGCAAGCATACCAACTGAGCTATATCCCCATGCAGAAAGGAAAAACTTTTTTAAAAGTTTTTTTTTTAAAAAATGCAGTGAAGAGGCAAGCTTAAAAAACAAACTACTTCAATAAAATTGATACACATGAATATTTCCTTTATTTTCCCCAAGGGTTTTATCTCTATCAGTTCTGTTCTATAATATCCATAGGAAAAGATAAGCAGGTCAATTGCAAAAATATTTCAATTGGAGTTGGAAAACTGAGATTCAGATTGATTAGGTGACTTTTCCTTATATTCTGCCCAGGAGTGGCTTAGTATTTTAAACCAGCAGTTCCTACATAATGCAAATGGAAATAAACTCACAAGTCCCCTATGACAGGGGAGAGTTGAAGAAGGCATGCGAATAAACTACCTGCTTCAGATTTTACTGTCTTTGTTTAAATCTATCTTGAAGGCTGGGAATGTAGCTCAGTGATGGAGCACTTGCCTGGCATGCACAGGGCCCTGGGATTCAGTCCATAGTGAAAAAAAATAAATCTGTCTTGATATTTCTGAAGCCTTAATCATTGTCAGGAAAGAACCATCTGCTACAAGAAATTCTTTTCATTCTCCAATTTGCTATACCTAGCAACTTTGTATCTTTATTAAACCTCTCATTTTGTAAAGGATGACACAAAACCTCTTGATTATGGTTTCAATGGCTAGATAGCATAGCATCATCCCTGTTAATGCTCTGAGATCAGCCTGATGCTTTTCCTCTGTGAGATGAGACTCAGCCCAGTGCCTTGGCTAAAAAACTATCAGGCACATGGAAAAAAGAACTGAAAGACCCCTGATTACAAACCAGTAGGCAGAATAACTGACATATATATGCCTGGATCAAGTGATTCAAAATCACTTGCTGAAAGCCAATTCTGTATCTGACCCTGAGTCACATTCTAGAGAATATAAACATTTATAAACACAGTTTCTACACTTCAGGAGTTCATAGAGGGGAAGACTGACTTAAACTACCCAAACCCTAAAAATGGATTTTTATCTAGTTTTAAAAAGTTCTTTATAAACTATTAAAAATGCTAGACAAATATTGAGGCATTTTTGAACATTGTTATGAATGAAAAAAAGACAAAATAATTTTTAAAATGTCTTTATTAATCAAAAACTTATTCCTGGCTGGGCATGTGGTGCACCACTGTAATCCCAGTGACTCAAGAGGCTGAGCAAGAGGATTGCAAGTTCAAGGCCAGCCTCAGCAATTTAGCACACCCCTAAGCAACTTAACAAGATCATGTCTCAAAATTTTAAAAAATCAACAGGGCTGGAGATGTGGCTCAGTGTTCAAGCACCCCTGGGTTCAATCCCCAGTACCAAAAAAATAAAAACAAAACAAAAAAATCATTTCCTAATTATTCCCCCTTAATCTTATCTAGAAGAGGTTTCAGGCTCCTAAGACCCTGTGAGGCTTCTTTCAATGGAGGATGGATGGCCAGCTTGAACGTTGGGGCTGTCCCAGAGCTTAGTATGACAGTTTCTGTCATATAGCGTTTATTTAATGATTCTTGTTGAAAAATGAAGGCAGGCATTATTTGACTAATAAACAGAGGATGTGTGGAGCACAGAAAGGCAGGGTCAGCAATGAAGTTTCCTTGATAGTAAATAGTCACAGTGGAGATTTTCCTGGGGCCATAATTTCACTCGAATAAGCTGAACCATTCTAATTGCTTCAGAGGTGTTAGATATCGAGTAGAGAATGTACGCTATAGAGTGGGAACTTGCCGACTCTTTAGGACTGCTAAATGGTAACATTTCCATCTGACCTGCTAACAAAAACATCTTTAATTATTTTCTTCTTTTCTTCCTTCCATTCCTTTAAAATTTGAGTCTTAGATCCCTAATTCAATATGCTTTCTCTTATTGTCTATGAATATAGAAGTATTCCCGGGAAGCAGTTATTTAATTAGTTCAGTAAATAAATCTAAATATATACATTCTTATTTTAACAAAAGGAAGATGAGAATAGCAATAAAACCCAGATGTAATGATGCTAACAGGGGCCTCAGGGAGAGGTGGCTGTACCATTGATGGCCATACCAAGGGGATTAGTTGTAGAGACAGACCTGTCTTCATGCACAATTGCTAGGAATTTTCCAGTAGGATAATTATAATCATTTCTGAACATTGATCTCCCGAATCCTGGAGATGTATCAAGAAATTAGAAGAATTCAGAAAATAGGTTTTTTTTTCTTTTAGGTATACATGACAGTAGAGTGTATTTTGACATACTATACATACATGGAGTATCCTTATTCTAATTAAAATTCCATTCTTGTGGTTGAAAATGATGTGGAGATTTACTGGGGGTGTATTTGTATATGAACATAGGAAAATTATGTCTAATTCATTCTACTGTCTTTTCTATTCCCATCCACCTCCTTTCCCTTCATTCTGCTTTGTCTAATCCAATGAACTTCTATTCCCCCCCCCCCATTCCCTTACTGTGTGTTAGCATCCACATATCAGAGAATATTTGGCCTTTGATTTTGGGGGATTGACTTATTTCACTTAGCATGGTAGTCTCCAGTTCCATGAATTTATGGGCAAATGCCATAATTTCATTTTTCTTTATGGCTGAGTAATATTTCATTGTGTATATATGCCACATTCTGGAAATAGTTTTTAAAACAATGGAATCCCAGGTGATTTAAGGATTGATTCTCTAAAAATATTTCTAATTATTAAGGGCAAAAAAGACTATTTTAAAGATCTGAAAAGATTAATGGTCTGAGAATAAGATTAAAATGTGTCTTAAGATTTAAAACGTTGGGGCTGGGATTGTGGCTCAGCAGTAGAGCGCTGGACTAGCATGGGTGGGACACGGGTTCGATCCTCAGCACCACACAAAAATAAAGACATTGTGTTGTGTCCATCTACACCTAAAAAATAAATACATTTTTTAAAAAAAGATTTGAAATGTTCCTAACTCTAGTAGATACTAAAGAGACAAGTGAGTTGACAGTGGCAACAAGGCAGATTCTGGTATTGATTACAATCTCTAGGTCCCAGGGATTGGCTGAACCAAAACTCCATAGCTGTCTGGTTCTGAAATTGTGCAAATAATGGCCTAGAAAGACATTCCTGAGAAGCAGATTATAACTGGCCACCAGATAAGAAGCTGAACCCAATGCCCAGGCCAGTGTTCTAATTGTGCAATCCACTTCTCTACTTTTCCTCTTCATGGCCCAGCTGAATTTCCTCATTCAGGTCCCACGTTATTCCACCTTTGAACCTTGACCCATGTTCTTTCTCTGGGTATAAAGTCACCATAAATATATACCGTACCTACCTATCCTGCTGTATCCACTTTGTTCCCAAGTACGGTCTAGAGCTGAAAGGAACCTGTCTGTGCTTTGCCCTTTAAGTTCTTGATCTGTACTCTCTCTATGGGATTAATTGGCTTCCTTGTATTATAATTATTTGACTAAATATATAGTGCAGCTCCTCTCCTGAGCTATAAATTCTCTGAATTCAAGATTCACTTCTGATATATTTTTAACTTGATTCAGTGAATATCAATTTGATACCTCCTCTTTGTCAGGCATGCAGCTGGTGTTCTGCCTCTTCATGAGACTCCTCAGTTTGGGGAACATGGTTGCTAATATGCAAATGGGAAATTGACTAGTCTCAACTTAGTTCCTTTGGTCTTTTTTTCAGTTTACTTTTCAAATCCTTTCTATGAAAAATCAATTCCATCTTAAAACACAGGCGTTTGCGCACACACACACACACACACATACGTACCCACATAGTCAGGCACTATCATGCCATGTCTCACCCCAAATAAGAGAATCCCATACTATAGTTTATTCAGGTACACCTCAACCACAATCAAGATCCACTGAGAACTGGGATGTAGCTCAGTGGTAAAGCACTTGCCTGGCATTCATGAAGCCCTGGGTTCAGTCCCCAGTTACAAAAAAGAAAAGACAAAAATTTAAAAAAAAAATCTATTGAAATAGAAACTAAGTTCTAATCACATCAGAAAGTGTATTTTCATGTCCTTTTACAAAGAGATATTCCTTGGTCATTGCCTCTCCCACTAAATCACAGGCTCCTTTAGGGTGGGAGACTATTTTAGACTTTTATATTCAATGTCTTGTATACAGAAGGAATTTCATAATCTTTATTTGGTGTATATGTGGTGAATTCAAATATATATTATATATCAATTTCATAAGAGATGAATAGCTGGAAATTTCATAAGGAAAGAATAACTGAAAATCAGAAAAATTATTTTCTAAGCCTGGCTCAATTCTGTTCTGTTGTAGATCTCTTGAAATCATTGGAATTGATCTACCAGCTGAGATCAGGTTATTTTTTAAGAAAAAAATAACTAGATGTTTCAGAACTTCCATGAATTATTGGCAGCTAATAAAGCCTGGTATACCTTGAACACCAGGAGTGAGTTAAGTAGGCCTCACTAAGAAAAAATGATATTGACCCCTATTTTTCCCATGAAGGCCCAATTTTCCATTGCTACCTAAAAAAAAAATAAATAATGCCATGAAACTATGAAGCAGCTGAAATGAATTATAAGTCCTTTTGGGACAAGGAGGAGGGAAAAATCTTTCCCCAAGGATACATTTTCTCTAAAGTTCCTCTTTCTTTTGAAATGCTTCCTGACTTGAAGTTTTGCGAGAATTTCATAATCCCATGAGCGTTAGGAAGACCAGCTCTGCAAAATAGTAGAAAACATTTCTTGCCAATTAGAAATTTATTTGGTTCTGTTGCCTCTTGCTAACACTATTAAAAACTTGCTTAATGTTTTTCAAAATGTCAGTTCCTCAATGTTCCTGTGCACGAAGAAGTACAAAATACACTGCATAAAGCTACAGATATTAATTGCACTATTTCAAGTCCCTAGTATTACCAGTGATATAATGCAATGTATTTGTTAATCAGTAACTTAAATCTATTACACCAAGATCAGACTTCTAAGGCTTGTCAAAGTACAATTTTCAAAAAGTTAAATATCTAACTCTTATACAAATAAATAGTAAGTATGTATCAAAGATATATTGAACTCATCAATGAGAGGGCCAGCAGAATAACAAAGCTGATCCAGAAAAAAAGTATGATAATACAGAGAATACACACACACACACATACACACACACACATACACACACACACACACACACACACACACATCTTCAGTGGAAAGGAAAAAAGAATAAGATCTCAAATTTAGATACAAAACTGATTTAAATCCTGTAGGGCAATACAGCCATAACAATAGAGATTACCTTTTTGATTTTTTTGTAATGTATCATTGTTTTCTAGAACATCACCTAATAGAGATGTGTCCTGAGTAACAGGAGAGTATTGTTTCTTTAGACTGTCAGATGACTCCTAGGTAAGTATGTTCAAAAGGCATGCAGTAAACTTTGTTCTTCATTTTCATGGATCCTATTTCTTCATGAGTCTTTAATGAAAAATGTGAGAAGCCCAGAATTCTCTAGCCAAAGTCCCATATTCCTATTTTATTAATCTGGCTTAGCTAGCATTCATATTTTCATGGGTAGAGACCTGGGATAGGGACATCATAAAAAGGAAAGATTTTTGGAGAAATTCCCTTGCCCCACAGTAGATGCCTCATTGTGGACGTTCACACTTAAAACTAACCCATGTGAAATTAAACAGGCAACCAAGTGCACCCGCCCTCTCAGCTCCGTGCTGGCTCAGGATCTCCTAACATGAGTGCTGACGTTACTTGGAGCCAGAGAAGTTGCTGCTCACCCACACTCTCCCCTTCCCAGTGTGGCCCCTGCTTATTCCCGTCCCCCAGTCCCCACCACAACACAGGCTGACAGTGAACTCTGCCCTTCTGGGACCCAAGTAGACTGCCACCCTTGAATTACCTGATTTACGCTCACTGTATATTTTGGCTCTGTTTTGCTGTTTCCTTCTGAGTTTATGGTTGCATTTATACTGCATTATAACCAGCACAAATCAATACTTATTGATTAGATACTTTTTGAACATTTTATGTGCACAAAGCCCAGTGACAGGTTTCTTATCCTATTTCTCATTTCACAATGAGAAAGGTCCGATTATCACAGATAATATTCACAGCAACTTCTTAAAATCCCCAGTTCTTTCAGACCTGTCAATGGGGCAGAGTATGCCTGTTCTCCTTGAATTAAAGATCAGACATGGTCCTCTTCCCAGGGAGCTAAACATCAAATAGAATAATAAAAAAAAAAAGTGGAAAAATCAGGGAGACCCACTGGCTCACCTTTGTTTTTTAAGCCAGTGGTAAAAGACACACCTATAAGTCAAGCCAGTCAGAGGTTAAAACTAAGGTACATTCACTGGGAAGGAAGGTATCCATTGGGGTGAGCCTTTGTGAAGTAGGTAGCTTTTCACACCCACTGGGAAATTTTTGTCCTGTTTTATTTATTTGTTTACTTACCTATTTATTTATTTTTATAGCACTCTGAATCTTGTTCTCAAAGCTTAACTCTCAGTTCCTTAAGAAAGTTCCAGTGGTTTTCCATGCCACACTTTTCTGTTGGAGGATCTACACAAGGACCAACCAGTTGACTGAAGAGTCAATTGCAGTATGGAAGAGAGGGGAGGGAGGTGTGTGAAAGAGATCGGAGGAGCCTGGAGAAATGTCACACTCCCTGACTGGAAATGTGTTAAGGAGTCATAAGTGGTTGTTAATAAGTAAGCAAATAATTGAATGAATAATGAATTAGTAAAATGCTTTTCTAACCTCTCCTCTCTTTCTCTGGTGATTTTAATTCATTTCAACATTATTTTAGATGCTATAATAATCTCTTTCTAAAATAGCCTGGGAGTCTCCACAATTTATTGTTAAACAGTGTGATGGACAAATTTCACCATATAAAGTGGCATAAATGTGGTTTTAATTGGCAGATTGGCTGATTTTCTCTTGCGTGTGCAAAGTCCTTAGAAAATACCCTCTAGGCCCCTCAAGCCGTAAAGCTGGCTGCTCAGCATCCAGGTTGCTCTAAAAATGGCAATTGGATTAAACTCTACTGCCTTGGAGCAAAGATGTGTCCAAACCATTGATTGATTGGTTCCTTTTATTTCAAAGACTAGCTTAAAATAAGAAAAGGAAAAGAAAAAGAGAAATAATTAAGTCAGAACATGTTTCTTATTCAGTGTGAGGAAACGGGTTTTTTTTTTTTTAATTGAAGTTTTTTAAAATCAGGAAATGATTGATTTTTTTTAACTTTACTGTAAAATTCTTAATTCTAAACCTCAAGGAGCTATCTTAAAAATATTTTTTAAGCAAGAAAACCTAGGAAAATGAACTAGTGTGAAGATGCCCATATGATTTTGAAAATACAATTCAAAAGTTGTGATCCATGCCATGGGGTTTTTTTTTTTTTAAATGGCACAAATGAAGCACATAGTCAATTAGGAATGTAAAAAGGTCTGCTCCTGCTCCCTTGAGCTCACTGCTATAAAGTTTACCCTTTAATTGGTCTGCATTGGCCTAGTATACACTTCCAGCAGCCTGAGTAGTAAACAGTCTTGGATGCAATATCTTCACCCCACCCACCCCACCCCGAACAATGCAGGATCCATAGTAGGTGTGTGTGCTGTGCCCTGAATAAATGTGACTCACATAAGGAGACACAGTGGGAACAAGATTGCCAGATTGCATGGGGAGTCAGGCAGGGAATGCCCGGCTAGGTTGGTGCCCTCCCTATGCATTTAAATTCAGCCAAGAAGGGTTAGCTCTATGTGCAGGTTCATCATTCCTTAACCCACGTTTCAGGACCCTTGAGGTCAGGGCCCTACTTCAGTTGTCTTTGCATTTGCCACTATGCTCAGCAAGTCTGGGAGGGCAGTGGGTATCCACCTGCAGGCCAGTGGGGACCAATAGTTCTGTACAAGCAGAACTATTGGTCCCCACCTCCTGAGTCTCTCCATGATCCCGTCCCATGATGGAAGTTGGAAGAAGGACCGAATTGCAGGCAGGGAAAGATAGAAGGAGTTGTGATGAAAACAGAGAAGAGAAAACACAAACAGGTGAGGATAGGCCATCCAAGGGAAAAGGTCACCTTGGCCATCGCAATACAACAAAATAAAAGTTTGAATTATTTTTCTCAGCAGTTCAAAAAACATCCATTCTTCCAGAGGTGAGATGGGCAACTTACATTGGATGAATCTTTTTTTAGGAAAAAAAATTTTGTTTTCCTTTTTAAACAAATAAAGTCAACATGAGTTCTTAATGTAATCTTTCAGTTAAAAAAAGTACTGTCCCCTACCTCCTGTGAGCGCGCGCGCGCACACACACACACACACACACACACACACACACACATACACACATACACACATACACACACACACACACACAATAATGTTTCCCCCTATCCATCCTTTTAGCCCTCCTGGGTGACTGAGCAACCAGCTGCCTGGAGAAGAGGATTCAGAGGGAGTGGGTAAGGGTGCCCCTCATCCCAAGAACAGCATCCCCTGGGGCTGGAAGGGGACAGCAGGAAGTGGGGGCATTGATGTGTTCTCAAGCTCTGTATTACTCATCTGGTCCAGCTCTTTGGCAAAGAGAAGGACACCAACCAGGACCTCACAGTCCCCCGACTCAGCACAAAGCTTCCTTAGATTAGTGCCCAAACTAATTTTTATGACATGTCATTCCAGTAAGGGCACTGCTGCATTTCACAGATGGGCTTCCCCCAGATAGCGACTGTTGATTGGCCGAGTTGGGATCTGGCTGGATTAGGGAAATTTAAGCTGACAGCTGGTCTTTTTGCATGACAGCATAAAGCCCCTGTTGTTGGAGGAAGCGATGGGGGCTGGTCAGACCCCATGGCCAAGTAGGAGGGCTTGCCCTTAGCAATGGCCAACATTTCCCAAGCTAAGATGACTTTTTAAAAACATGGATTGTGCAAGTACAGTTACACTGTACAGGCCCTGATGATCTCAGGCCCTGCCAAAAATGCCAAGCAAACAAGAGAACAGCCCAGTGGAACATGGTGTGGGAACACAGAAACAACTTAAAGAAGTCCACTCCTAGTCGTGGCTTCCCTAGAGGAATGAGTCCCCTATATTTCTCTGGTTGGAGATTAGCGTACATTAATAGTATGTATTAAGAGCAGGGATTTAAAAGGTTTATTTGCCCAAGAAGTGATCTGGATGTATATAAAATACAACTGTTAATAGAAATGTGTGTGCAGAATTGCCAACACATGTGCTCACATGCCAGTCATGCTAAGAATTTAGTTTACACTACCTCCCCCAATCCTATGACCACCCTACAAGATGAGTACTATTATTTTCCTTATTTTTAAGGAGAAGGAAACTTAGGTAACCTATAAGCTATTCTGGAAGCCTAACCATCATTAATATCAGTGTTCTTCAAATTAGAGTCCACGATCCATTAACAATTACAATATCTATTTAGTAGGTCACCACTTGACTTTAATAGGATCAGGGTGAAAATCAGAGTGTTGTACATATAGTAAAAAATAAGAATACCTTCATTACTGTTACAATTCAGTTATATAGATTCTGTACATTGTGGGTTGCATATAAAACATATAACAACGTAGATTAGTTTTGCTCATTTTTAAATTTCATGTAAATGAAATGAGGCAGTATATATTCTTTCATGTATGGCTTCCTTTTTTCAATATTATTTTGGAGAAAACCATCACTATTGTTGTAGTTTGTTCATTCTCATACCACATATGTATACAATTCACATATTGTACATTGTATGACTGTATACTTTTTAAACCAGTCTCGTGGTCGGCATCTGGGTTGTTCCACTTTTTTAATATTACTAACAGTGCCTCTGAGAACATTCTGTATGTGTTTTTTGGCAAAAATACATACACATCCCTATTGGGTATATACCTGAATCATTTGGTACGTGGGAGTTCAGCATTAGAAATTGTCAAACAGTTGGGGATGTAGCCCAGTGGTAGAGCGTTTGCCTAGCATGCACAAGACCCTGGGTTCCATCCCCAATACTGAAAAAAAAAAAATTACCGAGCAGTTTTTTTTTTTCAAAGTAGTCATAATACTTCTTATAGATCAACTGTTTAAATGTTTTTCTTTCTGTGAATTATGGTCAAAGAAATTCGAAATATACCGACTGATGATTGCTTTGGGAAAATACTTCCTGCCGAGTACAAATACAGAAGTGTTTATGTGCACACCTTCTCCCTCAGCCTCTTTTCTTTCCTTTTCCACCCTCCATCTATAACCCTGAGCAGGACTGAGTTGGTGGTGGTGGGGCTCTGTGGGCAGGGCTGGACTGCAGTTTCTGAAACAACTTCAGAGCAGAGGGAGTGTACGCCTGGCAAATGTGCAGTGGCTGACTGTCCTGTAACTGAACATTCTTGAAACCCTTATGACTCCTCAGCTCCATTGGTCAACACTGGGCTTCCCAGGACACTAAGGAGATCACCTTGGTGCCCTGGTCATTTCCAGCCTCCTGTCCTCTGAAGTCTGCCTGGTCCACTGTGGCACTGATTGCCCTTCAGTCCTCTCCTTCCAGAGAGAAGAACTCAGGCAAGGGGACAGCAACCTACAATCCTTCTGAAAGATGGACCCATGAGTAAGTTTTTCTTGATCAAAAAGGAAACAAATGTAGGAGAGACTGAGCCCACAGTCCTTCAGACAGGATGGACACTCAACTCACACAGGGCTGAAGACAGTTACTCTGTCCTTTATATAGCAGAGAGTGGTCACCTCATCCTCTTCCTGCACCAGTCTCCCAGTGGCCCAGAGCCATCCCACCATGTGCCCTCTAAGGATTGTTCCCTCACTTCCTTCCCTAACGATGACACCTAGGGCCAGAGGGGTGGAGGAAGGCAGCCCAATTGCTCTGAGCAGCCACATCCCAAGCAATGTCAATTGAATCAACCTCTCCAAGTCTCTGGTCTCATAGACCTAGATGCTCTCAGGGAGGCCACTGAGAACTAGAGGATGAGGACATACAAGGCATATGGGTGTGGAGCTTGTGGCCTGAGAGGTAAATGGAGATGCAATCTGCCTCAGCTTCTGTCAGCCAGAGGGATCGAGTCATCCCAGAGCTGTCCGTAACTATTGGGTACAAAGGCATCCAATACATGGGATAGTCTGGACTTCCAGTCTCCCAGAAACTGAACATCAATCCTCTTCTCCACCATCTCTAAAGTCCACCATTTTGGACATCAGAAGCCACCTCCACCAAAAGAGAGAAGTCATAGTGCAGGGCAAGGGACATCTTCCCTTGTAGGAAAACCAAGACATTTAACATGTGGACTTCAGATGGGACCACATTAGCTACATTTAGCATTGAGCACTTGAAATACAGCTAACCCAAACCAATGTGTGGTGCAAGTATAAAATATACAGAGGGTTTCAAAGACTTAGTTAAATTTTTTAAAAATGTAAAATATCTCAATAATGTTTATATCGTTGCATGAGATACATTAAGATACATATTATTAAAATTAATTTCATTGATTTTAGTTTACTTTCTCTTTATTATATTTACTAGATAATTTAAAATTACATATGCATCTTATAGTACACTCCTGTGAGCTAATGCTGCTCTAGAGTTAGACCATGTGAGCCCAAATCCATTGCTTGCTCTTGGGAAGTAGCTTAACTTCTTTGTGATTCAGTTTCCTCTTCTGTAAAACATGGATGTTAATGTACAAACTTATACAAACATATACAAACTTATTTATTCCTAATAAACTTTCATGCTAATGTTTATTAGAAATAAGACAGTTTATTAGAAATAAATAAGTTTGTATATGTCAACTACAGACCCATGCTTAGCAAGAAATAAATGTTCCCAGGATATTAGATATTACTATTGTTAACATTATGGTCCTCTGTGAGAAAAAACCTGACATTTTGTGTGGTTTTTCTGTACCCCGGTCTCCATGGAAGCCCAGCATAACCAGCCCAAGGGAGGGAGAATCAATCATTTGTATTCCTGAGGTGCTTACAAGATTAATAATTATAGGGCAGAATTACCTCTCCTTTAATATAGGTGTCATCCTTGGATGGGATTCATGCTGTCTTTTTGTAATGATCTAAACCCATAGTCTTTTAATGAAACTTGTCCTATTTTCTCCAACCCAGAGTATGCTGGGAAGAATTTGCTCTATGGTGCCAATTAGGGCACAGATCAATGGCTGCTGTGGAAATATGCCCTGTTGTCTAGTCAAAATGATTACTACCAATGTTTTGTAACTTATCAGAACAGTCAGATCTTTTTTTTTAAGTCATTATTAAATTTGAAAATAGATATTCACATTAAGATGAAAATAGAAATTCATCTGAAATTTAAGAATATTTAATCTAAATCTTGTATATAATAGTAGGTTATGGGATTCCCCCACCCTCCGAACTATTTGTAAGACCCTTGCTTTGGGCTACAATGGTGCCTGTTGTTCTCAACTCATTGAAAAACAAGTTCTGATCTTTTCCTTTTAAAGTATTCTGTTTCCAAATGCTTGTCTTGTTTAAAAAAAAAAAAAGAAAGAAAGAAAGAAAGGAAGAAAAAAAGCCATATCCTGGTGCCATGAATTAGAGGCTGCATTTTTTTTCCCCAGTTAATGGCACATTATTTACTTTCTAGATGTGTAAATGAGTAATGAGTCCCTAGGGAGAAAGATAGTATTGAAGAGCAAATAAATTCCATGGATGAGATCCACAGAATTTTTTAAAAAATGATTATAAACTCAAGCTTTCAGCTGATAATAGTAAGTGTTTTGTTGAAGGATAAGAACACTGAATTGAATTACACAAGTGGAGAAAGAGAAATGCATTTCCATAATTCACTTTGAATGACAGAGATTTGATTTCTATGTTCCGTTGTTCTGGTTTTTTTGGGGGGGTGAACCCCATTAAATTATAAGGAGAATGATTCTGTGAAGAAGGCAGAGTTCCTTTCTGTGGATTCATAAAGCCCACATGTGGTTTCTTTTCCCCTCTCTGGGCATCACAAATCACTTCTGTGATCCTGGTAAAGTATCTCCAGAGACTTATTAGCAACAGGCATGGCTAATTAACACAGCCAGGGAATGTGGCGCCTTCCCGGGTTCCTGTGCCCTTTAATCCAGAGCAAGACACACACACATCTTTTCGTGTCCCCAAGGCCATTAAGTACTTATTAGAGATCCAATTAATTTAGATCTGGGCCAAATGGCAAAGCCAGGCAAGGAATATTGAGTAGGACACTGTTCCTAAACCTTCAAAAATTCGAATGTATATGACAACTCAGAAAACATCATTCATGTAAGTTTTTGAAGAAGACAGACAATTAAAAGCCTAAAGAAAACGAAGACAAATCTGTGACATGACTTAATTGGAGGCAGAGGTGACCCTCTGATATAACCTGATCAGGTCCTATCTCTACAGCTATACCACAACTGTGCCGTTACGGTTACTGATTCCTTGGTGTCACACAAATTTAACTTCATCATCCCAGACCCAGAGGTCTTGTTCTTATCTAAAAACAAAATGTCATAATGAGTTAGTAAATGTATGTAAGTCCGGGATCACATCATGTTAAAATTATTTGTGACATATACTGCAAATGGAAACTAAAGAAGCACTAGCCCTACCTGGATGTGATTTGAAAGTCAAAATGTTATGATTTCAGTAAAGCATTAAAGAAACAATTTGTGGTATCTCTATTGTCAAAATAGGGAATGGTACCACTATCAGATTTCATAGGTGATGGGCAAAAGTGCCCAGAGGAAATGGCACAATCTTGCACTACTCCCTAAGTAAGGTACAGTCTTCAGTTCTATCTTCTCCAAAACAGAAGGCAATCTTTTCAAATTAAAGATGGTACACAGATGGGAGGAATAGTTACTAAGATAAGAAAATCAAGGTTCTGCTTTTGTTTTATCTTGTTTTATTTTCTGGAGCATGGGGCAGAGAATTTTTAAAACCATATTTAACAAACATAAATGCCAAGACATTTAGAAAGCCACCTTTCTAAGTATCATCGAAGGTGATCTGCTTGGTATCTATATGAAAAGGACCTGTGGGCATTTGGATGAGGACAAGTCTAAGGTGCATCAAAAACATGGTGCAGTTGAATTAGTATAAGACTAAAATTCTAGTTGCGTGGCAAGACTCCCACTTGCATTATATTTATTAAACCATGTCTGGGATGTAACAGGTGATTTATATCAGCAGCATATTAACTGGTAGCAGCAGGTCCCTAGAACGCTTTCTCTGGATCCCTCGGCTGTTGTACCAGCACATGGGTAGCCATGTCTGCCTGCTCAGAACCTTGAGCTTCAGAATGCAGAAGGCCTCCCCATTCCTGCATCTCTTCCAGCTGCTTCTGCTGGGCCACGTTAAGGCCTTCAGAGGCTCTTCCCATATAAAGCATTTTGATGAAAGCAAATTTCAACATTAACTATAATTTTTGGAGCTAAATTTTTTTAAAAAACTTTGAGTGCATATACTTTTGGAATTATTTGATGATGGAAGCCAATTTTGTTTACAAGCAGTGTACTTGGGGATCTTTGAAACATGAGAAAATTAACCTGTAAATTGTGTTCCAATGTAATGGAACTTTTAACCGCCTGCAATCACACTGATGTTCAACTGTTTAATAATTTTGTGTTTACAGGGTTGTTGCATATGGATGTTGTGTAGTTGCTATATTTACTCTTATGTTTTAGGGCTCGCACTTTCATAATCCTTTCCAAGGCTCCTAGGTCCTAGGCACAGCATCCATGGGGACAAGAGGATAAATGACTCTGCCTATTTCAGGGTCTGTTACACAGTAAATATTTGCCGAATCAGTTAGAATACACTGATTTATCAAATTCAAAAGAAAAAAACAGTTCCTCTCTCCATGGAGAACTTGAGAGGGCATTAAAAGCGGGTTGGGGATGGCAGGGGAGGGACAGCAGCTGTCCTTGAATTTCTGTAGATCCGGCTGGCCAAGAAAAGATACATCCTAATTTGGTTTTTAATTGCAGGTGTGATTGTGCCCAGTGTTATGCCAGGAACATTACCATGTTAATAGCAGGAAGTGTACTGGGCTCACAGAAGCAGCACCCCTTTGGTTCAGGAGCTGAGTCACAGCTTTTCTAAAAGGGAGGATTCTAAATCTACTGAAAAGGAACTAGGCACTGGATATTGGGAAGGGTGCCTTTTTGCAGGTCTTTTTGAAGAAAGGCAACAGATTAAGCAGTGGATCAAAATATAAGTGAAAGACTTGCCCACCAAGTTAAAAAGCAAAAAAAAGAACTGAAGTAAAATAAAAATAGCTCCAACCCAGAGATCAAGAGGACTATTTTGTCCAAGGAAAGAATAGAAGTGGTCCGCTTACACTCCGCCAAGCCACTAGCTTCAAGTGCATCATTGTGCCAATAGCAGAGGGTCTGAAAGGCTTCATTATTAAGAAGTTAATGCTTGACAGCAGCCGACTCCACCACAGCAAAATTACCCGCCTCCGAGAGACTGCCTCCTATGAGTCCTGGGTTAATTACTCAAATCTCCAAATTATCCTTCAGGGAACAAAATGAAGCATGCAGAATCAAAAGCAGATCTGTAGCTGAGATTATGAAAAGGGAGTGGGTTCTTTTCCATTTTCAAAAAATGATTATTTCTATTGTAGGAACCCAGAGAGGAAAGGAAAAAAAAAAAAAAACCTTGCCCATGTACCAAGCAGGCACTAAATGGCTGGCAGTTGTACAGCTCCAGGGAAAAACAGAATCAGTCCATATCAATACTCACAGTTTGCTTGGGGAAAATGGGGGTGCTGAAACGGAGACACCCCAAGTCTCATGACTAAAGAATATTTTCTCTAGCACCTTTTTCTAAAATAGCTGAATGTGCCAAATCCAGCGTCCTGTTATTTACTGAAAATAAAATAATGACTTACATATTATTTCTCTCATCATATGTACATGTTTATTTCCTAACCTTACTTCTCACTTTAGGGAATAAATTCATTTTTTAAAAATGGTTTGATTGAGCATCACTACCACCACCAAAATCTTTATTTATTTATTTATTTTCCCTCTGTCTGTAGCTCCACCAACTGTGGCTAACAGAGGTTCCAAAGTTTTAAAAGAAGTATTTCTCAAGCAGAAGTTCCTGGACATTTCCCTGGTAAGGGAGGGACTCCACAAATTATAGGAACATTTAAAATTTTATAATTTTGTGTTTTCATTATGTCAATCAAAATGAAAAATGTAAATTAAATCAATAGGATAAAATTATAGCACAATGTCTGTCAGAGAATATTAATGTTAATATCATATTCGGTTTTATTGTTTCTCTCTTTATTTCATGATCTTACCATCTCCAGGACAGACCCGCTCCCTACATTCATAGCAGCTGAGAAATGCACTGAAAAAGTGTACAGGGTTTCCAGGTGTGAAGAACAATAAGAAGATCACATCAAGTTCAAGAACATTCACATTGTTGTGAAACCAGCACCGTCATCCATCTCCAGAAGTTTTTCAACTTCTCAAACTAAAATGCCGCATTCACCAAACAATGTCTCCCCATCATCCTATTTCTGCAAAGTGCCCAGCTACCACCAGTCCATTTTCTCTGTGAATTGTGTTACTCTGTTAACAGTCTTTTTGGAATGCTGCTCTGATTCTTCAATCAAGGTGAATTAGGAAAACCTTATGGCCCCTTCCCTTGATCCTCTATGGGCATGCAAGTTGTCTAATCCTGGTTCACGGATGCAATTCACGAACACTTCTGAAATGTTTCCCCACCCTTGTCCCCTGAATCCTTCTGTTGACCTAATCAGAAAGACTGATTTGTTTACAAGGTTGTACTGCCTCGAAATGACCCACAAAGGAAGTACACTAAACACCAAGACAAAAATGGAACTGCACTTTCCAAACTTGTGGAGCAGTTATTTATAATTATTCTTCCCAAGAAGCCTGTACCCAGACCAGCTGCACCCCTCAGATATGGAAGTTGTCATGACTTCCTGTTCACCTATGAAAAACTTATTTCTCTTGGAATTATGTTTATTAAGGTTTTAGTACGTCCATCCCTCTTCGCTTACCTTAGAGAAAAGTATACGTCTATTTTGTATCTGGTTTTTAGTTGTGACCAAAGGAGTGATCACCCTTAGCATATTCTCCAACCTGACCCAAAGAAGAAGTCTCAAAAGAAGCAAATTATTACTGACAAGGATTTCTCTAGCTCACTGTGTCACTATGTAACCCAGTTGTTTGAGAGGCACTCATTTGGGAAGAGCTACTTTCCACAGGAAACTTATCTGTGTTCAGATTTAAAATATTACTTTTGACAGCTTTCTCCTGTCTGGTTTATATCTCTGGCCCAAACTACCTATTATTGCTTGGATGTGGTTTGTTTCCTGAATGTTCATGTTCTATAAGCTTGTGCCCCAGGTGGCAGTGTGAGAGGTGATGGGACCTTTAAGAGCTAGAGCCTAATGGGAAGTAATTAGATTATGAGAGCAACACCCTGGGAAAGGATTAATGCCTGTCTCTTGGGAATGGTTAGATCTTGAGAAACTGGGTTAGTTGCCATGAGAGCAGATTGTTATGATGCAAGGCTGCTCCATGTGTTAGCTTCTTCTGCACATGCTGTTCACCAGGATTGGCTGCACATTTGATGCCATCTACTATGTTATAACAGACCACGAGGTCCTTCCCAAATGGGTACACCTGTGCTTGGGCTTTTCAGCCTCCAAAATTTTGAGCCAAAGTAAACCTCTTTTTCTTATGTATACCCCATCTCAGCTATTTTGTTATAGCAATATAAAACAAACCAAGAGAATACTCTTGTATGGGTCCATATTTTTTCTTCATTGAGTCACTTTATAATTTTTTTTTTAAAGCAAGACGATATGTAGCTCTATATGTAGGTTTACCTATGAGCCCATGGAAAATCTGGAGAGCTATGTTTCTGGTCTATCCAAGACACATTTATTACAGAGGAAAAATAGACTATGTCTGCTTAGACATCCTTAGAACATCTTATAAAACTTGTCAAGACCTCAGTCTCCTGGCTTATAATATGGGGATTTGCATTAGGTGATCTGTAAACACCCTCCAATGTTAATTTTTAGGTATAGGTAATGCCAGAGCCTCTAAAAGGAACTTCAAAAGATTAAACTGGTTGATTTTTTTTTTCAGTTGTAGATGGACACAATACCTTTATTTTATTTATTTTTATGTGGTGCTGAGAAAAAAACCCAGTGCCTCATATGTGCCAGGCAAGTTGTGGCTACCACTGAGCCACAACCCCAGCCCCTATCCTGGTTGATCTTATAGCTAGAATTTGTCCAGCCTGGTCATAGGCTAGTGAGTCATTCCATCTTTCTATTACCTCCTTTCTCTTTGACCCTTTAGATACGGAATAGGAAATAGTCTCTAAATCCTGCCATTAAAGTTCTTGCCGAACCATTATCAAATCAATACACATTAATTATTCTATTTTAGTTTGAATCTCTTTGTATCAGAAAACATCAACTTAAAAATTGTAGCATCCTTTGATGATTTAAGAATATGACTGTGATCTATGTGTATGCATCCCTCCAAAATTTGTATGTCACAACTGAATACAGGCGGCCTCAGTCCCTTGAATTCTACAAGGAATCTTCCTTTCTAAAAACTGGGACACTTAGGATGTGATTATGTCATGAGGGTCTTGCTGTCATAAAGGGGATGGTGCCCTTAAAGAAGAAGCCAGAGGTATATCCTGGCCCCTTCTACCGTGCGAGGGCACAGCAACAAAGTGGCGTCCGTGAAGCAGAGAGCAAGAGTTCACCAGATACGGGCTCTGCTGGTGCCCTAATCTTGGACTTTCCAACCTCCAGCACTGTGAGCAACAACTTTCTGTTGTTTATTAGTTACCCTAGTTACTGTATTCTGTTACAACAACCCAAACGGACTAAGATAAATATAATTTTTGTTCAAATAAGCAAAATAATTTTTAACTTATAGTAGTAACATTATAGTTAGACTTTAACCCACGAGATATTGGTACAAAAATTTAGGGAAATGCCTCAATGGTATTCCTAAGAGAGCCTTCAGGAAAGCTGAAGAATAAGAGTTGCATCTTTAATATTTCAAGAATTTCATCACTGTGTCAACTGTTATGATCTGCCATAGACATTTCCCGCCGCCGCCCCCCCCCCATGAGTCTTCAATTCTTCTGTGACTTGATAAAACTCTCAATAACCAAAAATTCTTTCTAGGTCACTTCATGAATTTTAAATTTTATAAAGCACACGTACACACCTTTTCTCATAGATCGATGATAGCCTTTTGGTGATACTGCAACCGGCTATGGATCTGGTCCAAAGTGATATTGCTCATGGAATTCAACCAAGGCAGCAAAGTCATGGTTCTGACATATGCTGGAGTGAGTGTGAATGACCAAGGCCAGCTTGCAATTGCAATTTGACTGTGGCTTGATTCTTTGCAGCAAATGAGATTTTTAAAAATATACTCTAAATAAGGAAAAGTCTATTGAGGTCAAATATCTTTGGAATATGGTCCTCTATTTTGAAGACTGGCAATGGACATTAGCTTGCTTATTTAATGACTCTTCAATATAGAAAGCTATGTGTCATGTTGTTTAGCCCAACAGTTCTCAACACGCACACACACACACACACAAATATATACACTTTTTTTTTTTTAACTTTCTTGGAAAGTACTGGAATCCTCTAAGAATAACAACTTGACAAACCCTAAGCAGGATGTTGTGTGGAAGTGAGATCGGTGTGTAAATAGGAGGCGTGATCCCATGTGTGAAGGTTACCTTTATTCACGCACAGGAATCGACTTGGAGTAGCAGAGGAGCTCTGGCAGATCTGCTGAGGTTCAGTTGTCCAGTGTCCTCCAAAAGCACATGTCATGTAAAGCCATGGACCACAGGGGATGCTACTGGGAGATGGTGGAACCTTTGGAAGGTGAGACACATTTAGAGGTCTTCAGGTCACTGGGGGTGTGCGCTCAAAGGGGCTTGGGGTACCCCAGGTCTCTCCTCTTTCTCTTTTTTTTCCTGGCCATATGTTAAGCAGTTTTGCTCCACCACACTTTCCAACCATGATGTGCCTTATGGGGCCAAAACAACGAGGCCAACTGATCAGGGACTAGACCCACCAAAACTGTGAGCCAAAGTGACCCTTTTTTCCCCCCATAGGTTTATTATCTCAAGTATTTTGTTAGAATAAAGGAAAACTCACAATCACAAGATGGATAAATGGTCAAGAGATGCTTTAGCCCCAAATCTTGCCCCCATTTCTCTCTTCCACAGTTAGCCCTAGTGACAAAAACTTGGAGTTGTCTTTTGCTCATATACAGGGATTGATAGAGCCAAAATAAGCAAAACTCCAAATGTAAATAAAAATCTAAGTGCACTGCTGCTCTGCGCCTAAAGCAAAAGTTCCACTTAATCACTTCTGTAAGTAGCTATTCAAATTTACCTGGGTTTCCCCAGGGAACAAGAAGCCATTCTTTAATGGTTGTACTCTATAATTCAAGAGATATAATTTATGAGCTGTTTCAGAAGCCAAGAGCAGAATTATCCCCAGCAGAAGATACAGTTTTAAGAACAATGAAATCCCCACTCCAAAGCAAAAGGAAAAAGCAGATGCAAAAGGAAAAAGCAGCTACAAAAGGTTTCAGGGTCTATTAACAAAATGCATTAAATGCACACATACCTGTGTTTGACAGCTAATGCTGAAGTTGGTCTCAGTTGCCTATTGATGTTTTAATGTTTGGACTAGTTGGGTTCTTTCCCATGTCATTCTCCCGCAGTTGACCTTGACTCCATTGTTGACCTAACCTGAGCCTCGCATACTTTCTGCTAAGTCAGGAAAAGGTTAGGAATTTATAAAGGAGAGACAAAACAAGCCTCTGAGATTGGGCACTGTTATGGTTATGTTCCTGTTGGGAATTGTGAATCTAAAACAAAATGAGGTGAGCAAGCTTGTATATGGTAGGTGACTTACAAGTCTCCAGTGAAGTTCACATGTAGGGCATGGACCAGAGCCCGGAGCTGCCACAGTGCTCAAAGGGCCAGCCTGTGTCTCATACAGACATTTCTGTATATGCATCTTAAAATGAATTAAACATATAATGGCAGGGTATTTAGTTGCTTAGATACAAGCAATTTAGAGAGGAATGGGAAAGGGCAAGTATGGAGAATGTGTCTCTAACTGCAGCTCTAAAAACCACAAAAGACCTTTTTGATTTCCAAAAAGGTAATGCTTTCATGGAAATATTAATGAGAACATAGCCCAAGGATTGCTGTAAAGTATATAAAACTTACAGTTACTGTCAAAAAGAATCTATTCATTTCCATGAATGCAGAGTAACTCTTTTTATTTCAATAAATACAAAAGCAATTAAACTTGGTTTCTTTGAAAACAGAGATGGTATTTGATAACTAATTTAGTCTGGCTCCTGAGAGATTTGTAATGAAATTCATGGATCCATTAGAGATTGCTTATTTAGATCACAGGTGTATTCTTGCTTTGTTTGGACTAACTATTCTTAATATACAGGAGGGCCAGAATACCCCTGGATCAATTACGAGGTTTTAAAAATAGGTGAAATAAGTGAACTAAATAGTCTCACTTTGCTAGAAAGTATTTTTCTTCTACAAAATTCCCTCCTCTCTTGTTCTGACTGATATCTTTAACCCTACAATTAGAAATATATCACCTTGGTTTAAGACATTGATTCCTGTGAAAAAGTAAACAGAATAACTATTATAGTATCATAAACCTCTTCTGTCAGTTGAAAATAAGTTAATATATCACAGTAAGCTGTATCAGCAACTGAGACTCAGAGGAATGAATTTTCCAGGTCCTTTCCTAAAAACAGACTTTAACAGGGAAGGTAGAGTGATCCTGAAAACAGTGAAATGCTGAGAAACTCCCAGAAATAGGGCAGTATAACATTGAAGAATATCTTTTCTACTTTGTAGTCTTTTTTTTTCCAACAGAGCTTATTATAAACATTCTTTGTCCATTTCTTTTTAAAAGTTAACCCTAAAATATCTCTGAAGTCGTATTTAGATTGTTAGAAACATCATATTCTCCCATCTTCTCAAATAGACTGTTTGCAGCTTAAAGAAAAACACAAAGGTTTTCCCAGGATCCTTTGGGCTTTCACGTTTACTATCAGCTAAAAACAAACAAACATGATTCTGAAGGATTTATTTTGAGATTTAATTGTATACAGACTTGCATGTCATTTCAATTTCATAACAACTTGTCCCATGTGCATTGCCTATGGAAAAAGTTTTGAAAAGACTGAAATAGTTTTTTTTTGCCTGCTGACTGGATCCTGTTCCCTCTGGGAAGATACCCTAGCCTCCAGTTCTTCATGTGAGATGCTAGGTGGTAGGGACCCGGGACACTTAGGAGTCTTCTTGCTGAATTCGGTACAGAGTTCATTTGAGAAAAGTGGCTTCCATTTTTGGAGATGCTTAGCAGTCGTGCTAAGCATGGTAGTGTGGAGCAGGAAACATGACTTTTCATATTCTTCTCTTACTCTTTCTTTCTCACTTCCTGACTTCATACACAATTCTCTCCTCACTTAACTAGAGAATATTACTTCAGGTTATTCAACACAAAATTTATATTATCTTTTCGTTATTTTCTTTTAAAATGTTAAATCGTATTTTTAATTTTTTTGACCTTTTGAAAACTTGTAATTTTGGAACTTTTATTATTTTAACTTTTACTTTTTTATTTTTTTTCTTTTATGGCCTTTTGTTTGTTTGTTTTGGAGGAGTTGGGGTTTTTGTTGTTGTTGTTTGTTTGTTTGTTTTGTTTTTGTTTTTTACTTTGTTAGAGAAACATCAAGAGAAATGGTTTAAAAATGGAAAGGTCTATTCTTATCAGTCAGGCCTGTTATTTTATTTTTCCTTTGGGTTGGGGTGAATACCAGTAATTGAACCCAGGGTGCTTAACCTCTGAGCCCTTTTTATGTTTATATTTTGTTTTGAGACAGGGTCTGGCTTAGTTACTTAGAGCCTAGATAAATTGCTGAGGCTGGCTTTGAACTTGTGATATTCCTGCCTTGACCTCCCCAGCTGCTGGTATTACAGGTGTACACTACCACACCAGGCTAATTAGGCCTGTTTTTAATGATAATTACTCCATGTTTTTCCAACACGAAACATGTTTTCTCTGATCCATTAAGGCAATGGTTGCATGTGTTTTCTTTAACTTCTGTCAAATTCAGTTTGCAATCTTGACTGTGAATTGGTCCTATTACTATTCAGAAGTTTTTATTTCAGAAGGGGACTAATGAAAGTTACAGGCTGATGTGAGAGTGGAATGATTTTACCTCTGATAGAGAACCTGCAACATCCCCAGGTGCTCTCTTCACAGACTGATATATTTAGTCATTTGCCACGAATACATTGAGTACTTAATAATGGCTGCCTAAAATTTTTATGCTATTCTTAGTATATGAAGATGACAGACAGTTATCGGTACATCATCAAACTCTATAATGTTTATTTTCAAATACACTTTTAAAAAGCAGTATTAGGTTCACAGCAAAACTTAGTGGAAGGTACAGAGATTTCACTAATACACTCTGTCCCCACATACTCACAGCCTCCCCATTGGAAAATCTGGTGCCAGAGTTGCACATTTGTTAAGTTAATGAACCTATATCAACACATCATTGTCTTTCAAAGTCCACAGTTGGCATTAAGGTTCATTCTTAGTTCTACGGGTTTTTTGACAAATGTATAATCTCAGGGATCAACCATTGTAGATTCATACAGTAAAGTTTCACTACCAACAAATTCTCTATGTTCTTTTTTTCTTTTTATTGGTTCTTTTTAGTTATATATAACATTAGGATTCATTTTGACATAATTATAAAAGCATGGAATATAATTTGTTCTAATTCAGTCCCTAGTACTTCCCCTTTTCCTCCATCCTTCCCCTCAACTCCCAGAAACCACTGATCTTTTGGATGTCTCCAGGATTTTGCCTTTTCCAGAATGTTATATAGTTGGAATCAGACAGTATGCACTTTTTTCACATTGGCTTCTCTCACTTAGTATTATATATTTATGTTTCCTCCATGTATTTTCATGGCTTGAGAGCTCATTTCTTTTTAGTGCATGTACTGCAGGATATGTTTTATCCATTTATCTACTGAATTTTCATTTCTTGCAATTTTGGTAATGATGAATACAGCTGCTATAAACATCCATTGGTGGGGTTTTGTGTGAATATAGGTTTTCAATTTATTTGGGTAAATACCAACTAGTGATTGCTGGATTTTAGGGTAAAGTACATTTACTCTGCCAAAGTACCTTTCAAAGCGGCTGTGCCATTTTGCATTGCCACCATCAATTAATGAGAGTTCTTATTTCTTCTCTCTCACATTTGGTGTTGCCAGTTTTCGGAATTTTGGTCACTGTACTAGGTATTTAGTGGCATCTCACTCTTGTTTTAATTTACAATTTCCTAATTACATATTACATTGAAAATCTTTTCATACACTTACTTATCATCTGTATATTGTCTTTGGTGGGGTTTTGTTGCTATTATTGTTTTAAGATCTTTTGCCCATTTTAAAATTGGGTCACTTGTTTTCTTATTGTTGAGTTTTAAAATTTCTTTGTATATTTTGGATTGCAGTCTTTTATCACATGCAAGTTTTGCAAATATTTTCCCCTAGCTGGTGACTTGTGTTCTTTTCTTTTGCTATCTTTTGTAGAGAGGAAGTTTTTAATTTTAATATAGCCCAGCTTATTAACTGCAACCTCACTTTTCTGCTGGATCTAAAAGAAGATAGGTAGTGTTTATTTTTCAGTGTCAGCTTTTTACTTATTATTAAAATGAACTCCCAAGTTACTGATATGCTAGACAAGAGCTGAAAATCTCTAGTATATTTTTTCCTTCAGCCTGGATGAAAACTCACCTGAGAATTTCAAGATGGCTGCCTACAGGGACTGTTTCAGGCCATGAAAGAGAGAAACCAAATGATCCGTGCAACCACAAAACCATGACCCTTTGATGCACTGAGGTCCAGCCAAATCAGTTTTCAGGGAAAAAAATAAACCCAAACCACCAAACCCACTATTTTATACAGTGCTTTTAACTGTGGTTTATCATTAGAGATCAAATTATTTTGGAACCCTTAGCTTACATTGCCAAATTTAGTCAAAGCACTTGCACAGTAAACTTTTCTCTGATTCAGCAGTACTGAATTCCATCTTGTTTTTCCAATTAAAAAAAATATATATCAACCATAACTAGGAAAGGGGAGAGGAGAGATTGATCACTGAATCTTTCTAACATGTAGGCAAACTTCAAATAACTTCATATTATAAAAATATGCAAACAGCTGTCCTGATTTCTATATAAATAGGTATGTATGCTCTTTAAAGCCCCAGAACCCAGAGCCATAGAGGTCAAAAAAGAAGATATTTGCTTGTCCAATATTGATGTCTGGTTCCCAGCATTGCCCTTAATTGTGACAAATTCCTATGGTTCAGGCTTTAGTTCAGTTTCAGAGCATTTATCTTTATGTTGTTGAAAAATCTGTTTTCCTTTACTCTGCTTCTACTATGTTGCAGCCTATCAACATGGCAGGAAGAACAAGGAAAATGACACTTTTGAAGTTTCAACTTTAAAATGAGCCCTTGTAGAAACTGGGCTGGTGATCTTCTCTAGACATCACCATAACACTGGGTTATCTCTCCACGAATGGTCACCTACAAAGATTGGGTTTCCCTTGCACTGACCGAAATGATCATGAAACTTCTATGTGGCTTATTTATTTTTCCATTGATATAAAATTTACGTAATATAAAATTTACCATTTTAGCCATTTAAAGACTTACATTCTAGTAGATTTTGATACACTTACAACATCGTGCAGCCATCACCATTATCAAAGTCCAGACCATTTCTATCCAACATAAGGAAGGCCCACATCCCTTATGCTGTCTGTCAATGGATTTGCCTATTCTGACATTTCATATATATGAAATCATACAATATGTAGAATTCTGCATCTGGTATCCTCTAGTTACCTTGTTATTTTCAAGTTGTACCCATGTTGTAGCACGTAACAACACTTTACTCCTTTGTATGGATTTATAATATTTCATTACTTATTCTTTTGGTTAACCATTCATCAGTTGATTGACATTTGGGCTATTTAGAGCTTTTAACTATTGTGAAAAGTGCTGTTATGAACATCTACATGTATGTTTTTGTTTGAACGTCTGTTTTCAATTCTAGAGATGGAATTGCTGGGTCATATAGTAATTCTATGTTTCATTTTTAATGAACATCCAAACTCTTCCACATTATTTTATAATGTGGTTACATTATTTTATATTCTCACCAACAACATCTGAGAGTTCTGTCCTAATCTATTTTCTGTTTCTATAACAAAATACTTAAGGATAGGCAACTTATTTTTTAAAATGAGGCTTATTCAAAAGAAACAATCAATGAGGTAAAGAGAGAGCCTACAGTATGGGAGCAAATTTTTACCACATGCACATCAAATAGAGCACTAATTTTCAGGATATATAAAGAACTCAAAAACTTAGCACCAAAAAACCAAACAACCCAATCAATAAATTGGCTAAGGAACTGAACAGACACTTCCCAGAAGATATACAATTGATCAATAAATATATGAAAAAATGTTCAACATCTCTAGTAGTTAGAGAAATGCAAATCAAAACTACTCTAAGATTTCATCTCACTCCAGTCAGAATGGCAGTTATCAAGAATACAGACAATAATAAGTGTTTGCAAAGATGTGGGGGGTAAGGCACACTTAAACATTGCTCATGAGACTGCAAATTGGTGCAACCAATCTTGAAAGTAGAGAACTTGAAATGGAACCACCTTGTGACCCAGCTATCCCACTCTTTGGCCTGTACCCAAAGGACTTAAAAACAGCATACTATAGTGACACAGCCACATCAATGTTTATAGCAGCACAATTCATAATAGCTAAACTGTGGAAGCAACCTAGATACCCTTCAATAGATGAATGGATAAAGAAACTGTGGTATAAAAATATGCAATGGAATACTACTCAGCAATAAAAGAGAATAAAATTATGGCATTTGTAAATGGATGGAGTTGAAGAATATCATGCTGAGCAAAGTAAGCCAATCCATAAAAACCCAAGGCCAAATATTTTCTCTGATAAGTGGATACTAATCTATAATTGGGTGAGAGCATGGGATAAGTGGAGGAACTTTGGATTGGGCAAAGGGGTTGGGGAGGGAACATGGAGATAGGAAAGATGGTGGAATGAGACAGACATCATTACCCTAGGTACATGTATGATTGCAACAATGGTGTGATGCTACTTCATGTACAACCAGAGAAGTGAAAAATTATGCTCCGTTTGTGTGCAATGAATCAAAGAGCCTTCTGCTGTCATGTCATGTCACTGATTAGAACAAATGTTTAAAAATGGGTTTATTTGGTTTACAGTCATTGATTTCTTATAAAGGCCTCGTGCTGCATCACCTCATGAGGAAAAAGTGGGAAGAAAGTGGGCACACATGAACCAACGGTAGCAAGATGGCCAGGGGGTTGTCAGGCTCACTTTATATGTACCAACCCACCCTCACAAGAGCAAACCCTTTCTCACAAGATAAAGAACGCACTCCCAAGAAAAGAGCCTTCATCCCTCTTACAGGCCTCATCACATCTTAAAGACCCCATTACTTCTCAACACCATGACTTAGGGGGTGAAGTTTAACATGAGTTTTTGTCATCTAAACCATAAGTAGATTCCAATTTCTCCTTATCTCTGTTAATTCTTGCAAGTTTCATATATATACATAAAGGAATACACACACACACACACACACACACACACACACACACACACACACACACACACCACTGGTATGGTTAAGGTTCTTGAATGTCCCCAAAGGTCCATGTGTTAAAGGCATGACTTCCAGGGTGCATATTAGAAGGCAATGGGACCTAGGGGGAAGTGTGTAGGTCATTGTGGGTGTGTTTCCAAAGGAGATTTGGGGACCTCAACCTCTTTCTCTTCCTGTGCTTTTCTTTCTGGACATGAGGTGAGCTGTTTTGCTCCGCTATGGGCTCTTGCCATGATGTGTGTGCTGCCTTACTACAGGCCCAATGCAATGCAGCCAATCAATCATGAATTAAAACCTCCAAAACTGTGAGCCAAAAAAAAATCTTTTCTCTTTATAATTTGATTATTTCAGGCATTTTGTTGTGGCAATGGAAGACTGACTAACAACATCCATCTCAATGGGTGTGTTTGTACTTCCCTAATTACTAACAATGTTATGCATTTTTTCCAGGTGCTTATTAGCCATTTGTATATTTTCATTGATGAAAGTTCTATTCAAGTCCTTTGACCAGTTTTAACTGGGTTGCTGGTCTTTTTGTTGTTGAATTGTTAGAGTTCTTTACATATTCTGGATACTGGACCTTTTTCAGATATATGATTTGCAAATATTATCTTCTATTGTTTGGGTTGTCTTTTCACTTTCTTTATAGTGTCCTTTTGATACCTCTGTGTGGCTTTTACAGAGATGGATCTATGCAAACTTGAAGCAGTATCTTTAGTCTCTCTCACTTCTCCCCTCCCCCATCCTCTTCATTTACTTCAGGTTCCTTCATCTCTCTTATAGTATACTATAAAGCCAGGAAAAAAAAAATGTTTTCTGATAAATTCATCCACAAGGGAGTTTACATTGCTGAAAAGGTCTACTAACTTTTCTTCCCGCCAACTGTATCAACTTCTCAGGAGTTGAACTAAAGGAATTTATGCAATTTCAAGCATGAATGAGGATTGTGGGCTGGAGCCTGGGTGCCTTTCTATTGCTGCTGAATCACACTGAGTTAATAACTCCATTTCTACCTAAAGTAAAATTTCGAGTCCTGATTCCAAGGCTTTACAAAAGCCAATGCTACCCTTGGGAAACTTTCTCTTTATCCTCTCAGTCCCTTGCCAGCCACTCTACCCAGCATATCAGTGATCCAATCTCAGTATGTTCCACTTTAAAACTGTCTGTGGTTCAGATGTTTTTTGGAAATGCACCCTTTCCCTGACACACGCCTATAGGACTCCTAAGATCACTTCTAAGCTGTCATCTATATGTTAGTCAGATATCTTCAGAATGTCATAAACTCCACTGAAATAACTGCTTCCCTCCCCCTAGTATTTTCGAATGAGGTTGTCCTGGGGTTAAAATGAATCCACTGCCTTTAGTCATTCATGCCCACATAAACACCCCTTGGGTCTCCTCTGCCACTCCCTAAATACGATTCTTCAATTCTTTGCTTGAACATCACTGACGCTGCTGACAGCTCTAATGATTATGCTGGAAAACAAAACCTTAATTAACCTAATCAGCCCACCATGGGACTGACAGGTATGCTGTGCTGTCACCGTGCATTCATGATGTACAATCTGCCATGAATAGAGCTCTTTTTCAGCTGCTCTGGCAGGGCCACCTGCTGTCTGTGCCCCATTTCCTGCCAGCCAGTTCTGTGACCTTCAGCAGCCAAAGCCAAGTGATTACAGAACTGGTCACATCCGTGCCAGGGACTCAGTCCCTGTGAGTTTTGTTTGCTACACCAGAGGATCAAGAGGCTCCAGGAAAGAACCTCAGAGAAGTGTTTTCTTTACCTAAAGATAACCAGGAAAGGGTCTGTCTGCCTGAAGGTAGTATAAAGAGGCTCAGCATCAATCTTCCTTTCTCCAGACCTACACAAGTAAGATTCGCCAAGAGGTTTCTCAAAATGAACAAGCATCTTCGTGCTGCTCACACAGCCAATGATGACAGAGGAGACTGAGGCAAATATTAGGATGAATCTCAAAATCAAAATCAGACCAACCTAATTGGAAAAAGTTTTAAAAATTCCATTCAAAATAACATCAAAAATATAAAATAATGCAGGGATAATTTTGACAAAAGATGGACCACAACTGCACCAAAGAACTCCAAAGCATCGCCGAGAGAAATTGATGTCAAAACAAATAAGAAATATGTTCAGGAGTGAAAGAATAAATATTATTAAGATGTCAGTTCTTCCTAAAATGACTTACAGATTTCATGCAATCTCAATCAAATTCCCAGTACACTATATTTATAAAAATTGACAAACTGGGGGCTGGGGCTGGGGCTTAGTGGCAGAGCGCTTGCCTAAAAAGTGTGAGGCATTGGGTTCAATCCTCAGCACTGGGTTCAATCCTCAGCACCACATATAAGTAAACAAATAAACAAAATAAAGGTATTGTGTGCATCTACAACTACAAACATTTTTTTAAAAGAAATTGACAAACAGATCCTAATGTGTGTGTGTGTGTGTGTGTGTGTGTGTGTGTGTGTGTATGATCCTAATGTGTGTGTGTTGAAAAAGAAGTACAAACTCAAAGGACTAAATTTTTTCTAATTCCAAGATTTACAAAGCCATGGTAATTAAGATAATGTGGTCATGATATAAAGATAGATGAGTAAAACAGAATAGAGTCCATAAATAGAACTACACAGATATGGAGAAACAATTTTTGCCAAAGGTGCAGGGGCAAGTGTGTGGAGAAAGGATAGGTTTTTTAATGGAAAATGTTTGGAATAATTGGATACTCATATGCAAAAATACAATCTTTGATCCATACTTTGCATAATATACCAAAATTAACTGAAATGGATCATAAACCTAAAGGTAAAACCATCTTTAAGTACAAAACTGCTACAGGAAAAATCTCTGTGACCTTGGCTTAGGCAAAGATGTCTTACATATGACACCAAACATATGAGCCATAAAATTAAAAAATTAATTAGTTTTACATCATAAAAATTAAAAGTTATGCTCAAAGGCTACTATTGTGTACAATTATAATGCACTAATTTAAAAAGATCTTTAAAACTGGGGGAAAATCTTTATATACTTCTCAATCTCAATAAGACATAAAAACTCAATTTTGAATATGCATAAAATATATGTTTAAATGATAGTTCAAAACATTGAAAAATATGCCATTATCATAGTCAGTGTCAAAAAATAACACACCCACACTCAGCCCTTTAGTGCCATTGTCTAGAACAGCTGCAGCAGAAATGCTAACAACAGGCAGCCCGACTTTGGGAGGGCTTCCACCCAATCCATTGTTTCACCTAAAGGTCTTCAACCTTCCCACAGAAGACACAAAGATAGCAATAAGCACATGGAAAAATGATCCACATCATTAGTCATTAGGGAAGTGCAAATTAAAGTTACAATGAGATCCCTGCCTACTTATTAGAATAACTAAAATTAATAAGATTGGTCTTGCCCACATAGAGGAGGACATGGAAGAACTGAAACTTTCATGCAATGTAAGTTGAAGTGTAATTTGGTGCAAACACTTTGGGAAAGAAACTAGCAATTTCTTTAAAGGTTAAACATGCTAAGAGAGATATGCACATGTATTCCTAGCAGCACACTTCACAATAGTCAAAAAATTGAAGCAACCCACATGTTCATTGATGAATAAAAGGGAAAAAAGGTATATACATACAATTGAATATTATTCAGCCTTAAAGAGAAAGGAAATCTTGTCACATGCTACAACATGAATGAATCTTGAGAACTTTAGGCTAAGTGGAATAAGCCAGACACAAAAAGACAAATACTGTATGATTGCAGTTATATGAGGTTTCTAAATTATCTCAATTCAAAGAAAAAAAAGTAGAATGATGGTTACCTGGGACTGGAGAGAAGATGAAAAGCAGAGTTGTTTTATATTTAGAGTCTCATACTTGCAAGATGAAAACATTGTGGAGATCTATTTCACAAATATTGCAAATATACTTAACACTTCTGAATAGTTCACTTAAAATTATTAAGATGGGAAATTTTAAGCTATATGTTTTTGCCACAGTCAAAAAAATATGGGGAAAAAAATGAAACATACTCTTATTATATTATGAAGCTATTTCACTCTAGGTATTCACCTATGCAAAATGAGGGCACCTGTTTGTATACAAATGTCAATAACAGCCTTACTTGTAGTAGCCCAAAACTAGAAACAACCCAAATGTCTGTGAGTGAATGGATAGTGTTACAGTTTATGTTGGATATGGAAAATGACAAACCCCAAAATAGTGTGGCCCAGGGAGAGGGAATTGATCCTTACCTAATACATTCTTTCCCAGTGACAAGACAGGCCCCAGGGAAGAGATATCCATCAAGTCTGAAATGACAGTTTCTGGGAGGAGGCCAAAGCATTGATCCTTCCCTAAATAAATTCTTTCCCAGATATTGACCACTGACCCCAGATCCTCCATCTGGCCTAATAAAGATAAATCCCAGATACTGACTGCTAACCCTAGACCTCCTCCCATCTCACCCAGTAAAACAGATCCTAAATTCTTGAGTGCCCAAAGTGACACGCTCTTTAAGTAAGTCACCTCTCAGTATAACCTATATAAGCATAAACTCCCCCTTTGGCCAGTGGCTTATTTTACACAAGGAAAGTAGGTCCAGCAGAGGCATCACTCCATTCCCGAATAAAAACTATGCTGATCCATGAAGTTTGCATCTGGCCCAGGTCTTTTGTGCTAACAATTTAAAAACATAATCTCAAAAGCTCAGGTGTGAGACAATGCAAGAAAGTTTAGAGGTGAAATGATTGGATTATGAGTATTTTGAACTAATCAGGGCATTGACCCCTTGATAGGAATTAACTGGGTGGTAAGTGTAGGTAGGTAGGGATGTGGCTGGAGGAGGTTGGGTGTATACCTTTGCAGTATATATTTTGTTCCTGGTGAGTGAAGATCCTCTCTGATTCCTGGTGGCCACATTCTGAACTGCTCTCTTCCAATGCACTCTTCTCCCATGATGTACTAACTCATCTTGGGCCCAGAGCAATAGAATCAGCCATCTGTGGACTGAGATCTCTAATGTACTGAGCCACAAATAAACTTTTCCTCCTCTAAAATTGTTCTTGTCAGGTCTTTTTGTCATGTTGGCAAAAAAGCTGACTGAAACAGATGGATAAGAAGCTGTGATATTAGTGGAAGGGTTTATTTCTCAATTCTGATAGTAAGTCTGTTCTTATGTCAGTACCCCACAGTTTTGATTACTACAGCTTTGGAGGAAGTTTTTAAATTGAGAGTGTGAATCCTCCAACTTTGTTCTTCTTTTCCAAGACAGGTACTTATTCTGGGTTTGCATTACACTTGTATGTCAATAGATCACCAAAAAAAGGAAAAATACTTTTGCCCAGAAATATCTCTAAATATATATTTCTGACATTTAATAGTTTTATAAATACAAGCCATTTTCTTTTTAATTTGTTCCTAAGTGGGATTCAGAATGAAAAGGCCACAGCTTTTGGACTTAATAAACTTTACAAAGTTGACTTTTTTCTATCTTGTTTGAGATGATCCATCTCCATTCCTCTCATATTTCATTAAACACCCAGTCGGTAAGTTTTAGTCACTTCTGAATTTCCCTTGGAATCTTCCCCAATAAATCAGGAAAGAACATGTTAAGATGCACCCATGTTGCCCACTTTGTTTTTTTCTTCAAAACTATGTTGCTTGATGTGAGCTCTTTGAAGACAATAGCAATGCAAGAAGAGTTCTAGAAAATCCAGCTCAGACCCTGTTATGTTATCCTAAGAGTATGAATTTGAGATGTGCTGATCTGTGTTTTGCCCAGTCTTGCTTTGTCTTTTAAAGAAGCCTCTTGATGGCTTTGGCTTTGAAGATCATTGTCTATTAAGAAGAGTGGGGAGGTAAGGAGACCTGGACCAGTGGAGACACTCAATAAAGTTTTGACCTTCTTCATTAAGTCTGCAGTGTCCTCACTATCTGTCCCTTGTTGGCAGAGACCACAGGATAAGGCAATGTTCCTGCCCGGGAGGTTTGAGCATCCGAGAGGCGAGCCAGAGGGGAGGATGGAAGGGGGCTGCGAGGACAGAAAATGAGCCCTTGTGGAGGAAGTCTCCACCCCTTCTCTGCCATGTTGGCTGCCCAGCCAAGCTGAGAGGCAATCGTGCAGAAATGGGAGTGCTGGTGGTTGGCTGCAGGTCACCAAAAATAGAAAATTCAGGAATGCTAATGTGCAAGAATAACGATGAAGTCCAAAATGTTTAAAAAGAGGGTCATTTTCCTAGTGTCACGAAGGAACACATCCCACCGGGCCCTTGGAGCTGCTGTTAGAAGAGCTGCAGTAGGAACACTAACAACAGCAGCTCTGACCCAGGGAGCTTCCACCGAGCCTGTTGTCTCACCTCAAGGTCCTTCCCACCCCAGAGCTGGGCCACCTCCCACTCACCCTTACTCTCAGCCTCAGGGAGTGGAGTCACGGTCCAGGACCGGTGTGATGGTCTTGTGGTCCCACACCAACATGATCTGCAGACCTTGAGCCAGCTCTAGGCAGCATGGGGCCTTGACTCTGGATCAGGGGCCCTGAGCAAAACTCAGAAGTTTGATTTCAGGGCTTGTCCTGCTTCCCAGTTTCTCCTCTTAGGGCCTCAGCTTGCTTCCTCAATGAACAGGTTAGCCTAAGAGAGTCATTAATGTATTCTGAGATATTCACCTGGCACTACTGTTAACTAACTGGAGTTAGTGCCCTCCACTGCCTGGCTGCTCTGAGAGGCTTGATTTGTACTCTGAGCTTCTGACCATCCCCGATTTACCTCCAAACTTATTCATCTTGTGCCTCTTTCCTTCAGGGTCTTACTCAAACCATTCTAGTTACTGACTTACTACACATGCTTTCTCCAACCTACCTTGCCTATAGGTGGGTTATCCAAGCAAGAAGCAGATTAGAATATTAAAATTATCACTTTTTGGAGAAGTCAGTCTAGGAGATCCATGGACCTACATTATGATCACAGTGCTTGATGGAGAAAATAACATGAATTTAAGAATAAAAAATTTTAAAAAAAGAACTCCAGATGGATCAACGTGGATGTCTGTCCTGAACACTCAGCATACTGAATCTCAAATCTCAATTACGACTTCACAAATAGGAGAGCTGAGAGAAGAGAGAGAGAGAGAGAGAGAGAGAGAGAGAGAGAGAGAGAGAGAGAATTTTTAATATTTATTTTTTAGTTCTCGGCGGACACAACATCTTTGTTGGTATGTGGTGCTGAGGATTGAACCCGGGCCGCATGCATGCCAGGCGAGCGCACTACCTCTTGAGCCACATCCCCAGCCCTAGGAGAGCTCTTATGTGAGCTAAGCACAGTGCATGTGCCAGTATGCAAAGAGAGAAGGGAGATTGGAGTGGATTTAGCACCAAGTGAAACTCTATGTTCTACAATGCCAGGTGTAGTCCAAGACCTGACATTCAGGCTGCAACTGAGATGTGATCCCTGATCGTGCCACTTCTGAGAAATATCAGGTCTAAGAAAGGAGCTGCAAATGTAAACTGAGAAGGGAAGAGGGGTAAGGGATGAGGGAAGGAGAGCACATGATGCTCTATACCTCTTGTACCTCGATGTGAGAAAGAACCTGCTGGTTCTCGGTTCATTCATTTTGTCAATGAACATTTCCAAGAACCTTTAAAAGATTCTGTTCTAAGCATCAGGCTTAGAGCAGAAAAAAAAATCGAACAAAAAATCCCTCCCCTCACTGACCAAATTCTAATTGGGGGAGGTAGAAAATAAACAATAAAATATATATTAGAGTAGAAGTTCTATGGAAGAAATAGTCAGGAATGTGGGATGGGGGATGTTGAGGGCGTTGCCATTTTAAGTAGAATTGTCAGGGTAGGCCTGACTGGAAGGTGACAATTGAGGAAATCCCTAAGGGAGGTGAAGGAGTGAGTTGCAGGGACATTTGGGATGAAGGGTTATGGGCAGAAGAAAGTGCAAAGGCCCTGAGACAGGAGCTTAACTACATGTGAGGACTCACAGGGCAACTCAGACTTGGGACCAGGAGGATCCAGGTAGTGGGTAAAGGCAGAAATAATGAAGAGCCAGTATATACAGAGTCTTAAAATCTTTTGAAGGTGCTTGGCTCAATGAAATGAAAGACAATAGTATTGCTCTGGCCTTGGGATCCAGTATTGACTGAAGGGGGCAGAGGCAGAAAGATCAAATAGTGAGGCCATTGCAATACTAGAGGTGAAAGATGATAGCACCTTAGGCCAGAGGTCAGGGCAACAAAGGTAGCCAAAGTGGTTAGGTGTGGAATATATTTCGAAGGTGGAGCTGATAGCATCAACAGATGACTTAGATGAGGGGGATGTGAGAAAAGTGTCAAGGGTGACTCCAGGGTCTCTGGGTCTAAGCAACTGAGATAAGGAAAACTCTGGTGGGAGTAGGATTGGAACGGGGAGGATCAAAGCTCAGTTTGGATTTTATATGTGAGATATCTTTTAAGCTCCAAAGTGCAGAGACTCAGAAAATAGAAGACCCAGAAGATTCATGCACCAGCCCCTATCCAGTCTCGCTCCTAGCAGGGAAGTGAACATTTGGAAAATAAGGGCTTCTTTCTGTCTTTACTTTCTAAAGAGAATTTCACATGGGTATTTTCCTGGTGAGCAAAATTTTCAGCTTTATTACATAATATACGGATGAAGAGAGACTTTGAACCACTATTTAAGAGAACTGAGAACTACTATGTAGACACGCAAGGAATTGTGCTCTAGAGGTTCCCAACACTGGCTGCATATTAATATCATCTGATGATATTTTTAAAGTACTGATATCCATTCCTACCCCAGATTTCTTGCATGAGCTCATGGAGGGCAGGCCTAGTTATCAGAATTTTCAGGGCTCCTGCCCCCACCATGACGAGGGTTAATAATGAATGGTCTAACCTGGTTTCCCTATTAGGTAAGCCACCAAAATGCAGTGATTTTATGTTGAGACCTAAAGCAACCATGAGTTAGATGAAGTGGTTGGTAGAAAGGTGGAGTGGGGAGCATCCCAGGGGAAGGAAGTTGTCAGGTGAAAAAGACATGAGCAAAGTCTCAGCATTCAAAAACCAACAGCACCCTCCATAACCATTTTAGCTGTTCATTGCGGGGGAAATGGTAGGCCCATGTTTCATGGGTTGAATGTTTGAATGCCCAAATTCACCTACGGAATCCTAACCCCCAATGTGATGTTGTTAGGAGGTGGGGCTTTGGGGGATAATTAGGTCATGAGGATGGAGCCCTCATGAGTGAGATAATGCCCTTATCAAAGGGATCCCAGAACATTCTCTCTGCTATTTGAGGCTACAAGGAAAAGATGGCAATCTGCAACCTAGAACAGAAACCTCACCAGAATCCATGCATGAGGTACCCTGATTTCAGACTTCCAAGCTCCAGAACAATGAGAAATAAATGCTTGTTGTTTAAGGTAGCTTGTTATAGCAGCCTGAGTTGACTAAGACACCAACACTTCACACTGACTTACTAATTTTTCACAAGGCCATGTAGGAAATTAGCTAAAGAAAAGGCACCATCAAACAGGCTGGCGCTGCAGCACTAATAATTGGGTATGTAGATGATTTAAAAATAGGTCTTGTACTTTCCTGGGCAGATACAGATTGAATTTGCAGTTTTTGTTCATGTAATCACTGGGTTTGGAACTAAATTTATCCATACCTTGGGATCCTTCAGAAAGATTTTTTTGTGAATATAATTCTACCTTTATTTTATAGGTTTTCAGACTCAAAGCTAAGATCCTCCAGGGACAGAATGTGGGAAGTGTCATTCACTCATCCTGAATGCTCACCTGATTTAGTGAACAAAGAGACAGAAAATGTTATGTTAACAAAAATACAGGATTTAACACTCAAGTTACCAAAAACTTTTTGGAAAGAATGGAAGTTTTACATTTTCTGTGTCTTCCAAGAGGCAGTGACCACTCGGTAATTGTTTTTGCTCTTATAACCTCTGAACAGGGCATGGTCCATGGTATAATCATGCCTGGGGCCCTGTATAATTGGTGCTCACAGCCCCATTCCCTAAGTTCCAGGCATTACTCATTTATCTTCATCTTTTGTCTTTGTCTTTTAACTGCTAATAGTATAGGAGAATTCATGGAGTGGGGGATTGACAGATTTTGTTAAAGCAACTTCAAGTTTCTTCCAAATAAATTTTCCCCTGTAGTATATTTCTATTTCCCTCTTTTGCCAATGACAAAAATTATGCTTGCCAGGAAATATCTGTCTTTTCATATGCCTTATGGCATTCACTGATGGAAATAGGAATTACAATGACCTTAAATCCTTGTACCATATTGTGTTTTTATTTCAACAACATATGGTATCAGGGGATGGGGTGAGAGAGAATAAAGTGGTTAAAATAACATGAATTTGACATAGGCTTTCTAATGTAAACATGTTTTGATTCTAATGTAAACATGTTTTGAATTTCTTCTAACCTCCGAAATGAATTATTTGAAACAAATCACTCTGTTATAACAAATTTTTGTTTGGTTAGGCCACATAGGAGAGATTTATTTTCAAATCAAGGTCCAAATTTAGGGCTATAAATAAACTTAGAACTATTCAGTGTTATTCAGTGTTATTCAGAAAATTTCTGATGTTACTTCTTTGAATTCATATGTGTGTGTATACATATATATCTCATTTAGTCAATACTATATATATAAATTATAAATACATATATATTTTATATAGTCAGCATGTTTTAAAGATGCTCACCTGTATATATCTTTTATATATATATATATATATATATATATATATATATATATATATATCCACATACATGCATTTACTTCTGATCAGTTGCTTTGAGGCAGAAATAGAATACCAATGGAGTGCTTTCAATGGAAAATATTTGCAAAATAACTTCACTTTGTAAGTAGTAGAAAGGAAAATAGTTTTTTTTCTTTTATTTAATAAGTATCTGGGAAGAAGGAGCATTCCAGATGGGGAAAACATCATTTCAATGGCACAAAAATATTGAAAAGACTTCAGAATGTTCCAGGAATAAGGAGACCTTCTGAGTAATCTTCAGAGTACCTGATTGGTGTAAGAAAATGTGGAAGTTTAGTCTAAGATGATGAATCAAGATGTAAGAGAGTATAATGGTTGACAGGGTCTGACCTTGGGTACAGACACTGACTTCATCAATCCGCCATGTGTTCAGTGCTAGCAATTTCTGTGCACTTTATTTCTTCATCTGTAAAATGGAATGCTAATACCTCAAGGGGCCAGTGCCTGGCATGGTGCGCCAAGCTAAGGCACTAGGAGCTTATCCTGAGAGACCATGAGACCATGAGGACTCAACTGCTCTCAGTGGAAGACAGTTGCTAGAGATGTTTCTTGGGTGTGTTTGACAGACTTGTCAAGTGAATGGATTGGGGTGATGAGGAAGAGAACAGGAAGCAAGAAATCAAGCCTGAAAACCATGTTTCTAACTTGAGAAACACTAGGTAGTAGAGGCAATAATAGAAAACAGAATAGAAGAGGTGGGGGTTTATTCTGGACACATGTTTAGGATTCCCCATGACAACCAGACATGTCTGTCTATGTTAGGGAGTCGGTAATAAGAGAATGAAGTTTCAGAAATAACATGTATGATAGATTTGAGAGTTGTCAGCAAAGAAATGGTAACTGAAGTCAGAGAAACTTAAGGCAAATAAAGTGAGACTATGTGGTATAGGGTTTCTCAACCTTGCTGCTGTTGATGTCTTGGAGTGAGTCATTCTTTCCTGGAGGGGGCTGTCCTGTGCATTCTACAATGTTTAGTAGTATCCCTGGCATCTATCTATTAGATGCCAACGGCACCTTCACCCTTAATTGAAGCAACCAAGAATGTCTCCAGACATTACTAAACTCCTCCTCAAGGGCAAAACATCCACTCTTCTTGAGAATTTCAGGTGTAAAGCAAGGAAAATGTGGGCAAATTATACACACTCTGAATCTCCTTTTTCTGAATCCATGAGTTGTAAGTAATTATAGGAATACTACAAATACATTGTGAAAATCATTCGGAAGTAGTCAAGTACTAGCCAATGATACATCACCATTAGCCAAAGTAGAAAATCTAGCAAAAAAAGTTCAAAACTGGTGGAATGGTGGGATTTTGGAGACTTCATCTCATTATGGAATATTTTGGGTCATCACAAAAGTATTTATCCATCTCTTCAACAGTCAAAATCTCACATCATGGGCACACTCTCGATTTCAGATAACAAAGCAGAGTGCCAAACCCCAAGCAGCTTCTACACAAGGATCTGCTGATTGTTTTACTGGATGAAGTGTTCCAAGTCCCCCTTGTATTCTCAATTTCTTGTTTTTTTTTTTTTCCTCCTCTAACTCCAAAAAGGAGAAAACTGATGCTAATGACAAGCAGCAGATCGGTGACCATTCATGAATCTTGGTTTTCACAATCTCTGAACATCAGTCTTGAGGTATCATATATTTTGGTGTTACTTGGAAACATGATTAAAAAGGCAAATGAAAACAAAGTCTAAACTCTGGATCCTGCAATAAATAATTCCTGTATACTCTTGGGCACTGGGCTCTTCAGCTTATATAGTGGAGTTAGACCTCAAAGGAGATGTCTAAGCATCAAATGGCTCCTGTAAATCCATTGAACTTGCTTTAGAAAATAGTGTCATCTCTATCTAGAAACCAGTCCCCACAGCCTTTGCCTTGGGGTGGGGGTGGGGGTGGTAATCCATTAGTGAAACTGAAACGTTGCTTGCTTCTTTTATTACTCCTCTTATCTAAGAGTTGTTTTTCTTTTCCTCTCTCTCCCTCCCCCCAACCTTCTCTCTCTCTCAGATCTGTTTCTCCAATTTGATCCCAACCAAATAATCTTAAAGGCAACGATTTGATTAATAGTACCAACAACTGTTTACCTAGTTCAAACCGAGAGTCACTATTCACCCAATCAACAACATCTGTTCTCCAGCTTGTTCTCAGGTTGGAGGCAGCAGGATGTGAGCGCTCCACCTGCTGAACCTGAGATCCCCACCTCCAACTTTGTAAGGGAAAATTCCTGGGCACAGAAGGGTCAGCCTACACACACAAGAAATCAGCCAGACATGCTCCCCTGGGCACAAGGACCTTGGTGTTCAGCCAGCCCCTGTCATTAAAAGTGGGGGCCTTTTTTTGTTTAGTTTTTGTACAGTTCACATTTCGGGCAACTCTTTTTTACAATGGTGATTATTTTTTTCTCCAAGGCCAGGCCTCCACCCTCACATGTTTGGTGGAATGTGTTAATAATTTGCTCTAGGGAGATGAAAGCCTCTTTGATACAAGTAGAATAAACACATGGAACACTGCTCAAAGGTCTAATTTCCACAGTAGGGGCCCAGTTTTGGACTGAGCATTGATGGAGAGAACAGTCTCATTCCTGAGTCACTTTTCACCCTGGCATTCCTCCTGGGCCTCTGTGGCCCTTTCTTAACTTGCCCAATTGAGGACAATGCCAGCCTCCATTCTAGGACTCTCCAGAGAGTTGGCAGCCAACAAGCACCATCACTAACTGTTCTGGTACCTACTTAAGTCCTCAACAAACCTGAAAGACAATTCCTCCCGGATGGGGTTACTTTGTGTGGGCCTCAGATCTTTCTAGGTGTCAAATTAAGACTTGCTTCAGGAATTCGTGATGTATTCAAAGGGAAGGACACCCCTGACTCCAACCTCTTCATGTTATAGATAAAGATATGGATCATCAGTGAGGCGATATAACTTCTTTGAAGTCACATGCAACTTCTAAATCTCAGCACAGCCAGTTCCTATGTGCCTGCGCTGCCATATTGTCCTGGTCCCCAAGGACCGTTAGAAGTAAAATTGAGAAGTCAAAGAAACCCCTTCTTAGGATTTCTTTGGCCTTCTCTTTCTGTGCCTAATTTGGGGTTCTTCTCCCCACCAAACTCTGAGCCCCATCCCAGGAGCTTTTGGGCTCTAAGAATCCTCTGCAGTGGCTTGGTCTCAGTGTTCTGGCAGCATGCTGGGTGGTCTCCTTCCCATGGTCTCAGAAGCTTTCATGTACATCCACAACGCCCTGTTCCTGAAGGTGTCCCAGTCGAAAATGAATGAATATGTGACCTCTCTCAGATCCCTCACAATTCATAGAAATTCATATAAACATCCCAAAGCCAGCCTAGGAAAGACAAGATCATGGCCATAGGTTGCATTTCTTGGTCATTTTACACTTAAAGACCTTTCAAACTTTGTTTCGATATTAACTCATTAGTAAATTTGATTAATTCAAAAGAGTTGATTTTGGGACCATTCATGCCCAAAGGCCAATGTTCAGGAAATGCTATTAGCTAGGCATGACTTTGTGACAGTATTTCACTTTCCTCTACTCTGCCTACCCATATTTTAAAACGGGAATAAAACTTGGCTCTAACATATGCCTCAGGAATGATTTTAACATAACTAAACAATAGAAATCAAAGTAGCTTATTAAGTCATTGGGTAAAAAAGAATATAGTGATGTTATTTATCTAATAATTTCATGAATTTCTACATGATAAATATTCCTATTGACAATGGCTATTTCATTAATAGTGGCATCCTACTTATTCCTATTTTAAAAGAGTTTCATGCAACTTGAATTCACATTCCTTTTCTACATTAACATGATGAATTTCCAGTGCATTCATTTGCAAGATTGTTCTTCTTTTTTTTTTTTCTTTTAAAGCACCCAAATATCCACTTTCAGTCCTGTAATGGAAAGGCTATTCCATCATTTATTTTCCAAAACTTGAAACATGACAGTAATGTACTTTTCTTCCAAATCCTGTAGCTTTGATCTTCATTATCTTAACATTCAAAATACATGGACATGTTTTTCTATCATCAAAGTCCTAAAATGTGTTTTGGCCCAGACACCTGAAAAGATTGAGTTCATTCTCTTCAGGTCACCTGTCAGATTCCTCCTTTGTAGCAATTTGTCTAAGTATCCTAAGGCCACATTCCTCAGAGACTCTTCTCCCTCCTTCCCCACCCCTCCTCCTTACACCCTTGCTCCACCCCGTACAGTTTTTTTTTTCCCCTAGAACAAACAGTTCAAGGATTATTTGAAGAAAATGAAAAATCCCACTAAATAGCCAATTGTCTATTTCCTCAAGGTTAGAAATTTCATCTCAATAACATTTAATTTGTATTTCTAGACTAATACCATTTCCAAGATTGAAGTGTCCCAAAGGAAAAAGAAAATTGGCACTAGTTTTAATCTTCTGGGACCAAGTGACATCTTTCCCCTTAACACTTGACTGTCATCACAGTTTGAAACTTCTCCCTGAAACTCTTTACTAAAATAAACTCCATGGTCATTTATGTTCAACAAAATGTTAATATTCTTAGATTCTGCCCCCAAATCATACCCTCACTGCATGTCCTTCAGGAAGAAGCATCTTTCCCCTGTTGCCCCATGGAAAGAGGACCCACAACATTCTCCTCTGAGAAGGTGCCATCAAGCAAGGATTTGGGTGTTCAAATCACCAAAAGGATACTCTAGAAAGATGGGTGGCTTCTCTTGGCCCATCTGTAGTATTTCCATTCAGACACTAGAAAAACCATCATTTTTTTCTGTGTCATCCTTATTGCTAGTTATCCCCTATAAGCTACTAAGCAACACGACTCCTGGTTTCTAAGTCCAGTTTGGTAAACATTTAGCTGCAAATCAGCACGTGACTAGTTAGTGCTCTTCCACCGAAACAGAAAGATCAACCAACCTCCAAGAAAGCTGTGTGAATTCATTCTTGCTTAAAATGGACAAATTACTCTGTAAAAGGTTAACCAGGTTCAACATTTGGGATTTATAATAGTTTACCCAGCAGGGTTGCTGCCACTCTAACATCCTTGTCACTTGCCCAGGTTCTGTCCTTGTCTTGCTTTGCCCTGGCCTGACACATTGTGGGAATATAATTATGAGAACTCTAATAAGGCTTCCTTTGTGTTTATATCATTGCTTTTTACCCAACGATTCTTAAACACGCACACACAAAGCCAGGAGCTCCACCTTGGTATCAGTCTGCTGGCCTCTGAAATACAGTAACAGGAGAGTTAAGACTCATGGACATCTGATAGCACAATTTATTTGCCACCTGTGGCATTGCAGGTCCCTAAGTGATTAGTCTGAGACCAGAGAGGGAGTCAATGGTGGCAGAATTCAACCTGTTTCACAATAGGCTCTGTCTGAGAAGCCATCTCCAGTCATCCCTGGTTAGACTCTCGATAAACTATTAATTGATAACTATCTGGGACTTTCCACTACAAGGAAATGGCAACACAATAAGCATTCCTTTGCTCTGCACTTCCTTATGAATCAAATCCACTGTAGGATTAACCTTGGAGATAGTTAAAGAGCCCATTTGATATACCCTTATTAAATGTGCAGGGAGTTATAAGTGAGAAAACAAAGTAACTGTATGTAGTGAACTAGCAGTATCACTGCAAAGAGAGGACCTATATACATGCAAATGATAGTTCCAGACAGTAGACAATTAAACACTAAAACTGGCGGTTCACTTAATGGGTGTCATAGGCTTCCCAAGAAAGGGCAATGAATGGGACCTGCAGAGTTCTGGGAGGATTCACAGAGAGTGGATTAAGATCTGGAATTTAAAGAATGATTCATCCCTTCAAACCCGTGTAGTGAGCTGGGGGACAAGATAGGCATTCTAGCCAGGAAGTGCTACTATCTGTAGCATGTTTTTCAATGTGGATTGCTCAGATTGAGAATGAAAGAGAGAGAGAAAGAAAGAGAAGGGAGGAAGGGAGGAAGGGAGGAAGGGAGGAAGGAAGGAAGGAAATAAAGCTGCCCAACCCTTTGCTTTGGTGAAAGGAAATCCAGAAGCTGTTAGTGTTTGTCTGGAAACATTTAGGTCCACAGTGTCCAGGCATTTTTCTGAACATTTTGGAGTATTTCTGTTTTACCCTGTGTGCACAATTTGGCTAAATCAAGAGAGTTGAAGAGTGTTAGGATATTGCTTTCTCTTTTCTGCATTGCACAAATTTGGAATTGATCACCAAACTTGAAATTTTTGAGAGTTCTAGAGAGAAACACTAAACTATTGTCAAACCTTTGCAAATGAGGAGGTAGCACCTGACAACACTTTACCTTGTCAGCAACTTAAGACCTAGCCATGATACAGATATGTTTCAGGTCATTAGTTTAGAAAATTAAATCAGTTCTGTACCAAACCACAGCCTTGGCCTATTATTACCAAAGTAATGCTTTGTTATGCTTAAGAACAAATTCTGAAGCTTTCCAAAGATTTCATGCTTTCCTTCCTAATCATACTCTCCCTCCCTCTATTCTTTTCTCTCTAAGGTGGGAAATGGGAGGGAAGAGGAGAAGAAGGAGGTGGTTATGGCTATGATTTACAGTACCTCTGGGTAGAAAAGGAGAGGCAGGTCAGATGGGCCCCTTGTTCACAAGGGATCTGTGAATTGGTCATCTGGTCTCTTTCAAGTTGTTCAGGGTCTGGTGCAGACCCAAAGACCTGATTCTTCTGTTCAAGCCTGACCTCTGCTTTGAGCATCTCTTGTGACCCCAGGAGGCTTCCTTCCCATGCAGAAATCAAGGCACAAAACCGCAACGCCTCCCTCTTCCTACCAGGCTATCCTGCAGACTGGAGACATTGGAAGGTTGCTATCTTCTGGAGTCCTAAAAGAGAAGTCTTCTCTGTTTTAGGTATTCCCTCCACCTGTTCAAACACCTCTCAAGCACAAAGGTCATTTCAGCAGGCACTTCTGTGCTTCGCTCTCCCCACCCCACCCCACCCACACACCAGGAAGGGCAGGACTCTTACTCTGGATAGATGCATGCTGTCAGCCTTCCCCATAAAGGGTTGAGTGCATGCCCTTGCTCTCCTGGGAAGTATGCAGCTTCTCTATATGTGGGAAGAACCAATAATTCTGGAAGAAGAAATTTCCATTTTTTTTCTTGAAAATTCGCTCTCAAAAACAATGGCTTTTTAAATAGATATCCTTTTCAACACCAGAAGTTGAATACTATCTGGACTGAAAAATTCTGATGGTTTTGTCCAGTGTATCCCACCTGCTATCCCTTATTCCTCATACACACACACACACACACACACACACACACACACACACACACACACATCCTTTGAGCATACCTGTGACCAAAGGAGAAGCCAATGAAGTCTGAAAGTGAGAAGAAAGCCCACTCATATTTTCCAAAGTTCTAAATGACATTTGAAAAATAAATTAACAAACCTTCCTAAATTCACCAATCCAGCCCCAAAGAGATTTCTGAGATTATGTGAAAACTTGGCTCCCATGGTCATCCAAAATACCTCCGTGTTTTCTGTAGCATGAAAGCAGCATAGGAAATGGTACAAATCATTTGGAAAGAATGTGTTCCTTCTGCAGAATGGGCCCTTTCCTTTCCAGATCCAAATTTTACTTTTAGGCCCTTGTTTATGTTCTAAAATTTTTTTAGTACTAGGAGCACAATAGCCACCAAGACTTATTTTTAGAAAGAACACCACCACCTATATTTGAAGACTCTTTTTACCCTGCTTTACCAAAAGAGACTTACCTATTCCATTTAATTTGTTCATAGGCTATAATAAACACCGGGTTCACAGCACTTTGGTCATTACTAGTGACTAGATAACCACAATCCATAGACAATTTGGATAAATGAACCAATCCCTCTGTATTGAATTATGTTCATCCAAAATTAGTATTTTGGAACCCAAATCCTTAGTATGACTATTTGGAGATGGAGCTTTTGAGGAGATAATTAAGATTAAAGAAGTCATAAGGATAGGGCCTAATCTAATAGCACTGTGGCCTTAGAGAGATATCACCCTCTGAGTACCCTTACCAAGAAAAGGTCAAGTGACGGCACAACAAGAAGAGAGCAATCTGCAAGCCATGAAGAGAGCCCTCGTCACAAACCAAATAGGTTGTCACTTTGATCTTGGGTTTTCCATTTTCTAGAACTGTGAAAAAAAAAAATTCTGTTGGTTAAGTTTACTATGGCAGCCCTAACAGTCTCATACAACCACCAAGAGGAATACTGTTGGTAAGAAAGTTCTACTTAGCATCATCTTCCAAAGCATCGCTAACCTCTAAGTAGAGTTGTGTGTGCATGCATGTGAGTGTGCACATATGCACATATACCTGCAGATATGCATGTCTGTGCAGCATGTGTGTAGAGAAGAGAGGATGTTTTGCTCAGAAGGATGCTCTTGGATTTGTAAACATGTTCACCAAAAGTAAGCTTTCATGGCTTCCATGTGTTTATTTTAGTTGATTGAAAGAAAGAATAGAGCAGTTTCTTGAATAGAATATGTGCTAGCTGGGTTTCAGTTGCTCACAGCTCTTTCACAAATAATCTCTATGAATTTTGGATAAATGAAACTTACTATTAGTTACTCTCACACTGGGTGTTGACGAGAGAATCATTCATTAGTTAAAAAAGAAGCTAACAATTGGGGCAGGTGAGAAGGAATGCTTCCTTTTTTGCCTTCAGTTAAAAATTAAAAACTTGTATACTGTTGTCCATTTGCTAAGAATTATTCCCATCTGCTGCTTCTGCAAATTCCTGACAACGTGAGGAGGCAGAGTCAGGCTGCTTCTGTCCTCATGGAAGCATTGTTTGAACTCTCTGTGTCTCAGATTCCTTTTCTGTAAAAGAAGGAAAATAATGGATCCTGTAGGATTGTTGAGAAGATGAGATGAAATGGTATCTGTAAAGTCCACAGTTCAGTGTCTGGTATATAGTAGAAACTCAATCAATGACAGCCATGTTAGCTTTATCCACACTGATATTTTTATCTCAGCTGTTCTTTCATAAATGTAAAAGCTAAGTTTCAGAGCAATCAAGATCCTGCTTAAAGTCAGACAGCTAATCAGAGATAGACTCAGGATTTGATTTCAGATGCCTCTGACACCAGTCTTTAAATCCTCCCTACCTTCTCCTGTCTTCCAGTCATCGAGATATGGCATCAGGCTCTCACAGCACAGAGCTGGAAAGTGCTCAGTGGACAGGAACTACTGACTGACTCAGTGAGTCCTTCCTTACTAGAAAAGAACTGGACCATTTGTCTCTTTTAGAGAGTGCAGCTTGGATCACTGTCTTGGAACAGCACAACTGAGCCGTCTTAACCTTTCTTTGTCTTGCTTAGAGCGTCTCTTCTCCTCCTTCAATGTTGATAATCAGAAGAAATGGCAACAAAATGAAAAGGCTAAATAAACATTTTCTGTAAAGACTCATGCAAGAAGGGATTTTTTTCCTTTTCAGAAAATATTTGATAACAACATCTCAGACGGACTTTTTGATGTTACTTTCCCACCATTTGGACTAGATAAAAGTGTATGACTCATGGAAATGACCGAGGCAGGAAACAGAATGAGTCACCTTGCCCATTTGGATCTTCTGGCCATGATGCTTCCCAGGATCAACATGCCCAGAGGGCTGGCCTGCCTTATGCCACCTGCTTCAGCTGCTTCAGGAGATGCAGGGGCTCCCAGAAAATGAATGTGTTGCAGGAAGAGAGAGAAACACTGCAACTTCGAGGAGTTGTCCTGTAACTCTTCCAAAAATTTTCTGCTATCAGTTTAGAGGTTTCTTGTTCACATTTCATCACTTTCAAGTCCCGAGCAAACCCCTACTACAGCTTATCACTCCCTAACTGTGGACACACACTTGAAAGAGTTGCCAACCCTGGTGCCCTCCTCCCTATTCAAGCAGTCTAGAGCTCTTGGATTGTGCATCTTTCCAACAGATAAATCTCTGCATCTTTCAGTGTTTTTATTGCTTTATTGGAATCTGTCCAGCATGTGACACTCTGGAACCAGAGTGTCCCCAATTAAGCCCACATTTCTGGGCTGAATCTCTGGGAGTTGGAGGGTGAGCTGCTGCATCCCTCAGCCCACTATACCACAGGCCTTTTGAAACTTTATTTTGAATCACATTTAAAGCCAAGGCTCCTCATGCATTTCCTTTGAAAGGATCTCTCTCTCTCTCTCTCTCTCTCTCTCTCTCTCTCTCTCTCTGTGTGTGTGTGTGTGTGTGTGTGTGTGTGTATGTGTGCGCCTTTTCTTTCTGTTCACTCTTTATTTTTCTCAGTGTAAACTTCGATGCCTGGTGACCTTGAGTTTGAATCCCTGCATCCCCAATTATTTAGCTTGTTGACCTCAGGAAAGTTAGTCAATGCATTTGACCCTTGGTTCCGCCATGTTGATAGGATATAATGATTCCCATTTCTTAGCATTGGGTAAAGATTTAGAGATAGGCAACACAGGTAGGAACAGCTGGTGGTCTTCAGTCCAACTTGCTAAATCCATATGAGTCAATGACTTCTTTTTTCCCAGGAAGAGTTCCTCTACCCCTACCCAAGGTGATTTTAAAAGAACATCCCACTTGTGTTCTCTCACAAGAGATCTCTCAGTATTTTTGTCTCCATGTTCACCAGGATTGATTCTGTTGCTATTCAAGTCTGACTCACCTGAGAACTATATTTGCAGCATATTCCCCTCTTCTAAATCCATGATAACAATGAAAACCAAAGTTAGTTCTGTTGGCCTATTTTACAAATGCTCTTAAAACTTCTCTCCTCAGAATTTATGTAATTTATATAAAAATCCAAACATGTGAATTGAAAAGTGCAAGAAAAGCTGCCATTGTGTGAGCATAAGTAATTTTTTTTTTAACCAAAAACATCAAAATACCCTCAGGCGATTTTAAAAACATAATACTTCAAGTTCTGCTCACTTAATAAAAAAGCAAACAAAAAAGGTAAATCTCTCAATATAATTCTGTACTTTCATTCTGTGTTAATTGACCTTAAGTATGTTTATATTATTCTTTCCACCTCTTTAGAGTGTTAGGAGGTTTGCAAACAGTTTGTTTAATTGTAAATTTGGCCATCTATTTCCTTCTTTTTAGAATGGAATACAAAACTCTAACACTGTACTCTTGGGTATTTATAGACAAGGTTCTCCAAGGAGTGAAGCAGTTATACTGGCCATTTAAAGCCCACCCACGAGCTCCCCTTTCAATATAACTTGCTTTTCCAAATTCCAATTGTGGAACAATTTCAAGTCCAGGTAAAAGAACCACAAGGGGACTATATTGAAATCTATATTTTATTTAAGGTGATTTTTTTTAACAGCCATGCCAAACCTACCTACCCCACTGTCCCAAAGAGGCAGTGATCCACAGTAATGAAGTAGATTACATTTCCATTAACTGTTCTGCTACCAACCTAAGGGCTATTCTCTTTGCTTGAGACCTACATTCTGTGAAGGGCTCTTTGTCTACAAAAGGTTTTTAAAATTTCCAGCCTAGCAAGCATTATTAATCCCAGAAAGAAAAAGAAAAACAGTTTTTTCATTTTGATTGAGAACCATTCTATTTCAGAACATGAATTATGATTGAACCAAAAGTAAAATATCTTATTTCATTCATAATTGGACATTGGCCATGACTTCTGTGGAGAAAGAGTATTTCAGGTCAAGATGGTTAACAGTTTTCACTGTGATGTAATCTATCATCTAATAACAATCCATTGCAGTTCGTTGTTGCTATTAACATTTTAGTGACAAGATATGAAATTGATTTATTGTCAGATATTAATGATAATCAGTAATACCTGAACTGCATGGTAATCATCACGGAGATCAGAGAATGCAAATGCAACTGTAGAAGTCTTTAGGGAACAGGCAGCTCAGGAATGAAGCAGGATACATGATTAACTGCAGATTGTACCTCTAAGCTAAGTGACAGTTCCTACTTGATTTGGCCATTTAATGTCAAATGGAAATGTAAGCCCAGAAGATATCTTTGGAGGTTTTGAGAAAAATCAAAAGTACCAGATTTTCCTTTATTGGTGGTCAAATCTTCCCATATTCAACTTTTTAAACTGATTTGATTTTTAAAATATTTTTTAGTTATAGATGGACACCCAGAGGCCAGAACTAAATTGTGAGGAGAGAAAGAAATCAATCTTTTTCAAAGCCCATGAGACTTGGGGATTGTTTATTACAACTGTTAGCTGAGTCATTAATAGAGATCGTTGACACTTTCTTCTTTTTAAGGGCCAATAATGTTTGTGAGTCTATTTGATCTTTCAGCAATAAAAGTTCTAAAATTAAAAATACATATATTTTTCAATGCTGAAGAAGTTTAAAAAAGAAAGAATACTAACATTTTATGTCCATTTTTTTTTTTAACATTACAAATGGTTGAAGGGTTCCATATCCAGACTGCTTTCATTAAGCAGCTTTACTGCTAGCCTTTTCTGGGATAAAGCATGCTGACACCAAAGACATGGCAAGTTAAAGAGGTGCCCATGCTCACAGCCACACCCTCAGGCCCTTCTCCCCATCAGGCTGTCTTCTATATTTATGATTGACCTAAAATCCCATGGCTTCTTGCATAGCCAGAGTGGCCATGTGTTGAGTAGAATTATGGTACTTCCTCCTTCCCCCCTCCTTGCAGTTCAGTTTTTCTGTCTCCATCTTCCTAAGTTTGAGATTCTTGAAACTCCTATTTTTAACATTCACCCCTGATGGAAATATTACTGCACTAGAACATTTCACATATTCTTATTTAAAAATCATTTCCTTGTTTGGAAACTTGAATCATTTCTAAATCAGAAAGACATGCATGAAGAGCAAATAGGGAAAATAGTGCAGATCACAATTTTATGACCCCTTTGTTCTCAGAGGGGAGAATTGCTTTTCCAACAATGGTTAAGTCCATGGGAACATAATAAAGTAAAAATTTAAAAATAGTGTATGCATGTGTTTATTTATTTATTTACAGGATCAGAAATTACAGGCTGAAATTCAGTAGTGATGTATTATTTGGGATTAGTCCCGGTGCCAAATGGGATGCTAAGAAAGCAGAACAGAGCAGTAGCCGTCTTCTTATCAATCACTGTAAAGTCAGACCCTTGGTGCATGTCACATTAGCTCTGGTCCACAGTGCAGAAGAAAATGCTTTAGTTGGAAGTTAGAGAAGCAGCATAAATTTGATTAAAGGGAATAACAAGACCCACTTACCAAAAGAAAATCTGTGAAACACCTAAGCCACAGTTTCCAAGGGGCTTATATTAAAGGGCTTTGCTTCCTCTTCAGGCTGGGAGGGAAAGAAAAAATAACTCAATTTCCACTCTTTGGAAACTTGAGTTAGATATGAGTCAAAGAGTGCTGGGAGCATTGCTGGAGTGCTCCTCCCCATCTCTGAAGAGCAAATCTTTAATAATGTGACTGAATTTTCTCTGCTCACTGTGTTGCTCACCTAATTCAACTTATATTCTACTTCCTCTAAGAATATGCCTGTCTCTCTCTAGATAGTTGTGCCTTACCAAAAGTGACCTGCCTCCTCTCCTATTCAATGTTAATCCAGATGTGGGCAGAAATGACAATGTAGGCCTGCAAAGAATTAAAAACAATCAGAATAAGGGTTAGGGTTGTGGCTCGGTGGTAGAGTGCTCGCCCAACTCAGGTGAAGCCCCTGGGTTCAATCCTAAGCACCACATAAAAGTAAACCAATAAAAACAAAGTCAATGTGTCCACCTACAACTAAAAAAAAAATTAAAAAATCAGAACAGTGACAATACTTCTTGATTTCTAAGTATACTTTTTCATCACAGTGGATGCTCAACATGACCCTACAGCGTAAAGCTTATGAGGAAAGCACCATTATTGATGCTTTTTTTTTATGGTGAAGAAACAGGCATGGTCAGATTGATTAATTTTTCCTATTGTCCCAGATGTGGAACCCCTAAATTTAAATACATATAAATAAATATAAAACAATACACAGGCTTATTATGTTTTTAGAGGCCTATTCTTTTGAGATAAATAAAGGGTGAAATGATTAGAGCATTTGAAAATATTTTTAAATTTATCATGAAAATAGCATAAATTTTGCTGTGAAATTCACTTCTAAATATTCAACTGAACAAAATATTATGTTCGTAACTGATATGTAGGTAATATAAAACATGAACTCAGGAAAGTATTTTCTAGAACTATATGTCATTTTAATATGATTTTATATTATTTTATATGTCATTTTAAGTTGATGGTGGAAAATAGTTTAAATAGGACACTGGGACAATATGCATAGTAATGTGCAGTGGAACTGCCTGAATGTTCTGGGCCGCAGATATGATGCCCACCTTCCCTCATTACTCTCTCTCTGAACATCAAAATTCATCTTTGCCCCTCTACCATGCCTTGAATTCCAAGAGGCTAACCTCTAAGGACCATGTCAACAGGCTGTGGTTTCCTGCTGGACTTGCCCAGTGCATGGTCAGAAATGAGAGAGGAGATCAGGGCATTTATTCTCTGTGATCCTGTCCCATGCTGCAAGTTGGCTGAGGTTGAGCCCCGACCCAGAGCCATAGCTCCTTCTGCTTCAGTGCTCACTAGTTTTGCTAGCAGCTGATGATAACAAAAAGTGGGCAAAAATTGGCACCTTCTGACTGTTATGCCAGAGTGTTTCACCACACCTGGTTAATTCCCATTAGCCTCTCCATATCTTTGTAAAGTCTTCCTTCTTTATATTTATTTCAAATACCCATGCCATTCATGTCCTGTGGAGCCCTGGCTAGCACACTGCCCTTGAGAAGCAGTCTCTCAGAAAGCTACATAAATAAGTAAACAATATGTTATGCCTAATGCTATCATAAAGACAAACCAAGAGTACAATTGATACACAGGTGGGTATTTCTAGTTATCTACTCCTGCACTGCTGTCTGACAAACTCCAACGTGTGGCTACTTGAGATATTTGTTAATAAGTTCTGACCTGGGTTTCTGTACTTTTCCTAAACAGTGTTTCCACTCATTATTGTGACTTCTGTGCTCATCAAGATCAAACAAATCAGTGGAGCAGAAGTATTGGAGGTAGTAATAAAGTGTTTTACGTAAACCGCTTTGACTATAATACATAAATGTCTACATTATCCTAGAAATACACAGGAAATGAGTATGCGATTTGAATAAATATTTTATGAGTGATCACATTATTATTTTTTACTTTGCCTTGCCGTATGTGTGAAGAAAACATGTTCAAGCACTAACACTGGAAAAAAGTGGGCAATTGTTGAATGAATATTCTGAAGATAAGACTATTGAAGCACCTGACATCACAATTCCACTGGATGTAAATAATTCAATTGACAGTGATGATTCCATTAATACCGCTGCTGATGAAATTGCTGATCAATAGTGAAAAAAAAAAATTCCAGGCCCTCTTGAATTACATACTGAAAAATCTGACCTTGCTGCAGAAATGGATGTTACTACTGTTAATACTCCTACCTGTTCTTGGGGCAAACAAAAAAAAAAATAGGTAACTGGCTTTTAAGGAATTGGGTGCCAACCTACAGACTGGGTGAAATATCCAGAGAAGTCCAGAAAGATCAAGTCATTTTTTAAGTATTGAGAAATCACCCAGAGATGTCTCAGAACAGAGGAAAAGCAAGGGCCAAACAGAAATTAAGTACTTATAATTGCTTTTGGTATTTTCACATCAAAAAGTTGGCCTTTGTAAGTCTGTCAGTTATGGGTTATATATTTTCCTTGATTTTTTGGACTCTGGTTTTTCATAGCTTTTAGGAAGGATTTCAGCCGATAGAAAAATCAGAGTTATCAGGTGACTGGCTTGTTTTGAGGCCAGAGGACTTAACTGGGCAGAGGATCCTGGGTGGTACCGGAGGCAGAAGAGACAAGGAAAAGAAGGGGATTTGGGTTTGCCCTCACTTGGGTCCTAGAGGGAAAGAGAAGCAGTGGGATCATCCATGGTAGGAGCAGAGGAAGTCAAAGTAGAAGAACCCTGAGGGGAGGGAGACACTCAGGTCAGACACTTGTTGACCTACAAGCCACCCAAAAGCCGTTGTCCCTGGTGTGTTCATCTGCACAGACCTTGGGGGGCAAGGCAAGTCTTCCCCTTTTCATCCACACTCAGCCTTTCATCAGAACTGAATTGCGTCACAGGAGCTCTAACCCCCAACCCCGTCACACTCATCAGAGAAATGGATCCTCCAAGCAGGGACTTCCTCAGGAATCAGAAATAAGAAGGCGACTCAAAGTTTAGAAAAAATGCCAACTGGATGGTGGGGCCATAAGCAGTGCACGTTAACCTTAAAGTCACAGGGTATTCGTTTCCTAACACTGCTCTTTTTCAAGAGGGTCAACTCCTCTATGTCTTTTGCATTTCCAGGCAAATTCACAATCAACTCGTCAGTTTCCACACATACACACAAGCTGCACACATAATCATGTGAATTTTGATTGATATTATGTTCATGAATAGGTCTGGACTTTGCAAACTTTTCTCTAAAGGGTCAGAGAAAATATTTGAAGTTTTCAGGGGACAAGCAGCCGTGGAGGATAGGTAAATGAATGGGTATGGTTATGTCCAATAAAACCTTAGTCACAAACAGGTAGGGAGCTGGATTTGACCTACAGACCATAGTTTTTAGACCCCATTATAGATCATTTGGCATCTTCACCATAATGACTCTTCCAATTCATAAATATGATATGTCTCTTTATTTTTTTTTTAGGTCTTCTTCTATGACTCAGCAATGTCTTGTAATTTTCAGGGTAGAAGTATTATACATTTTTGTTAAATATGTGCATATTTTTGTTATCTTAAATGGATTAAAATTGTCTTTATGTTAACAAAGTGTCTTTCAGTGAAGTCTGTTTCAGGGAGCATGAGAATTTATGTTGTTTTTTATTGTCAAGAATACAATTAATATTTTGGTTACTAAGCAATGTTCAAAAATAGAACTTGAATGAAATTAAAAAATAAATTTGTATCATTTACTCTTAAAATCACATTGATCTTTTTTCCCCTCTGCAATTTAGTATTTCCAAATAAAGACTTGGTGAAAAAGCAAGGAATAGAACATAGAGAATTAAAATGACCAAAGATCAGCTCTTCACAGGTCCCTCTGAGGGAGGAAAAGAACGGCTATGTATTTTATTTTAAATGGCTTTCTCAAACAAAACGTAAGTTTACCATCTTAATTTTATTTTGCTTAGAACTGTCTTAGATTGAATTTGTAGGATATGTTTTACTTCTGGGTACCCACGAAATTTTGCCACTCCAAGTTCTGAAAGTGAAAATAAACTATGAGGAGTACTCAGTGCAGTGTCTGTCCAGATGGTGTGGTTATGAAGAGCGGGTTCTGGTGTTCCAGGGCTCTGGGTTCCATTCCTGGCTCTGCCACTTGCACACTTTGAGAGCTCAGGCAGATCCCTGCAACCTCCTATGTCCCTAGCTTCCTTGTGTATTATTGCCTGCTCATAAAGTCATGGTGTGTGTTCAATGAGATATGTGCACAATTTTTCAGACAGTCCTAACAGCATAGCAAATACTTACTTAAAGATAGCAGCTACTCAGCATTATAATTCTAATTATTATGGAGATGATATTGGTAATAATGATGGTGATGTTTGTGGTAAAGCTTATGTATATGGAAAGTGTGCTCTGACTTCCCTTAAATTACACAAACCAAACAAGTATCTTCAGATAGGAAAAGGATGGGTGAGTAGAAATGGGAGAAGTTGGTGGTGTAGAAGCAAACAAACAATTATTCTTCCTTATTAAGATTTAGCCTGAAAAAGGAAGGCCTAGAAAATGATAACAGAATCCAGTCTGAGACTTTTTCTATTCCACATTCATCTACAATAGGAAGAAATAGAAATCTTGTTTAAGGGTCTCTGCTTCTGCTTCCTTGGATCCCAAGAACACTGTTCTCTGTTTCATGTCAAGGTCCAAAATGAAGACTCCAAGACTTCCTAAAATGTTTAGAATGGTGGGTTTCCAGGAGCCAGGATTTCCTCCAGCCAGTATTAGAGTAGCTGACTGTGGTGATGTATACCAGTAATTCTAGCTACCTAAGGGTGGGGAGGGTGGGGGAGTGTGGGGGGTGCTGAGGCATTGAAAGTTTGAGGTCAACCTGGGCAACTTGCAAATACAGAGACCCTGTCTGGGGGAAGTGGTAGGACAAAAGACTAGGGATGTTGCTCAGTGGTAGAAGGTCCCTGCATTCCATCCCTTGTACTGCAAAAAAGAAGGAGGAGAAGAGGGGGAGGAGGGAGAAAAAGAAATGGAGAGAATGGGGGAATTGTTGATCCTTTGGGCAGAATCAACAATACACAAAGACTATCAGTTAAATATGAATGGGTTAAAGGAAGGCAGCACATTTCAAATAGTTTTTACCTCACAGGAAAAGCAGTGAACAAGATTATATTTTATGTAGATAAATTTGGCCCCTTTTAATATGAAAAATGATCTACCATGTAACATAAACAATTTTTGTACAACCACTTTTAAAATGTATATCCATTTATCTTTCATCATATTTTATTACTGCTACATTTTGTTATAAACACTATGAGCAGAATCATTTACAAGGCAAAAGAGTCAAGAAAGTAGCACTTATTCATGAGAGGCTGTGATGAAACGCTGGTACTAACTGTGTGTGTGTGTGTGTGTGTGTGTGTGTGTGTGTGTGTGTGTGTGCATGCGCAGAGTTTCTCATTTTTCTTTGCCTGCCCTAAACTATTTTAGGTGAATGAATTTCCTTATGTCAAATTTCTATCAGAGTTCTTTATTATTCCTTCAGTACTCAGAGTTCTTTCCTCTCTAAGTAAAGGGGTGTGCCAAGCCTAGTACTTGATACATTCAATATATTTAATTAAAGTGTCTTTAATTGAATTACATGGACCTGAGTGTCTGGGGACCTGAGAAAAGTATCCTTTCATCAGCCAGTCATTTTGTGTCCTACACACTCAGGATCAAATCAACAAAAATCTTGACAAGGCTACAAAGTGCTAGCTCTTCATGCCTCCCACCCAATTTCCACAATATCTTAAAAATAAATAAAAAGCCCATGGCCATCTCTGAGCCCTTTTTGGCAGGTACCATGATGCTTCTTGGTGTGCCTTGCCTATGTGTCTGAAATACCTTCACCTTCTGTGGCACTCTGCAAGCTTGATGCTATTTGCAGGCAACTCCACAGCTTCCAGAGTTCTCTTACTCTCCTCCAGAACCTTGGGGCTTGCCCAGGAGAATCCTGAGAATTGGCTCCTGACACCTGTTCTATTTTCCCATCACCCACTTCACTGTTGGCAGGTTTTTACTGAATGCCTACTATGTTCTAGGCATTATACTAAGCACCAAATATATATATATATACATCTTGTTCCCTGCTCTCAAGGATATCACAGAGTAGTGGAAGTAAACACAAAATCAATTGCTTTGATATAATACAAGTTATTGTATAGGAGGATGTATCTAAATCTGGAAGGCAAGGAGGTTAAAGAAGTGTTTCTCAGAGAAGGTGATGGTTGAGAGATAGAGGAATTTTCCAGATAGAGAAGGGGAAGGAAGAAGGAGAACATTATAGGCAGGGAGATCGGTGTGCAAAAATGCCTACAGGTAATTGGTGCAACCAATCTAGAAAATAGTATGGAGATTCCTTGGAAAACTTGGAATGGAACCACCATTTGACCCAGCTATCTCACTCAGCATGGGAGCATGGGAGGAATAGATGAACTTTAGATAGGGCAAAGGGGAGGGAGGGGAGAAGAGGGGGTAGTGGGGTAGAAAAGATGGTGGAATGAGATGGACATCATTACCCTTAGTACATGTATGAAGACACAAATGGTGTGACTCTACTTTGTGTACAACTAGACATGAAAAATTGTGCTCTATATGTATAATATGAATTGAAATGCCTTCTGCTGTCATATATAACAAATTAGAATAAATAAATAAATTCCTGCAGGTATTTAACTGGGATTGTATTGAGGAAGTGTAAGTAACTATGATTGAATGAAGAAAGATTTAAGGAATGAAGGGAAATGAAAATAACATGCAGCTGCTATGCGGATTACATGCCATATGGGAGGTGATCACAGGCAACTTTATTTTTTCCTACCAATGGCTCTTTCAAATGCACTAGGTGGGGATGAGTGATTTCCTCCTTCTCCTGAAGGACATGGGTTTGAGCATCATGATTTCATGTCTTTGCTCATTTCTAGGCAAAGGACAATCAAAGCCACACTAAGTTCCCAGTGATAGTCTGTACTGGGAAATTGGAATGTCTGGTCCCAGATCCTTTCAAAGCTTTAAAATTCACGGAAAGGGGAACTTTTCTGCACTCATCATGCTAAGGCCTGGTTATCGGCAGCTTGCCTCTGGCAGCAGTGGTGTTAATGACATTGACTTTGGTTCTCTCTGCTTCCCACCTCCTCCCCCATTTACTAGCTTCTGCTTGGGGCCCAGTCAGGATTGGAAGGGGGCATGGCAGAGAGAAGCAAAGGCAGAGCGATTCTTACCTCACCAGGTAGCACTGCACTTTTGGGTTCAACAGAGACTTATAGTTGACTCTTTCCAGGAACATTTTCATGGATTCTTTGGAGCTTTACATCACTGGGATTCTTCCCTATGTTATCTTAATTCAGGCAGATGTTTCTCCATTCTGATAGGTGACCTTATTTTGAAAAGAACTCAGCCAGGACCCACTGGCTAGTCCTTATACAATACTCATAAAACCTTGTTCCCATTCCACTGTGTCTGTCAGTGTAGGTCTGACCCATTATAGCTCTCTCTGTCCTATTTCTGTCTATGAGTCCCTTATGTTATGCAGGCAGCAGCCCTTTGTGCCCCTCAGGTACAGAATCTCTGTTATATTTCATGAAATTGCCCTGCTATGTGATGAATTATCTTTCTCCAAAATATTTGCTAGAATCCTAACCCGGGCACTCCAGATACAACCTGATTTAGGAATGAGTAGGTTGGGGATGCAGTTAGTTTGGACAAGGTCAGACAGAAGTAAAGTAGACCCTTATTCCAATACGTCTGATGCCATTACAAGAAGAAGAGAGATACCCAGGAAGGAGAAAGCCATGTGAGGCCAAGCCATACAAAGCAGAGACAGAAATGGGAGTGATCCACGGGGCTGTTTCTTGCAGAGACTGTTACCTGCAGCGGGTAGGGGGCAGTCACCGGCCAGCTGGCTAAATAAAGAGTCTTCAATTTGGACAAAATAAAATAAAAAGAAAGAAAGAAATGGGAGTGATCCAGTAATGTCAAAGATTGTTGTCTGTCACCAAGAGCCAGGAGAAAGACATGGCACAGATTCTCCTGCAGAGCCCTCAGAAGAACACCTCGATTTACTTCATTATCAACCCAACAATGCATGTATTCAGTAAAAGTATCAAAACATGAGCTGAATCGGTAGATATAAATACATGGCCTTGTGAGAAAACTGGGGTAGTAGAGAAGAAGATGGGAAAAAGAACAATATAAGTTTCTCTTGTCAATGTGAAGGAAACTTTCCAAAATGTAAATAGTTTGAATTTTGAGTAAAGGGCACTTAGTTGTTTTTAATCCTATGCACATTTAAAATTATTTTAAAATATGCTTATTTTGTTTTTCATATTACAAATGGACAGCATTTAATGATTACTCTAACAATGGTGTGGAGGATAAGTTAGAACAGACAGGAAATAAAGGAAAGGAGACCAGGTGGGGGCTACTACGAGTAGCAGAGAGATAGGGTGTATGAATATCTGCCCTAAGATGATGACCACCGGAAGAGACAAAGAGGTGATCATGAGCAACTCAGAAAGGCTACGGGTCCTGGCCACTGGGTCAACAGGGGAAGAGAGCGTTGTGAGAAGGTGAGCTCAGGGATGATGCCGAGTTACTGTCTTGGGGAACTGGCAAGTGGTGGTTGGGTAGCTTTTGGCAGCTACTGACTTACTGTCACTATAGATTTGCTTCCATCTTCTAGAATTGGACACAAATGGAATGCAATATGTACTCTTTTCTGTATGTGTAATTGTCTCAACATAATTATTTTAACACTGATCTCCGTTGTGTATATGAACAGTTCTTTTCTTACTATCACTGAGTAGAATGATAAGTTTTATTGACTGTGGATCACCCACAAGTGTCCTTCCTAGCCTCTCCCTGGCATGCTGCCACACAATATTTACTGCCCCCTCACCTGCCCACTGCCGTCCCAATTCTGAATCAGAAGCTGTTTTGCTCCCCCAAATCCTCTTGTCACCATTTGATGGACAGTCATAATGTTAGAGTGATCTCCTGGTGGATTGTAAAATGTTACATTGACTAAATATTAAGTGAGTGATGCTCCTCAGGGGGATTAAGTGAGGTCATTTTCAAAGCCACATCTAAAAAATTCTCTGATTTTTCTGCTTCTGCTTAGTTCATGGTTCTACAAATGAATTAGTACTTGAAATATGAATTTGTTAAAGACACAAAGATGAACAGTCTTAGTGATGCAGGACTACTGACTCACCTCAATGACCATGTTTGGGGTTGGCCTCATAGTCATCTTTTGGTTGGCCTATGCAGATAATAAAGAACAAACAAATGATCAAATGAATATCCATGGTCTTAGTTCCACATCATACATTTCGTGGTTCTCAGAGCTACTGTAAGACTCAAATCCAATGGGTATCCCAAGGACTCCAGTGCTGCCTTAGAAAAATGACTGGTCTGCCCAAACAAGATCTGGGAAGACTGCTGAAAACAGATTTCAGGAAACAGGTACTTTCACATAGTTACAGCACAAATTCCCAAGGGAAAGAGAAACCCTGAAAGAGAGTTGTTTTTAAAAGCTGTTTAATGATTGAGTACCATAAAATGCTTTCACTTTGCAGGATGAAATTGCACTACCTAGAAATGTCTGAGTGACATTTAGAGTTGACAGTAATGAGGACTGGTTTTTAGTTTAAAAAGGGGGGGGGGCGGTTATTTTAGTGGTTTAGTAATTGCTAGACTTTCTGAGACACATCTCCCTTTTTGTATTTGTAACTGTGTTAAGGAAGGAAAAAAGAACAATACAAAGAGGAAGGAAGGAAGGAAGGAGGGAGGGAAGAAAGGAAGGAAGGAAGGAAGGAAGGAAGGAAGGAAGGAAGGAAGGAGGGAAGGAAGAAAGGAGGGAAGGAAGGAGGGAAGGAAGGGGTGGGTGGGTGAGTCATCTGGTTTCTTACTTGGTTGCCTGTTTCCAAAGGCTCCTGCATCATTTTAAAAGCTAACAGTAATTGCTCTCTCCCTATGGACCAGGCTTTGTGCTAAGTGCACGTTGGTTCATTTCATCTTTACAGCTATTTGGGGCATGCAATACAGTTCCCTCTTCTTATAGATTAAAGAAAAATGAAGCTTGCCCAAGGTCATTTGATTTAGTCAGCTTTTTCACCACTGTGATCAAAAAGCCTGACAAGAATAATTTTAAAGGAGTAAAAGTTTATCTGGGGGCTCACAGTTTCAGAGGTCGCAGTCCATAGACAGCTGGCTCCATTCCTCATGCTCAAGGTGAGGCTGAACATCATGGCTGAAGGGTGTAGTGGAGGAAAGCAACTGAGAACACAGCACCAGGAAGTAGAGAGAAAGCTCCACTCTACAGAGGAGAATATATACCCCAAAAGTACGCCCCCAATGATCCACCTCCTCCAGCCACACCCTACCTACCTACAGTTAATTTCTATCAGGGAATTAATGCACTGATTAGGTTAAGAATCTCATAACCCAATGATTTCACCTCTAAACTTCCCTGTATTGTCTCACACATGAGCTGGTGGAGACACCTCATATCAAAACCCACAACAGTCACCTAATTAACAAGTCAGAATTCAAACCGGGATAGGTCTATCTTCAGAGTCTAGACTTTTAACCTCTCTCTGGGCTGCATTGCTTCTTATACCTAACTTGGACTCAGAGGTTGGACAAGCAGTGCCTGGAACCCACAGAACCTACAGTGGGAAGATAGGGAAAGCCCCTGGCTAACAGGTATGAGTTACTCATCCTATGAGAAGGCAAAAATCTGAAAGCAGCCTTTCTGTACTCAGATACAAAGCTTCTCCAAGTGAAGGAACATTAAGTGAAACAAAGAGATCAGGCTCTGAAAGAAATGAGTCCCTTTCTCAACACACTAACAGGTCATGGAACCTCTCTGGACCTCAGATTCTTTTTTCCTCGATGAGGGTAGATTGGATAAATAGTTCTTTACCTTGGTTGCACATAAAAATCATTCAAGGAACTTAAAATTATACCAATGCCCAAACTTCAAGCCACCCAGATTATAATATCCAGAGTTGGGGTACTGGGTTTACTGAAAGAAATAAAGCATGGTTCTCCCTAACTCTCAGAGCTAACAATTTAGTGGGTAAGGAGAAGGCAAAGGCAGACAAGGGTTGCCATATATTTAGTTATATATATTGTCCACCCTCCATATCCATAGCTTCTGTGTCTGTTCTTTTTTTTCCTTGGGACCCATCTAAACCATTCTGTATGCTTAAGTGCAAACGATTTTTAAAAAGACAAACCTGAGTGTATAATTCCCCTGCCTAAACTCTTTCTTGGATTGCTACTGCTGTTGTACTTAACAATAAAATCTAAAATTCTCTCTTGCTCTATCTCACAGTTGGATTCAACCAACTATGGTTCAAAATATTTGGGGGAAAAATGGGATCTGTATTAAACAGACATAGACTTTTCCTTGTCATTATTCCCTGAGCAATACAATAAACGGTAGAGAATCGGTTTGATAGCATACAAATGGCATAATTCATTATAAATCAGGAGATTGCTTTACCCCCGAGTCTAGGTGCAGGAGTGCCTTTGGCTTTGTACATGCCATTTTCTACCACCTGGGTTTATTCTGTCCCCCGCAGAGCATGCCGAGCTCTCCAGCCCACATTCCTACCCTCACTCCCATTGTGTTTCCTCTTCCTTGTCATTGTTCATGCCTCTATTCCCGGGTTTAAGGTGGCCTTTAACCGTGGAGCTCCCGTTTCCCATCCTTGCACGGGTTCATTTTGCACTAGAGCATGGTTGGTGAAACACACTAATTGTGCAGGAGTTGGCCAGGCATTGCATTTTTGCCTTTTTGTCCCCTAGTTGAGTGGCGTCCATGGCCTCGGTTCATTTTCTAATGGATGGGTTTCAGCTTCACAAAACCGTCACTTAGATTGGCACTAATTAACCTTTCAGATCCACCATCACCCAGAGGCACAGAATTGCAAGGTCAACAGGAAAATGAACTTCTGTTCACACCTCCAAGGGTGGTCTGGCTTCGGATCATCCAGAGGACAAGGACTAATGGGAAACAGAACTTTCCGCTTCTGTGCTCTTAGACCAGATGTTTCTTGAGAAGTCAGCCTTGGGACACTCAGCTCAGGAGATGACTCCACCCATAGCAGGGTTTGGGCTTGTTAAACTTTCCTCCCTGACCTAGCCTCCCGGTGATGCTCGGTCTCCCCACTCCCCGGCATCACCCTCAGCCTTGACACCATCCTGGTGAAGGAGGTGGCATAGCAAGCCCATGCTCCCTTTAGGTGTGTGTTTATGGTGCCAAAGTCCTCAAGTCCAGGCAATGACTTCACTGTCATCAAAAGATAAGAAATAAAAAACAGCTCAGGGTCACACACATTTTCAAAAGGGAAATCACAGTAGAGAAGATGCATTCAGTATAGAAAGTATCCTATAAAAAATATAGTCATATGTATTGCCAGTTGATCTTTACAACACCTCAGTGAAGGACCCAGGGCAGGCATTTGCCTTAGTTTATAGACGGAAGCCAAAGAGGTCAGTGACTTGCACAAGGTCCCACAGTCATTTCATGGTGGATTTGGGCCTCCAGACGAAATCGTTATGGGTTGCAAATAAAGTCAAGGATGCCAAAGCATTCTGAATACTGAGAAGTATTCTACCAATATATGGCATTGCATACTAGTTTCCTGGAGGCCAGAGTAGTAAGTGATCACACACCAAGTGGCTTAAAGCCACAAATTATATTCTCACCCAGTTCTAGAGGCCTGAATCTGAAATCCAGCTGGACTATTCTATTTCTGGGGAGGAAAAAAGGGGACCGTTCCTTGTCCCTTCCAGCTTAGCATTTCTTTATTTGGGCCACATCACTCCAGCCTCTGCTTCCAAAATCTCATTGCTGCCTTCCCTTCTCCACCTGTTTTCTTTTATCTCGGATATCTTTCTGCCTTTCTCTGAGAAGGATACTTGTCATTGGATTGATAGTCCACCTATCCAATCCATCTCCTCATCTCAAGATCCTTAACTTAGTTACATCTGCAAAGACCCTTCTTCCAATCAGGTCATATTTTATGGCACAGGCATATATGAGGTGGGGGGCATCAAACCCACTGCCATATTTAAGGCTGGTGACAGGGATGCAGCTGTGGATGTGGCAGAGCCATAGTTCTGTCTACTAGTCCACACTACTCCTTTTCTTCTAGTTCTGTTAATCAATTTGAAACAATATAGTCTAGGAGTTAAGAACACAGACTCGAGAGCCAGTCTGTCTAGGGTTCAACCCCTACTTCTGCCACATGACGACTGTGTGACACTGACAACGTCCTTAACCTCCCTGGGTTCTTAATTATCTCCCTTGTAACATGAAGATAACAAAACCCTGTCTCATTGGCTGCTGAAAGGATTAGATGATTTAATGAAGCATAATGTGCTAAGATCAACACCTACACTGCAGAAATGGTGGCTATCCTTATTCCTTGGCTGGCACCATGAGCAGTACTAAGTTCTCTCATCTCGCCTATTTATCATTAAATAATGATTTGGATAAACAGAGAATAGACTTTCTCCTTTGGAAGAGCACTCGTGAATTATTCATTCATTTAATGTAGTTTTCTGAGAGCAACATTCTAAATTGTAAACAGGTGGAAGAAAACACTAAGTGCATTGGGAGGGACCATTGTTCTAAAATCTTCCTTCCATTTTCCACTTGATCCTGAAGGTTCTAAAGTCTTTTGAGTCCATTGCTCAATCTAAAATTTTGGCTAGTCTTGGAATAGTTCTGCAGATTGATGAGTACTTAAAATGTTATGTCAAAATATTTTAAATAAAATGCAATGTTGTTAGAAAAAAACAGACATTGAGAAAAATGTCACCAAAAAAGATATTTTGATCAAGTCACCTTCTATAGCTTCTATTTCAACAAGATGTCATCAAGTTGCCTGAGTTAGGGCTGAGTACTATCGTGTTTCTTTTCAGTTTTCATTTGCATTAAACACTGTTTTCCCTAAAACTTGTCCAACTTCTCCCACTTTCATCTCATCTAAATGCCTGTATAATAAACTGAAATCCATTCTCAGAACACAAGTAAAAACTGGTGATTTTGCTCCTGAAATTAGGTTTATTAAGGCAAGCATTAAAATTTGCAAATCCATTATTGTATCAAAAAAGAAAATAATGGAAAACAACAGTCCTGTAATAAAAATAATATTACTAAGGAAGAGAGGTGCTGAAAGTAACTTTGGATGCCAAGTTATTCAATCCCTATAACTTTGTTTCTTATGTTGTAAAAGTAAATTTTACACATCAAAAGGTTTGGAAATTGTGGGAAAGTAACCCCCAAAATAAAACAAAAATAATTATCTAAAGTAGTTTCACTCTCCAGAGATCACCACTGATAATATTTTTATTTATTTTCTTTCTGTGTAAAATGCAGTTAAAACCAAGAGATGGAATCTTGCTATTAAAGTTAGGAATGTCTCTTCTCTCCACAGAAGGGTGGTACCTGAGTTCTTTTTACTACAGGAAGATGATAACTTTGTGTATAGTAGAGATTAATGCTCTATCTGAGGTGCAGATGGTAAAGATTTTCTCCCATACTATAGGCTCTCTGTTTATGTTCTTGATTATTTCCTTTGCTATGAAGAAGCTTTTTAGTTTGATGCCATCCATTTATTGCACCTCAGATAGAGAATTAATCTCCAGAATATATAAAGAACTCAAAAAAACTTAACACCAAAAAAAAAATCAATAAATGGGTAAAGGAACTGACAAGCACTTCACAGAAGAAGAAATACAATCAATCAACACATAAATGAAAATATGTTCAACATCTCTAGCAATTAGAGAAATTCAAATTAAAACTACACTGAGATTCCCATCTCACTCCAGTCAGAATGGCAATTATCAAGAATACATAACAATAAATGTTGACGAGAATGTAGGGGAAATGTTCACTCATACATTGCTGGTTGGACTGCAAATTGGTGCAACCACTCTGGAAAGCAGTATGGATATTCCTTAGAAAACTGGAATCACCATTTGACCCAGTTATGCCACTCCTCTGCTTATACCTGAAGGACTTAAAATCAGCATATTATAGTGATGCAGCCACATCAATGTTTATAGCAGTTTAATTCACAATGGCCAAGTTATCGAGTCAACCTTTCAAAGGACGAATAGATAAAGAAAATGTGGTATATACACAATGGAATATTACTCAACTCTAAAGAAAAATGAAATTATGGTATTTGCCAGTAAATTGGGAGCTGGAAAATATCATACTAAGCGAAATAAGCCAGTCCCAAACAACCAAAGGTCAAATATTATCTCTGATATGTGGATGCTAACCCATAACAAGGTAGATTATGGAGGGGAAGTATAGAAGTTCATTGGATTAAACAAAGGGGAATGAAAGGAAGGGAGGAGAGATGGGAATAGGAAAGATGGTAGAATAAATCAGACATAGGTTTCCTATGGTCATGAACATATGACCAGTGTAACTCCACATCATGCTCAACCACAAGAATGGGATTGCAATTGTAATGTGTTGCACCTCATGTACATATAATATGTCAAAATACACCCTACCCTCATGTATATCTAAAAACAAAGAAACAAACAAAAATATGTAGAGCCTAGAATCAAAAAAAAAGAAGAGAAGATAACTTTCATTATACAAGAAAGAGATGGCTCAAAGAGGTCACATTTTCCTTGGAGTTCTGTCTTATTTCAATACTTTGCTATCATCCACAGTAATTCTGTCCTCTGCCCTGAGATGGGACCGTTCTCAACTGTCCTATCAGGTCTGGCATTGCTACCTAGGTGGTTGATGCATAGTTTGTCTTCTCCTTTCAACTGAGCAGTAACATCAGAGGTCGTCACAGATACATTTCTCTTTCTATTCTAGGAGAACTGAAAATTTTACTAAGGACAGTAGCTAAAATACACTGAGGGTTCACTGTCCTAAATGCCTTGAATCTAGTAACTCATGTAATCCTTACAATAATCCCATGAGGCAATTTGCCCTCACAGAAGCAGATTTGGGCTTTGAATCTACAGATTTTGGCTTTGGGCTGTGCTTTAACCACTGGAAGAAAACACCTGGGAGGATGTTGAAAGGGTGATGAATCCCAGTGCTGTAGAACTTTCTAGTACTATCTTTGAGAATGAGTTAGAGATTCACATTTTCTCAAGTTTTCTTAAAGAAATTGAATTAACTGCATTGAAAAGTGATTTACTTAACTTTTTTAAAATTAATATCAATCACTAAATGGCTTTATAGTAGTATATAATGCCAAGACTTATATTTTTTAAAATAATTTTTGATTGACAAAGAGAATAACTGAGTAGAAAAGCATGCTAATTTGCCTCAGGTAATTCCTCCAAGGGAAGACCATAGTTCTGGCCATAAGCCATTGATTTATAGGGAGAACAAAGATTTCAAATTCAAATTCTTGCTCCATCCTTTGCTAGGAAAGTTATTTACTAGATACACATTTCTCATCCTTAATTTCTTAAAAAAGGAAATGAAATAAAATTTCCTTTGCAAGGTTTTTGTGAAAACCTTGTAAAATGCCTGGAAACAGAAGTCACTTAACAAATGGTAACTTATTATCTGTGCCTCCTTGTGACAGTCCACTGAGTTTAGAACATGGGAAGAAAGAAGATTCTCAAACTTCTAGCCTTTGAAATGCAAAGTCAATCTTAGTGAGTATGGTTAGAGCAAAATGAACTGAGTAGAGAGAAATCCTGCCTGCCCCTAGCCCTGCCCAACACCCTACATGCCCAGAGGGAAGCAGCCCTTGGACCAGGAGACTGGAGCTGACTGGCTCTGAGGCCAATTGGAGCCAGATGAAAGGAGAGCAGAGAGGGCAAAAGAATCATTCCCAATGCCCTGTTCGTCAGCTCCTTTCAAAGCCTCTGGACCTTCCCAGGATCACTCTAGTCTCCACTGTGTACTCTCTGCATCCCTTGGATGCAAATAAATGTAGAAAGAACTGGAAATATGACTCAGCTACATTAGAATATTAAAGATCTAGTCTGGTATAGATGGGCTATGTAGGGTGGTTGAGGGAAAAATAATTACAACCCTCACAGTGTCCTGCCTTTGACATCTCTTATGTGAAGAATCCAAGTAGCCTCAAATAATATGCTCATCATTGCTTCCACCATTGTTAAGAAAAAAAATTTTTTTAAACAAAAGAGAGAGATTATTCCAGGGTCCCAGTGGATAGGCACCAGTTATTGAGGTTGGCAGAAGACTTCTAGCTAGGAGGGACTCACAAATATGAAGCCTCCAGGTTGCTTTTGGGAGCTAAGAATGAAACGAATAGGCAAAGGAACAGTGAAGTAATTAGGTTTTCCCTGACAGTTCTGTGATTAGGGGGATAAACTGAAGCATAATTTTTTTCTAAAGCATTGCTTGAATTTTTCTGGGGGTGATAGGGTGAAAATCTGCTTGACTATCCCTTGGAGATCTTCTGTGAGGGAAGGAATAAAATCCCAGTACCCCACCCCAGAGATTCACTTACTAAAATCCAGTTGGGGTGAACTAAGGGTAAGTGGTGATCCCAGCCACAACTCATTGAGAACCCCTGAAACGAAGGCACCTTACAGTAAGAATTGAGCAGACAGGACTTGCTCTCAATGGACCCGAAAGCCCCATGACCTCATGAGTGAATCTGAGGTGGTGTCACTGGGACTGGCCATTCATGATGTGGAACCCGCTGGACTGGGAACAGCACCAAAGTGTGGTGGGTAAGGCATCCTCTTCCTTTCTCCTGAAGCACTGATGTGACTCAGAGGAGTTGTGTCATAACATCATGGTAAATCTGAAACAGCCTGAGCCACGCCACCTCCAGGAAGCATGCTTAGCACACAAGACAGAACTTCAGATTCTTGGCTTCGGCTGCCCCTGCTCCCAAGAAAGCACCAGTGGCCTTGAGGGACACAGCTAGGAGAGGGACAGTTCTTTTGCTGATCTAGATAGGAACGGGCTCGAGAGTTGTATATCCCAAGGCCAGTTGGGTGGTGGGTATCTCCATGCCCAAATTGCACAGTAGTTTAAACATCATCTCATTAAACATTAAACACATTCAACACAGGAGGAGATGGTGGCTCTGTAGTGGTTCAGAGCTTGGGCTTTATAATCAGACCTGCTTGAATTAGAATTCTGTTCTGTTTATGTGTCCTGGAGCGAGTGCTTAAACTTTATCAACAACTTCATTTTCCTCATCCGCTATTATCCTCCAGGAGAGAATGATGAAACCGACATTATGGGCTGGTTGTGAGAATTACACGAGAGTTAAGTATGTAAAGTGCTTGGCCCCTAATAAGCTTCAATAAATGTTAGTTTAGGCAAATAAAAACCCAAATAGACCTCAGGCTCATTCCATGGGAAGAGAAATGCATTTGGTCACATTCCTGGGTGGATACAGCAAGTTGTGTGCAGGCAATGGCAAGCACTAACTTAACTAACGTGGAAGGATCGTGCTGAGAAATAATGAGGGGCAATTTCTCATCAAAATGAAGAGAAAAATGGCAAGTAAGTTTGGAACAGGCCCAGAACCTTCACAAGAAGAACTTGGATTTAGACAACAATCAGGGCATCTCGATTCCAAAACGAGTATACCATTTTTGGTGTAATCTTTGACTCTCCTTTAAGATTTTCAGTTTTATTCAAGGACAGTTTCTATTTTAGTTTTTTCCACTTGTTTTTTTTTTTTTCCCTCCCTTCAATTCTCTCCTGAGGATCCTATTTCCAATGCTTCGTTATATCTTTTGATTCAAATGCTTGTCTGAAGATAACTATGTGGCTATTATTCATCTGGTGTTTTGGTCCAATGTGCCTGACCAAAGACATGAGAATATGCTTCTCTAAAAAGTATCGCAGAGGTGAAGAATGAGCCGTGCCTCTCAGGGTGGTGGTGGAAGAGACATAAAACTTCATGTGTCAGGAATCCTCTTGACAGGCTTGACTAGGCCGGAGTCCAAGATGAAGCTGAGAAAAAATGAAAAGGGATTTGGCTGACAAAGCAGATGACAGGCAGAGAGAGCCAGTGAAAGGGAATTGGCCAATGGCAAAGAGGGAATTGGCAAGGCTTCGTGAAACCCCTTGGTGGAAAACCATCAACCTCAGCCTGTCCGTCTGGCGCATCGGTCCTCAGAGGCAAATCACTTTTGCCTGGAGAAGGTGCCTGCCAGGAAGCTGCACGTCAGGGGGCGCCTTTGGAAAAGTGGATCGTGTCTGGACTCCTGCCCAGCCCGACGTGGATGGGGATGAGAAGAAAACGCTCACAATGAGATCTCCAGGGCTCGGAGATGGGGAGAGCTCCCGTGGCTGACACTTGTGAGTCAGAGCGATGGGAACCAGGAGTTGGGAAACAGAGGAAGAGTTCTTGGATGGGAGGAGGTGGGAGGCAGCTTTGTCTCTGCAGTGGGAGCCTGTCAGGGCCTGTCTCCCTCTGTGATGGGTCCCCACTAGGGATGACTCACCGACCCTTTCAAAACTGGAGTCTGTCTTCTCCCAGGTGAGCCGCCCCCACTTCTCTGGGTTTCTCAAGTGAGTACTTTTCCCGAAAAGTCTCTTTCAGAAAAGAAAAATAAATAAATAAATCTGTGATTTTGTGTGTGGCCTCGAGAGAGGCTGAGCTGCTGCCTGAGAGGCGGTAGTGGGATGGGGCCCTCCCCTTCAGGGCCTTCCAAGTGTCCTTCTTCCCTTGTCACAGCGTTGTACCTTCAGTCATCCCCAGTCCTCCTCCTATAGCCTCCTGTTCAAGTCGTCCTCCCTTTGAGAACTGACTTAGCCCCATCTTTCCACCATCTCCCCTACCAAGAGCTGCTTCATATCCATCTCCTTTCCATACAAAATTGGCAGGAAAAGCTTCACTAGAAAAATTCACGCTGAGGTGTTAATAGCTAGTAATAATTTAGGGTGATGACTTCTGTTGGAGGAATATGCCCTAACCTGGTACTTTCTCACATTATTCCATGTCTGGAACACATAGAAAAGAATAATCATTTTACCACCTACTGTCACAAATAAAAGTGAAAGATGATGGACTCCAGGAGATTGGCCACTCACTCAGGAGCTCCTGACTACCCACTAAGGGCTGAAGGATCCCTACCTGCTAACTACTATGACCCTTTTGTTCACATAGATTGGGAAGTGGCTTGAAAAATGCTTCACTGAGCCCTGCCAGGTTTGCAGCTGCACCTCTGGGGGAGCAGCCAGCTGATCCCATGGGTTACCTAATTCAGCCACAGCCTCTCTGTTTTTCTTACTTTATCATATAACTAATAATATATTAAATATTATATTTCTTATTAAAGAAACAGTGTAATAGCTTAAAGGAGTTTGAAAATCACTATTATTTTAAATCCAACAAATGCAACGACAGAAGCTCAGGCAGCCATGAGAGGGTAATGATGCCAGAGGGGTTTTCTGGTACCTTCCATCATATCGTTCCTGCAACACAGTCTACTCCACACAGACTGGGTGATATGCCTGCCCCGCACATAATCTGTGTACATCCCACCTCTCAATTTTATTTTTTTAAAATGTCTAGTCCTTGAAAAAAATATCTAACAGCAGGTCAACTAATACCGGAGCCTGCTGCTATCTTACTTCTGTCTAATCAAAAACACAGATTACTGCTTTTGCACCATGATTTGTTTCTGCCGTTTTTGCAGAAGCCACGTGACTTCTGAGAGATCAAAACCACTGAAAGATAGTCAAGCAAAAACTAAGGGCTGAGGATAGGGGAGGTACTGGAAAATGATATTGGCAAATTACATTGTTATTGTTATATTGTGTGCATGGATGAATACGTAACAATAAATCCCACCATCGTGGACAGCTAGGATGCACCAATAAAAACTATGAAATAAACTAAATGGTGAGATACTTTGTGAGATTGAGATATGGGCTTATTTATTATTATCATATTATTTTATTGCTTTATTATACGTATCTCCACCCTACCTTGCTTCAGAAAAGACTCAAAATAAGAAAGACTCATCGAATTCTGTTCCATCGGAAAAATTTGACATCAAAGCTGAGGTGGCTTGATGTTTGGTGGATGAAATTATTTCAGAACTACCAAGGTTTAATGTGAAATTATTTTAAGATTTCAAGTATTCAATATTAGTTTTAAACGTTGTTTAAAACAGAGTGTTGGGCTGGGGATGTGGCTCAAGCAGTAGCGCACTCGCCTGGCATGCGTGCGGCCCGGGTTCGATCCTCAGCACCACATACCAACAAAGATGTTGTGTCCGCCGAGAACTAAAAAATAAATATTAAAAATTCTCTCTCTCTCTCTCTCTCTCTCTCTCTCTCTCTCTCTCTCTCCTCTCTCACTCTCTCTTTAAAAAAAATAATAAAAAAATAAATAAAATAAAATAGAGTGTCAACAGGAGTCACAGTTCTGTGTGTGTGTAAGTGCACGTGCATCTGAATGTGCGTGTGTGTGTAGTTTATATTCTACACTGTTTCATAAAGGATCTGAGGCAGCCAGAGCTGGAGTTTTGCAAGTTAAAGAAAATGTAAAAATACTGGTTGAGATCTTATCTCTCAGTGAGAATTCACCAGTTGTCTGCCATTTTTGCACTGATCAGTGGAATTTTGATAATACACTTGAAGCATGCTTCTTTGCCTTTAGATATTGTACTAGAATTTTTCTTGCCTTTCAGCAGCAACAGAAGCAAGTGGAGATACAGAGGTGGAGGGGAGAACAGACTTGCTTCTGTGACCCTTGCCTCAAATTCTCTTCAAAAATCCCGGAAGCTCTGAATGGTGCTGTCTAATCAGGTCCAGTGAGATTCTGGGCCTCAAAACAGAAAGTTTAAAATAAAAAGTGCAATCAAGCTTTATTTCATATAAAATAATTCCATCTCCAGAAAGGTAACCTGTCCTTGCTTGGCACAGCTCAGGCTCTTGAAGATAAAAGCAGAAAATCATCTGTCTCACTTTTAGCGTTTTGGTTTTTTTTTTTTAATCACTCTATTGCCTTTTCACTGTTCAGTCTTATACTCTCTGTGTGCTATCTTATTTTAAAATACTTTCACAGAAACATTGTGATGCAGTTGCAGATACAAATTAACTCTAATCTATCCTTAAGAGCAGTTAAGCTAGCATTTTAAATACCCTATTTAGAGGATCTACACTCCAGAAGTGGTTAACCAACACTGAAGTACCCAGCAGAATCAGCATCTTAAAGCCATACGTTTTAAATATAATTCAATAAACCTATGCCAGGAGACTTATTGATTAACATGGGGAATAGTAAGAGTAGTTTCCAACTGGTGCAATGAATAGTGTTAAATACAGGGGGTTAGTTAGCAGGGTCATAGGAGCCAGGGCCCCATCCTGAATGAAGGAGAAGCTTCTGGGAAGACCAGTTTCCTCATTCCAGTGGGGCAAGCTACAGCCTAGACCATCAAGTTGACTGCACATTCCCCCACTTCACAGAACACCCCATGCCTGACCCAGCCCATCTGCCACTAGAGTATGCTTGTGTTCAATCCTGTGAAGTCTCTGAAGCGGACTGCCAAGCAGAGAGTGAAGATGAGGGCTTCCTCCCCTACAGACCAAGTTTAAGACTGTTTTTGAGATTTCTTGTGAATAAATGTTTGGGTGTCATCAGAATATTGTCTAAAACTTTCTTCCACTACAACAGCAAGATTGTGAGGAAAGAAAATGATCGGTTCCCCCATTCTGCCTCACTTCTGATGACTGGAACCCATCAATACTTAGCAGAATTTATTTATATTTGACAAACGAATTGGCTTCGGTGGCTTGCCATGCTTCAAATTCATGTTTCAACATTTTGAAAATAGTCATTAACAAATATAGATGATTTAGCTGAAGATTTTAGCTTAAGGTTTTTCTTATAATTTTAGGACTGTACTTGTTTTCTGCAAATATTTCTTATGCACTTAAAGGAACTATTTGATGGGCTTTACATTTGTCCCTGAGCATGCTGCTACTGTGACTTCTAAGATATTCTCTGAACCCTTTTAAATTCTGGGATCCTTAGAATTGCCTTCTTAAGCAGTAGTTCTGCTCTTTGTCATCTTTTTTGTAAAATATTAGATTCTAAATTGATTGTAATATAAATCCAGAGTCACTGAAGGAAGAGTAAAAGCTGGTTAGCATTTTCCCCACTTCCATGCTGACTGTGACATGCAAGCTCTGCCCAGTGACAGGGAAAGGCCCACTGAGGACCCCTGACTTCTGAAGAATTTTTTTTAGGATTTCATGCCTATAAAATTCATCTTCAAAAAAACATGATGCCCCCCTGCATCATCATCATCATTATTATTATTGTTCAAATGAGCATCTACCACTGACTAATTGTGTCTAGGCCAAAGCCTGCTTTGGGTCAAGAGATTGGACAAGATAATTGGAACTCAAATGAGCCATTGAGAAACCTCCTGTGGAAACATCAGGGCAGAAGAAGGAAACAAAATTCAGTATCATTAATGGTGTTTCTTTTATCCCCCCTCAGTCTGTTTGAAACATTGATTGCCATTGTAGGAGCCCAGGGGCCTGGAGCAGAAGAGCATCCTGCCTGTAGCTGCAGGGCAGTGCAACAGAGAACCCCTAGGGGGCGGCACTTGGACACGGGACTCAGGGAGATTCCCTGCTGCCCTGCTATGCAGGCACCCAGGAGACCCCATCTCCTGTTCCTCACAGAAAAGTTAGTACATACACAGAGAAGGAAGATTTTACAAGTAGTGGTAATGTCTTGAATACAAGAAAGCAGCAAACCTGAGCAGACCATCCTGAATTAAGAATAGACTAATGTGGCCAAAAGAATCCAAGCTAGGTTTTCACCAAATCTATGTGGTAAACAAATTAGAAGTTTATGAGAATCCCAGTATATAATAATCATAATTGGATAATAATTATGCTCAAGATTTTGTCCTTGTTCCACATGTGGATTCTGTCATTCTCTGCCATTTTATTATTTTTTGTGAAATCCAAAGTCCCCAAACCACTGATGTTTATAACAGAGGAGGACCTTCCATAAGCCTCTCCCTGCTGTGGAAGTGGCCGCATTGGGGCCTCTGACTGAATAGGGCTTCAAGGCATTTGTGTCTGGGTCTCCATCGTGCAACCAATTTTAAGTCTTCGTGTAACTCTTCTTACTCTCACCACTTTTAACTCTTCATGTAACTCTTCTTACAGTTCTAACCAGGTTAAGAAGTAAATCACCAGTCACTTCAAACATTTCATGAATTTTCTTAAATAAGAAAATAAATCTTCCGATTGCCTTGGGAAGGTTTCAAGCTGATTGATGTCTGGTATATATATTGGATCCCTTGGATATCGTGAAAAGTATTGTAGAGCTGATGGTACTTTCTCCATCTTGGATGTCCCAGTGAATCCATTCAGGGCCTGTGAACACCTAGCCCTGTCCTGAGTCCTGCCAGTTAGTTCTCCAGGGCTTTGAGGTGCATACTGCCTCTGGCTCCCAGGTTCGCATGTACTGTCTGCATTGACTTTTCTCAATCTGGGTATAATCCTCAGCCTTTTGATATTTTATACACAACAATTCTCACGCTAAGTATCTGATGAGTAATACATTGTACTGAAAGTTTGGAATGCATTGTGGACCATGTGTGGGTGTATCATGTCACTGAAGTCAAGGCTTCTGCAGACTCTCTTGACTCTCTCTCCTCTTCCCATGCCTTCCATATGATCTCTGGGAGCTTCAGTGTCTTCTTTCTGTGTCAAATCAATTAGCCCAATTCCTCTATCTCCTATCTCAAAGCTTCCCTCAAATACCTCAGCAAAATAGAGATCTCTGTTTAACAGAAATCTGTTCTCCTTAGACGACAGCTAGAAACTAACAAAAACAAAGCTTCAGGAGCAAATGATTCAGGTGATTGAAATGAAGCGAAAATCTCTGCCTCCATTGAAAGACCACACGTTCTTTTAAAAATGGAGCTGAGTTAGAGTGACCTATTGGGGTCTGACACCCAGGAGCACCTCTGGGAGTCACGTTAGAAAAAAAAGTGATAAATCCATTTTGAGTCTCCATTTGTCATCTGAAAAAATGAAGATGTTACAAACATTAAAAATTCTTAGCTGATTAAAGCAAATAACTTAGGCACAGGTAATTGGGAACATATATACAGCAGTGTTTCTTAGAACGTTTTTAGTTTCACAACGTCTGAGGAGTGCTGCTGGCATTGGGGCAGAAATCCTAGGGATGCTGAGTGTCCAGCAAAGGGGAACAACTGCCAAACTACCACAGAGAAGCCCCGCATTTGAGCATGGTGTAAAGGGAAGGCATGCCACCTCTGACCTTCTGCCTTTCACACAAAATACAGATGAATTTATACACTGCATAGTTAATTCTTTAAAAAGGCTTTCCACATTCTGGATTATTTTAGCCCCATCTTTGTTCCAAGTTGATAGTTTCTCTGACATCTAATGATACTGCCAACGTTTTAATTACAATCTTGAGCTTTATCCTATAAGGAGTACTTCCATTTAAGGTGTCTGTGTTTAATCTCTCAGTTGAAACTATATTTTACACTCCAGAAGACAAAAGAAGGAGGACAAATTCAGAGATAAAAGCCGGGGGCATTTTCCCTGTGGCATAGGCAAGCAGTACGAGGCCCGGGCAATCTGGGTACAAGTGACCTGTGTTGGCATTGGACAGCTATTCAGGCCACAGTAGTTGTCTTCCCAAGGCCAACATCACCTATAAATAACTGCTGGGCTAAAAGTAGACTTCAAGTGTCTTTCTCACCCTTCCCCCTCAGCTTGCAATAAGCAAGGTAGCCCTAAATAGGGCCCAGGCTCCCAGGCCTGGAGCCCTCCTGCAGCAACACAATCCTCCACATTCTCTGGCTCTCCCTCTTCCCCAGAAGCTGCCGAGAGGCCCATTACCTACACACCAGGCTCCTGAGGTGCTCTTCTGGCCATGGTAAAGCTCTTGGTCACCCATTATAACCTGCCTTGATCCTCAGGTGGAAATGGGGTTGTGACTCCTGCCATAAAGGTGGAGCCCTGGGGTAGAGCTGTAGGGATTAGCCTGAAAAGGCCCCAGATCAGAAGCCAGATGAGCATTTGTACCAACTCTATATCCCTGAGGTTTAAGGAGCAGTTTTGGAAGATGCTTGGTGAAGTGAGGGTTCTCAAAGATATGTTATCATCTACGGAAGGGGAAGAAAAATCCCTGCCTCTGTGGGCTTAAAACGAAACATGATTCAGATGAGGGTGGGAGGGCCCCGCTGACTGAAGAGATATGGAACCTGTAAGCCGGTTGTACTTCTATTTCCAGTCAACAGGCTGAACCATATATTTTGACTTTTAAATCACATCTCTGATTACTTTGACAATGTCATTTCTTTTTTTGAAAGTTTCAATGACTGTTTATGATAACAGGAAAAAAAATCTAATTTCCTTAGTCTTTCATCCAGTCTATCCATAATTTGGGTTCAACCTTCTTTACTTAGTCTTCTCTTGTAACTCCCTTTACAAATCTTGTACCCCAGCTCCCTTCCAGGAGAAAAAACAAACAAAAAAAAAAAACAAAGTTGTGCTTCTCTGTTTTCTGAAAATAAGTCCCCCAACTGGTTCAACTGCTAATTCATGAGAAATATGACCCTGGCTAATCATTAACATCTTCAAGTCTCAACAGCCTAGTTTGTAAATCCAGGGGCAAGACCTGGGCTGCTGAATTTTTTACAAGTTGCCCAGGTAAATCTAAAACATCAACATCAGGGTTCTGATAGTCCCACACATTCCCATGCAATGCAATTAATTCTCTGCCTCTGTGTGTTTACTTATCAAAGTTTCCTTTCCTAGAATGATTCACTTTCCCTCTAGCGGACCCCTGTAAAGTCATGTGTGTGCGTTCTCATCTACACACGCAAACATGTTCAAGGTCCTTCAAGGTCAGCTCCCACCCTGCCTCCTCCAGGAAGTCTTTTCGGAGGACTGAGTCTATCTTTCTATACTCTCTACCTTCAGACTCCTCTGCTGTAGCACTTATCACAGTTACCCTGAGTTCTTGGTGGGTTTTAACTCCTCGCTGGTATATTATAAACTTCTTGAGGATAAGTAATCCATCTTGTTCGCTTGTTTGTTCTACATTATTCATGGTAGTAGCTTGTGAGAGTTGGTTGAATTGAGTTCTTTGACTTGACATGGATTAATTGGGAGACATCTTGGAGAAGGTGACAAGTTGGAACCTCTTGGAAAGACTACAGATTGGGGTGGAGGGCTTGTGTGTCTGACTGTCATGGAACCCTTAACACTCACTTCCCTAATCTGTCTCTATCCACATGTAATTGTGGACTCAAAATGAGAGAAAGGCGGCAGCTGCTTTGTGTCAAAATCAGATGATTTTATATCTACAATCTTGCAGCCAGAGCAGTTGAGCTGATGCATTTAATGACTCACTCTAGACAGACTAAAGTCTGTCCCTGAGAAACGAGGAGGGGGGAGCCATTAATCTTTTCTAAAGTAAACAGAGAGTTATAACTGCTCTTTAATCTGAACAGTGGAGATCCTGGGCTGGAACGCAGCACCCAAGGGCCCGCCAAATTCCAAGATGAGTGAAGAATGCCCAGATAGTAATTGATTGTGGGATTATTTTCCTGTGGTCTCTCAGGGGCATTCACAATGTCGCCAGCATTTATGGGGGTCTTATCAAAGTAACTATCCCAGTTTTGTGTGAAAGAAAGACATTATCTGGAGCTTTGGGGACTTCTTTTCAAAGCTTACTTTGAAGCTCAGTATTTTGCTTTTGGTGGCCTATTCCTATGTTAAAACCATGCCCTTCCCACCCACCCACCCATGCCTGGCCACAAGAGTTCCTGCTTCTCCCAGGAATGGAATAGACAGCTTCTCCTCTAATTTTCTAGAACACACTTATTCTCTAATTTCTGAAATTTGGCCAATGCCCCTTTCAAAGTCATTCAGTGTTGCCTCTCTTTGCTGCCAAACAAGCTCTACCGTCTCTCCCCACTGCACCTGCCTCATCTCCCAGGCCGTGCCATGCTGGGCCTTCCCTTTCCTCCCCGGCTTCCAGCTGATTCTCCTTGGTCTCTCTCTTGAACTTTCTCTGGGGCTTCGTCCTTGCCTGTCACTTAGATACTAGAAACCCTAAAGTTCTTCCTCAAGTTAGCCTCTCCTCTTCCTTTAGGTTTTCTTTCTTGACAATGTTGTTCATTTTCATAGAATCTCAATGCCACAGACTCTTAGGTCTGTAATGCTCTCCTAAGCTACAGGCTCAGTTTCTTAATACCCTAGTGCACAGTATTTGGACATTTATGTCATACTCACCATTCCCAAATCTAAGGGACTATCTTTGGGTTCTCTACTTCAAACCTTCTTGGAATAAGCTCCAGTGCCTGTTTTCCCTGTTCCCTTATCTTCTGTGGTGAAAGAACAATCATCCCAATGTTGTACTCTAAACCTTGGGATGTGTGTGGCTCCCACACTCTTTGCTCTTTTCTCTGACATGCCACTACTTGCCAGATTCTTAGAGTTCAGTCCTATTGATTCTGTGTCTGAATTGTTTCTAGTCTCTTCTCCTATCTGCACGCACAGTCATAGCTCAGGCTTTCATTATTTTGTCTTATAACAGCTTAGTTACGTGTAGTCCTATTTCAAACATCAAATTCTTGCAGAATTCCCTCAACCACAGATCCAAATGTATCATTCCATTGCATAAAACTTTCCAAGGTCAAGATTTCCCCATCATTAATGTTGATTAAAAGAAAAAAAAATCCTAATCTCAGTATGAAACAGCTTCCACAATATGACTTTTACCTGTTTTCCCAAACTCCTTTCCCAATGGAGCCAGATGCAACTGCTCACTGTCCCCTGTACACACACTAACTTTCATGCCTCAAAGTCTTTGCATCACTGTCACCCTGCACAGCCCCAAATATCCCTCTTATGCTATCTAACTCCTTCTGTCACAATCTTACCAAGGTCTGAAGCCCATCTCCAAGCTGGCTCTTTCCTTAAATCTTTTCCTAACCTCTCCAGCAATTGGAGAGCATTCCTCCTTTAAGTTCATATGTATTTTTCCCTTCCTTCCTTTGTGTTTTATATGCAACTATGTTATTCCTTCTGGTTTATGTGCAGTTATGGACTTTTTCCAATGAATTTCATAAAGGATGACAGTCATATGCCGTCTACATTCTTGTGTTAAAGTCCAGGATAAAAGCTGTAACTTAATTTCCTTCTATCCCAATTGAGGAAGTATATCAAAATGCCAGAGGGGGATAACCCTAGTCTATTCTTTATATTAAAAATATAAGTAGAGGAAAGGGTTAACTCTGCCCCCCCCCAAAAAAAGTAAGTTAATGACTTGACTTCAGGACTGGCCCTTGGCCTGGAAAATAACCTGTTAGGCCCTGGGATATTCTGAATGATAAGAGAGCTTTGCTATGCCTGAGGCCTTTGGCAATGCTGCAACAATATAACCAGATAAGTTTATGAGAAGAATGTGATTTGTGGTAAGCAATGTTTTTGTTCTGGGGAGCAGGAAACTGAGTAGTTGAGGTTAGTTACTTGGGTGTTTAATTTTTATATAATAGCCCCCCCCCAATAAAAATCATGAATACCAAAGCTGGGGAACTTGCCTGGTTGGCAACACTTGGCATATGTGGTCATACAACTTTGTTGAGAGATGAAACATGTCCCCGTGTGACCCTGGTTTCTCCTACACTTTGCCTAATGTGCCTTCCCCTTAGCTGATATTAATCTGTATCTATTCACTCTAATAAACATAACTATAGAGAGTTAATGCATCGGTAGAAAACATACTTATAACAGTCTCTGAGTCTTGTGAGTCCTTCTAACTCATCCTTGAGCCTGAAGGTGGTCTTAAAAATCCCTGACACGATATATCATTCATAGACTTCAAAACTTCAAGTCATAAGTTGATAGTGATTGACCTGACACCTGGTCAAAATCCCCCAGAGAGTCCTAACACATGGATTGTTCTTTGGAGATGAGGATATGTCTTCTTCGTTTTTTTTTTTTTTTTAATCACCTGTCATGCTTTTCACAAAGCTGGGCCCACAGTAGTATTCAGGGAACGTTCAGTGGTAAATATTAGAATCAAGATGTTGAGCAAATATTAGAAAATGTCTCCCTAGTTCAGGCATCGTTCACAAGCCCAAGAAGTACCATGTAAATGTACTGCAGTAACAGAGATCCAAATACCCAGTGACTTAAATTTAAGTCAGACATTTATTTGTTTATTTTCCTCATGAATCAGTCTGTAGGCAAGCAGTCCAGGTTCATGGGCAGTTTTAACCCATGCAGTCATTCAGGAACCCTAGTTTTTTCCTTATGTTCTTTGACCATCTCTTAGGATGGAGGTCAGCAGACTAGAGTTCACATTACCTCTGTCCTGTAAGTGAAGTCTTGTTGGAACAGAGCCATGCTCATTTTTCTTTTTCTCTCTCTTATCTATGTCTGTATTTACATTGCAAAAGCAGAGTTAAGTAATTGCAATGGAGACTCTAGGTCCACAAAATATGGTCCAAAATATTTACAATCTACCATGTACAGAAGAGGTTTGATAAGTCTAAAGGAAGCAGGAAGAAGGGTGTGAGAATTTTAAGGGTTGGGCATAAAAGGGCTATGTATCACTTTCACTCAGGTGTCCATGGACCACAGCTCACATAGCTACAAGGGATGTTGGACACTGCAAGCTTTAGCTCAGGAGTCAGCAAACATTTTCTGCAAAGGGCCAGATTAAAAAGTATTTTCAGTTTTGAAGGATACATGGTCTTTGTCACAATTACTCATCTCTGTTATTAGAATATAAAAGCAACCATAGACAATATATAAATAAATGAGCATAAATGCTCCCATAAATCTGTATTTACAAAACAAGGTAGTAAACTTGATTTTTTTTTTCAGTGTTTCCAATGGTCTTCATCTGATTTTTCCTATTAGTTACAGTAGGTTGGCACCCTATTCATTCTGCAGAGCATAAAAAGCTAACAACTATATCCCCCAGCCTCTCTTGTATCTAGGGCGGCTCTTGATGCACGTGGGGAAGGTTTGGACCACAGAGGTAAGACAGAAGTTATCTCCCTGGACCTATGCAACTTCTGCTGATAAGCAGTTTGTGGAGATGTGGCAGAGTAACTATGACTGTTGGCCTCAGCAATCTTGATTTTGTCACCATCTTTATAGGTATCAGAGAGAGTTGTGGCTGCTTGGCAAGGATCAGGAAGCTACAGCTGGTCCCGGAGCAGGCAGAAGGCATCTTACCCAACAGCCCATCATTGCTGAAGATGCAGCCTGGGAACATGTCAGATGGGAGCACCAAGACTCTAGAAGTCATCAGAGTGCAACAGAGTTTCCATTGTCTATGCAGGACCAAAAGTAGGGTTTCTTTTGTGAACACATTTCCTGGCAACAAGGAGGTTATCAGTGTTTTTATTTGTTTTTATGTGCAGAAATATGTAAGCAAAGTAATGAGGTTTGACTATAAACCTCATTATTTGACTTATTCTCAGATTCCCAGTATGTTTCGCATACAATGCAAGTTGCACAATTAGGCCTGTCATATCACATCTTCAGGTTTCAGTTTCTTAATTAGTCAGGTGACAGTATAATGCAAAATGACCTTCCTTAGGACCTATTCTATTTTAGTATCCTGTGAGCTGTTAGTGTCATTAGAACCAGGAGTCTGCTACATCCTTCTTTGAAGGACTGAGTGAGCCACAGATTCATTTCAGTTATTGATAACTGATGTGGATTGAATTGTAGTCCCATTGAAATTTTTGTTGAAGTTGCAACCTCCAGTATTTCAGAATGTGGCTGTATATGGACATGGGGCCTTTAAAGGGGTATTGTGGTAGGCCCTACTCCAGTATGACTTGTGTCCTTATAAGAAGAGGATATTAGGGCACACATATGAGAGGCAGGGGAGAGACCATGTGGAGACACAGAGAGAAGACAGCCATGACAAGCTATGAAGTTAGGCCTCAGGGGAAACCAAACCTTCCAACACCTTGATCTTGGACTTCAAGCCTTCAGAATTAAGAGAAAATAAATTTCTGTTGTTTTAAGTTACCTGGCATATGCACATAGCATGTGGTATGTACTTTGTTGTAGCAGCACTAATACAGTGACACCCAAATGAAACTTTTCAGAAAGTTTTCTGACAGCAGAAGAGGAAAGGACTTATGGATTTCATCATCAAGGATATCTTTGTAGATTTGTGATCATGAAAGCAGTTAAGAGTCCACAAGTAGAAGTCACATATTCTATCAGAGAAAAATGTCTGAGATGAATATTGGACCATGTTTCTATTTGGTAATAGAAAACCAAGTTTTTTCTAACTCTAGCAATTCTGTACACTCTGGGGCAGTGTTTCTCATTCAGTAATGCTTGTATGAGTCAGAAATTTTTGCTAAAATGTAGGTTCTGATTCAGTAGGTCTGGACTATTGTATAAGATTATGCGTTTTTGAAAACAGAATCTACCAAGACTGATGCTGGGCCACACTTTCAGTAGGAAGGCTCAGGGAAACACAGATAGACCAGGTGGTTGCTTACATGCTGGAATTGAAGGGGAATAAATCAAGACTCCTGGTCCTCTGCAAAGTATTAATTCCAAGGCTAGTCCATCATCTCACCATCATGGTTTTATGTCTTCATCTCTAGGAAATATCTCCCAGAAATCCTTTGTTTAAAAGCAAATACTCTTTCATGAAATCCTTCCTTAAATCTAGGTAATACAATGATCTCTGGAAATATCTCAACAGAGAGTTTTTGGTAGCCAGCTTGATACAATGGTAACACTTTAGCTATAAGAAAGGTTGCAGTATAACACTTCAAAAAAAAAAAAAGAATATTATCCCAAAGGAAGGAATATCAAATAAGGAATGCTTTGGGTTGCAAGTAACAGAAAACTCCAATTAAGAATGATTTACCCCAGTGACTCAGGAGGCTGTGAGTTCAAAGCCAGTCTCAGCAATTCAGTACGGCCCTGTCTCTAAATAAAATATTAAAAAGGGCTGGGGATGTGGCTCAATGGTTAAGTGCCCCTGGGTTCAATCCCCAGTACCAAAAATTAAATAAATAAATAAATAGATGGTTTACTCAATAGAGACTTTTACTCATCTTACCTAATAAGAAGTCTAGCAGTTAGTACTCTATGATATCATCAAGAACTCAAGTTCTTTCTGACCACTCTATTCCATCTTTGGTTATTGGCTTTTTATCTTGGTGTTCATTGCTATGGCTACTGAAACTTCTGGCATCACTTCTATTTTGAAAAAGGAAGGAGAAGGAACATATAAGTCACATCTGCACCTTTTGCCAGAAAAGGAAAGTCTTTAACAAAAGTTTAAGGCAGGCTTCTCCTTGCTTATGATTAGTTAGAATTAGATCAGTTGCCTTCCCTTAAACCAGTCACTGGCAAAGAGGATGTGGTTGTGCCAGGCTTAAAGTAATCATGATTCATTCTCCTAACATTAGGGGAGGGAGTTACCCTTCCCAAAAATAAGACAAATTCACTATTACAAAAGTAGGAAGTAGCATATGGGGTAAGCAACACTGAGTAGACCATGATTTGTACCTGCCCCAGGAAGAAACCAGTTCATACTTGTAAGACAGGCAGTAGTGTGCAAAGCCCAACTTCATTCATACCACATTGGGCAAGGTCTAGCTGTAACAGCCACCAAACCCTGATTTCTTCATGTGAATTGATCTTATTTTGAGTTCTGGAGGCTGTAGAGAGCAGAATATTCAGTAGGTATTTGTTAAGAGTGAGTGGAAGTGTCAAGAGGGAGTCAGAAACATGGAGAAAGATATTCAGAAGTAATGGGTTTACTTCTTTGAATAAAACAAACTGTCTCATATAAACACTGTGTAATTTCAACCTCCAAACAACCCTATGAAATAGAGATTATTTCCCACATTTTATAGATCAGAATTCAAAGAGACTAAGAATTTTGCCCAAGACACATAGTTTGTAGCTAGAAGCTTTGAGATTTCAGTGGGCTCACTGATTGCAAACTTCTGTGCCTTCAACCAACACTGTACATTCAGATGAGTGTCTCGCTCAGCTCCTTGTGAGTGCTATGTACTTATTCAAGGCTCTACTTTGCTGAAAAAGTCTTTACACCCCCTCCTTTGGAATTCCTTTAAGCTCACTTAACTGGACACACACAAGGAACAGGTGGAAAAAACAGTTGTGCAGTCTTATGGCAGTCACTTCTGAAAACATGAGGCTCCAAATCTTCATCATCAAGCATCCATCTCCAATACAGAACAATCTTAACTTCTCCTCTCTACCGCTATCTTTGCTCTACCCAGCCACTATCATCCTCTTCTTGCAAAAAAGCATAGGTTCATGAGGGAGATACAGAAGGTTGGAACAGAAACAAAAATTAACTCAAGGGCTACATTAACAATTATAGCATTGTATTTCCCTTCCTTTGTTTTCTATTAATTTTTCTATACTGGTTCCCTATTCCCTCCAAATATAAAAGGCTTAAAGTTCTTGTTGGGAATCTTGTTTGATGAGAATCCAATCCAGGGAATTATAGAACTCTGGTGGAGAGCATCCATATGGGCCAATTTTTCTACTGACTTGCTCTGCCTCCATTGATTAAATTTCTTTTCAGTTGCCTTGAGCAATCAAGTATTCAGATCCTTGAGACAAGTGTCAGTACCATGAGTCCCCAAGAGAAACAGGTGTCTGGGAAACCTGTCCTGTTCTTTTAACTTCAGGCCCCTTGGTTCTGCCTGGTGGGGAGATTGTGTGGCTTCGTTTGGCTTCTGTTGGCTTCTGTTGGCCTTTCTTGCCTGTATCTACCTGGCCTGGGCTGGCCCTTTTCTGAGCTGCTATAAGTATCTGGATAGGATGGGAATGTTCTTTTCCCTGGCACTGGTCTTATAAACACCATTATCAAGACTCTGGATAATTATTTAGATTCTAGAGATGCTAGATTTTCACAAGAACTAAAAAGCAGATCATGTCTTTTCTAATGTGTTAGTATGAGCTGTTGCAGAAGAGAAAAGAGGAATGATGAGTAGTAGCGGATGAGTAGGAGTGGGTCCAGAGAACGGGCTAGAATGGGCCTATTTGACCTTTGTGAGGTCATCTCATCCTCACAACTCTGGCAGGTGATAATACTTTTACATTCTATGGATGAGGCTCTTAAGGCTCAAAGAGGTTGAGAAATTCGACCAAGATCACACACTTGTAAATGTAAAATCTCTTTTCTAATAGTCTCTGAGTCCAGAGCCTTTTTCCACAGCAAGTTCATGTTTTGGCAGCCGTGAGGCTGCATTTGGAAAAGACTATAGAAAGTAGAGAGACTCTACTCCGCTACATTTGCTACAGATTTTAAATTACCTCAGTGTTTCCAGCAGGAACATGCAAATGATGCTCACGGGTGGGAAACAACTGCCCCCAGGTGCTAAGGAAAGCCAAGACTCGGCCGTTTTTTATCCTCTGACTGAAAAGATCAGAGCATAGATGAATGACACAGGCCCCAGATGAACGAAGAGAGGCTGGTGACCCCTTCCCTAATTGATCATAAAATAAATCTAAGCGAACTTCCCAGGCTCCAAGCTCTAGGAATCTCTGTCCCTTAGCATTAAGCAGTTTAGTGTCTGACAGGCCAACCTCTGGCCCCGCTTCTGGCTCCCTCCCCCAAGTACAAGCCAAGAACTGGAGCTTTGCCGGCCTATGAGTCATGGGGCCAAGCTGGGAACCGAGGCAGCCCTGGCCTTTCTGGATGCCCCCACATGCTTGGAAGCATCCTCTGTCTGTTTTCTGTGACCCTCTTTTCAATTCCATTTCCTGACGCCATGTGGCTACTACCTTCACGTTACCCGCAATTGAAGATCTTCAGCAAATCCAGCTCTAAAAATAACCTTATTTTGTGCTAAAACATGAGCACTAATGCTAAAACTCATTATTGCTGTCTTCCACCTTTCTCCTCCTCCATCTTGTTATCTAGACTCATATCTACTAGTTATGCACCTATATTACATACCTAGAACATGTCCTATATTCATAGGTTCTTACCATTTACTGAACCTTTACCATGTGTCAGGCACTATTCTGGATTCAAATACACATACACATACACACATTATCCGGTTTTATATGGAAATGTATATTTCCTTGCATTTTACCAGTACCAACACCCCTAGGCCAAGTGAGTGCTCAGCACTGTGAGGAAACCCTTTGGCTATGAAGTATCCTAGGATATAATAAGGTTTGAGGTGATGGAAGGATCAGGGACAGAAATGAAAGAAAATCCATGCTGCGATGCTCATCAAGTAAGCAGGACAGAGCTCCTCAAGAAGCAATGGGGAGTAAGGGTAAAAGCATGTACTCTTAAGTTGAAGAGAGCCAGGTTTGAATCATATCCCAACACTGGCCATCCAAATGGTTGTTGACCAGAACCTTAACCCCTCTGAGCTTTAGAACTCTCACCTTTTAAACGGGAACTATAATCTCTATGGTAGACTGTGTTGGGATCATTAAATAGGGTAACCATTGTATGAGAGCTGTGATCATGATTATAACAGGGCTTACTTCATACCAAGTCACATGGGGAAGCAGAGCACTACAATCCTGCACCTATGATTCTCCTCCACCTCTCTTATAAAACCCTGAAAAGCATAAACATAGTTCTACTTAGGTCCCATGACAAATTCCCAGCTTTCCTTTAGGGAGCCAAACTCACTCTGCCTGCAAAATTATTTGTCAGAGTCTAGAATGTGATGATACTTGAGACAGAGTAGATGAGAAGGTGGGAGTCTCTGGTGTCTCCACCCCATTCACACTGTTTTTGTTAGCAGCAGAGAGCATTTTTTTTCCCTATCCCCATCATCTTTCTTTCCATATTCTCCCACTGAATGGCCTGTTAGGTGAGGTGCAGCTCTGTGGGGCAGAACCAAACATATTCTCATCAGGAAAGGGGATTGAGGCACCATCTGCACTCCTTTTACCAGGCCCAAATAGTCTCCTTGATGTGAGGAGAGAAGGTCCCATAACATCTATGCCCATAGCATTGAAAGAGACTCCTGGCATGGGCACAAAGACCCTCATGGAGAGGGAGGCCTTGCCAGGGTGTGCCCTGCTGCCAACCTCCACACATGGCCTTTCAAGGCATACTAATTCAATGTCTTCCTAAGTAGCTGTATGACATCTGACTGGAAAATGCAAAATAAGCTTCTCCATGGTTCATCCACACAACCATATGTAGCTACCAGGGACCAACTCAAGCCAGTTTCCTTGGCCAGGTGGGTGTACGTTAGGCGCCAGAGAGCGCGTGCAGAAACAACAGTGCTGCTGGCTGCAAGGCCACACGGGACCCATGTGCCTTCTGTTCCCACAATATGGGAAGCTCCAGGGTTCCAGGTGGGAGAGGCAAGGCTATGTGTCAAAGAGAGACAGTAACACCAGAAGCCCAGTTCCTTCCTTCACCACAACTGAGGGTTGCAACAAGATCTGCTGTTTTCTAAATAGCAATAATGGAGAATCTCAACAATAACCATACCCATAAATAAAATGAGTGCTTCAGAAGCATCTTCAAGACCATAAATAAACTTCAGGCTTATTCTACATGGGGATATAAAAATATAAAGACAGAAATGCCAGGCTAGGGACAAACCCCTCTAAAGCAAACAAACAAACAAAACCCAGTAGGGATTGCAAAATTGGAGGAAAAAGAAAAAAAAACCAGCCTTAACATGTGGCAACTTTGCTCTAAATCATAACAAAATGTGTAGCCTTATATTTGCTTCATTAGTTATTTTAAGAATTAAAAATAAAACAACCAGGTAAATACAACTGATGCTCATTCTGCCCAAGAACTGGCCTCAATGCTTCAAAAAAATCTCAAGTGTCATAAAAGAAAAAAAGAATTATCTTTAGGGAAACACTCTAGATTAAAAACTAAGTAGATATGAGAACTAAATGCAATATTTGACTCTGTATTTGTGCCTGAATTTTTTTTCAAAAGTTAAAAAGGGCGTTATTAAGGCAATTGACAGTATGCAAATATAGAATGAATAGTAGGTAATACTCTTGTTAAGTAGTGTTGAATTTCCTTGTGTAATATTTATAATGTGACTTTGTAGTTGAACGACCTTGTTCTTAGGGGAAATATAGAAATATTTAAAGATATAATGTCATGATGACTGCAACCAACTTGCAAACTCTCAGATGATTCTGAAAAATGATAATGATGATAATGATGATAAGCACCTCCCCCACATTTACACAGAGTTAAGCAAATGTGTTAAACAAGAATTTAAGTGGGTATTCATTGCATTTGTCTTGCAACTTTTCTTAAAGTGTTTGAAATGTTTCCAAACAAAATGGGAGGGAGAAAAAATGGGAATTGTTATAGATTAAAATATATTAAATAGATATATTAAACAAATGTAATGTGTGGGCCATATTGGAATCCTGGTTGGAAAGAACCAACTATAAAAAGGATGTTTTTAAGACCATCTGAAAATTTAGCATAGATTAGGTATTAAATGATAATAAGGAATTGTTGATGTGATAATAGTACATTGTGGTTATAGAAAAAACTTTTTGTCAGTTAGAGACTTATGAAATATGTACAAGTAAAACAATATGTCTTTTGGGATTTGCTATTACATAAGCCACAAAGGAAAAGGAAAATTTAAATAAAGGTGAAGAATATGGAGCAAGAATGACAGTGTTGATAATGGTTGAAGCTGCATAGTGGTTATGTGGGACTTCTTTATACTACGAGCATCCTTACTTTTTGTCTGAAAATCTCCATCATAAAAAGTTTCTTAAAAATGAAAAATATATGCAGAAGGGTGCTGCAGAGAATAAAATCATTCTTTCTAAAAGGTAGAGATAAATAATTTTTAAATTAATCACTCATACTCATTTATAAACCACAGCCTTTATATTTTACGTTTAGAAGTTTAAGACGCGGTACACATGCACACACGCGCGCACACACACACACACACACACACACACATATTTTAAAAACAATACTCCAAGCCACTATTGCCCAGGTTCCAGCCCCAGAGGTGATGCAGTGACAAGCAGTCACTTCCTATCTGCTGGCTGATTGCTGAACAAGTCATCGACAAGCCTTCCTAGTTCAATATATATTTTTAAAATTCTCTCTCCCTCATCTCCAGCTCTTCCTTCTCACTCACCACCAATAATAAAACAAATATCACTCCCCAAAGGATTCCAGCACAGTTATTTTTACTCCTATCTGGTAACGGAAGAATTGCAGCCTAGAGATGAATTATGGACGGGTTCACAGTGAATCTGGGTTGGGCTCAGACGGGGACCTTGGACCTTAGACCTCTGCTCTAACCGTGAGTGAACATGTCCTCTCTTGACCATCCAGAATGTAGGCAGCTCTAGTCTCTATAGTAACCAATCTGCCTAAAATAGGAATTAGATGGGGAACAAAACATTTAAAGCCAATTGGGTCCATTCATACCCAAGCAATGTCAATTTAAGGGCTGTTACCCAAATTGTTGGCTTTTTGAATGGTCTCCCACCATGTGCTCAGCTAAAGGAAAGGGGGGAGGGTATCTGTACCAAGCACTCCACCCCATACGGAACCTTGCATGCTTTTATTCTGTTTTCCCTCTTCAAACATTTCTTTATGTCCCAGAGTCATAAGCCCTTAAAACAAACTTTGGGTGAAGGCAGTTTTATGGCCACAAGACTGAGACAAAAGGGAAAGTCTAAGAATTCCTTATGGTCAAAGAAAGCTTCCCGAGAGGAAACAGGACCGAGTCCAAATCCCACACAGGAACCTGGCAACTTTGTGCATTATTTTCTGGTTCGAAGGTAGGTTTTTGAACAATCCTCTTGTCTGATCAACTTCCCTGTGGGTCTTCGGGAAGGAAGTGGAATAGCATTTGGAACCAGAGCTAACAAGGCCCCAAACTGGGAAGTGAAATTGTACAGCCACTTTGCCAAGGGCACCTTCCTCTCAAGGCCATCTGACGTCCTCATGAGGGTGCACCTGAGGTGTAGTGATAGGAGAACACAAGCATGGACATTATTTCACTGTCACTACTATCACCACTTCTGTGTGTTAGACATAACTTTGGGGTTCTACACTAGAAAATATCCTCTTCTTCTTCAACCCTCCTTTTGGAAGTTTTCGACTTCCAAAATATCGTTAGGCATAGGGAGAGCTATCCCTGCACCTGTCAAGTAGCCCTTTGTTTTTTATATTTTAATTTTCCCAAGTGGGTGGGAAAAGACAAGCAGTAGCATTCATTTACTTTAGATATCTTTTTTTTCTTTTTTCTTCTATTCAAGAAACATTTACTTAATAGGAACTTGAGGCTAGACCTGGAGTCTCGTTACTCACTTGGATATCAGTGTCTTCAAGGCTTTCATAGTGAAGTGTAAGGAATGTGTAATCAACTGAATTATAGCATGGCAAGCCTTGCCAGGTTTAGCAAATAAAAATCAGGGTGCTCGGCTCTATATGAAATTGAGATATGTGATTGTTTAGTAGGAGTAAGTTCCAGATATTGCATGAGACCTACATATAAGAAAAACCATTCATTTTCATCTGAAATTCAAATGTCACTGGGCATCCTGAATTGTATCTGATCACCCCAACTTATACTACGTGATAGCTACCATCAGTGAGTATACAAAGGGCTGCAGGAGCACAAAGGCCCAAACAGAGAGCAGGCAAGACAAAGGAGGCCTCCACACAGGAGCAATGTGTGCTGGGTATTGAAAACAGCAGAGAGGAGCTGGGGTTGTGGCTCAGAGGTAACACACTCACCTAGCATGCGTGAGGCACTGGGTTCAAACCTTAGCACTGCATAAAAATTAAATAAAGGTATTGTGTCCATCTATAACTAAAAAATAAGTTTTAAAAAATAATAATAAAGCAGCAAAGAATGTAATCTTCCAGTGACCTGAAGAAGAAGCCCCATCAGAATAACTGGGAAGTTGTGAAGAGCATTTTAAATGCTGGCACATAGAGTGCCACTTGGGTAAGTGGCTTATGATCAACCAAGGTGGTTGGGGATCCCTCAGAAGATTTTTCACAGGGAGTTGACAGGCTCAGACTTGTTTTGGGGAAACTCTTAGAAGAGCAGGATAAGATGAGCAGTTAGGAGTCCGTTACAGTAACTCAGGAGAAGTTCCTGGTAAAGAATGAAACTAAACCAGTGGCTCTGGAGATAAGAGGAGAAACCAAATATAAGAGATGATAAGTCAGACCTGTCAGACTGTTGATGGGCAAGGCATTTGGCCATAACAAGCATGACTCTCAAATGTTAACCGGGAGAATAATGATTCTGTCTTTGGCCATGAACAATATGACGTAGTATGTATTCAAAGTAACTTCAATCTAGAATCTAGCAGCAATTAGTTAACATTCAAAAACTACTAATTATAAATCTACTCTTCAGGGATAGTTAATTAGCAACCGGAAACTCCAAAGAGAAATCAATAACCTTCAGAAGTAGTTACTCAGCATGTCAAATGGTCTGTCTAAATCTGTCCCAGAGGGTTTGTGAGTCGGCTCTAGGGAGAGTTAGTGACTTAGGAATATTGCAATCCCCACAGCCCTTGCCTGAAGAATTTGGTGTGCCCAGTAAGGCATGACCATCATCAGGTCTCAGTCCTGTAGTTCCTGAATCTTCAAAGTGGGACAGAAAGTTAGCACATTCTGTCCTCAAAATATCTTTGTATTTGTTTTGCACGCTTATGAACAAATATTAACCATAGGTCTGCCAAAATTTGATCCAAGGCTCACTTTCATTTCAACACACTGTGTAGTGGTGAGGATGTTAAAATGGTACATGGAGTGTGTCCACACTTATCTCCACTGCTGGAGGCTCCTATACTAGTCATGGATAGCAAAAGAAAATTAACCGTTGGCCAGATGACTTATGTCCTTTCAAAACAGAGGCCACTGGAAATCGACTGATTATAGACAAAGGTGTTTCCTTTAAAAAGCATGGAACCCACCCTACTCGGTGGGTTTCAGACACAGCCAAAACATGTTGTCTAGGTCACAATTCTTGTGGGGAGTCCCCTTCAATCCCTCCGGGAGCCAGATTTAATCGATGACGTGTAGCTGAAGAAACAGGATCACACATGAGGACTTTCTGAAAAGTCTGGAAAGACTTAAAAAATAAAGTAAAATAAACCCAAACATCCCATCGCAAATGTTGGCTCCAAATAGAAGACTTTACTGTAAACCTTCCAGCCATTCAGACTCCACTGTTATTTTTGAAAAGACATTCCAATAACAGATGCCCCTTCAATTGGGGCATGGTTTGACAGAAAGCAGCAGACACAATTTAAAAAAGAAAAGAAAAAGCACTCTTGAGACACGTCAAAACAAATTAGCTGTGATGCTGAAATTATTTCCTGTTGGATTTAATGAAGTTAACAAGATAAGTAAATATGAAAAACAGCATTAGGAAGGAGGAACCAAATTCCTCCCAAACATGGGAGCTTTTTCATATATTGATTAAAAAAAAACATGGAATTTCATTTGTCTATTTTTAAATATCACAACATCCTTATTCCATGTCTGTTTTTCAAAATTCTCTTTAAGATCTGCCTTTAAGTGAACTATTTGTGCTGTTCTGAAACCTGCTTAGAAATCTATGATTCAAGCACATTTCACGTTGTTTCCACATTGACTGTAGTACTTATAACGAACTGTTAAATGATAATCCAGGGGCAAGTTGAAGTTATTTAAATGACATTTGGAGATTTTGTTACCTTTCATTAAACAAGGTTTTTTAGTCTCAATTAGTATAAGTAATTAAGACTTGGCAGGAAGTTAGAGATGTAGTCCCTTCCCTCCCACCCAACTCGCAACCTAAAAATAAACTACTCCAAAGACATTTTTACTACCATTCCTCATCCGTCTCCCTTAGCTTATGTAGAAAATGCCTTAAAGATCTAGGAAGACACACAGGGCTTAAAGTCAGGCTGGTTTCTAGTCCCCACTCTTGTCACTGTTACTTAAGCCCTTCATCTCTCTAGTCCTTAGTTTCCCATATGGAAAGATGAGGAGTGGAATCTTTGATAGGGAGAAAATCTTCCGGAACAGGCAAAAGGAAGCTTTCTTGTCTGTGTGATGACTATATGTTTCATATAAGTTAACATTTTTGACATTCCTGAATCTCAGACAAACAGATAACTGGAATCTTTGATGATAATACATCGTTTATTGAGCACAATATTGAGCACAAGGAGGAGGGAAAAATTGAGAGGGTGAAGTCCTATAGTTTATTGAGGAGACCAGAGTTCAGGGTGCAAGCTCCCATAAACATCAGCCTTCATTCATCTTGAATCATCCCTCCTCAGGTTGGCCTCCTGAAGCATGTGACCCGTTAGACTTTGTTTCTGGTCTCCTTCAAGAGCAATAACATGCTCTGGTTTTCAGAATTGGAAGTAATTTTTAAATATCAAAACTCCTGATTTTGCAGCCCAGAGTGCTAAACTTACCTGGAGTCCAAGACTAGTCAACGAGAGAGCCACTTACTAGTCTAGACACATTAACTCTGAGGCCAGAATTTTTTCCTTCATATCATAGTACTTCCATATGTGCAAAACCTTCTCAAGTTTCCCTCAAATAACTAAGGATTAATTAATAGTTATTAATAATTAATAATAATACATTTGTAAAGGGTATAGAAGAAAAGATGGTTGTCTTACATATGTGTGATTAATGCTGCTTAACAACCGCACTAAAACAAACTTGTGTTTTGTTTCATTATTACCTGCCTAAGGCAGGTAAGAAGTTTTTTAATGCAATGTACAATCAGTGCAAAAATTATTACACTAAATCAATTCCAGACAAGTTAATTCAATGCAAGACCAACTGGATGCTCAGCCCGGCAATCCCTGGATTTCCTTAACCCCAGGGAATCTAATAACCTTTCCCACCCACGTACACGGTGACCCTCTGGGTTTTGTCATCACCTGGAGCTTCCTGCCGTGTAACTCTGACTTCCCCCATCCTCCATTCGTATTGTACCATGTCTGCTCTTCCACCTCATAGAGACCGCAAGTCCCCAATCCCCAGTCCTTTCCTAATCATGGGCCTGCTCCTGTCTGAACTTCACAGTTGATCCCAAGTTCTCTTCTCTCAGATTCCTCCATTTCTTTATCCCACAGTCCTTCCATAGTACCTGCCCAGCAAAACCTTAAGACTGATCAGCAACACTGTCACCTGCCTTGTCTGTTCTTACCCTGGCCACTAAGACCACCACAGCACCATGGTGTCCAGTGTAGTCTGCCCACCAGTCCTTTGATTTGTCCAGCATGAACTTTACTCTTTCCCAGCCCAGGCTCAGTCCTCAGAGGCCCTCTCGCTCCTTCTTTTGCGTGGCTTCTGGCGTCCTAATGCACCAAGAAAAATCAAGTTAGTCAGGAAGGATCTGCTTCAACTTCCTGCCCCCTTCAATATTAACACAGTCAACCCTCACTTATCTTTTTTTTTCCCCCCCTTTTCCCTAGTCTGTAAAGCTGAAGTCTCCTTGCTCTTGTTTGGAATGAACCTTTGAACTTCTTTCCACTTCTCTCTGCTACACTCTTAGCCTCTCCCTCCCTCTGGGCTGTTTCCAAAGGCTGGTGATTATCAGAGAACTTCTCTAGCTTCTCTAGGCCTGAAACACCCACCCCTTGGCCAAATGCTCCTCAGCTTCTATCAAATCCCTTTCCTCTCCTTCTTACCCAGACCATCAAAAAACATAGCCTGCACTCGTCACTCCTTCTTCCCATGGCCCTTGCCTCCACTCACAGCAGTATGGCTTCAGCCTTCCTTCTTTGGGCCATGAATTATCTCCATCTGCCAACCTGACATACACTTCATCACCTGTCTTATCTTACCAACCCCTCTGCTTTATCCACATTGATGATGACTTGCTCCTACTCAAAACTCCTCTTAGTCCTGTAGTTGATGTCTGATTCTTTTCCTAACTTTAATTCATTTATCCCTTTAAAACTGAGACACATGTATTGGTACCTGATATGTATCAATAATTGCAGGCATCTGGAGATGAGGAGAGCAGACTCAAGTCCTGTCCCTACCAAGTGTACTGCCTAACAGCAGAAGCAACAGTGAAGAGGTCATAATACCAACATGTGGCCAATTCTCACTATTCAGGCAGCATTGTCCTCTAAAGTCACTGCAAACACTGAGTCAACAAATAGGAGACCATTTCTTCTGGCGGAAGACAGGGACAGGTTCCAGCAGTTCTCCAATCATAACATTGTCATCAACCATTCAGCAATGACCTTCTTCTATATGTTTCTGTTTAAAGACAACTTATTTATACACATGTCTTACAAGTGATTGATTATATGCATTATTTCTTTATTTAAAAAAAACCCACCAGCTGAGAATAGTTTAATATTTTCCTGATCCTGGGCAACAGGATTCCTCCCAGATCAGGGTCTTTCTGTTCAGTGAAATAATTTTCTGAATTGCTTTCTCATCTTGTCCCAGTCAGTATTCAGGACCTTCTCTTTCTCTCTCAATATCTCTCCCTCCTTCTCTCTCTCTCCTCCTCCAGCCCTCCCCAAGCAAAACACACACACACACACACACACACACACACACACACACACGCAGACTTAGCATCTTTCAACTCAGGTCACATTATCAGAGCTTGTGTCTCATGGTCATCCTACAAATCATCTTGACCCATTTATTTCTGCTTCTCCAACTATAATTTATAGAAAGCTATGATTAAATCTCAACCCAACACATCAGAGTTTCCTGAGAATGAAGATGGGATTATTAGCCAGGGGTGGATGCAAAGATGACTGCAGGGTCAGCCAGAAGCAGAGTGTAGAGATGAGCATGGGCTGCAGCCAGGCAGACCTGGGGTACAGTGTGCTACCATTTGCCAACTGACACCTCAGCTTGAGCACTTGACTTCTTTGAGCTTTGATTTGCTCTTTCATGAAATAGAAGCAGTATCTGAGAAGATGTTTTAATACCTATTACATATAAATTCCTTGATACACAGTTAGGGGGTTAGTGCCCCTTTTGCCCCTCTAGACCTATTCAGTTTTCAGGACTATAGCCTTGTCCACTTGCCCAGAGCCACTTACTGGGCCTACTGGAGTATGTATGAGCTGATATTAACAGCATCTCTCAGCACTGCAGGGGAAAAAATTCCCATGGCAAACAGTGAGAGACTTGGAGGAGGAGGCAAGGATCTCAGGAAGGGAAGGAGGCAGGGAGGTGAGACGGACAACAGCTCTATGGAGAGGGGGAGAGGAAACAATGGCAAGACACTGTGATGGGGGAAGGAAGGGCGGGAGGAAAAGAAAGATGAAGAGCTAGGAGGCAATAAGTCTAAGCAGAGAGCAAATGGACCACAGAGGACACCATCTCCTACTTCCAGGAAAAGTCAAGTGTCCCCTGAGCCAGCTCAGCTCACAGAGGATTGATGCTGCAGGGAAGAACCAGGTAGCCCTTGTCATCCATCCCAGGTCTCAGGCCAAGAAGAAAGAGCTGCAGTGAAGCTGCTAATGGACGGATGGCCAAAAGGCAACACCTGGAGAAATGGGGAGTCCCGCTCTTGGGCCTGGCCATCATGTGGGTCTCAATTTCAACTGATTTGAATGTAAGCACTTAAATTTGAGAGAGAGAGAGAGAGAGAGAGAGAGAGAGAGAGAGAGAGGAAGGAAGGAAGGAAGGAAGGAAGGAAGGAAGGAAGGAAGGAAGGAAGGAAGGAAGGAAGAAATATTTCCTACATCAGTCCCTGATGTCAGTACACTGCAGGGATTCACAGCCAGGAAATCTGGAACCCCTCCTTCAGCATATGGTGAAACTCCAAGAGAGAGAGCTAGACCCCACAGTCCACCTAGCTCCTCTCTTCTTCAGGGGAAATTGGGATCCTCATGTCAGATCTTCCAAGGGAAAAAACTACCTCCCCTCCCCTTTCTCTGCACTCCAGAACAGCAGAATCTCACCCTCGTAATTACATTCCTGCCTCTCTGTTTTATTTCCATTAATCCCCAACCAACCCTTCCCCATTTTACCAAATTCTTCTTCCGGATGAGTCAGGGATTAAAAATGCTTGGCATTTTTTTTGCTGAATAAATTTAGTATCTCTTCACAGAGACACTGGTCAGTGGCAAACCACCTTTGTTCTGTGACAAGAAGGCCTGGGTGCACAACTTGCCTATCTGCCCAGGACTCAGGTCCTACTGGGCAAGCTCATGTGACTGTAGGCTTTGCTTGTGATCTGCTCCAGCTAGCTAGGCTGACTGGCCCAGGAGGGAAGGGGTGAAGGAGGAAAGGAGAGTGGGAGGGAGGGAAACCACCATGCTGGTTGAATATAAATCTCTTCTTTGATCATACCTGTGATGTCCATGTGGTCACTCCCGTTGTACAGAGCCAGAGAAACTCAGTCCCTTGCCAAACTTGCAGATGTTAAGACAAGCTAGAACTTGACTGTCCTACCCTGAGTGGGAGCCCGTTATTCTTTGCACCACAGCAAGCCCTGGAATTGAACAGGCAGTTGGCTGAAGCTGACTGCCATTCTGCCTGCCCCAGGCCTGGATGCTCTGCCCTAAGTGGAATGCAAGCTGCAGCTTCCATTTCTCTGGTTTCTCAATTAGGTGTCAGGCTTTCCCAGAGGGAGAACTGTTGGTATCAAGGCAGCTGTGGGAGAGGCATCTCCCCTGTACCACAGCATCCTGCTACTCCCCTGCAAATTCCATGGGGGCATAGCAGCTATGCAGGAATAGCTCACCTCCCTTAGCAGGCCTGGTGTATAGCCAGAGCTCAAACTAGTGCAGGAAGTCAGAGAGCTCTCTCTGCTATGCAGGCTTTATGCATTTCTCTCTTCACTGCTTCAGACATGGCTTTGAATGGTTTTTTTTTTTTTTTTTTTTTTTTGTTTTTTTTTTAATTCGGGGTCTCGCCAGTCATTCATTCCCAAGCTTCTATTTTTGTGTTCACACTCAACATTTTTACACAGGCAGTATGGTCAAGGCTCAGAGAAGCACAGAGATTTTCTCAAGGTCACACAGTCAGTGCATGATAAAACTAGACCTGACAACAATTCAGTTGTCATTCACTGGATATTCATTGAGTGCTTAGTATCTGCTAGGCACTGTCCTGGGGGCTGAATGCCCAACGTTGTTACTAGAAACAGACTGCACTGCTCTTGCTACAGCTCCCCTACGCCCCTCTTCTGGATGCTTTCCATTCCCAGCCCCAGAGTCTAACCCCGAGACCTCCAAGGCCACTCACCACAGCATTCCTGAAGACTCAGAAGAGGTGCTTTTGTGTGCAGGCTTTTCCTCCAAGACCCTGGAATGCACGTTCACAGGACTTGCTGATTTATAGCCATGTTGCCTTTCAAAGAATTCTCTGGCCTGCGTTGAGTCAACAAATATGAGAAAAGGCTTGTTAAAAGTTCTGTCACGAAAGCCAGTTGTTCCTTGTTTAGGAGGATGCTTTCTTTATCCCTGGGCCCCGATCAGGCCTGTAATAGTGCTCCTTGGCCTTACAATGGCCCAAGATCTATGTGTAAGACTTGGAAACTTGCAGAAATATCCATTTATTCAGGGCTATGTCCAATCTTGCCACTCCCTGGAACAGCCCATTCTCCCATGTATCCCCTTTTGTCTTTAACCCTTAAACACTTGCTTTTTCGATCACATTGGTCTGTTTTCTATTTCTACACTTTTGTCTCCCTGACATCCACTGAGAACACTGGCCACATCCTCTTTGTGCTTGCTGACCTGTGTAAAGAGAATTCATTCATTTATTTATCCATTTGTTCATTTTTGCACCCATCCATTCAACCTTCCTGGCTTTGCTCTGGGAACTGGCCATACACCGCAGTCATCAAATAAAGATAACTATTGCCCTGTGCACTGCCTTCACCTCCACGCAGGACCAGGCTGCTCTTCCCCAGCTGGCAGGAGTGTCTCTGGCTGATGACTCGTTGCTGAGTGTCTTCCCTGGGACTTGCCTACACCAAAAGGAGCTTGTCCCCAAGGAAATGCCCTTCCTATAGACAGACTGCATCCAAGGACCAGAATACAAGGCCCAGCTCCCTGTGTCTCACTAACCTCAGGACATCCTTGAAGCAGTGACTTAGCTTCCAAGCTCCCCTGGGAATAAGCTGAGACCCCCCATTGCAACCACATCACAGGTCCACTCCTTTCTTGCCCAGCGTACTGTCCTCACTCTCTTGTGGCCGCTGTCCCTGAGAACATCCCCCTCCCCCACAGACACCATAAGCTTTCTGCACACAAATCTTAGTTCAGAGTTTTGTTCCCAGGAACTTGTCCTGTGACACCTGCCGTCATGAAGTTTATTTTGTAGAGGAGGGAGATAAAAACTAAAATCAAATAAATAGTAACACAGTATGTGAAAAGTGACATTGCTATGGGAAAACCAGAGTGGGGTCAGGGGATCAGGGATATGGAATGGGAGATGATGAATTTTCATTTTTGATAGAGTAGGATCAGAACAGGCCTCGATGAGAATGTGACATTTGAGCACAGTTGAAATTAACAAGCTGAATGTCCAAAAGTCTCTGAATCCAAAATTGTCACTGAGTCACTCAGGACTCTCCAGAGAAATGGAACAAACAGGGTGTGTGTGTGTGTGTGTGTGTGTGTGTGTGTGTGTGTGCGCGCGCGCGCGCATATATATGCATATACTTATATATAATATGATTGGTTTGGGAGGAATCCGTTCATGGGATTGTGGAAGTTGGCAAGTCTGAAATCTGTAGGGCAGCCTCAAACATTGAATCAGATGAGAGTTGCTTCAGTCTTAGGGCAGAATTTCTTTGTGAAACTTCTGTCTTTGCTCTTAAAGCCTTTAGCTGACTAGATGAGGGGTCGCCTGCTTTACTTAAAGCCTAATTATAGATGTTCATCACATCTACAAAATACCTTTACTACAACACCTAGGCACTGTGTGATTAAATCACTAGGTACTATATAGCCTGGCCAAGATGACACAGAAAACTAGCCATCACAGCTGTTCTGTCCCACACATAATTCCTGACCCATTTCCCTGTTCAAGTTTCTCCTTGACAGGCAGCAAGAGCTGACACCTGAATGTTTTACTACTTATCTGCTCAATCGCCTTCTCTCCTCATCACTAGAGTGTTCCTCCCACGGGAGCAGGATCCTCATCTCTTCAGTTCCTAGCTGTATCCCCAGTGCATCGATCATACTCAGCTCATGTTAGGCGATCAGTAATAATTGTTGCATAGCAATGAATGAATCTTAAACTTAAGTACGGAAGAAGTCTTTCCAAAAAAGGAGCAATATTTCAAACTCAGAAAGGATTTCAGAAAAGGAAAAAAAAAATCAATACAAATGACAAAAGTTCATTACCAAAGAACTACAGGGAAAAGGGAGCTTGGGGGTTGTTTTTTACACCCTACCACGGGATACAGAACTTGATGATTACTTTTAAAAATTTAGACTGGAGACAGGGAGTGGTGAGATTAAACAGAGAAGCTACACGCGATGGTAATAGAGGAAACATATGGAGGTAAAGGCAGGCAATCTTAGCAAGATGACAGAAGTTGTCGCAACATTTGGTCCTCGACAACTTAAGATTTTGGATGGTGTATGTGTGTGCATATTTTCACCAATCATCATCTTTGTTGATAAATTCTGCTACATTTTCCATGGAATAATATCTCTCTACAAATGTTCTGTGGGGTGCTATTTTCACAAGATGATAACATATGTTCTTAGGAAAAACGAAGGAAATCACGGGGAAAACTTAAGGCTGTTCCTTAAGCTGTTCCTTTACACCAAGTGCTGAAAATGTCAAACTTACTTGATTCTAGAAAAAATTTTTTATTGCCATCCAAAGTCAGAGCCTTGGAAAGAGAAATCAACGACAACTTCTGCTGTAAGTATAGAAATGAACACATTTTCTCGTCTTTAAATCTGGACTTGAAAGGTTTTAAACTGGCCATTTGGTCTGTGAGGGCTTTTGTTTGGCCCACACAGTGTTCTTTCACAAAATTTGATATTTTTATAGGGTGCGGGCATTTCAGTTAGCCTCAGTCTCTATCATTCCCGGGTGTCTTTTGTGGAGCCCCAAAAGACACTGTATGTTGTAGCTGCTTGCTTTCTTAAAAATATTCAGGTTGATAATCTTCCAGTTTGAGGGTCTCAGAGAGAAAATAATTATGCAAATCAAAATAAGAGATGGAAATGATAATGAAGAGAGAGCTCCCAGGTAAGGAACATGAAGGTGCTAGGATAGCACCTAACTAACATGCCATGGTCGATGGCATCAGAGACTTCAAAAAAGAACAGGGGAGAAAACATTGATAAACCAAATTTCTGACAAGGGGTTAATATCCAGAATATATAGGAACTGGAAAACTCAACAGCACAAAAATAATCCAATTTTTTTAAAATGGCCACTAGACTCCAGCTTCCACCAGTCCCCAGATGCAGCCTCATGCCACCCCTCAGAAGTACCAGCAACAGCCAGGTGGCGCCACCTCCAGAGGGCTCAGCTCAGTGCACAGAGCTCCTCCTAGAGACCTTGTTCAGCTGACTCCATCTGTTGGCTTTTGCTTCACCAGCCCTTGAGTCGCCAACAGCTTCTTTCTGTTAATTTTTATATTTTCAAAAGATAAGTTCACTTTTCATAAAACTGGCCATTTTATTTTTTAAAATATCTTTATTTTACTTATTTCTTTTTATGTGGTGCTGAGGATGGAACCCAGGGCCTTGCACATGCTAAGCGAGCACTCTACCACTGAGCCACAACCCCAGCCCAAAACTGGCCATTTTAAAACAAACGATGCAGTGGTTATGAGTGTGTCAGTAATGCTGTGCAGCCATCACCACGATCAAATCCCAGTGCATTTCCATCACACCAACAAGAAACTCCATACCTCCCAATGACCGCTGATTTCTTAAAAATCAGTAAGTGTTTTCTCAGGGGATACTCTAAGGCCATGTAAAAATCCCATAATTTACCTCACTTTCCCTCACTAGGTTTAGAATCTATTGATACATTTTTGCCTAAGATAATTACTATGGGTCTTGAATAACTCTTTTCTAAATCCATAATCCCTTCAATATTAATTAGCTGGAATTCATCTACAGGAAAAAAAAAAACCTTCTCTTCCCACTTATGTGTTAATTTACTTATTATAGCAGGATAAACTAATGGATATCTATTTTAATCAATGGTCTATAATCTGATACTGTGATAAATTACCTGTTATTCAGGTACCAGCTGGCATCCCTTTGAGCTATTTTCTGTGTCCTTTGACCATAATTTTTTGATTACTTGCTTACTTTCTGGAACCACAAGATGTTCAAAACTTGTCTTACATTTTTCCTGTTGCAGCTGTAAAATCAGCCTTTCTCCAAGAATTCCTGTTTCTCTTTAGCAGGGAATGGTATTTAAAAACAAAAATATGCCTACCATACCTGGTCCATTGTTATTTCACTATTTCCTAGCTCTCTCGGCGACAGAGCTAGGAATTGTATGTATTTGTCTATGTGTGCATGTGTATACGCATGTACACATATGAAGACACAATGTATGCACACACGTCAATATTTTATTTCTGTCTCTAATTCTACATATTTAAAACTCTAAGTTTACAACAAAACTAGTTCTAATCCCACATCAAGGGTTCATTCCAGGTTTCTCCTTTTCTACATTGTTTTATTTTCTTCTTGTACAGTGAGGAACCTGGCTCACATCACCTCATGACACTGAATTATGTCCCCAATCCTCCCGTCCATTACTTCTAATTTGTCTCTAAAGCCCAAAGAGGTATACCTACACCTTTTTGGCCATCTTCCTTGTGTAGGCAGGACTCTGCCAGGCAGGCCAATTTTCTACTTCAAAACATCTAAAATGTAGATTGTTACCTAAGAGCCTAAATACATTTCCTTTGCAGAAAATGCTACCAACACAGTCCAGTAGGGTCTAAATGTGTGTCTTCCAGCAATTCTGAGGGACTGACTTGGGTGAAAGTTAGTCCATGGCTACAAAAGAGTACTTTTCCTAAGAGCTAACTTGTGAGTTTAAATTCATAAGCAGTACAATTATAGGACATGTTGAGCAGTTCCTTGGGCATCATCAAAGAGAAAGATGGCCACTGTTTTCTCCTGGGTTTTTGCTTTGTAGAAACCATGAAACTGATCTTTCTAAGGAGGTTCACATTTTTCCCAAGGCCTAAAATTAGGTTGTAAAAGAGGTCGTGTGGCTTCATGGACCACTTAGCATAGCAATTCAATAGTTAAAAATTATGTAGGAAATTTTTATTTAATTCCTTGCTTATCTCTGATAGGAAAGACATCCTCATGCGATTGTTGATGATAGTTTCTGGAAAGGTTCATACAGGCAAGTCCTTTGGCTGTCAGATATGGCTCCCTTCTCTCTTTTTGAGACACACTCTGGCCTGAGCATGGATGGAGTTAGAGCATGGGATCATGACTACGCTGACAGGTGTTTAAAGCCAACTTTCTATGGAAACTATAGTTTGGATCTGCAATGTCCCCCAGGCCCATGTGTTAAAGTCTTAGCCCCCGGATCAGTGGTATCAAGAGGAAGTAGAAACTTTAGAAGGTGGGACCCTGTCTTTGAGATCATACCCTGCAAAGGGATAGTGGGACCCTGGTCAGGTTCCTCTTCTTTCACATAATGGCTATAAAGTGACAGTATACCTTATCACATGTGACCACCATGATGGATTGCCTTACCACAGGCTCCAAATCAATGGGACTAACTAACCATGGACTAAAACCTCCAACACCAGGAGCCAAAATAAACTTGTCTCTTTTTAATTTGATTATCTCAGGTATTTTGTTACAGAAATGGAAAGCGAACTAATACAGGGGGAAAGCCCTGATTTGCAGTCTTTGCCCATTTTTGTGACAATAATACTCCCACCATGGCTCCTGCCAAACTACCAACCTGACATAACTAGGTGGTAGGAAGAGATGTATATAATTGACTTTCATGAGTCACCTCCAGCCTGGATGCCTGTGTAAACCAATAAACCAATTAGGCCCACCCATCCTCTTAAGCTCTATTTTCAAACTGCCATTGGCTTAAAATAAATAAATAAATAAAGTTCTGAACACTAGTAAATAAGAATCCTAGAAATCGGCTAGAGTCCTTGATTTGGGGTGTGCACATGCTTTACTGGTGGAGATGAGTGTCCTGTATTTCTGATCCACACAGGGGTTCTTGCTGGAAACAAGTGGGATGAGAAGATAATAAGCAAAAGAAAACCATGAAACAAGCACACAGCTTTGAAGTCAAAACCGGTCTTTGTGGTAAAGCACATGAGATCAGCTATCTCCTTTGTTTTTACCATTTTGCTTGGCCTGTAGAGAAGGGGGGGTGGGGAGCAGAGGAGAGGAGAGGAGAAGAGAGGAGTTGAGTTCCAGGTGGTTTCCTGTTAGCAGGATTGTAGAATTGTAGGTTTGGGGCTAAATGTGCTGAGCAGTAGGCTTGGCCTGATTCTCTTGGACATGGAGCTCCTCTGCCCCCCACTGGCTGTGGCATGCACTGCATCTCTGCGTGGCCAATCCCCTTCAGCACGCTGCCCTTTCCCTACAACCCTGACCACTTCCTCTTTTGCTGTGATGTCAGAATGTTCTACCCAGTGCCATCTATTTTTCATTCATCTCCTTTATGTTTGTTTCACTCTTTCTTTCTCCTCTGGGATAGTGGATATTTTTACTGTCATTATAGAGTGTATGGAGTTCATTTTTAATTTTTATTGGATCAGAAAATGAACCAAGATATTTGAGGTTGTTGCATATGTGGCTGGTTTTCATTTCTCTTTTTTTTCCTGAGCTGTTTTGTGACAAACAGCACCAGGCCCTACTTCTTCATTATACATTATCCAGATAGTTACCTGAAGCACACCCTCTCTCTCATCGTTCCTTCTGTAGAGCAAAAGCATCAACTACAGCAACAAAATGGCATGGGCCAGTCCCTCAATCTCTCCACAGGTAGCCAAGGTAGTTAATGCAACCTCGGTGAGCCACAGAGCACTGTCTATAATCTGGATTCTCTATTGAACATGCTTCAGCATCCAATTCCATCCATTTATTTTACTAGTTCTCTCCCCCACTCACTTTCACGGTGCTGGGAATCAAACCCAAGACCTCTATGCAAATGCTCTGCCCCTGAGCTACATCCTGGACCCTTTTGTTGTATTTTGAGACAGAGTCTCACTAAGTTACCCAGGATGACTTTGAACTTGGAAGCCTCCCACCTCAGCCTCCTGAGTAACTGGTATTACAGGTGTGCTCCGCTAGGCCAGTTTATTTTGGCATTTCTATGGCATCTGTCTCTATGGTACCTGAGTAGTCTGACTCATGAATTAATCTAGCCTAAAGTAAACTGGGGGGAAGCAGTATTTGGGGTAAGGGGCACGCTTTCCAGTGGGTTACTCTAGCCTATGCAGCAATCACCACTAATTTCCAACCTTTCTCTGAAAACAAAAGTTGTATGTTTTAGAGACTCCCCCAAAGAGAAGTTTTTTTTTTCAGTGCCTTACATTAAATTAATTCAGATTTTGGATTGAGATCTGAGTCCAACTGTTAATTATTTTTATGGAGGAAGATGTGTTTCACCACTGCTGGCCTGATCTGCTCAAACCATTTTATATCATAGCCTTAGTGTGGCTTCCCTTTGTGAGAATCCCTTCCCAGGAATCTTCTTGCCTCTTTATGTATCACTTTCAAATACAGGGTCCCTGGGTCTCAAGAACTGCTTTCTGCTCTTGATTCTCGTGGCGGGTAGCGGGACCTCAGGATACCACTCAGACAAAGTGAGGGGCTGGGCTACTTTGCTGGGATGAAGAATGTTCTGGCTCTCTTGAGAAGTGACGTTTAAACTTCGGGTTCCAAGCCCACACACAAAAGGCTTGAGAAGCAGATCTCTGTCTCCTGTGACCACAGGTACAATCATCTTTATGTGGGGCTGGGAAGAGCTATGCAACCCCATCCACCCCTGGCAGGGAGAGAGAAAGCAGTGTAGTGCTTTCTGAGAATCAGGAAAACCAAAGGAGAAAAGCAGCAGAATTCTGGCCCTGGGCCATTCTATACCATTGCCATCACAGCTAGGTAGAGGGAGAAGAGGTGTGTGGGAAACCAGGACCAACTCAAGCTCTTTATATCCTCTTGGTTGGTAAAATGTACAAAGGTCCTATTCATCATCAATATTATTTAAAAACTTATCATGTTTTTCTTTTTGTTTATTCCTGATCCTTTAGATAATGTCCAAATTATAGAAAAAAATGCTTTGTCTTAATAAGATGTATATTAGCATGATACAGATCACTGAATTTTGAATGTAGCACCCACCGTCTAGTAGTTAGAAAACTTTATAGTTTCTCAGCACGTACCAATATCATCCTCAATCAGTGTCTAGGCAGCTTTGCTAAAGATTATCTCAAGGATCAGTTTTATTTCTTAATACTAGTTAATAATGATCAAGCAATAAAAGTATTTATGGTATACTTATCATGTTCAGAGAGTGTACAGGTCAGAAGAAAGAATACAAAGAAACATAAACTATGACCCCTGAGAACCAGGGATGTAGCTGAGTGGTATACCCCTTACTTAACAAGTGATGTAGCTGAGTGGTATACCCCTTACCTAACAAGTGTGAGGCCCTGGGTTCAATCCCAGTTTTATATGTGTGTGTGTGTGTGTGTGTGTGTGTGTGTGTGTGTGTGTGTGTGTATTCAGTCCCTGAATATATTAAGTTGACTGTATATCTAGAAAGATGAAGCACAGTCCACAACAATCAATAAAAAAGTATCAAGTAATCTATTTAATGATCATGTATTAAGTTTTGATTTCCAATTATTGTTGTAAGTCATATATATATATATATATATATATATATATATTCATTCAATCCCTAAAACAGCTTTATGAGACTATTATTATTTTTTATACCTTAGGGATAAGAAAACTTACACACAATTTAAATAACTTGCCAGGATCTGATTTCAGTCTGTCTGACACCAAAGACCATGCCCTTAAATATCCAGTGACCTGTACTGCCTCCTAAGAGCAAAGGAGGTCAAAGGCGGGCGCTCAACATGGGCTGGCAGAGGCCTTCATAGAAGATGAAGGACGTGGTTCAGAGTTGTTATGGTTTGGATATGAAGTGTAGCCCAAAGGCTCAATTGTTGAAAGCTTGGTTCCCTGTGCAACAATATTTAGACCAGGCTTTTGGAAAGTGATTGGCTCATGAGGGTTCTGACCTCATCAGTGGATTAATCCATTCATAGCAGAATGGACTGCTGGGGACAGAAGAGGGGGCTGGAAACTGTAAGCACTGGGGCGTGTAGACACCATAGGCACGGAGGAAGAAGGGCACTGGGAGCATGCCCTGGAATGGCATTTCTTATCCACAGTGCTCCCCTATTCCAGCTGGCATTAACTTATCATCTTTTCTCAGCCACACCCTTTTACCATGGTGTTCTGCCTCATCTCAGGCCCAAAGAAATGGAGCCAGCCAACCATGGGCAGAAATCTCTGAAACTGTGAACTAAAATAAATCTTTCCTCCTCCAAGTTGTTTTGTCAAGTATTTGTCATAGTGATGAAAAGCTGGCTAACACAGGAGTAAAGAGACGAAGGAGAAGATTTTCAGGGGAAAGAGAGCACACACAAGCTGAGAAGTAAAAATGCACAGGGCATCTAGGTTCCAAGAACAAATGTGCTGCTGCTGCTGCTGCTGCTGCTGCTACTGCTGACTCTGTGCACAGACATGGGTAGGTAGACAATGGTGGCCAGGTGAGAAAGCAGGCCAAAGCCATGGAAAGACCTCCCTGAAAAACCTCTGTAGAGGTTGTTGTCCAATGAAGTAAAATGGGAGCCAGGACAGAGAATAAGCAGATTGCTTTGCCACCTCAATGATTCTCCATGTAGGGTAACAAGTACATACTTGAGCTGTGGGCAGGAAATATAACCAGAGATGCAGAGATGAGATGTCATCTAAATTAGATGGTTAAATTCTAACACCCCAGAATTTTATATTATAAATCCTATTAAGAAGTGTAAACCCTAACACATTTTACAACTTTGGCCCAATCACTTGAAAATTATTACTATTTCTAACAAATATTATACATAGTCCTTTTCATGTCTTTCATTCTCACGAGTGAGCTCAGGAATCATCACATTAGAGAGGAAATAACTGAGGTTCAGGAAACAAATGACTGTGAGGTTGGGGGTGCTGGGGATTGAACAAAGGATCTCATGCCAAACACTTGCCCACCACTGAACTACACTCCCAGTCTCCAAAAGTGACTTACTAAAAACTTCCCAAATAGAAAATGACCAAGTCATAAATCAAACTCAGATCATCGTCCTACAAGGTTTTCATTGCATTCTTCAAAAACCAACTGAGCAGTCACAAACACCAAGCATTAGGTTCACAAAAATAGTAACTCATGGCTACCACTTTAGGTACTTTGTGGCATTTACATAGACAAATAGAGGCAATAACTATAGATGTCAATAATACCTTTTCTAAATGTCTCCACGTTTCAAATTGGGATAAATGTGTATAAAAGATCTACGAGCATTTTTCAAAACTAAAAAGTTCTTTTAGATGAAGTTATTCCATCTGTCACTTCTTGGATGCGGGCAGCGGGACCAGCTACAGGTGCTGTAGACTGGGGGAAAAGTAGTAAGTGATGATTTCTGCAGTTTGCCAATAATCCATTCTCCCCACTTGCAGTTCTTTACAAGTAGGAGGCAACGCTGCTGATACAAGCCTGCCACCTGCTGGAGACAAGTAGAACCAACCTTCAGTTTTCTGGGAAGTGCAATGACCAGAGTGGACCTTAAGAGACTGTTCCCGCCTGCAGAGCTTAGAGTGTGTGCTGAAGCCCCTGCAACTGTTCCTGCCACCCTCATTTTTAATGGGTAATGTCTAGTGAAATCGAATACTGAAGAATCTTTCAGAGAAAGAAGTTTCAAAGGATTTTCCTGCAGCAGAGCCAAACAAACCTAAGCACAAATCACAAGTTGGCCATTTAGCAGCTATATCACTTGGCAGGTTACTCAACCTCTCTAAAACCCAGTATCCTCTGTAAAATGAAATTCCTGGCAATTCAATATATGTTCAATGAATGAACGAAAAGAATGCATGCATGCATTTTTGTTGTTAGGATTAGAAAAAAAAAACATATGTAGAGCTCTTATTGTAGTACATGGCATAGAGTCAAAAATAAATTACTATAAATAGTTTTATTTAAATAATCCAGACTTTCTCCATATTGAGCATTCTCAAACCTGCTTAGCAAATATGTGTGTGGTACAGAACTATTTTAGGGGGAAAAACAAAATAAAACTTGTCCAAACCTCTTTTCTCAAATTTATACAAGATAGGACCAGTCAAGATTCCACTCATCCAAGATCCAAGATAAAAAGATAAGTTGCTAACCTATGGAATACTATCAATTGAGAAGAAAGGTTGTTCTACCCATGTGACTGTATTGTTGGGATTTGATATCCATTCACATATATGTATGAGGCTTTCAGTGATTTTAGTAACAATTTTTGAGGTATTTTCTTTTATCAGTACTCCAATAATGACAACTGCAGCAAGAGCTAACATCACATGTGCTAGGTGCTTTCCACACATCATTATGTTTAATCTTTATAGCAACTTTGCGGGATAGACATTATTATTACCCCATGTTGCAGATAAGGAAACTGAGGCTCAGCAAACATAAGTGCATCAGACACCAGTGCTACGTACCTAACACCTCCTTCATTCCTCATTGGCCAAGCCTAGGTTTTATTCAGGAGCCTGCCGTCCCTCCCCAAGTGGCTCTGTATGCCTACAGATTAAGGAGGCTCATCCCAGGAACCCCATTCTTCTTGCTGGAGATTGACTTGGGCAAGAGCAAGTGACCTAGTTATGTTCAGTTATTCATTCAGGAAGTCTGCTGAGGGGGCTTTGGAGAAGGATTATTTACTAATAAAAAAGAGACACATGGCAACATTTTTCCTTTTCTTCCATTTATACACTGCATCTGAATGTGACCCAGGGAACCAAAAGGCTAACGATGATACTTACATATTAAAGATGGCAGAGTAGAAAGATGGAAAGAACCTGGAGTCTTCTTGATGTTCTAAAACTCTTAAGTTAGCAACCCTAAGAAGTTCTACCTTAGACTGCACAATAAATGAGAGAACAGTGATTCTTTTTTAAATATATTTTTAGTTATACACGGACACAATATCTTTATGTGGTGCTGAGGTTCGAACCCAGTGCCTCAGAGGCAAGCACTCTGCCACCGAGCCACAATTCCAGCCTGATTCTTCCTGTTTCAGTCTTTGAGGCTGAGGGTTGTTGTTGTTGTTGTTGCTTGCATTCAAAGTCTTCTTAGCAGATTAAGAAATTTGGTGAAAATCACACATCCAGGAAGAGGCAGATCCAACTCTTAACCTCCTACCTCTCACCTCACCTCCACTCCCAGCCCAGGTCTCCTGGAAGCACAGCATGGGAAACCTGAGCAGCCTCAGGACCCTGAATGCTTCCAGAGGGTCAATGAAAAGAAGCAGAAGAGACAGAAAACTGGGTAGATCACCCCTGGGCTGTCCCTGTAGCCCCTTCTACTCTCTACCAATGTTCTTACAGAACTGAGAAACCCATCTCCTTAAGAATCTCCTACCCACCCCCCAACTTTTCTCTTCACCTTATGGTCCTCACACAGACCACACACACTTTCTTGCCATGTGTCTGAATGCTCAAGAGTTCGTTGTTTTACATTAATTTTATCTCAAAATTCTAGGACAGTTACAGCTACATATGCTTTTTCTTTAGACCAGTATTGAACACTATGGGTCAGCTCAACCCAAATCATCAAGTTATTTTTTTTTTAACAATTTTCAGTGAAAAATGTCAGAGCTACATGTGATTTCATCTCCCCCCCCCCAAGTTAACATTAATGCAAACTATGTTTTCAAAGGTTTGAAAGTAATTTATACATTGTCTGGGCTCCAACTTCCAGAAGAGTTCCTCCTGAATGAATAATGATTGGTCTGTTTTTGTTTTCCCCCTTTTATTCTGAGATTTCCCCAATCTTGGTTTAGTTGGTGCCACTTGAGAAAACCATTCAGAGCAAGTTTGGGTTTTTTTTTCCCCCAACAACAATAGTTCTATACTACATATACATTAGCTGAGCAGACTACAGGGTGCTCAAGGCAGATAAGATTATTTAAATAAATTATTTTGTACTCATGAAGTAGAATACTATGGAGTCCGAAAACAAAAGAGAAAGCTTTTTGTAAGTTGATAATGGTACTCTTTAAGAAATATTGAGAACAGGAAAAAATTCAAAAAAATGCAGAACAGGAATATAGTATTTGTATTGGTCAGGATAAGTCCAGTCGTGCTGCAGTGACAAACTAACCACAAAATCTTGGTGGTCTAACACAGGACAAAGGTTTATTTCTAGTTCATGTTTAGTGTCCAGTGCAGATTGGAAGAGGGTCATACTGTCCCTAATAATTCAAAGCTGATGGAGGCTTCAACCACTTATGCCACTGCCATCTGGATATGTGACTTTCTGGGTTGTTGTGTCAAAAGAAAGTTGCAGACTCTCTTGGACTGGCAGTGGCAACAGGTATCCCACCTGCTCACAACCATTGCCCAGAATTTCTTATGTGAATATCCCTAAATATGGTATGCTGTTCTCTAAACCTATCAGAATAAGAGAACCAGAGAGCAATAGTTACCTCTGTCATTGGAATTTTCTATTTGAGTTGTTTATTTTTTTAAAGATGAAGAAATTTCTCCCCACCCACACACACACACACACACACACACACACACACACACACGTGTGTGTGTGTATATATATATACGTGTATATGTATACATACATATATGTGTGTGTATATAAGTGTATATGTATACATACATATATATATATATATGTATACATACACATATATATGTGGATAATATATCTCTAGAAGGATAGCCAAAAAGGAAAATTAAATAGCTAAAAAGGAGAGGAGTGAAAAGAAATTTTTCCAATGTTTACCCTCATCTCTTTGGAATTTCGAACCATTCATATATACAGCCATCCATCAGTATCCACAGGGGATTGGTTCCAGGACCCTACTTAGATACCCAATCAATAGAAACTCAAATGAGAGTAAACAATGGCAGAGTGTTTTTACATAACCTGCACATATCCTCCCAAATACTTTAAATCATCTCTAGATTATTTATGATGACTCATGCAATATAGATGCTATGTAAATAGTTGCTATACTGTATTGCCTAGGAACTGATGAAACACGTCTGTAGATGTTCAATATTTTTTTAAAGTATCTTTGAGCTCAGATTGGTTGAACCCACAGATGCAGAATCCACAGATACACAGGACCAAGTGTGTTTCTATTAAGAAAACGCCTCAATTAAAGAAGAAAAATCAAAAACAGGATTTTTTAAAAAAATAAAATTTTTCTTTTTGCTCTTTTAAAAGGAACAAATAGCATTTACTTATCAGCAAGATCAAAGTTTGAAGGAAAAAAAATCAAAGTAAGTAGATTTTCCAAGAGCTACTGATGTTAAACTACCAACTCTTCAAATCATTAACTTTAGTGATGAATGAGAAGCAATAGTCCCCTTTTATTTTTATGGGTATTAAATATCCTTGTTTTGAACAGAAAGGTTAGGGAGGGTGTCTCATGAAAATCAAAAGGAGATCAGTAGAAAAGAAGAAAAGGACCAAGGGGTGGAAGGAGGGGAAGAAGGGGAGAAATGCTGAGAAGTGATATTGGCCTAAATATAGTTATATTGTGTGTATGGATGAATATGTATCAACAAATCCCACCATTGTGTACAGCTATAATGCACCAATAAAAAATGTTGGGGAAAAATGGGAACCTCCCTAAAATAAATATCCTTGTTTTAAAAAAGAAAAAAAAATTAAGTTTCACCAGAAAATTCTCAACTAAGCATTCTCAAAGTATGGTTTGGGAAATCTGTTTCTTTTGAGACCTTTTTGAGGTGAAAAATATTTTCATAATATTGTTAAAGTATTATTTGCCTTTTTCACTGTATCATTCTGTTTTATGCTACTGTAACAAAATAATCATGACTGGGTACTTTATAAAGAGACACATTGAACTCTGGATTCCAAGTTCTGGCGGTCTGAGAACATAGGGCAAGGTTCCTCCTGCTGCACCACAATACAATAGGAAAGGCAGCAGAATACAACAATTACTAATTGGGCATTATGTAAAATTGTGGATGTATAACCGACGTGATTCTGCAATCTGCATTTGGGGTAAAATTGGGAGTTCATAAACCACTTCAATCTAATGTATGAAATATGATATGTCAAGAGCTTTGTAATGTTGTGAACAACCATTAAAAAAAATAAAAAATTAAAAAAAAAAACAATAGAGAAGTCCAGAAGGGCCCAGCACATTGGGCATCCTCACTTCATAACAAACTACTCTTACAAAATCTCACTCACTCCTTGAAACTAATATTATGTCCTTCTGAGGGTAGAGGCCCTATGATCTAACCTCAATCCTCTGCCACCATGTCTTAAAGGATCCACCTCTTCAACACTACCTACCATATTGGTACCAAGCTTCCAGCACATGAACCTTTGGGGAATACAATCAAACCATATCCAAACCGTAGATTCCCCACACTCATTCTCTCAAGTATATATGATCATTTTCCAGAGGCGACATGATGTGTAATATCACAAGAGACTGGATGCAAAATTAGATATGAGAATCCACTTGTTTTCTAATAGAAGGCATTTCTTTAACTAACAGAGATTTCCCAATTATCACAAAGATTTGAAAATATTTTATAGGAATAACAAACAGTGCCTTACTACTTTTAAAAGAAATAAGTTATTTTTCATAAATTTTTGGTACATGTATGGGTTTGTTATTGTTTTAAATAAATTCATAAATTTTGGCAATTCTCAGTTTTTATTTCAATACAACATATTAGTCAGTTTTGTCTTACTATAATGAAATAACCTGAGGCAGGTTAACTTTGTTGGGGGGGAAAAAAAGCTTGTTTCACTCACAGTTTTGGAGGCCACAAGTCCAAATTGCAAGGTGCAGGTTCTGGTTTGGGCCCCTTTGACTACATCACTTCATAGTGGATGGCAACAATGAGAGTTCATGCAAGAGAGAAAGAAGTGGTCACATCTTGAAATACGAAGACCAAGAGACTGGGGTCCCTTCCAAGGGCACATCCCCAGTAACCTAAAGAACTCCCAATAGGTCTCACCTCTTAAAGATTCTATCACTTCCCACGTCACCACACTGGGATCAGGTCTTCAATATATGAACATTTAGGGTCAAACTGCATCCAAACCATAGCATATGATGAACATTGGATGATATAATCCCCACATACAAAAGTTAGATTGGGTTCTTAATAATTTTGAAGACTGAACAGGAGTCCCGAGACCAAAATTTTTGAGAATTTCTGTTCTAGATTAATGTCAGATAATGTTGTGTAACTTAGGAATTATGTCTTGAATAACAGGATTGCATACCTAGTTTCAGCTCCTTTCCACTTTTCTTCTAATTAGGGGTGTAATTAAGCTTCTATCCACAGATTTTGTTGCCTTACTCTCTTCATCCTTATCCATATAGAACTTCAGCATACCTTGGGTTCACCCAAGGAGACATTTGAACCTAGTCTCCAGCCTTGGGAAATTATGATTCTGTACCTGTCAGCCCCTCCACTCTCTTTCCACAGCTTTCAATGCTGGTCATTCAGAGACACTTACCTCATTTTCTATGCCGACTCTGCTGTGATAGTCCAACCACTGACCAGATCATAGGTTATAGAGATAACAGAGTAATGTTTTTACCTAGAAGGACACACACATCAGAATATTCAGGCCTTCAACATGAACACCTGTTTGAGTCAGCTATTGTGCCACTGTGGCTAAAAGACCCAACCAGAACAACTGTAGAAGAGGATAAGTTTATTTGAGGACTCACAGTTTCAGAGTTCTTTGTTCATAGAAGGCCAGCTCTATTTCCTGGAGCTGAAGATGAGGCTGAACATCATGTCAGGAGAGTGTGGCAGAGGGAAGTAGCTCACATGATAATCAGAAAGCAGAGAGAGGGAGAGAGAGATCTCCACCTGCCAAACACAAATATATACCCCAAAGCCACACCCCCATGACCCACCTCCAGCTATGTCCTACCTGCCTCCAATTACCACTCAATCCCATCTTGATTGAGCTTTTGAGGGACACCTCACATCCAACTATAATAGTATCCAAGAACTTACCCTAGAATAGTATAGCCTGCAGAATTCTAAAGTTCTTCCATGTAAATTAAAAAAAAACTCTATAATCTGCAAAATAGGTAAAAGTTCTCCAATAGAGAAAGACCACCTCTATTTATGCCTTGCTACATTCTAACATACCAACCTAACTCATTTTCATCACAGTTGCTATGTAAACTGGGGTTTCACCCATTCATTCGGTGAGTGGGTCAGTAGGGGGCCTCCCTCCCACAGCTTTTACTGAGTATCTGGGGCAGGCAGCTATGTTTACAGGCCCCTCTGCAGGAGTTGTCAATGCTAATGTCCCACCAGTCAGGAGATGGAGATGCCCTTAAACAGAGAGAACGGGCATGTTGTGTATTCACACAATAGGGATCCCTACACTTTGCACACAAACAAGAGAGACAGTAGGAGGGACAATTTTATGACAGGTTATTTCCTTTAGGAACTCTATCTGTATTTACTGGGATGTGGGTCAGTGTTTCAGTCATGGACATCTCCCCTTTACCTCTTTGCCCTGGGAAGAAGAGGAGGAGGAGGAAACATGGAGAAGTTTCATGAAGATCTTCAAGTCTCAGAAAAGAAAAAAAAAAAAAAAGATTAAGATTCCTTGCAGATATAAAATTCTATAATCTTATAATTTTACATTTTAGTTTCTGGGAATCTTTTATTTAAATTCCATAGAGGCCACATCCAAAAGCACACATCCAAAACCATCTCTCCATAACTATGGATCTGAAGAATGCTGAAAGAAGAGCCTGCCCCCAAAGTATTGCCACCACTGGCTTCCCACAGGTTAGAAGCTCTCAGCATTACAGTCAGACTCTTCACACAAAGAGAGAGTATCCTAGTGTAATCCGAAAACCACTCATGTGAATGACCCACATTTCCCAAGATGATACTGTCAACAAGACTCATAACATTAAAGTTAAAATGGCTCAAGTCTATGTCAGACATGCATCTTGCATTTCTTCAATTCCCTCATTGCTTTCTTCTCATCCTTGATGCTTCATTCCCAACGTTTCAGATAAATGCAACACAGTAAGGCATGTAGCTGGCACCCTGAGCAATTGAGGAAGGAGCCACCCCAAGTGGAAGAAGACTTAGGCTTCCATGAAGTAAATCTTGGACAATGGGAACGGGAGATAAGAGAGATTAGGCAGCCACAGGTGTCTCTTTCTTCCCTCCATGACGAGACTTCTCCTTGACACCCTCCAGAAAATTCACAGGTGACAAATGAAGACACGTTGCTCCATCTCCTTGCAGCTCATTGCAGCTCGTGGTGCCAGCACAATGCATCACACCCTATAGCTTCCTATGTTCTCTGAATTCACTTCAGTTTGTTTCATCGTCCTCACCGCCCTGGGCTTGCACCTCCAAAACCCAGAGTCAGCACTTTAATCTTTCCCATGGGCTTTGCTTTCTGGAACATCATGGCTAAGACTGTCTCGATGAAGATCTTTGAAAATATCCCAACAAATGGCATCCTTCTTTCCATCTAGGCTCTCAATGATTTGAGGAAAAGAAAAACAAATTACTTATGCCTGGAAGCCAAGGCCTACACACTGTCCCAATGTTACAATAGGAGGATACATTGCCACATGGAAGGGACCTGCCCAGATGAGACTAACAGACAAGGGAGAAAGCTCGTGTTTTCTGTGGGCAGTACAAGGACACAGTTGAGCTTAATCTAAACAGCTACTCTTTCTAAATTTCTTAATTAGAGAAGTCATTCTACTCCCTACGGACAGAGTGAAATGGGCTCCTTGCAGAGGAAGGAAACATATGAATAGGAAAAAAGACTCCCCCACTGAATGTCTCTCATTCCTTGTGCATTCCCATTGCCTTGGCCCCTAGTGATCTGCATGTCTCTTAGGGGCAGCTCGCTCTCATTTCCTGATTTCACTGCATTTTATCTCTTTATGGCCCTTGTTCTATGATGGGTCTCTTCTCTCCACCCTATGCTGATCCCAACATGAAACAGTATTTTTTTCCTTAAGTTTCCCAAAGAATTCATACAAGTGAGGCCATCGAGTTTAGGAGATGTACCAAAGGTCTAAAAGTAACAGACAGCTCAGCCCAGAAAATACTTAAGTCTGAATAGTTAGAAGATTTAGGATTCCAGCCTGATGGAATAGTTTACATTATATTGACCTTTTTTGCAAAAACAATTATAGCACTAGGGCTGTAGCTCAGTGGTAGAGCGCTTACATAACATGTCTGAGGCACTGGGTTCGATTTTCAGCAACACATATAAAAAAATAAAATAAAGGTCCACTGACAATTAAAAAATATTTTTAAAAATTATAAATGTTAGACAAAAACACATAAAGCATTTGTCTGAAGGCACTGGAGATAACAATAGAGGCAAGACTTAAAGAGAAGGAAGCCTGTGACATGCATTCCACAGTCACCCTAGATATTTTTCTGAGGACCTTTACAAATTGCAGAGTAAGCAAATATGAAACAACAGTATTATTGGGCTGAAAAGGTAGAAGCCAGAATTTGGATCAAAGTCTTGGAGAAGGGAGAATTATAGAGAAGAATGGTAGAATTTCAAACTGAGCATGCACAGGGTAAAACTAGGAAGGAAGGAAGGAAGGAAGGAAGGAAGGAAGGAAGGAAGGGAGGGAGGGAGGGAGGGAGGGAGGGAGGGAGGGTGGGAGGGAGGGAGGGAGGGAAGGAAGGAGGGAGGGAGGGAGGGAAATAAAAGGTGGAGAGAAAACAGAAAATGACAGCTGTGTAACTGAAGACCTGGCTAGATATTTCAGCAGTATTAGGAAGGCAGAGGTCATAATTAAAGCTAAATAATAATCAGTCCATAGCCATAGGGAAAAACTGAAATAGACTAGCCCAAAATAGCCTAAAACTATCTTTTTTTCACAAGGTCTTGACTAATTTGTCTGCCAAGAAAAAAAATAAACATAATCTTGGAAAAAGATAACATCATCTAAAGCTTCTATAATTTTTCAGTTAAGACATCTGGATTTTGATAAAAAATGATAATGCATGCCAAAAATCATAAAAAATAAAAAGGATCAAATTTCTAACTCCGAATGAAAAATATGTAGACCCAAAACAGCTCCGTTGATGAGTCATAATTAATAAGAGGAAGTTTAAAACATAGATGATGAATATGATCAGGAGTATGAAATGTTAGTCAAAATAGAAGAAAAGTTAGAGAATTTTAACAGAGGGAAAAAAATCTGTTTTTTTAAAAGAAGCAAGCAATTAGTGAACGTTCAAGCACCAAACATATCAATTATGTAGAATAACTAGTAGAAAGATGTATAAGATCTCTCCTCTAAAAACTACAAATAACTGCTGAGAGAAGTAATAGAAGATCTATGAAAATGATTGGCTATAGCATGATCCTGGAATTCAAAGTTGTAACATTGATAGGACATCCATTTTTTCCAAATCGATCTGTAGATTTAGTGCAATTCCAATAAAAATCCCAGCAGTTTTCTTTTAAAAAAAAAAAGTGGAAAGGAACAGCTATTTGTAAAATTTATATGAAAAATGTCAAAAACGTAAGGCAGTCCTGAAGAAGAAAAACAAAGTCTGGTTTCAAAGCTAGAGAAATTAAAACAGACCCACATCCACATGATCAATCACTTGATTTATGATTCAGTGGGAGAAAATTATTTTATAAAACTTTGTGGTAGCTCAAAAAGGGAGCAGGAAACAGGGGGGATTCTTGTCCCTTATCTCAAACCATATTCAAAAACAATATCAAGATGGACCATCTCACTAAAGATGAAAAGTACAACAATAAAATTTCTAGAAGAAAACATTGGAAATATTTTCAGGACCTTGGGATAGGTCACAGTTTCTTAAATAGAAGGAAATACTAGTAAATTGAATTTAATTAAAAGTAAGAATTTTTTCAACAAATTGTACTATTAAGAGAATAGGAAAAAAGCAAACGTCAGACTGATATAAAATATTTGTTATGTGGAAATCTGCATACACACGCTCATACTTGTCAAAGCTGGCAAATATTTGTATATAGATAAATAAATTGGTGGATGGATGGATAGATAGATTTAAATTCTAAAAATTGATAAGAAAAAGATATACCATCCAACTTTTAAAGTTGGACAGTACTCCTGAACAAGCACCTCACAAATGTAAATATGGAAATGGTCAATAAGGAAATGAAGAAGGCACTCAACAACATTCTTCATGGTAGAAATGCAATGAGAACTGCATCTGGATGTCATACACTGCTTTTTAGTTAAGAAAGGCCAGTGTCTCGCCCTGTAAAAAGCAATTGCAAGACCATAGTCCTGAACACTAGAAAGTGAATTAGAATAGGTGTGAATTATCATAAACACCCTTGCTTAATTCAGAGATGAGGTTTCCATTAAGAGTTTTCATCTTGCAGTGAAATTAATTTTAATTCCTATTGAGTTACCTAAGTTACCCTTGCCATCCTAGTGCTAAGAACAGATTAGGACAGATACCTCACTCTGGAAAATAAAACATCTGCTCAGAGTTATTGAAATATTTCTGAATTCATTTCTTTACAAAGTCATGCAATCCCTTTTTAAATAAAGAAACACTGGAAAAATAAGGCTGTGTGATCTCTAAAAATAATGTGAGATGTGGGGATTTAGTCCCTATAGATGTGATACTATTGCAAGAGTGTGTCTATTTAGTAAGTCTTTATTAGGGAGAAATGAGAAAAATTAACACATGAAAATGCATAGCACATTGAAAATACATAATATCCACTCTCACTGAGGATGCAACATTAGGATGGATAAGCTATAGTTACAAGCACAAGTTCAGGTATAAATCCACCTGGTTTCCTATAGCTTTGCCTTTCAGTTCCCACTGTTACTCTCCTCCCTGTCATTGTTTCTCACAATGGGGATCTTTATGCTGCTTATAATCTATTTATTTCAAAAGGAGACTTTCCCCACTACTAGCTTATTGAAGGTTACTTTTCAAGCCTCTTAGTGCTGTATAAGGAAGGGACATACATGAGACTGAAAAACTAGTGGGCTAGGGAATATAGCTCAGTTGGTAGAGTGCTTGCCTCCCATGCACAAGGCCCTGGGTTCAATCCCCAGCACAACCAAAAAAAAAAAAAACAAACCCACCTGAATATACTATTAAAGAATAGGTTAGTGAAGCACCTTTAGAACTTGCTCTAATGATAAAATAGCTCAATAATACCTTCTCCAATCTGCCACACAAAGGGCATTGAGTAAGGTGTAATCACCTAGTCACAAAAAGACAAATACTGCATGATTCCACTTATATGAGGTATCTAAAATTGTCAGATTCATAAAAATAGAAAACAGAATGGAGGGTTCCAGGGGAAAGGGGAAGGAGAAGTGCTGTTGAATGGGTATAGAGTTTCAGATTTGCAATATGAAAAGCTTTTGGAGATACATTGTACAATAATATAAATATATTTAATGTTTTGGGACTGTGTGCTAAAAAATAGTTAAGATGATCAACTTTATATTGTTTTCTTACCCACAATAAAAGAAAAATATGATTAAAAAAACAATATCTACTCCCTGGGACAACAAGTGATTATTTCTTCCTTTAAGCCCTTTGGGATTCTAAATTTGAGGTTCATAGCTCCCTCTCTGAAGGGCTTTATGAATTTAGGGATTTAATAAGTTGAAAGGGAAATTCTAACTGTAATTAACATTACATTTCAGTTAGAAACTTAGTTTAATTTCTTAAGAAAATTAACATTTCCTTTGATCACAAATCAAAGTGGCATTAGATGTGATATTTTCATATTATTTATTTCTTGCAAATATCTCAAATATTGTTTATGCTCAGCTCTACTTCAAAATTACTATAGTTATCAAACCTACCACTAGATTATGCTTTGTAATATGTTAATCAAGAAGCTTTTATGTTACTATATTACTACATTTTAAAACTTTTATTTTACTATATTGTTAGGATATAGTAAAATAAAATAAAATATATTGTTACTATATTGCTTTCCTTTGTAATCCTATGCTTTAATTTTGTGCGTTTACCCTGATAAGGTTTCATAGGCTTCACCAGAGTGCCCAAGGGGTCTCTAGTACACACACAAAGGCAACATTCTCACCCTAAAGTCTAGTAACCTCATGTAATAGACCAACTTATTGCTTTATCACATTCATCATGTAACAGGTTGTGTTTGTAAAGTGTGTGTTACATACATGCCCAGACATCTCATCCTGGCTCGGAGTTGCATCCATCACAAAGCCTGCCTAGGTGTCTTGCAGGTAGAGGATGCTTAAAGTGCTTTGTTGATTTATTAGCGAGTAGTACAATTCAGTGCTTAGACCTGGACTGAGAAATCCCTTGTGCAAAATCGAGTTCTTGGATCCTGGGCAAGTCAATTCACCACTCTAAGTCTTGACTTCCTTATCTGCTACTATGGTCGGAATGTGTCCCCAAGATCCATGTATTAAAAACTTAAATCCAGCCAGCTATGAAGACACATGCCTGTAATCCCAGCGGCTCCGGAGGTTGAGGCAGGAGGATCACAAATTCAAAGCCAGCCTCAGCAAAAGAAAGGCACTAAGCAACTCAGTGAGACCCTGTCTCTAAATAAAATACAAAATAGGGCTGGGGATGTGGCTCAGTAGTGGAGGGCCCTTGAGTTCAATCTCCAGTACCAAAAAGATTCAAAACTAAAACAAACAAAACAAAAATCCAATGCTACAGTGTTGGAAGGTGAAGCATTTTAGGGTCCTTTTAGGTCTTGTTGCTGTGTCTTCATATGAAGCATATGCAAGAAAAAACAGCAAGAAGACCCTCCCCAGACACCAGATAATGACATGTTAATTTTGGACTTCCAGCCTCCAGAACTGTGAGAAATAAAATTCAATAATTTATAAACTATCCAATACCAGATATTGTGTTATACCCGCACAAAATAAACCAAAACTCCTGCAAATGGAGCTATGTATAGCATCTATCTCAAGGAGCTGTTAGAATTAAATGAAAAAAACAAAATCATAAAAAAACCTACCAGTTTAAAAAGTGAGAGAGCATATCATAGTATTTGCAAAGTAAATTCTTAATACATATCATATGTTAACTATGAACATGGGCATGAAAGTTTTGAGTAATATGTTGATGGCAAGATAGCATGTGGGATACAGAAATTAAAGAGATTCATGGAAAAGGAGTCAAGCAAGGGGATGGGTTAACCCCACCAGAGAGTATTCAGATGTAGGGGCTGACCTGCATAATCAAGTCCACAGGGCTGATGCTATCCTAGTGGAGACATATCTATGTGTTAAAAGGTGCATTAATGATTTGTGACTCCTTCTATTACCCAACTCAAAGCTGCAGGTCCTCAGTTAAGGAATCATCACCAGAAGGTATCTGTGACAATAAGTCAGTGTTAATTTTCAACCACAGAGCAAGAGACTGCAGAGAGTAGTACTAGTTCCACACCTCTGGGGATCTTGGTTTTTTCCTTTGCAAAAGCAGGGTGTTGGACTGTGAATCTCTGTAATGCTCTGAAAGGCTGCTTATTTGAGAGGATTACTATGTTATGTACAGAGTTAGGTCTGGGAATAGCTTATCATTGTTACTCTACTCACAGACACAGGCTTTGAAGGGTGAATATAATTGCAAAGGAGGCAGGAAAGGTTTCTGATTACATGAACATCTGTTCAAGCACTTAAACAAGCTGATTTTCCCCATGAAAGTCTTGAAATATTTATCTTTGTCTCCCTGAGACTAGTCATGCCCCAAATTTTGTGCTACAAATTGAGATCTCATTTTTTTTTCCATTTCTCAATTTGAATTTCAATACACTCTTTCCCTGAAGAAAAGAAGGAGGGAAATGTGAGAATATAAACCTTCTGGAAACTCAAAGTCTGCAGATAGGTAACATATTCTATCAAGTTAAACTTGCTTCAGGGCTGATATGTGCTGCATGTGAAACTCAGACACTGAATTTCTCACAAATAAATAAGACATACTAGGTCAAAAAAAGATTCAGTCAGCATTTAATAAAGGAACCTGTAGGTTGTACAGATGTGATCCCAAAAAGTTGGTCACTTTTAGAAACCAAAGTCAATCAAATTAGTTGTTCAGCATAATGGAAACCAAATGATATACTTTATGTTTTTTCAATTTTCCGTTCTGTAAGCTTAACATAAATCTGTTTGTTCTATTTCCAGAGGGAAGAAAAATGGCTTTTTAAAGATGTATCTTTAAAAAAAAAAAAAAAAAAGATTGTGAAATCAAATAGGAAAGAGATTGCTGTTATCATTCAGCATTTCAAAACCTATCTGCCGCAACCACATGTGAAAGCATACTTTTAGCCACCATGTAAAGGAAACTTTCAATCCCTTGACATTATTAAATTGTTGATACTGCAATTGTGCAATGGGAGTGTCACCTTAACCAGCCAGAAACTATTAGAACTTTCTTATTTTTCTTCCTACAAATAAAGAAAATTCTCTGATGATTAGTGGTTTAACTATCAACCCTCTGGGTCTCAGTTATTGCTGTGACCAAAAGATCTGACAAGAACAACATAGAGGAGGAAACATTTATTTGGGGTTCACGGTTTCAGAGGTCTCAGTCCATGGATGGCCAACTTCATTGCTCTGGGCTGGAGATGAGGCATCACCTTATGGCAGAAGGATGTGGAGGAGGAAATCAGCTCCGGATATGGGAAACAGGAAGCAGCCATCCAGAGAAAGCACTGCATACCCCAAAGACACGCCCCCCGTGACTACCTCCTCCAGGTACACCCTACCTGCCTACAACTACTACCCAGTTAATCTATTTAAATGGATCAATGCACTGATTAGGTTAAGGCTTTTGTAACCCGATCATTTCACCTCTAAACTTTCTTGCATTGTTTCACACATGAGCATTTGGGGACACCTAAAATCTAAGCCGTGACAATCTGTTTGTAAAATGAGGATGGTCAAGATAGCTTTTTGCTCAATATAGTTTATAATTCTCTTAATATTGGAAATCTTTTCAAGACAAATGACAAGAAGAATTTAGGGGTTAAGATTCTCCTGAGAGAAAAAAACAGCCTGGAGGCATAGCTACAGAAAGAAGAGACAGATAAATGATACCAAGAAATGCCAAATTGGCTTCCCTTGGGGAGGGTTTCCTCTGAGGCCCATTTCTTATCTACAAGGGTAGTTCTGGGTCCAGCAGTAACTTCGTTAGCCCTTCATATTCCTCCCTTAATCTTCCTGCAGAGAGAAAAAATCCCTCTGATCCCTTCCTATTTCTGCACAAAAACACCTGGTTTAAGGCCAGACACTTAACTGCTGCTTAGGCTCTGTCAGTGGCCGACTCAACCTAGATAGCTTGTATATTTTTATAAAATTAAGAAGAGAAGAGTCCTGATTTTCTGGACAAATAATTCATATTGTTTAAATAAGTCTTGGATGAGCATCTACCAGGTACAAAGCAAAATGAGAACTTGAGCCCAGGTCTTGTGACTCTAAGTTCACAATTCATTCCACCATGTCACACTGTTTTGGCTAAACTGCCAATGTTCCACTTTTAACTCCAAAACCATAGTGTGTGCTTACATGGAAAAAGTCCTGAGATTTGAACCTGTGTGTTTTCCATAGCACGTGCTGCCAACCACTCCCCCTAAACACCTAAGTGTGGCCACAGCCAACTGGATCCATCAGAGCAGCTGTCTGTTTTGAGTATCTGCACAGTATTGCTTGCTCTCACAGCTACAAAGGTAAGGCCACATTGCAAAAGATGGGAGAGAGATGGGTGGGCAGGAAGGAAAAGAGTGAATGTAGACTTTTTTGTTTTTCCAAAAGCATGAGTAAAAGAAAGAGTAGATCTATTTAAAGAAACATCCCAGCTTTGTTTTTATTTGTTTTTAAGGCAGAAAGATGTGAGCATATGTGTAGGCTAAGAAAAAGTTTCTTGAGGAGGGAAAAGGATGAAACGAAAAAAAGATGGAATAATCAGAGAAATCATCATAATAATTATATATAGAAATTATTATGCAAGGCATTTATCCAAGAACTCAATGTACTTAAGTCTGTTACTTCGCTCAAAAACATTCTAAAGAACACACTTTGATTTTACAAATGAGGAAACTAAGGCATGTTTATCATCTCAAGTCCGGAGAGAGGGATTGGAACCTGGCTAGTCCCAAGCTCCTGGTCTAATGGTGGTAATTTAAATCTGCCTCTCTAGGGAAAGCTTTTGGGTAGGAGGAGGGACACTAATTGTGACCTCGAATTCGTTCCAGCAGAGGGCATTGAGGAAAGGCCAGGAGAAGGAACAGAGAAATTTAGAGCAATAGGAGAGAATAGTAGAGGGCATTCCTCTTGGCTTGCTAGGCTGATTCTTATGTTCAGGACAGTCAAGTGCGTTTTCAGTTCAAATGCACACTAGGAAGTCACCTAGCTACATATTATGGCAGGTGTCATCTTCCAATTAATTCACCACCTATGATTATTTAGGCAAATATGTAAAAGCTTGTGACTGGACCTAGACTTATTAAATAGTAAGAATATTCTACCCCTCCGGGTGCTGATTCTTGTCATAATGCAAGCTTTGGAGACACATTAACACTCTGAGCTCTCCCCTGAGATTGTACAGCGGGGACTCTGATGCTTTCTATAGAGGGGGTCAAACCTGTTATAACAATGAGCTCCCCAAATTCTGAAACTATGCTTAGTGTTTTCCTTAGAGAGGTGAAAAAGCAAAGCAAGGAAAATGGCAGAATATGGTCACACTTCATTCTGCATCCAGTTTGGAGACCCAAATGTACCATTTCTTGAAAAGAAACCAATTACAGAATTTATTGAGAAGAACATTGGTATCAGTAAATTATGCACTTCAAACTATAGATAGGTACTGGAAGACTTCAGAAAAGGTAGTGATGTTAGTTGGCTTTTTTGTAACTGTAACAAATCCCTGAGATAATTCACAATTTTTTTTAAGTTGATAGGACTGAGGATGTAGCTTATTGGTAGAATGCTTGCATAGCATGCACAAGGACATGAGTTCAATTCCTAGTACTGCACCAAAAACAAAAAAGCCCTTTAAACCAGGCATACCTGAGGTCCAGAAGGAAAAGGCTTATTTTGGCTCACAAGTTTTGGAGGTTCCAGTCCAGGACTGTTTGGCCCTTTTACTTTTAGGTCGGTATCAAAGAAGCACATTCTGGTAGTAGACCATCATGGCATAAACCAGGCAGTCATGGCTGAGAAGCAAAAAAGAGAGACAGAGAAGAGGTTCAGAGTCACACAATTCCCTTCAAGGACATATCCTCAGTGACCTGAGGACCTCCCACTAGTCCACCCCTCTTAAGAGGGGTTCAAGGCACTGGGGGCCAAGCCTTGAACACACAGACCTTTGGGAACACTGAAGTTCCAAACTATAGCAATAGTTAGGGAAGTAGCAATTAATAACCTACCAAGCTCTTTTAGGTACCAGGTACTTTATATTTGGCAATGTGGTGGTAAATCCAATCTCAAAGAAGAAAGGAAGGGAGGGAGGGATAAAGAAAAGAACAGAACAGAAAAAGACATGTCCCTGACTTGTAGTACTTTCTATGATGTAAATCTTCCACTGAGCTGATTCTAAGCTACCAAGACTAAACCCAAGCAGGGGCACATCACCATTTGTCATCCCATTTTATCTTCACAACCACCTTTGGGGGAGCTATTATTATCTCTAGCATGTATATTAAGAGAAATATTTAGAGAGATTTATAATTTGGCCACGTGTGTGGAGCTAGAATGGTGCAGAATTCTAAGGGAAGCTTCAATACATACGACTCTGATAACATCTAGGCCCAGGACAACTCCATTTTTACTCATTAAAATAGCTGCAGAAGTTCAGGGCAGTAATATTTCCCACTCATTAGCCAATCTCCATCTCTGGCTAACTTCTGATACAGATTTGTTTTTTGAGGCCCTTTGAGGGCTTAGTTTATATTTCTGTGTTTTTACTGTTCCATAGTTAAATTGTCCCTAAAGCAGGGGAAGGGAGTGGGTAGTAAAATACCATATCGTGAATACCCTCTCTCTGTTCCCAAAAACCTAGCCAAGTTTGGGGAACAAGAGGGCAGGCCTAGATAAAAAAAAAAAAATTCAGATACATATCACAGGATTTCTCTCATGCACACTGGGAACTAGAGCAAGTTAGTGTTATCTGTAGAAAGCTACTTTTTTACATATCTACCAGGCTGGTTGCTCCTTGGGATGCTGGTCAAATTAAGCAAGCTAATGCTAATGACGTCACTGCTTCTGCAGCATAACATATAAGCCCCTCTCTTACTGGGGATGGAAGCAGAACTGAAGACACTACGGAAAGGATGCATGTCATTCATCTAGCCAGCCATCAATGGACATCAGACCTTAGGGAGAGGGGACACTGCTTGGCAAAGTATCTTGAGGGATGGAGGTGCTATCTGTCAGCCTGTTGCCACTGGCAGACTTCTTTGGGCAGTCTCCATTTCTTACAAGCTTTTCCTAATAAACCATGTTTTCCATGCTGTCTCTGGACACTTTATTTGGCTTTCCCACTACCTACACCACTGCGCTGGCACAACTGGGTTGTGACAAGACAGTAGTAAGCCTCTTTATAAAAATGAGCATAGTTTTTACCTTTGAAAAACATTCTAGCTGTTTACAACACCCAGAATAAAACAACTACCTGCAATAGTCTGGGCATTTGATAGAAATTTAGAATCTCTGGCACCCTACCCAGATCTATTAAATCAAAATATGCATCATAAGTTGGCCCCCAGCTAATATGTGCACCCATTACAATTTCAGAAGTGGAACTGGGGTTGTAGCTCAGGGGTAGAGCAGTTGCCTAACATATGTGAGGCACTGGGGTCATTTTCAGTGCATATAAATAAATGAATAAAATAAAGAGGTCCATCAACAACTAAAAATATATTTTAAAATTTTCAGAAGCATTGCTTTAACCTACAATGATCAAATTGGGGCTCTTGTATACCAAGAATGTCTCACATTGTAAGTTGTTCTTGCAGTTGGCAGGGATTGGCACTGAAGCAACAAAACATTCAATGTTATGTTCCCTTTGTGGCAGGAAGTGGTATAGTCTATGGTCACAAAAGAGAGCAACTCTTCAGAGTGAAACTTTTGCCTCCTTAGCAACTAATTTAAGCAGTCAAACAGCCACAGGCTTCTCTTCCATTAACCTCCTTGGCAACTCCATACTTTTCTTCTCTAACTCTACAAGGAACTTTGAGGAGCCAAGCTCAATTAGACTCCTCTCAAGGACTTCCTCTCAAAAAATTAATGCAAAGAAACATTCTCCTAAACACTCCAGAGGCTGCCAGGAAGGAACAGAGGGGAGGAGTGAGATCACTGGAGCCAGACCTCTATGAAGTGATAACTTAATTCAAACCGCAGAACTTCATTTGAGCTGATCATTCACAAGTTAAAAATAGAAGTAGCCAATATGTGGTCAAAGTCTGAACTTCTTAAAAACACTTCTGAGATGTTGGCAAATTCTCCATCCAGGCAGATATCTAAAAGCATGGTGGGTTGCTTTTGTTGTTCTGCTTTTTGTATTTTACCCAATCCATTGGTTTGCTGAGGAAGTGGCCACCATCCAGATGCAATTGAATGCAAATCCCCAAGGTTTCCAGCTGAGATGGGAATGTAGTAATGAAACAAATGCATTTCAGAGAAACAGAAAAGTTTGCAAAGATATCTGTTTGGGATTTTTAAACGAAGGTCAAATTATTCTGAGTTTTGACAAAAGCAAAGCCTAGCAAAAATATGAGCCTGAATATATCCAAGTATGGGAACAGGGTGAGAAATCCTTTCTGTATTTCATCTGGGCAAGGAAGCCTAGCAAACATGCAGCAACAGCATCAATTATCGACAGAGTAGAAAGATATGAAGAGGCTCATCTTTCTGCCCTGGTAAGGGAAGGGTTTCTGTATTCTTATGAGACAGGGGCAAAGGACAGATAGCTGATTATCAAAGAAAAGAAAAGAAATAGCACTTGCCCATCAACCAGTTGCTAACATCTCCAGGGGAGGGGAAGGATCCCACTTTCTAACACAAATAATTACCCCCTGGGGCTACTCTTTCCTTCCTTTTGGGCTTATGGACAGAAAGATAGGTGGTGGGGGTCCATAAAAATGCAAGACACCACCAATCCCAGGGATACCAACTATGGGTCCCCTTCCCTTCTTGGAGAAGTCTGTTTCTGTTCTATTTAAATAGAATTTGTTTTCTTGCCTTGGCATTTCTCAGGTGTTTAATCTTCAATACTTGGGAATGAGGACCCCATCCTTATCTGCAAGACCGGTATAATTTATAGAAGATGGTTATTTGGAGAATTCCCCTTAGGTCTCTGGAGACCAAGAATTTACCCAAGAATTCATGCTCCACATGCAAGGGGACAGCATGCAAGGGACTCCAGAGACCTTCTGGAGTGGTAGAAGTATTCTACATTTTGAATGTGGTTCTGGCTACACACCCTGCATTCAAAATGCACTGCAAGATACAACTAAATATTATCTTACATTGGGCTTTGGTTGGAAAGAAAGATCTCTCGGTTTGAGCCCAGGAAGTGGACTGAACAATTACCACAGTCAATTCACAAGAAGTTAGGGATGGAGTTCTTACACCACTGATTAAGACACTGTAGCTTGCCCAAATCACACTAACAAAAAACAAACTCAAGCTCATGTCTTTTCCATTCAATTTGACTATCTTTGACCCCAAAGCAGTCCTTTTACAAACATGGACATGTCTCTACATTTTAATTTGGTTTGGGTAATGATAAATGCTCATAGAAATGTAATAGTTTTGGAGATTTTTACTTATAAGTGTTGGGTGTCTCTCTCAGTTTCAATTTCCTGAAGCCACTGTAACAAATTATCACAAACTTGGTGAATTCAGACAACAGAAAAGATTTTCTCTCCCAGTTTAGGAGACCAAAAACTCAAAGCCAAGGTGTTGGCAGAGTCTCACTCCCACCAAAGGTTCTCAAGGACAGTCCTTTCCTTATCTCTTCCTGCTTCTGATGGCTACCAGTATTTCTTGGTTCATGGCTGGATCGAATCTCTGTCTCTGTGTTCCCATGGCCTCCTCTCTTCTCTATGTGTGTCTCTTGCAGGGACACTTGTCATTGGATGCAGGGTCCACCCAGAGAACTCAGGAAGGTTTTAGCTTGAGCTCTGTTTTATGCAGGTTTTGCATCACTGCGATCAAAAAACCTGACAGGAACAATTTAGAGAAGAAAAAGTTTCTTTTGGCTCACAGTCTCAGAGATTCAGTCCATGGTCAGCCGCCCCTATAGCTCTAGAAGGGAGACAAGCAGGACATCATGGTGGAAGGGAGTGGCAGAGATAAGAAGTTCAGGACATTGCAACCAGGCAGCAGAGAAAGCAAGGAGCCAGGGAGAAAAATATAAACCCCAAAGTCACAATGTCAGTGACTTTTTAGTCCAATCACGTCCTACCTGCCTACAGTAACCACTCAGTTATGCCACTCACTCAACTGGTTTAATCCACAGATTAGGTTACATCTCTGTTAGTCTAGTTATTTCTCCTCTGAATATTCTTGCATTGTCTCACACATGAACTTTGGGGGGATACCCACATACCCAAACCATAATAAACTCCTTAACTTACATGTGAGAAAACCCTTTTGCCAAATAAAGTCACATTCACCAGTTCTGAGGTTTTAAAACTGAACGTAACTTTTTGTGGACCATTCCACAAACCATGAGGTAAGACATACAAAAGGAACTTACCTATCAAAGAACACAAATGAGAAATCACATCAGTCCAGATCAAAACAAATGAGGTGAGGGTTAGGGATGTAGTTTGGAAGTAATGTGCTTGACTAGCATGGGGGATCCATCCCCAGGATCAGAAAAACAATAAATAAATAAAAGTGTATAAATAAAAGTATATATATGCAGAGAAAATGCTTTCTGATTTTATTTCCAAATTCATGCACTAATTAGTTAAGAAAACAGCTCTTTAACATTATCAGCAGCATTTATGAGAACAGCTACCATATGGCTGTTTGACACATCCAAAAATATGATTGTGTCTAGAATGTAGAGTCTGGTTCATTTAAATTTATTATATTAGGCTGGGCGCAGTGGTGCATGCCTGTAATCCCAGAGGCTCGGGAAGCTGAGACAGAAGGACTGGGAGTTCAAAGCCAGTCTCAGCAACTTAGTGAGGCACTAAGCAACTCAGTGAGACACTGTCGCTAAACAAAATACAAAATAGAGCTGGGGATGTGGCTCAGTGGTTGAATGCCCTTGAGATTAATTTCCAGTACAAAATATGTATGTGTGTGTGTGTGTGTGTGTGTGCACACACACATACATATATATATATATGCATATATATATACATATAGAGAGATATATTGATACATAGATTAGATTCGATTTGTGTTGCAAATATTAAAAACATACTTGTTATAATAAGCCAAAAAATACAGAGATTGATAAAGAGCAGGTAATTGCAATCTCCTGAGGTAATCAATATCAACAGTTTAGTATGTGTCTTTCTCAGTGTTTCTCTAAATGTATATAAACACTTATAATGCAATGAGTGGTCACTGGTTTTATAAAAACACAACCAAATAAAATATGTAATTTGTTTGCTTCATTTAACAATAGATTAGTGACATCACAAGCTGAATGTATGTAGATTTACTTACCTTCCACTTTCAATCTAAAGTATAAATGTACTGCCATTTACTCAGCTGCTCCTCAAGTGATATACATTTGAGTGATTTTTCAGGTTTTACCACGCAATGCTGCAATATACACCCTTGTGACTGCAGATTGTTTTAATTTTTGTCATCAAAAATTCTTGAGCCTAGAAACATAACATTTCCAATGCTTCTTCTAAATCCCAACGTCCCTGTCAATCAGAGACCAGTGCTGAAGGGAGCCTGAAGTCAGGTGCTAAAATGGGTAATTATTCCGCACAGCACATGGCCAGCAGACGTCTGCTACAATATTTACGTCCTATTCCATTGAGATGGCACTCTCTGCTCACATGACCCAAATGCAGTTCTCACTCCACCAGGAACACTGCCGAATGCAGTCTGCATCGGAAGCTTTGCACATGCTCTGTCTGGCCCTGTGAATCCTCACTCACCCATTGAGATTTCTGATGGTTTAAAGCTACATTCCAGCTGCTGAAGCTCTGTGACCTGCTGCGGTTTCCTGGCCTGGATCCAAGGCAGGTGGCCTCCGCAGATACTGTTTTTTTAAAAATTTGGGCTGTTTTATTGATCTGTTTGGGGAAGAGGGTGCATAATACTTACACACAAGTATAGCCAGTGAATGAGGCTGTAAGAGTAACTCTTTTCCTGGCAGGAGGAATATTAACCTATTTTCATCATTTTGCCTTGATAACAACCTGCAGCTCTGATGTATCCTCAATTCTCCAATAGGGGTCTTGGCCAGCGATACCACATCTCACTGTTGTGTTGACTGCAATGTGCGAGATGGTGTTTTCTACTCTCTAGAGACCTGGATGTTTTTTGCCACTCTGATGATGAGACAGGCTACCATGGATTTCAGCACCTCTTCTGTGTTCGATCAGCAAAAAGGTAAAATACTGCTTTAATACATTCTTTGGTTCTTAGCATCTTTAGTTTGTGGTTGCAAGGAGGGAGGTGTGTGTGTGTGTGTGTGTGTGTGTGTGTGTGTGTGTGTGTGTGTGTGTGTAGAGCATTTCACCAAGAAAACAAACCTGCTCTGAATGATCACTTCTAATTTGAAGCATTTAGAAGAAAAAAAGAAGCTTATGGTCTGTCTTATTGAAGTATTCCTACCACAAATTTTAAAAATTGGGTTTCAAGCATACTGTTTCAGATAGTGTCATCTTCATTCTGTTTTTTTTTAAAAAATCCTTAAAAAAATATGTTAGAGAAAGTAATATAAGGAGAATACATCACATCTCTCTTTCCTATCTGTTAACCTCATGTCTTATTGCTATAGCTTCATAAGCACCTTTTGATTCCCTTCAGGAACAGAGGTCACCCACACATACTTTGGGTTGATACAATATCGCCTCTGAGATTACACCCTGACTTGTCACTATGTCATTACTTGCAATGACAGAGTGTAACTTCCTTACTCATAATTTCCAGATTGGAGATAATTTTCTACATGAAAAGGTTGCTATGAAATTAACTCCCCCTTATGATAAGCATGTATGTAGCCATATGGTCTATAGAAGTCCATTTTGTATACATAGTATGCATTTATATATGTTATGTGTAATTATATATCTGTTCTATGTATGTGTAGGAAATTTCCCTTCTTTAAATTTAATAAATATAGTTTAGAATCTTTTTTAAGTATCTGATATCTAAATCCCTTTCTACAATCCCTGAGTATTCTTCAAGGTCCTAAATTCCTTTGGTGATTTCACTGTTTTTGCCACAACAGGAAATGGTGGTTTGTGAAAGCCTCATTAAGAAAAGTCATTGCTTCTTTTCCCCATTAGCTGCCCAGGCTATACTGTCTACTACCCCTCAATCTATAGCTAGATTCAGGGGTGAATTATTTGAACTCAGTGAGTATCTCAAATAATTTATATTTGGATTTCAGGGTTAACAAATGTATGTCTACATATAGTGTATTCCCAACTCATTTGAATAGTGTGTGTGTGTGTGTGTGTGTCTACATTCAAAGTGTGCTAGTTCCCATTGCGTTTGGATATAAGCACCATAGAAAAAGGGATTATTACGGCTCTGCCAACACCACCCTTTCTCCTTTGTACATTTTGTACCACTGATGGCAATCAGCAAAAGTGAAAATCTCCTTAGAACCAAAACACTCACACTGGCTAAAAAAAATGACGTTGTTGAGCCATGTAATCCAAAGTAACACAATAGGTTTATTTTTGAAAAGTAATTTGAGGAAACTGGGACTGACTGCAGAAGAGCTAGCCCTTTATTATGAATTCATGTGCTCCAGTGCAGTACCTTCTAACAGCAATGAGCTCAAAACGCAGCTAAAATATTAATTTGGAATATTTATTTTCTTATAACTTCTCATATGAGCAGTTCACAGCAATTCCTCCACCTTAGGCCTGATTGACTCCCACGAAAGTTAACCCTTTCCTTGCTATCTCTATTTCTATTTCTTAATCCTTTCTCTCTTTCTAAAGATAGGGTGAAAATAGCAGGGGCTTCTAAATCCTACAGACATAGGTCAGAATGGCAGATAGCTACTACTTCTTAGCTGTGTAATCTTGGCAAGTTACCTAACCTCTTTGGTCCTTAGTTTCCTCAACAATCAAATGAAAGAAATGATTCCTAGGTATCAGAATTGCTGTGAGGTTCTCCAATAATACATAAGAAGCCCCTGTCACATTGTCTGATGTGCAGTAAGTATTTCCAATTCATGCTGGAGCTGTTGTTACATTACCACCTCGGACAGGGAGTCTCTCAAATGCAAAATACTGTACACCTCCTGCTTCCATTTAGCAGTCCTCAGCCCTAAGTTAGTGCTAGGTGGCTAGGTTACATTAATTATTTTTTTCAGAACCCCAGGGTACCATTTAGAGCAAGCTCTAGAGTAATAATCAACAAAATGATACCTGAATAGTTTCATTATTTCATTAATCCTTCCTCTGTCTTATTTATTTTGAAAATTATACATAATACTGGATCCCTTTTGCCATATTTATACATGCACATAACATAATTTGACCAATCGCAAGTTATGAATTTTGAGTACCTTTCCTTTTCCTCCCCTCTTCCCTTCCCCATCCACTTGCTCTACTGATCTCCCTTCTATTGTTGTTATTGTTATTTTAACTAGTGCATTATAATTTCAGATACATATGTGTGTATATATATATATTATATAAATATATGCATACAACACATATATACATGAAATGAATATTATAAGAATATTACACAATAAGTAATACATACATATGTATTATTCATTGTGGTATATTTGTAATAAGCATAGCCTAATTTGGTAGATTTTATTCCCTAATAATTCCCCATGCCCTTCCCTCCTCTCTTCCTCTCAATTCCCTTCCTCTACTCTATTGAAAATTCCTTTCTATTTTCCTGAAATTTCCCCACCACCACCACTCTTCTTTTCTTTTTTCTTTCTCTTTTCATAATCCTGTACCCTCCCTCTCTCTAGCTTCTACATACAATAGAAGACAATTGACTCTTGACTTTCTGAATCTGTCTTATTTCACATAACATGGTGTTTTCCCAGCCCATCCATTGACCAGCAAAGGACATAATTCAATTCTTCTTTATAGCTTAGTAAAATTCCATTATGCATGTTATTACATGTTTTTGATATTGAGCTCTAGCCCATGTCCCGCATGGGTTACGGAACCAGGGTCACTAGGGTGAATTGGGCTGGCATGACAAACCACGCATTCACTGAAAATACCTTTTTCAGGGTGTTCCAAGATGGCTCCTCCACCTCAGCTGTAAGCGCTCACGAGGGGGGCAAGAGTAAAACAAGAGAGGCAGGCAAAAGACAGCGAGCATGCCTGGAACCCTGGTTTTTATTGGGGAGAGATGTTCAATAGAACATTCCATCCAAATAAGGTAAAAGCATAGTGTTACAAGAGAACAGGAGGGCAGCCCACTCCCAGAGCTACACTCCCCTGTCGAGCAATGGTGAAGTCCACCTGAAGTCCACCTGCTTTCACGCTGAGCAGAAGCCAGTTCCACACCTTCATTACTCAAGGCTAAGGGTACATGCTCAGCTCCTACATAGCAGCCTCCAACATTCAGCCATTGGTGGGCACCTCGGCTAATCCTTTCTCATTCTTAAAAGCTTGAAAACTCATATTCCATAGGTTCAGACCACTGAATAGATTTCAAATATTATATCATTAGGCAAACCACAGTGAAGTGACTTTCTCTGGAAAAGTTGAGTGTAGAGCTTTAGTGGAGAATTTTTCATGAATTCTTAATTTCTGAAGAATTGAAACTTTGGTGGCCCTGGGCTCACATGCAGATGTTGACAGAAGACATCTGGAAGAACCTTAGAAAGGCATGGGATCCACTGGTTTTCAAACCTGGCTGCACATAGGAATCATCTGGGGACGTTTGGAAAATGTGGATACCAGGTCCCACCATGGAGATTCCAATGTAACTGGTGAAAGGTATGGCCTGACAGATGCCCCACAGGATGTTCTGAGATGCAGCAAAGATTGAGGACCAGTCATCTGCTTCACTCCCTGACATTTCAGATGGGAGAACTGAAGCAAGAGGTTCTGGGTGGACCCTTTGAAGTAAGAATAATCATACCCCACTATTACTAACAGAGGGGACCAAGACTTTGACATTCTCCACCCAGACAACAGACCAACAGGATACTTCCTATTCATAGGCAATCTCTGACCCCCAAAACTGCTCTGGGATGGGAGTAGGCCTGGACTTGGTTCATGGTTGTCCAGAGGATGCTGGAGCAATGTGATGCAGAACAACCTGCAGGGCCCTAACAAGTGGGTTTGGTAAATTGGAATCCTGCCTGCTGCACTTTTCTGTATCTCCATTTAGCTAGAAGCATCAAGACATCTTCATGTCAGGGTCTTGGTGGCAGATTGACATTTACCTAGTTTTTTCTTAGCCCTCTTCCATTTGCAAGAACTTGAACAAACTGATCTCCTCTGCTTCAGTCTTCTGTAGAATGTGGTTGATATTATGCATCCACAGAGTTGCTGAAAGCTCAAAGATCAGGTTATCTGACAGGCCAGGGGGTCAGGGCCATGCTTCTGGCCTGCTTTATGAACTTGAGGGAATGAAGCCTGGGTCTTCAATGCTCCCCACCCCCTGTCTTGTGTTTTCTGCTTTCACCATAGCAACAGCTCTCTGTTCCCATGTGCTCTTCTTGGCTGTCTTCCCTCTCAAAGCCCACATGCAGGAAAGGACCTGTAGTAAAATCATTTACTATAGAACACAGAGGTTCTTGCTGAAGTCAACATATTATATAACTGAAGATTTTTCCATTTTAAGCTTTGCCACTACTTGTAGAAAGAAAAGCTCTGCTGTGCCTGAAGGCATCCCAGGCCTCAGAGAAACAAGGGTGGTCCCAAAGGCTAGCCCTCCATGTGGCTGAATGAGGAAGGCCAGGCCCTGCATTGGTTCTATAAGGAAACTTGTTTGATGAGGCATCATGGAGTGTTTGCAGACACCTGGGGGACTCTGGGCACCTAGTTGTTTCAATGAGAGGAAAGGTCTGTCTCCCAGCCCAGGTTGATACAGTGCTTTATGTCACAGGCTGCTATAACAAATTACTACCAGCTGGGATACTTAACACAACATAATTTTACTTTCCTATGGTTCTGGAGACTACAACTCTGAAATCAAGATATCAATAGGGTCCATACTCCTCCTAGAACATGAGGAAAGAATCTTTCCTTGCTTCAGTCTACTGTGGCCTCATCACTACAATCTCTGTCCCCATCTTCATGTGGCTTATTCTGTGTGTCTGTCTCTCCGTGTGCATGTCTCAAATTCCTTCTGCCCCAGATGATCCAGGATAAATTCCTCAAGATCTTTGAGTTAACTGCATTTGCTCTCACACCTAATGTAATTTTCATTCTTTTGCCATAAAAAGTAAGACAAAGGTCTGAGGAATTAGGACACGGACATATCTTTACAGCCAATATTTGACCCACCATGTGAAGTAAGAAGTTAACTCTTAGAAAACAACAACAACAAAAAAAGCACATAATTCTCATACCTTGATTTTAGGTAAAATCCATTCTCCTTTAAGTAAGAAGGAAAGCCATCATATAAGAGGTGGGAGGGGTAATCTATTGGTGCAGACTCTGTGCAGGCACTTTCATGGATAATTTAATGCTTAGAGATGTTTATTGAGCGTTGAGCAGAGCCAGGCTTCTGTCCTGAGGACTATACTTAGCTCAATCAGATAATCCTCGTATTCGCCCCATGGTTTTTACCACCTTTTACCCATGAGGCAGTTCATAAAGTTTGTCCTACCCAACATTACCACAGAAAAACTGCAAAGCCAGGATTCCAGCTTAAACCTGTTTGACTTCAAGGGCCATGTTCTTCCCAGCACAGTATGTTTCTTCCTCGGCCAACTATAAAGTTTAATTTAAACAAAACAAAAGACATCAACAAAAAGTCGAGTTCATGAAACATTTATTTTCACAGTCAAGCTGGTATCCCTTTGTGTTTTAGATTTTTAAAGCTCAGACACACAGATGTGCTGGTTTTAAATTCTAGACTCTCATTTTAAAAAATGGAATGGTAAACAAAAAGATGTGTACTTTGCTGAAAAAGCAAAAGTTAAAAATCACAGCATGAAAACCAGATGCCTTGAAAGGAAGAATAAGCAAATTTTTATAGTTTTGGGAAAAGAACAGAGATTAGATAGGAATACCATAGGAAGCAGGAAGGAGAGGAGCATGATTTGTTTCCAGTTGATTTCAGACTCAGAGACCCTGAATGGGAGCCTGGAATGAAACCCAGCCACAAGGAGGAGAATTTTGTGATTGGTTTTTCAGAACTGTGATTGACAGTTCAGATTCAGAAAGATTAGCTGATTTATAGTCAGATGATCTATTCCCTCTGAGTAGATGTTCAGCCTTCTCCCTCTTTTAGCTAAGAAAGAGGAGCATAGAAAAGAAGGGTCGAAGAAGAATCTTTGTTTCCAACGTTTCTGCCCACTCAAGATGAAGATTAGGTGGCGGTCTCCCGCTCCTTTCTCTGCCTCTTCCTTAGTAGAGTACCTTCTCTTTTCCCATCAACCAATACCTGGGAAAGACTGTGGCAGATCAGTCCATTCTGGATCAGTCCATTCTGGAATCTCTCCTCAGTTAGCAGCTGGGACAGGCTCGGCCTCCAATAACCTGAGTGCGCCTCTCCTTCCACCCTTCCCAGATCCTTTTAGGGACATAGAAAGAAGCTCTGGCTGAACTTTTCCAAACTCTTTAGTGTTCTAATTCTTTTAAAACTTTTTGTTTGAAAATGATTTCAAACTTACAGAAATGTAAGATTAAGAACAGTATAGAGAATACTTGGATCTCTTCTACATAGATTCACTTAATGATAACATTTTGCTCCATTTGCTTTAACATTTGCTCTATCTATGTCTGTGTACCCTCTCCCTTTCCTGTAGAATGTTTTCCCAGTAAGGAATCCAGTCTAGGATTAGATTTTACATTAGTTATCATGCCTCTTTAGTCTCTTTCAATGTGGAACATTTCTACAGACTTTCTTTGTGTTTTATGTTATCAACATTTTTTAAAATCATCGTCTCTCTCTTCTGTTAAATATCAAGTTCTTCTTTTTGAGTTTATCTGAGACTTCCTTGTTATTCAAATTGGAGTTTGCATTCCCTGCCAGAATATTGCATAGGTGATGTTGTGTCTGTCTCAATTTATCACAGAATTGTTTAAATCCTTTATAATCATCATCTGGGGATAGAGATGTTGCAGTATTAGGTGTCAACTGTTTCTAGCAGAGTTAAATATTTTTTTTCTAATTGTGAAGTTGATATAACTGTCTAGCACTACAAGAATGAATATAGTATATAAAGCCTTGTATTACCTCAACTAACAAAGGACTGTGTTCTTCCCTGCTTCTCACCAGTAAGATGGATCCATGGCAACTCATGCTTCTTACTAGGGCTGGGGAGTAATTCCCAAAGAGAAACAGATCAGGCCAAGAGTATTAACCAGAACTCAGAAGAACAACTACTCTGGTTTATTAAGCAGCTCCCATATGCTGGCTCCCATATACTGTGCTGAATTCTTCATTACTACTGCCTCATTTAATCCTTACTATAGCCTCAAAGATAGGTTCCATTTTTGGTCCATATGATGTTACATGACTTGCCCAAACCACAAAGAACAAGGGGCAAAGCTGCCATGCTAACTTGGGCTTCTGACCCTCAATCCCCCTCATATTCCCCTTCATACCAAGCTACACCTCTGGATTCTACCAGCCTACCACATCGGTCTCTTCTTGACATTTAGAATGAGAAGGGGAAAAAAAGGTGAGGTTGCTAGAGTTCTCAGCTGAGAGCCCAATTCCCTCTCTCATTTGCTCAAGCTGGGCCAGCTGTGGCCCCCCTGGTCTGGGCTTCCCTCTGCTGGGAGCTCTACCAACAGGCCTGGGCTCACTATCACAGCCTGCCTTGGGAGCAAAGAATAGCCTCAGCATTTGAGGAGGACAGTTCAGGTGACACTGGAATATGACCAGTGGATGTAAGGTGATGAGAACAGGGACCTGCAAGGTGAGGACTTGGCTTGCCAGCACAGAAGCTTCCATGAGTGGGCTCTTTATCATTCTCCTACTTAGTCTGTTCTGCACAGAGACAAGATGATGTTTCTCCAAGTAAACAAGGTCACATGAACACAGCAGTTGGTTTTTAAAAAAAGAAAAAAGTAAAAAGAATTCTTACAACCATGGCATTCTATACTTTGGTCATGGTTTCACCAACTTTACCAGACTGCATCTTTGATCTTTTGTTCACCAAGGTGAACAGGACACGGTCTGCTTTTTAAATTTATTTTTTAATCTCATTTAAAAGAAAAAAAACTGTGAGAGGGGCACCTGAAATTCACCCCAAATGGCACTTGCATCCTTCTGGTTACACAATGTTACCCTAGAGTTTGGACTATAAGTAGACTGCCTTGCAGGGACCACTGAATAAAAGAAGAGTTGAGATGGGTGCATAGGTATTTGGTTTCAGGTGGCCACAGAAGAAACCAATCTTAGGATGGATCCTGGAGGTGCTTTGCCTTAGAATAGTAGTACTTTTAAAGTTGGAAGGTAGTGAGAATATAATCCAACTCCCTCACTCTTTACAAAGGGGGATTTACAGTGCCCTGAACCGTATGGTCCTGGAACTGTCACATTACTGTGGGAGCCAGCTGTTTAACATCTCTGCTCTTTGCTTTCCTCCCCTTGTAAGTTGAGATGATGACACTACAGAGGATTGCAATAGACTAAATTAATTGATAAATACAAAGCACCTGGATCTGCACCCAGCGCGCAGTAATTGCCCACTTATAAGGATATAGGGTGGTTATAAAGAGGGTTCTAACAATCCTCTGAGGATTGATGAAGTAATGCATACAAGGTCCTTGGAACTGTGCCTTTTCCAGAGTAATCACCGAGTAAGTGCTAGTGATTATTATAAGTGACTCACTTAAGGTCGTGTGGACAAGAGAATAGCCCACCCTTCAAGCTGCCTCCTCCTCCACAATGAATTCATGGCAAAACACCCATTTTTACTTGGAAGGGGAAAAATTAGCCTGAGAAGGAAAAATCTCATCAGAAGGTAACTAATCTGCTCTGGGGTTGTGGCTCAGTGGCAGCGTGCTTGCCTAGCATGTATAAGGCACTGGGTTCGATTCTTAGCACCGCTATGTAAATAAATAAGGGTCCGTCACTATCAAAAAAAAAAAAAAGTTAATTCTGCTGGGAAGTTCATTGACTTCAGGGTATCATCACTTTCCCTCTCAGTCTCCACTCTTCTGTACTCTGAGTCTAGGATGCCTTTTAGGTCAAACTCTGCCCTCTGCCCTTGGCTCAAAAGCCAGTCCAGCTGCTAGCTTCCACCTTCCACGTGACTGCCACACACTTTTCTGAGCTTCATGCTGCTCTCATAACCTCTCTAGTTTTTAGGCTGAACCCCCTTATTTTAATTATTACAGTTTTATAATGTACTGTTTACTAGAAGAAATCTTCTTCAATATTGTTTTTGTCAATTACGTTGGATATTCTTACCTATGTTTTGAATCTCCTTTTTCTGTTTCTTTTTGCTTTTGAAATGGTAATGTAATCTCACACTTTCAAGATCTAAAACGTGTCCAATCAATACTTCACCCACTCCCCTCTTTCTAGCCACCCAGCTCCTCTATCTGGAAGAAAACCAATGTAACCAGTATTTTTTTTTTTGAGTACTGATAATCAAATACTTGACTATATTCTTTTTTCTTCTTTGAAACATACCCTTGTCCACATATTGCTACAAACAAAAGCTAATATCTTCCTGACCTCAACTTCTTCCCAAATTGTAGGGAATTCGATTGAAGTTAAGACATTAAACATAAAAGGATATGGTAATAATTAATTTTTTCTTATACTATTTAGCCTTCCTAACTAGGAAAATAGTATATATTTTCATAAATTCTATTCTTATATATCTTGCAATAAAGTTACATAGTTTTCTTTACTTGAATTATGAATATCTTAGAGGGGTATATTCCTATGTATTTTGTATTTTCATTGTAATGGGTTATTTTTCTCCTAATATTATTTAATGTAGACTGTGTACTTTTATACTTACTTTTAAATTCCAACTTTGTTAATTGTTTTAATCATATTGTATTAATTCTTTTGTTGACTCCCTTGTGCTGCCTGATGGGTAAATTCCATGAATCTCCTTATCCTTAATCTTCATTCTAAGACCCCAAGGGGATGCTGAAACCACAGACAATACCAAACCCTACCTGTACTGTTTCTTCCTATACATAGATATCTAGAGTAAAGTTTAATTTGAAGGAGTAGACTCAGCAAGAGATTACCAATGGTAAATGATAATAACATGGAACAATTATGGCAATATCCTTTAATTAAAGTTACATAAATGTGGTCTATCCTTCTCACATGCACACACTATCTCTTTCTCCCTCTGTCTCTCTCAAATATCTTAGTATACTTTCGCCTTTTCACTTAAATGTAGCACTTGATGGCTCCTCTTTGGCATATCTGAAGTGGCAGCACCAGTACTCTTGCCCTTTGGGGCCACTATTGGGTAAAATAACACTTAATAATATAAAATTTACATTATTAAGTAAAAAAAAACATTATTTGAAAACAAGCACTGAAATACAGTGACAGTCAACCTCATAAGCAAACTGGCTTCTGAGTGACAAATGAGTAGGTAGCATATAGAGAGAGCTTGGAGACACTGGTCCGAGAGATGATCCATTACCCATGTGGGACAGAATGGAACTACAAAAAAATTTGTAATGCTACTGGAAATGGGGCATAATTTAAAACTAAAAGAAATTATTTATTTCTGGAATTTTTTATTTGATATTTTCAGACTGCTGTGTACTGTGGGGAGCTGAAACTGGATAAGGGTGAACTACTGTAAATTGTTCAAATGAGGAGGGGAAGTGCTACATAGTGGGTGAGAATCCTGGCTGCAGGTCAGATGAACTGGTTTCTAGCCCCACTCTACCACTTAATAACAGTGAAACTTCCCCCCAAAAAGTAATTAAATCCTTCTTTGCTTCAATTTCCTCATTTACCAACTTCATAAAGTTGTTCAGACAAATAAATGGCCTAAGAGAAATTGTTAGGAAAGTGACTGAAACATAAGTCACCTATAAAAATTTGCGATTACTAAGTTATGATTGCTTTGATCTTGCTTCATGATTATCATATCCCACTTCTTCTTTGCTTATCTTATAATATCACTTCAAATGTGTCATATACCTTTCATTCTACATTGTTTCACTATTAGGTATGATGTTTGCAATTAGTTTGAAATAAATATACTTAATCATATTAAAGAATATAATCTATTGCTAAAAACAGCTTTTTAGGAACAGATACCAAATAGTATAAAATGCTATTATGGTCTTTGCTCATCTCATTGTGCTTTGTCCCTCTGGTATGATATATTTTATTAATGGATACCCTAAAATCAAAGTATCTTTAGTTCTGGAATAAACTCCATTTGGCCATGTTATATTGTTCTTTTAACCCAAATGAATTTGATCCAGTAGAAGTTAATTTACAACTTAGAATTTTGTGTTTTCAGATTGAATTGGCCAATAGGTGCCTTTGTGTGTGTGTGTGTGTGTGTGTGTGTGTGTGTGTGTGTGTGTGTGTTGTCTTTACCAGTTAGGCTAACCACAGAAAATAAAGTAGAAAATTTTCATTCTTCTTCTGTGTTTCAGTCTGAGAATTATTTCTTCCTCAGTCATTTGACATTTTTCTCAACATATTAAAAGAATTCACTCTTCCCCACTGTACAACCTTTCTATCATTGTCGGTAACTGTAGCTCTTCCCCTCCATTTGTATAGCCAACTCTCCACAACTATGCTCCCATCTCTGGGTTATGTGTCAAACTCATTTTTCTACAGTGAGTGTAAACTCTAGTGTGAATCCTAGTGAGGTTGCATGAAGGGCAGGTTGGATTTTATTCTATGCCTTTTATCAAGCAACAATGAAACCAAGGTGGGTACCCAGAAATTATCCCCATGTCATGAGAAGAAATTCCATTTCAGTTGCTTGTAAGCATCTTTAGGAACCCACAATACAGTCTTCAAGGAACTACTGTCAGTCTGTGACTGTAGACAGAAAGCACACTTTGGGAGATCAGTGAAATTTTAAAGAAAATTAAGAAATCCTGTCCAAACTGAAAATGCTTCACTGATGAGAGGGAGAAAAGAGAATTCAGATAGTGAGAACACCATAGAAGTCCCTCTGACAGAACACAGCTACAGTAGAGCTTCATGGACAAGGCAAAGCTCAAGAATCATAGAATGATATAGACTTGTTCAAATTTGGGCGGTTGAGCCAGCCACCTAACTTATACTTGGTTTTGTAAAATTATTTCCAGAAGACCAAGGCACTAGGGACAGTTTTATAAGCAGCACAGAGGACGGCCCAGGAGGATGCCCTTTACTACATCCAAGGAAGACCTCTTTCTCCAATTCTTTCCCAGCCCAACAGTCATTGTTCTTGCAATGATAGGTGATTCACCATTTGGCTCTCCACCCATGTTCATTAGGTACATTGATGTTCTCATTAATCATGCATGGAAACTTAGGGGTCCACTTGCTACTCAATATTAGTGTCTCTTTGAGAACTTTCCCAGGATACATTTGGCCAGAACCTGTTAACCAGGGTAGTGGAGAGGAACACACTAGATCACAAGATATCCTTCTGCTTCTGAACATCTCTGGTTATTCAGAGTCTCATTTATTCTAGTTTGTACCCACCAGAACTAGTTTTGGATCTGTAGAAAATAATCCTAAAATCTCCTTCCCGGGTTTTCAATATGTACCTGTCACGTTCCACTGAGTCTGCTTGGCTCCAAACTACATGAACCCTGCTTCTGTATCCACCTGTCACTACCACCCCAACCCCACAGTCTCCAGTTAAAATAGCAAATATGTGACTCCAACTCTTGCCCCTTCTAAAAAGCAGAAGAGGTAGGTGGAGTCATATAGTCTACTCAGAAGTTAGAAAAGGAGATTGGAGAAAGGACGGTTGACATAACACCACTCAGTTTACTTTTCAGTATCCAAAAGCCAGCTAGGCTAGCACAATCAATTTAAGATGTATACCTCCTAATTGCCAAAGAACATTCTGACACAATGCTTCAACATCAAAAATATTTCCACAAAATTTTAGTGGTTGAGAAAACTCATTTGAGTAGAACATACAGACTAAGTGGAGCAACCAATACAGTTACCCGACTCGGAATGTTCTGTAAATTAAAGACAGTCTTTTTAAGAATTGGTGTTATTAAAGTGCATTCTATACAAAGGCATTCCAGAAGTCAGAAAATCCAGAAAGTTCTCAAAGAGACACTAATATTGAGGCATCATTACTGAAGGACAACACAGACAAACTTCCTAAAACAGAAAAGTCCATTTTCAAGGCTCCTATCTGTGCAGGAGATAGACTAAAAATGGTAAAACATCCACAGGTCAGAAGAGCACCCCCAGGAACACAGGGATGCAGAGATTCAAAGAAACAGTATCACATGATAAATCTGGTTACAGAGAAAGGCCTGTGTTGGCCAGATATTACTCCTGAGATAATAATGTTGCAAGACTCTCCTCCACTCAGGATGAAATCCCTTCTTTCCCACGCCACGTCACCAAATTTGTTTTGCCTCTTTCTTCTCTCAGTTGGTAACTGCAGGAAGTTTGGAGTTATTTTCCTTTAAAATGTTGAAACAAAAAAAACTTTTTCTCTTCTTCCCCCATGACTGACAATTTATAAGAGAATGCACACTGAGGGAATGGAGAAGAAAATGTGAAATAGCAAACTGCTTCAGTTCACCAAGTCACGACAGCCTGCTGAGAGCATCTCTTTAGTGACAAAGAAGAGACAGGTGCCTATCTATATCAAAGTAGAAATGTGGATAAGCATGTTAATTAACACACTTGGAACACATACTCAGTGCCAGGCATTGCTCTCAACACTTGGTGTGAATGAACTCTTAGCCGTCTGGACGGCTCTGTGAGGCAGGCATTATTCTTATCCCATTTGACAAGAGAAGAACAGGCATAGAAAGGTTAAGCAATTTAACTGAGATCTCACAGCTAGTGGGTAAGTGGCAGTGCCAGGATTCTACCCCTGGCAGTCAAATCCCAGAGTCTGTGTCCCTAGCATTGTTCTTTTCTTTTCTTTTAAGAGAGAGAGAGAGAGAGAGAGAGAGAGAGAGAGAGAGAGAGAGAGAATTTTTTTAATTTATTTTTTAGTTTTTCGTTGGACACAACATCTTTGTATGTAGTGCTGAGGATCGAACCCGGGCTGCACGCATGCCAGGCAAGCGCGCTACCGCTTGAGCCACATCCCCAGACCCCCTAGCATTTTTCTATTGCCCCGTATGTGTGTGTGCTGCATGTCACGTGCTGTGATAAGAGTCACAGAAGGCTAATTGTGATTCAGTGGTGGCCAACTGTATCAGTGACCTTCAACTTGTTCCTGCCTGGACAGAGAGTTCCAGACTGCCTCTTAATCCTACCTAGCAGCACAGGCACCATCCTGGCTCAAAGCCCAGGTCAAGGCCCCACACAGGCTTTCCATCACCAGTGGGTGGCAATGTTGTCACACGAAGGCATCAGGGTGCAGTGAAAGCACGGCCCCCCCCCCCGCCCTCAAGGTGGAAAGGCCTCACATTCTCATGAACAGACTACTCTGGGTGGCCCTGAGAATGCCATTTCTCCACTGCCCCCACAGCATCCAGGATAATTCTACAGGAGAAAAGAGAGATTTAAATTAGGAAAATGCACAGGAAGCCATTATTTAAGTGATTCCTCCCTATCCTGCCATATTGTTCCCAGTGTTTTAATGATAAATTAGACATTTTTCTTCCCACTAGGGCATGTCATATTGCTCTTAGGGACAGGGATTCTACCACTTTTGTTCTCACACTTTTACTAGTCTATGCTAGAAGCTGAGTAAATGGATGAATGAAAAATTGTACGTTCTTTGGAGGCACTCGGCTCTATTCCAAGGAATAACCCAAGAAAGTCGTGCATCCTCTATAGTTGCCCCAAATAAATCCAGACTTCATGGGTGACTCTAGGGTAGGTTCAGTCACCCAAGGAACCACAGAATAGAATAAACAAAAGAAAGCCTCTCAAACCATCTGGATTGGACTCTTGAAATTGCATTACCCAACCTGCCCTTACATCAACCTGGCCTTTCCACAAAAGGGTCACAACTTAAGCAGAACAAGTGTCAAGCTGACCTCTAGATAACTTGGAAATAATGGGCCTAGTAATTGATGCAGTTGAGGGCTTTCCCAAGGAATTCAACAGAACCTCAGGGCAGAGCCACTATATGAAGCTCTAAAAAAGGGGCCCACGTTGGTGTAAAATCTGAGACACTCTGAAGACCCATAGCAATGCTAACAGGCTGTCATACATCTGAAAACCCAGCATTAACACTAGGCCCTTGGGATCAGGTAGAATTTATGATACACAGAAACCAGTGAGTTTTTTGATCATGAAAAATGAAGGAAAGAGATGATTTCAAGAACGTCTATCCTCCTGTTGGTAAAATTTTATAACAATTTAAAACATTTAACCAATTTAAAAAAAAACAAACTACTAGGGTACTTTTAAGGGTCAGAATTAGAAAAACAGATTTATTCCTGGTTTGAGAAATTTGTGAAATATCAAGGACTTGTTAGGTATGTATATCCTAGGCTCTGTCTCTTCTTTAAATAGTAGCATATTACTATAAAGCTAAGAAGCCACACTCCTCATTCAATATCTAAGGAAAAAAATAACTTGGTTAACTTTGATTAATATTAACAAATGCAAATTTATCATAAAGAATTTAGAAAGTATAGAAAGTTCAAAAGAATATCCAAGATAGTCTAATTTTTGATGCATGTTCTTTCAGTCTTTTATACATCATATATATATATCATATATAATTGCTTACAAAATGTAATCTACATTTTTTCACATGTGACCTTCTTCTTATTTCTTCATGTCTCTCTCATTCTCTCCACTGTCAGTCTCTCTTCCTCTGTGTACATTCTGGAATCCCTCTCTTCACCTCTCTTCTCCCCTTCCTTTTCCCTCCCCCACCCCATCTCTCTCTCTCTCTCTCTCTCTCTCTCTTTCTCTCTCTCTCTGGTCTCGACATGTTGTCCAGGCTGGACTCTAATACATAGGCTCAGGTGATCCTCCCACCTCGGCTTCCCAAGTAGTTGGGACTGCAATGTTTCAACCCACCAGCCCTGAAATCTCTCTTTATGCCCCTCAATGTCTGTTTAGCTTTCACCCAAAGAGGCGAGAGCCATCCAAAACATGCTCCATGGAAACAAAGATAGCCATATGATGAATAGGTGACAAATGGGTAGACAGTCATTGTTTAATCACATAGATCACTTGGATATCTTAAGTGCTTCTGTGACCTTCGGTGGAAAAGATTTTTTTCCTGCCCCCACTTTTTAGATTCCATAAGAACCATCAATTGACCTTCTCTTTGAACCTGCTGTTTCTACACCACCCATTCTCATTTCTCCAGAGATTCTTTGTACCATTGTCAAGGTTAGGCCTGGTTATTTGCATTGACCACATTTTTTACCCGCTGTTTCTACACAACTTCTAGGGAAGCTCCCTCATTTCCTATTTCCTAATCACTCTGTGGTTTAGAATCATATCCAGGGATAAAAGTAGCTCTGAAGTACATTCTGTTCTGCTTCTCAGGTCTTCCTTCTCCCTCCCCTGTGCTTCGCTCTGAGTTCCTACTATGCACGCTTCCTCGGTGGTCATCTAGCCATGACCGGCCATTTTCAATGACAGGAAGTTTATTACCCCTTGCAGTGACCTGGAACATTTTTTACAAAGCTGTAACAATTAAAATACCTTTCTGTCACTCACCCACTGCTATTTCTAACTGCTGAAGTTTCACAGAACAACTTAACCACAAAGCTGATTGCATAAAAGTCCTTTGAAAAACAATCCTATTTACAATAGCATCAAAAAGAATAAAATACTTTGAAATAAGCAAGCAAGGAGGCAAAAGACATACACTGGAAACTACAAAAAAAAAATTGCTGAAAGAAATTAAAGAAGTTACCAATGAATGAAAAGAACCCTATGAAAAGAACCTGAATGAGAAGACTTAATGTATTTTTTATTAAAGCATTATAGTTGCACATAGTAGTTGGGTTCATCTCAACAAAATCATACATGCATGGAATTTAAGTTCCCATTGGCCCTCTTTTCCTTCCCCTCCTCCTTCCTCCATCCTCCTTCTTTTACTGATGTTCTTTCACTCGTCTATTTATTTCTAATTGATTCTTTCTACATATTCATAAAGATGAAATTCCCTGTGGTATATTTATATATGCACATAGCATGATTTTAGACTTAATATTGTTAAGATGTCAATACTACCCAAAGCAATCTGTACATCCAATACTATTCACAATGCCCGTCATGCATTTAAAGAAGTAAAAAAAAAGTCCACCCCAAAATTCATATAAAATCTCAAAAGACCTCAAATAGCCAAAACAATTTTACAAAAAAAAAAAGTTGGAGTACTTACACTTCTTGTTTTCAAAACTTACTGCAAAGCTATACTAATCAAAACGAGTGATACTGGCATAAGCACAGGCATACAGATCAATGGTACAGAACTGCGACCTCAGAAAGAATCCCATACATCTATGGTTAACTGCTTTTCAACAAAGGCACCAAGACCACTCAGTAGGGAAAGAATAGTCTTTTCAACATATAGTGCTTGAGCAACTAGAGAGTCACATGGAAAATAACGTACTTGGGCTCTTACCTCATACCATATTTAAAAATTAACTAAAAATGGATGGAAGACTGAAACATAAGACCTAGAATTCTTAGAAGAAAGTAGAGGGGGGCAATTAAGGAAGCTGAGGCAGGAGGATAAGTTCAACACCAGCCTCAGCAACTGAGGCCCTAAGCAACTTAGTAAGACTCTGTCTAAAAATAAAAATAAAAAAGTCTGGAGATGTGGCCCAATGGTAAAGCACCTCTAGGTTTAATCCTCAGTACCAAAAAATAAAAGAAGGAGGAGGAGGAGGAGGAGGAGAAGGAAAAGGAGGAGAAGAAGAAGAAGAAGAAGGAAGAATAGGTGGAAAGCTTTGTTGACCCTGGATTTAGCAATTATTTCTTAGATATGGCACTAAAATCATGGTTATCAAAAGAAAAAATAGTCAAACTGAACTCTATGAAAATGTAAAACTTTTGTTCACCAAAAGATAACATCAACAATGTGAAAAGACATCACAGAATGGAAGAAAATACTTGTAAATCATATATCTGATAAAGTTTTAATATCCATACATATAAAGATCTCCTATAGTCGGGCATGATGGCACATGCTTGAAACAGGCGGCTCCGGAGGCTGAGGCAGGAGGATAATAAGGTCAAAGCCAGCCTCAGCAAAATCGAGGTGCTAAGCAATTCAGTGAGCCCCTGTCTCTAAATAAAAATACAAAATAGGGCTGAGGATGGATGTGGCTCAGTGGTTGAGTGCCCCTGAGTTTAATCCCCAGTACCCCCCCCCCAAAAAAAATCTCCTATAAACTCAACAACAAAAAAACAAATAATCCAATATAAAAGTAGGCAAAGGATTTGAGCAGACATTTCTCCCAAATTTAAGGGGAGATGACCAATAACACATGAAAACATATTCTACAATCATGTATACTTCATACTCATTAAGATGACTATTATCAAAAAACAAAAGCCATATACACACATAATAAAAAATATACAGAGGTGAAGACATGAGGAAATTGGAGCCCGTGTGTACCATTGGTGAGAATATAAAGTAGTGTAGCTGCTATGAAGAACAGTATGGTGGTCCCCCCCTCCCCGAAATTAAAATGGATCATCATATGATCCAGCAATTCTCTTTCTAAGTATATACCCCAATGAATTAAAAGCAATGTCTCAAAGGGACTTGAACACCTGTGTATATGGCAGCAAATTCACAATAGCCACAAGGCAAAAATAACCCAAGTGTTCATCTGCAGATAAGTGAATAAACACCATCTGGTACATACATACAGTGGAATGTTCAGCTTTGAAAGGAACGAAAATCAATATTACAACATTCCAGTGTGGATGAACCTTGCTGACATTATGCTAAGCAAAATCAGCTAACACAAAAAGACAAATATTGATGACTCTACAAATGTAAGATACCTAGAGTAGTCAAATTCACAGACTCAGAAAGTGGAATGGTGCTTTCCAAGGGCTGCGGGCAGGAAAAAGTAAGAAGTTATTGTTTAATGGGTAGAGAGTCTTGGAGACTCTCTGGAGTCAGGTGGTTGTGATGGTCACACAACAATGTGAATGTACATAATGCCACTGAACTCAACGCTTAAAAATAACTAACGTGGCATTGCCATTTTATGCTATGCATATTTTATATACCTAAAGGCTACTATCATGACCTCACAGAATAATAATAATCTCCAGAGAAAACACATTTATTTCCTTCAACTCTTTCTCATGTCACATGAAGGAAGTTCATTCATACCTCATTGTGTTCACTCTGAATGCTCTCTAGCTACCTGTAGCCCCATTTACCCTACCGATTATAAACTGCAGTATGACACTGACTGGTATCACCTTCCTCAATGTGATACCTAGACTGTCAATAATGGAGCCAGTGTTTCTTCTAGTTTATTAAAACATCACTAATTCTTATGGAGCTAACTATCCAACTAAAACCATAAGTTCCTTTCTAATGTGCCACCACTAAAACCTCTTATTGGTTGGAACTCTCTCAGTGACTAAAAAGAAAACCAAAACATACACACAAGATCATACAAATTGACTTCAGCAAAAAAAATAATAATAATTGATTGGCACATGTAAATGTTCTAGAGATGATGCCGACGTGGGATGCAGCTTGATTCAGAAGTTTAAATTATGTCACCAGGTCTCGACTCTTTTCTTCTCTTGAGCCCTGTCTATTCATCTCCTTGTTTTAGTTTTCGTTCTTCTTAGGCAGGCTTTCCATCCATAAAATGTCACCAAGTTGGTGGAACAAAGTTAGAGTGTTGTTCCCAAAAATAAGACAAATATGTTTGCTTCTGGTGGACTCTAACTGGGTTACATCCCTGTATCAGTCTCTGCCCAAGATAATGCAAATATTGAGTGGCTTTGATTCAGGTCCCATGTTTCATCCCCTGAATCCAGTCAATCCAACTGAATTAGCCCATGGGCTGAATGTGGAACAGAGCTGGTCCCCAGAGAACAATCAGGTTCAGGTTAACAGCAGGGTGAGGGAAGCTTGAGCAACAAAACCCACAGGTTCAACCACCCTTCACTGTTTTGTGTGGACTGACATATGCTACCCTCTGCTTATCCCTATTAAATATGATCTATCTAACTACTCTGGCAAGATATTTTGTGCATCCTGATTCTGCAAGGCAGCTCCACAGTGTGATGAATTTGCCTTTGCATGTGTTATTGCAATCAGTCATATGCAGGTGGTAAGTACATTAGCATATTTTACATAAGCACATTACGTATAGACTCTGAAGACCCACAGTTCTAATGTCACCTTCAGCAGCTCCTTGGCCCACCATGACGATCTTCCTTCTGAGACGATGTTGCTAGCATCTTTGGATGTGCACATATAACCAGACACCAGGCCCATCTTTATCCTTAAGTCTGGGCCCTATTTCTTGTACCCAAAGATATTGGGAGCCATGTTAATAAAAGGTCTAGACTCCTGGGAAAGTCTTTAATAATGAGTTAATGTTCTAGGCAACATATAGATTCATTATTAGCATCATCAACAAGAAATATTTTTCTCTACATGACCCAGATTTTTCATCCTGTCTAAAAAAGAGCCCTCACCCCTCAAAAAAAAAGTAGCACTAGTAGTAGCAAAGTGCATACAGTGTTTATTAAAAGCTGGATCCTATTCTAAAAGCACATAGGATTAAATATTAACTCATTATCTTCCTCACTACACCCTGATGTGATACGGAGTCATCATCATCATCATCATCTCCATTTTAAAGATAAGAAAACTAAGACCCAGAGAGGGTAACTGGACCACATTCACACAGGTAGTCAGTACAAGCAGAACTTGTATCCAAATTGGCTCCAGAATTCTCACACTTATCACAAAAGTGGCCCTCAGCCTGAACACCCCTCACCTCCCACTTCCAGCCCCCACACAAACGTACAGGTGAGTCCACTTTTGGAAAAAAAAATACCATGGAAAAATTAGAGCACTACCACCATACTTTACAAAACAGTGAATCATTTTCAGTAACAAGTTGCTCCTGGTACAGGTTAACTGGTTAAAAATCATTAGTGAATTCTTAGAAATACTGGGACAGAAACCCAAACCAAAGGTTAGAAACCCTGCCAACTAAAGATCAATTCAAACTGAAAAGCATCTCTGGTATAATGTCCACATTAGGAGAAAAATACAACTTAAAAAAAAAAAACACCTTTAATTTCACTCCAATGTTTTCTTCAGACAATGGCTATGCTTGAGGGGAAGAACATGCCTGGGAGAGAGTGCATAGGGGAGCTCAGCATAGCTTCTCACTAGGGGTCTCCTTAATAGAAAAGCTTGCTTCCCAGACCTTCCTGTGCTCCCTGGGGTCAGGTGACCCATGATTCTATTGTCACCTTTGTAGTCATTGGTTCAATCATGCACAACAGTATAATACAGGTGGTGACTCAACTCAAAGGAGATGCATACCACCCTATTTCTTCTGGAACAAACCATCTCATGAAACTCCAGGGATGACAGGAAGGGCCTTTCATGAAGGTACAACACTCAGAGATGAAACAGGGTCCCAAGGAAATGCGCCAAAAGTGAACAGGTGAATACCAGCAGGAAGCCGTTACCTAGGTCACAGCTGAAGGAGAATGAGAAGGGATGGTTGTCATGGAGCCCAGAGAGAGCTGGCTCTGCAGAGGAAGAACTCCTGGCAGGAGGGACACTGCTACTGCGAGAGGCACTGGACTGGGCAGGGGGGAGAATTGCCCTACCTCTCTGTCTCTTCTTCCATCCCCGCCCGTCTCCCCCCAGTGCCTCCCCTGGACAAGCCAGAGTGTGAGAGGTCTGGGGATAGTCAGTCCTCGGGCTGCAGAGCCAGACAGGGAAGCATTCTGAGCGCACCTAAAAGACAGAGGATGAGACGCACAATGCCTCTCTCAAAGCTGGGTAAACTGAGTCACTGAGTAGCCAAGTAACATGCTTCAGATCAAAAATGAAACACAGAGCCAACATGAGGGCCCCCTTCCCCCTCTGGTCTTCACCGATTTTGAGAAACCCGAATGCCTGGAAAGAACCACAAAATCTCAAAGAACGTCTGATCCCTCGGTTTCCTTTCCAACACACAGTGGTGTTCCACTAGCCCACCCTCCTCCAGAAGTGGTGAAGGTGCAGTGATCAGGATGACTCAGCTGCCTGCCCAGATTCACTAGAGAGGTTTAATGAATCACTCGTGTGGGTGACGACTTAGGTGGTTATTCTTTGAACAAACTCACTCCACACACTCACGGGTGTCGGTTTGATTCATAAAGGTGACTCATCTGAAGAAGTTGACCTGACCATGGTCTATCAGGCAGCGTCTAACGGAGATGTCAATGCTCTGACCGCGGTGATCCGGGAAGACCCCTCCATCCTAGAGTGCTGTGACAGCGAAGGTGAGATCTTTACACACTTTGAATCTAGGCGGTTATGTTTCATCCTTGTGAGATGATGTTTTGAGATGATTATGATTTTTAAAATTACTTGTGACAGTACACTTTGGGACTGCAGGATGTATTTATTACCTGTGGCTATGTGCAAATACTGCAATATTTCTTTTAAAAAAAAAAGGTGTTAGGAAGCTTCAAATTCTTTTACATCATCAGTTAGAATAAAGTCAGCTCATTTTTTTTTTAATTTTTTTATTTATTTTCTTTTAGCTATCGGCAGGCACAACATCTTTGTTTGTATGTGGTGCTGAGGATTAGAACCTGGGCCGCACGCATGCAGGCGAGCGCACTACCGCTTGAGCCACATCCCCAGCCCCGAGTCCGCTCGTTTATTTCCTTTATCTTCATATGAGTGAGCAAAGCAGGGAGGCCAGGCAGTTCTAACAGGGTCATGGAGAGAGTAGGTTACCTTTCGTGGCAATGGATGTTGGAAAAGTGTAACTCTTAGAGAGCAAGGACTTGGGCTTCTGGGAAGAGGGAGTGGATGTGCTTTTCCCTCTATCCTTTCTGGTAAGTACAACTAAAGACCTTGGACGTTATAAAATTGTATAAAATCAACATAAGAAAAACTCTGGAAGATGGAGAGAAAAATGACAGACTGGCTAAGACCTTGGAGCCCAAGGAATGACACGGTGGTAAGTACTCTGGGTTTCCTTTTGCCTGGTACATTCCAGAGTTGGAGTTGAAGAAACTGGCAACCCAGAAATGTCAACAGACACAGACAAAAATGTCCCAACAAAAATTTGCATTTTCTAGCCAAACCACCAGGAAAGAAACAGCTTAGGAAGACAGAAAACTTTTCAGACAATGATGGTTCTATTCCAGCCATCACCACCCCCCCCCCACACACACACCCACTGTGACCCCAGGCAACTCCCTCTAGCAATGACCTAGTGGGGAGCCTGCACCTCCACTCCCACCTGGCATTCAGATCCCCCTTCCCTTACCTGCAGTATGATGTCAGAGGGGGGCCTTGCTGAAAGTTAGGACCTCAAACAGCACCCAGCGATAATCAAGAGTCCTCTTCAGATTTCAATGGAAGCCAAGCAGGAAATCTGGGTTTATAATCCCACTTTGCCATAATGAGATGTCACCCCCTTTTCTTCCTTTCTTTGAGCAGTGTCTAAGGAAGCCTGCTAAAATAGAGTGAATCGAGAATCACATAATATCCAATAGACCAATATATGTAAATTATTTGTCCTACGAAGAAACAGAAAGATCTCAAATCAAATGAACAATCAATAAATGCCAATGAATCAAACAATGTTAAGAGGGAACTTTATACACTAAAACAGATACATATGTTAGAAAAGAGAGGAAACCTCAATCATTAATTAATCTAAGCTCTCACCACCACAAGAGCTTAGAAAAAGAAGAGCAAAATGGTTTAAACCCAAAACAAGCAGAAGGAAAAAATAACAAAGAGAAAAGCTGAAACTGAAAACAGAGAAACAGAGAAAATCAGTAAAATAAAGGACTGATTCTTTGAAAGATAAAGTTGACAAACTTCTAGCAATACTGCCAAACAAAAAGTGGAAGAAGACACAAATTACTACCTTCAGGAATGCAAAATCAGGAGATCACTTGAAACCCTGCCAGACATCTAAATGGAAGAAGGAAATACAACAAACAACTACACACATAAACTTGGCAATTTAGTTAAATGGATCAATTCCTCCAAAAATAACAAACTGGGTAGAAAAATGAAGATTGGATTTGATTAGTGCATGTTCTATGCATGTTTGGAAATATCACACTGAGCCTCATTACTATGTACAATTAATATGTGCTAACAAAATTTTCACAATAATGCAACCAGTAGAAAATTGGTGATTTGAATATTTCTTTGTAAACTCTTTAGGAAATTGAATTTACAATTTTTAATTTCCCCAAAAAGTATATCTTTAGGCCAAGATGGTCTTACTGGAGATATCTACAAACTTCTAAAGAACACTCTGCATGAATTCTACAGAATGGCTTCCAGAAAACAGAATAAGGGAACAATACAATTTGTCAGTTATATTTATGAGCTAATATTACCTTTAAATCAAAACCAGACAAAGACTGTATTTAAAAAATTCTACAGACCAATAGTTCTCATGAATGTGAATTCAAAACTCCTTAATAAAATCAGGGTAAACCAAATTCAGTAATATATGAGAAGAATTATACACAATGATGGGAAGAGGGCAGAGTTCCTAGAGCTATAAGTCTGGCTCAATGTTTATTTATTTATTTATTTATTCTTTTTTATTGGTTGTTCAAAACATTACAAAGCTCTTGACATATCATATTTCATACATTTGATTCAAGTGGGTTATGAACTCCCATTTTTACCCTGTATACAGATTGCAGAATCACATCAGTTACACATCCACATTTTTACATATTGCCATACTCGTGTCTGTTGTATTCTGCTATCTTTCCTATCCTCTACTATCCCCCCTCCCCTCCCCTCCCATCTTCTCTCTCTACCCCATCTACTGTAATTCATTTCTCTCCCTTGATTTTTTTCCCTTTCCCCTCACATCCTCTTATATGTAATTTTGTGTAACAATGAGGGTCTCCTTCCATTTCCATGCAATTTCCCTTTTCTCTTCTTTTCCCTCCCACCTCATGTCTCTGTTTAATGTTAACCTTTTCCTCTTGCTCTTCCTCCCTGCTCTGTTCTTAGTTGCTCTCATTATATCAAAGAAGACATTTGGCATTTGTTTTTTAGGGATTGGCTAGCTTCACTTAGCATAATCTGCTCTAATGCCATTCATTTCCCTGCAAATGCCATGATTTTGTCATTTTTTAGTGCTGTGTAATGCTCCATTGTGTATAAATGCCACATTTTTTTTTTTTTATCCATTCATCTATTGAAGGGCATCTGGGTTGGTTCCACAGTCTAGCTATTGTGAATTGTGCTGCTATGAACATCGATGTGGCAGTATCCCTGTAGTACGCTCTTTTAAGGTCTTCAGGGAATAGTCCGAGAAGGGCAATAGCTGGGTCAAATGGTGGTTCCATTCCCAGCTTTCCCAGGAATCTCCATACTGCTTTCCAAGTCGCTGGCTCAGTATTTAAATGTCATCGTAATCAACCAAGTTAACCAAATAAAGAAGAAAAAGCATGTATTCACTTCCATTGATACAGAAGAAGCTTTTGACAAAACTTAGTAACATTCATAATTTAAAATCTCAGAAAAATAGGAAGAGGTGAGAACTTTCTCAATATGATAAAGATTATCTACAAAGCCAGGTGTGGTTGAATGAGACCATGAACCAGCTACTCAGGAGGCTGAGGTAGGAGGATAATGGTTTCAAAGTTAGGGTGAGAAATATAGCAAGATCTTGTCTCTTATTTAAAAAAAAAAATCTACAAAAATCCCAGAGCTAATATTTTACTTTGTGGTAAAAGTCAAATGCTTTGATCCCCAAATCAGGAACAAGGCATAAATTTTCACCTCAGGCATGAATGTCCACTTTCACCTCTCAAGTCCAGCCTAGTGCAATACAAGCATCAAAAGGCAGTCCAAAAAGTTAATGAAATGAAATGAAAGACACATACATTGAAAAGAAAAATGCAACCCTCATGTATTTGTGAGGTAATTTTTATATGTTCGTTGGTTTGTGTTTTCTCTTTTGTGAATTGCTTGTATATATATATGTGTATGTGTCTGACTTTTTCTTCTCTTAGGTTGTTGAATTGTTGACTTGTTCTTTATTAACTTTAGCAAACAATCTTTTCTTGGTTTTATAAATTAAAATATCTTCTCCCAATATGTGGCCTTTTCATTTTGTTAATGGCACCTTATATAGAAGGTACCAGAATTTTCTTATGTAGAAATTTTAAATTTGAATATAATAGAATTTAATAAAATTTCCTGGGCTGAAGCTGTGGCTCAGTGGTGGAGCACTTGCTTAGCCTGTGTGAGGCACTGGGTTTCATTCTCAGCACCACATATAAATAAATGAATAAAATAAAGGTCCATCAACGTCTAAAAAAGTATTTTCCTTGCAGTTTATGATTTTTACGTCTTCTTCAGTAAAGCCTTGCCAATCTTGAGGTTAGAAAGATAAGATTCTATATTTTCTTTTAGAAATTTGTTATATTTTGCTTTTCATATTTAGTCTCTAATCCATCTGGACTATGTTAGTATATGGTATGAAGTCTGGATTTTATTTTAACTTATCCCTCTGTATCACCAGGTGGTCAGCACCATTTATTAAATAACTTTTTTCTTTCTGATTTGTATTGTCTTTTAGTCACACACTGAGTTCCTTTGTAGGTTGGAATGTTCCTGGGCTCACTTTTCTGCTCTGTTGGTCTATTCATTGTTTCAGCAATCAAAACTTTATAATAATTCTTGTCAGTGAATAAGGCAATTTCCCTCCCTTTGTTTTACTTTTAAAGTCCTGGGGATGGGGGGGGAGGGGCTTTTGTTGTTGTTGTTGTAGTTACTTTACTCTTCGAGATAAATTTTAAGATTTTTTTTTTCAGGTTTCACAAAAGCTTTGTTGAATTTTTACTGCAGTTGCACCAAATTTATAGGTTCAGTTCCATGAAATGGATATTGAGTTTTCCCTTGGTAAACACTGTATATCTTTCCATGTTTAGTTCTTCTTTTATATCATCTAATAAGTTTAATGATTTTGTCTACACATCTTGGTCTTATTCTGTGAGATCTATTCCTAAAAATCTTATTTTTTTGGTTGCTTGCTTTGTTAGTTTTCCCATTGCTTTTGTTTATAGGAATTCCTTTAATATGTTTTTAATTTTATATACAGCATCAATGATGTACTCTCTTATTTGTTCTATTTTGAGTTTGTATGTTGTTGTTTGTGTGTGTGTGTGTGTGTGTGTGTCTGTATTTTTGTATTATCAACAAGGACAGTCAGGAATGTCAACTTAAAATAAATTTTGGAGTCCATTTGGAAATGAATCTTCCATCAATTCTCTCTAAACCTCAGCGATAACTCAGTAAGATTATCTTAAAATAAGAAATGTTCAGTAATCATTCAGCTATTCATTTGTTAACATCTTCTATGCACTAGGTGTAGTGGTTGGCTCCCAGGACATAGTGATGAGCTCAAGGGATGAGGTTCCTTCCCTTTAGAACTTACAACTCAGAGGATGATTACCCCCCAAAAATGCATACTTACAAAGTGTTAAAAGAGTTATGGAAGAAAAATAAAGCATGATAAGAGCCTGTAACTTGAGACCTAGTTGGAGGGGTTCTTTAAGGAAATTTATATTTAATCTAGGATCTCAAGATAGATAGAGCTGGGTGTGGTGGTACACACCTACAATCCCAGGGACTAGAAGGGTGAGGCAGGAGGTTCACAAGTTCAAGGCCAGTCCTGGCAACTTAGTGAGACCCTGTTGCAACAAAAAATAAAAAGGACCAGAGATGTAGCTCAGTGGCAGAAAGCCCCTGGGTTTGATCCTCAATATTTGGGATAGAAATAAACAAATAAAAACATTAGCTAGACAAGGAACGTAATTTTTTGAAAATAATATTCAGGAATTCTTTAGTTTTATATACTGACTATTTCAGATTCAAAATGCTTCAATAATTTCCTTTTCAACATGTTCTTTTTTGTCCCAGTAGTTATAACTAACACTTGTTGACAGGAACAAGGGAGGAAGGGAGGGAAGAAAGGAAGCTCACCACTATTTTAAGACACAGCATTTCGTTGCTGTTTCCACCCAGCACAGATGCCTGAAAGAGTTTGGAAGGGAGAGATTTAGGAAGAAATGGGTTGCTGGATGCAATCTTTCTGTGAGAACATCCTGGGCTATTCCTGCCCTCGGGGGTCTCTGAGGGTCAAAGCTTGCAGTTCATCCAGGGAAGAATCACAATTCACCATGAATCTTGCCAAAAGTCATCTGAACAAGTCTGAGTTGGAGGAGTGCCTGTGTCTGGTGTTTGGTTTCTTCGCTTAAAGGAATGTGACGCACCTGGATTCCACCTCACTAGCTGGCTGGTTCCAACAGCCCTGCAAAGTTCATCAAAATGTGGAATTTCATCTCTGTTTTTACTCAGGAAGAAAATATACTTAAAAATCAAATACTGTTGGCTATATTGGTTCTGAAAACAGAGAAGTATTCAGTACAAGTAGATCCTTTTAGTTAAAATTTCTATAACCTAAGGCTGAGATTCCATCACTACCTTCAATAGAAGTATACCTGGCTGAAGCTGCTTTCTACACATTTCCAGATTCTGCATTGTCCAAGCCAAGTCAGGATAAACCTGCCTATTTGATTCCAAATTATGTGGATCCCTGGAACAACAATAAGTAATTTTTCTCATTGTCCTCAAATGTTTTAATCAATTATGCAAAATTACAGAAGATTGAAAAAAAAAGTCAGAAAGAATAGTTTACATAAATGTAGCAATAATCCTCTTCATCTCTCTTCAATCCCACACAGTTCAACAGCTGGGTTTGTGTTACAAAGAGCAAAACAGAGAGGCAAATAAAATATGCTCATTAATTTCATAAGTCGGACATTTTTAAAGGACGTTGAAATGTCTCATTGCAGGATGTACACCCTTGATGCATGCGGTTTCTGGACGCCAAGTGGACACGGTGAAGCTGCTTCTGAAGATGGGAGCCAACATTAATATGCAGGATGCTTATGGCCGTACAAGTTTATGCCTGGCAACCTACCTGGTATGGACTCGAGTGGGTCAAAAGGGCTGAGGAACAGGGTGTGGATTAATGCAATAGAACTTGAAGCTTTATCTTAATCATCTTCAACGTGGATATCACCACTTTGAGTTCTTTCATGGATTTAATTCATTGAGGATCCTCCAAATGTTAAGATAAAAGGAATGTTATAGAAGTAATGTCACCGCTTGAGAACATTTCTTTCTGTTTTAACAATATCAGAATCTCTCTTGGGACATTCTGGATACTTCTAAAAACAGTGTCCATAAACAACCCGGAAAAGGTGGTATTGTTTTGAAGATCCAGTTAGCATCTGTGGGGTAGGATTAATTGAGTGGAGGCTCCAGGCTAAGGAATGTGAGAACTGGGATGAATGAGGGAGTAGCAAGCAAGGGGTGTACCAGACTTATAAGGGGCAACACAGAGTTCACAGTCAGCGCTCAAGTTAGAGGCTGTGTGATGCCAATTTGAGAGATTTCCGTTCAGCATTTCCCGACATTAGAGCAAGCTTGGTTAAGACTCAATGAAAATCTCCAAACCCTCTCCTCTCAAATCCTCCCTGTGGTTCTTCTGGGAGGCCCCAGGGCTGACCTAAGTCCATGTCAAACAAGTTCTCATCACCATGCAGGGGATATCATTCTTCTTCCTCTCGGACAAGGTACCTAGGGACCTTCATCATGACCACCATCTCCTTGCATCTGCTGCCTCTTGCACTTGCTATTGCTGCCTGTTGCTGGTGATGCTTTCCCTCTGGATGAATTCCACTGAAGGTTCCCTACTTGAAATAAAACATGTCCCTTCCCCCCAACATACACCACCCCTTCCTGCCATGATCTAGCCTAGATTGCAATGATGTGTTGCCCAATTCTCAGAGGTTTTCTTCTGCACCCAATTTTTCTATGTGCATGCCCTCTTTATCTTGGAGTCACAAACAAATCTGGGAAGATTTTTTAAAGTGAGGTCCACAGATCTGTTGTGTCCACATCCCTTGGAGTGTTTTGTCAAATGCAGTTTCCTCTGGTACAACCAAGACCTCCCTGGACTCCAGGAACAGGATTATGGTGGGGAGACAGGGTCTGCACATTGAACAACTTCCTAACAATTTTTGTGTCCTCTCAAGTTTGAAAAGCACTGCTCTGTGTGTGCTAGCTGATGTCCAATATCACAGACAGATGCATGACTGTCTCCCCAGTCCCCTCTTTTCTAGCACATTCCCTAGTACGTCTCTTACTGCAGATGTTTTTGATATTTGAACTGAGGAAAATGGAAAATTTGGGTGAAGATGTCAAGACAGGGGCAGAGGTGGTATCTACAGTTGACTGCCATTAGCCTACAGAATATTGTGGGTAAAACTGTATTTGTTTGGAAATTCTAAAATTCAAAATTTCCAATTTCTTTGGCTGAGCTGCTATGCAAGGGACTGAAGGAAGGAAGTACTACCCTAGTCAGTGAATTATGAGGGGTACTCACCCTTTAAACCTAGAAAGGTGACACCTAAGGACCTATGCATGGTCTCTGTGTGACTCCCCAGGGCATGTCCTCTCCCTGGCCCTGCTGAAAGGAGGTGCCTTGGGAGTACACCATGAAGCCCACCACCCATTCCTGGCAATGTTTCAATTCAAGTATCAAAGAGAAACTTGGCAAAGTTTCAGCTCTAAACTCAGTATACAGAATACACGTATAGGTGTGTAACCTCGGACAAACCACTTCACCTCTCTTGTGCCACTTTCCTCATTTGTAAAGTGTAGCAAAATAATAACCTAAGTTTATCAGAGCTGAAGGAGAAGGTCACATGAAATCGGCACATACTAGGTACAAAACTCATTTGTTAGTTCAGAATAGTGACAAAGGTTTCAGGTATATTCAATAGTGTTCTGATTTTTTATTTTTTTAAAGGACGAAACACACACACACACACACACACACACACACACAGTTGCAGGAAATATTGCAAAATGATTTTTTTAAAAAAACTGTTTCAAATCTTCCCCCACAAAAAGATCTGCTTTTCAAAAACTGTAAATATTAGGCAACCCTAAAATTTGTCCAGCATGCCTTTCTTTTGGATCTTCTGATCTTTTTTCCTCCTTCTAATTAGAGAACTTGATGACTTAGACATTAGCCACTAAAAACAGATTGAATGTATTAGTAAACTCTGAGTCAAAACTGACGATACCAGAAAAATGTTCGCTTCTACTTAAGATTTACATAGTATTGGTCCATTCTATAGTACCATGTTCAGTATTATAACAGGACTTTGGGTATGCTTTTGTTGACAGACATTTCCCAGACTTTTCAAAACCAAAAGGTTCTTTTCTTATCATTGTCTTCCTTCTTCTTCATGCATTCATTAATATTTTGGGTTTTTATGATTCCACTATTGTGATGTTAAGGGGGAAATTCTTCAGTTATCTTTCTCGTCTAAGAAATCTTAAAGCTGAACTACACAAGAATGAAGGAAGCCAGGAAGCTTGCTTCTGAACAAAAGAGAGAGTTGTCACATTTTTTCTTCATGATAATAGTTTCATCTACTTATTAGTCTACTTATAACCCAAGTGGTTCTAGATAAATGTAAGTCTACATACTCCTCAGCATGAAGCTAACCCTGGTTATCAAAGATTTAGCTCAGTTAAAGTAATATGGAGAGAGAGAGAGAGAGAGAGAGAGAGAGAGAGGGAGGACTAGCCTAGGATGACTCCTGAGATGGGAGAGTGAGAAAATGACCCAGCTGTGTTGGCCAAGCAGGGGACAAGCATGTGATGCAGCAATACAAGTTCTCCATCTGCACAATTAGTAGACAGCAGGGAGTTCCCACAGCGTCTTTGGGAACTCACTGGTGAGTGAAACAGAAATGAGGAGCCCTTGGCAAGTGCTGAAGAGACTCCCCTATTTAGGGATTCAGGCTGTAATCATCTGAGTCCCAGCCATTGGAGTGGGATTCGGGTTAGGCTTTTGGGCACTGAGGGGGTGAGTAGAAGAAGCAAGATGCTGTCTGTGTGGTTACTAGAAAAGGAAACTGGACTAGTGGACCAAGGCCTATTTATCAGACATAGATAGACTGGGGTGCAGAATGGAGGCTGAGACTCAAAAATGGTGTAGAAGTCCAGTTGTTAGAATTGGACCATGACCTGTAAGTCAGAGCATTGGCAAGCATGATCAGGAGTCACGTCCACAGAATGAGAGCCCCAGGCTGGCTCATTACCCTCATCACATGCTGCCTGTGGCCCTAGGAACTGGTGCAACGTGAGCATATCAGTGTAACATCGGTGAATGACTCCGGAAATGGGGAGGAGGAGGCAAAGGAGAGAGTCTAGAATCAGTCTGCATCTGATGGGGTAAAGGGCAGAAAGCTTGGGAATTTTTACTTCAAGACCTTCAGATTTCTATTGAGGTGTCTAAGTTGGAGTCGTGGTCTTTAACTACTACAAGTCAAATACACCTTTAGCCAAACCAAAGAAGGGGGGAAACGTAGAGAAAGCCTGTTGGCATATGTTATGAGAGTTTGTGTTATATAATGACGTGGTTGCTCCTGCATTTCAGGGTTGGCTGGAAGGCTGTGTGAGTCTGCTCAGAAATGGTGCCAAGCACAATATTCCAGATAAAAATGGCCGTTTGCCACTGCACGCTGCCACTGCAGAGCCAGATGTGAGGTAAGCAGCCAGGTTCAGAGGACACACAAGTTGGGAGGGATCCAACTTGCCTTAGAAACTCATCTAATCATCTAATCCCTCTATCCACTCTAACTGATAATAACAAAACCCATCCTTTTTTTTTTTTTTTTAAGTTGCAACAGACAAGGGCGCAACAAAATATACCCTGGAATAATCTTCAATTCTAATTTTATTCTTTCCCCTCCTCCTCTGTTAAAACCTTTTGTTCCTTGATTTTGATTTAAGAAGATATTGCTATTTGACATCAATAGAATTCATGTTTTTATTCATTCAAAATTAGTCAGGCAATTATTAATTGAAAAACTATTTAACTGAGCACTTATTATGGACCAAAGATGGCTCTAGTCCCTCACAGACCCATAGGAAGCAAGACAGAGTCTCTGACTTTCCAGAGCCGACAGTCTATTAAAGGAATTCATTGGCATACTGATAAACAAAGGAATGAAATAATACCTAATAATGAAAGGCATGAGATAATTTCTAATAATGACAAGTGCTTTGAAGGAAGTCAAGCAGGGTAAATGAGCTCTGACTGAGCAGAAGCTTAACGTCCAAACCGAGTCTAATGCATGTACAGCAGTTGTAAGGAAGCAATGAAGCCTGAGACAGGGAGGCCAGGGGGCTAGAAGAAAGACCAGAAGTGTGTGTTCCTGGAAGCCAGATGAAGAGACAGACTTCGAAGAAAGGGGATGATGAAAAAGGCCACATTAAGACACCAAGGAAAAAGGTTTGTCTGGACCAAAGGTAGCTTTCTCATTCCTCTGTGTCTAAATGGCCTCTGTCCCCATTCTTTTGAAAGGCCCCCACAGCCACTGGCAACAGCATTTCCTACTAGGGAATAGTAACATTGTGGGCTCTTCCTTGGCCTCTGCTGTACGAAACATGCCTCTGACAGGAATCTAGCATTCCCCAGTCCTCAGCCACAGGCCAACACCACAGCCACAGGGAGTGTATTCTGCATGCCTCATCCTCCACACCAGTGTCCAGAACCAAAACCTAAGGCTCTGCAGAGCTGCAGAGAACCAGGCCTTAACCTTCCAGGCTGAGAGACAACAAGGTTCTTCATTTCAATTACTTTAACAGGAATGTAAAAAGGGCCTGGGAATTTCCAGGACTATCCCCAAGACTTGCCTGTTATTATCTTGGACTATATCCAGAAACAACAGAAACTAGGATTTACCCCAAACCCAACAAAGCAAGGAAATTTAGAGAAGAAATAGCAAGCCCAGACAGCCAACAATCAATAAATATCCAATGTAAGGAAGGGGGTGACTCTGTTTTGATTTATTTAGGGGAAAAAGATAAAAACAAGAGGGCCTTTTTAAGACAACCCACACAAATATTTAGTCACAAAATTATATCATTTTTCCAAGCATGGTCTTTAGAAAATAAGTTTAAGATCTACCTTTTAATATAATTTTGCCTTAATTTACCGCACTTACATGCCTTTCTCAGAATTATCACTTAAAATCTACTAAAATCTATTAACTATTTCTAGAAGAAAAAAGCCTACTTAATAGTACAGCTATTGTAACAAAACCCAAAACTTCAACCTTTTAACACTATGAAAATTTATTTCTCTTCTTGGACGTGTAATGGCTCTGTGTGGATGTTCTTGGATGGTGGGTTGTTTTCCTCCACATGATCAGGGACCCAAGCCTCCCCCGTCACCTGGCTCCGCATCCTCTAAGATTACAGAATACTCTCCTCTCAGTCTTTTGTGAGTGGGAAAGAGGAGTAAGGAGAAGCCTCATTTATTGCTGCAAAACCTTTAGCTGCAAACGACACAATTCACTTCTTTTCACATTTTACTAAGAAGAACAAGCCATTCAAACGTACCTGGGTGTAATGAGCTTCAGGGAATGCAGTGCCTAGCCAGGAATTGACTTTCCATCTGTAATTCTCATCTATGAAGGGGTACATGGGTTTTGGTGACAAGTTAGCTAACTCTGCCATCACCCCATTGCACATGAGGGCTGAACTAAGCCTGGTCCGTCAAAATCATATTTGAGGTTAACTAGGCCAATCAATCAGGTTCATCCTCTGCAATCACTGCAGTAATAATCCAAGTCCACTTCCTCTTTGATGGACCTCTGTGTCTGTTTCTTACAAGGACCAAAATTGCCTCTGGAAACTCCAAGATTTACATTTATATTGCTATAACTGGGAAAGCAGAATTGCAGCTTCCCCTTCTCTTAAGATTGTATCTAATGACACAGCCACCACTCTTGGATGAATTGAAGAAAAACAAAAATTCCCCGTGTGCTGATGACATAGTTATATTGTCCTAAAGGGACACTTGGTTCTGAAAGATAAAATCCAGCTTTAGTTACGATACTACCAGCTGCCTTAACTAATAAAACCCAGAAGTTGAGATTAACTATTCCAAAACCAAAATCGTTATTTCTAATAACTGTTCTCCAAAAATTAATTGAGTTAAACTCTAACAACCCCTATAGCAAATCAACCAGTTAAATTACCTACAGAACATTTGGAAACCACCTTGCCTTAAAGGAATTACATTGCTAAAAATTAGATATTTTATGGTAGTTTTGTTGAGAAATTTTATGGTCATGGTAGGTTTTAATAACATTTGCATTAAATGTTTAAAGTAGAAAGTACCCAAGCCATCCTCTCTGCAGAGCTGGCTATAGTCACCATTTGAGTATCAGCATAAACATAGAATTGTTTTCTGAGAAAAAAAAGAAATGGTACAGGACTGGGGTTGTAGCTCAATGGAAGAGCACTTACCTAGCACGTGTGAGGCACTAGCTTCGATTCTCAGTACCACATACAAATTAAAAAAAAAAAAAAAGGTTCACCAACAACTAAAATTATATACTAAAAAATAAAAGAAGAAATGGTTCAGCTTGTAGGTACTTCATAATCCTACAACCAAAATGAGGGAGGCAGAAACCTTCCACTAGGTCAAGTGAGTCTGCATGACTTTAGGCCATCTTGGCTGACCACTTAAGTGTACAAGTCTGTTCTTAATTTATGACAATAAGGAGGAGGTAGAGAAAGATGACTGGTTAATACCATGCCATGAGCAAAATTCTAAGTGCTTTCTATATTCTTCCTCATTTGATCTTTACCACTCCTCAATGCAGTAGGAAACATTTCTATCACCATTTCATAGATGAGGAAACTGAGGCAGGCACAGGAAAGCTAATGAATTGCTCACTGCATGTGTGAAGATAACCTGCCCAATGGGTATGCTGTGCTTCTGGGACTTGTTACTATGGAACTTGTAGAATTTATTATGACCATATTTTGCTAAATAAGCACTTGGCCTTATAAGAAACAGCCTTACTGGCTCATTGTCAGGACATATTTTATTCATTAAAGCATCTAAAAAATCCTATACAAGAAACCACAAGGAAAAAATATTCTACTAAAGGAGGAATTGATGTGCTTCTCCAGAGAAATGATTTTTATTATATGGACACTGAATTATGATTGTGTTTTTTTTCTATGTTTAGAATATTGAAACTCCAATTTGAGTTTCACCCCTGGCTGTAGGACTATAGATTACGTCCTTATTCTGCCCTTGTTTTCTTTTTGTCTTCTTTTTTCGATTTTCTTGTATTACTCCATGTAACTGAAAGCCACTTAAAAGCTCGTTGGGTTGAGGTCAAGGGTGACCAGGAGTCGACATTCCTCTCTTGCCAATCATTTTATCCTGAGGGATTTAATGTATCATGGCTAAACTAGCTTTATTTCCTAGAAAGTAGGCAGAATGTAACCCTTACCTTATAGGAAACCAGGGAGAAGTAACTAAGAAAAATGTACAGAAACTGCTGAACACAGCCCCCAGTACACTGCCATGTTCAGAAAGTATTGGTGATGATGAGAAGGGTGATGATATTGATGATATGGATGACAATAATGATGATGATGATGATGATGATGATGATGATGATGATGGAAAGAAATAAATACTACAGATCATCAGTAAAGAATGGAACCCTTTTAACTGCCACTCTACCGGTTCCTACCCTGACCTTCACCTTGGACTTTCACATGGTCCACAAAAAAATATGTACCTGTACATAGATCTGTGTACGTGCAGTCCCACATCCCAGTGGTATGCACACACATCGACTGCAAAAGATGTTGGAGTATTGTCTTGCCCTGGGGACATGGACTGCTGCTACATTCCAGACCCAATGAACATTAAATTCAACCATTCAACTCCCCCAAACCTCTTTTGCTTCCTTTGTCAGTGCAGATACATCTGCATTTTCCTCCTAACAGTAAGCGTGCATGGCCTTGTACAAAGTGTTTATATTGGTTTCAAAATCTGCTGACCCTTAGAATTCCAAACAGCAAGCTCCTACTTGGCACTCGCTGGAAGTTATTCAAAGGGAAGCTTCAAACTGAAGCTGCCTATAAACAAGTCAGAGGGATACTTCAATTAGCCCTCTGCCTGTAGAGGTTCTCTGATGGAAACAACCCTGTCCTAAACCAATCAGTCCCATCCATATGCTTAGCTGAATTCCACTGCAATGAAGATTGAAGCAGATACAGGGATAAGTGGTTTACAATTATGACAAGAAGGCACATTGGGTTGATAAAAGCAAAAGAGCACAGGTTTCAGATCATAAGTCCCCTTGCTGCTTTGGACACTCTGCTTTCTCAGCAGGTCCAAGTTTTCTGCCTTTCAGCTCCCCAGGACTTTTCTTGCTCCCTTGGCCTGGACATTCAGAGGGCGCCTGTGTGAAAGAGGGGGCATGATCATTAAGACAAAGCTCCAAAGAGAACAGAGTTGTGTTTGTACAATGCTGCACATGCTAGTGTTGGAAGGCAAGCAGCAATTTCCTCTGAAAGCAGCCACAGGATTCTCTGAAGGCCTTTTTCATGGTCTCTATGGTTACCAGCAGGTTCTACCACCTCCCTCCCCCCTCCCCCAGCTCCAGCAGCTCTGCCTCTTTTCAACACTCTTGAATACAACCAGAGGGAGGAAGGAAATCATTTCCTTGGGGTCCTGTTCTCTAGTTACCAAGTGATGTGCCCTAACCTGCGGCAGACCAGACGTTTCACTATAGCATGCTCTCACATCCTGCTTCAGGGGCCGGAAGGGGAGACCACTGGCATAAAAACCATTTCCCCCAATCATCCCTGGGCTAGCTAGCACCAGGGAGCCTGAGAGGCTGGCAAAACAGAAACTTTTACAGAAGTAATTGCCCATAGGATACTTCTAACTGATACCCTTACCCCTATGAATTACCTAATGGTGACCAGGGAGGACCTAGAAAAGACAAGCTAAGAGCTTTTAAAAATAGTAATCATTATAATAGAACATACAGTGGCACGTAAAAGCTATTCTAAGTGCTTTTCATAACTTAAGTCATAGCAAATTTTTAGGCATTGATACTATTTTATAGATAAGAAAATGTAGTTTTTCTCCATTTTTGCAGATAAGAAAATGTGGGCCTTAAGAGTTTGCCCAAGGTCCTTGATGGTTGTCAGGGACTAAAGATTCTGACAGGCAGGTTAAGCTGACCCCACCTCCATGCTCTTGTCACTCACATACTGAAGATCAAGCCTGCTGTCTTAGAGATCAAGAGCAGGTGGGAGTTTGAAGTGGTGCTAATGAGAGTTATGGGCAAAACTACTCCTGGTCACCATAGCACAAAATGGGAGCTCTGGGAAAACAAGACAAAGAGGTCTGCAAGCTGTCTGGTAATTACAATTGATGCGAGCAAGTTCTTGCAGATTACCTTCATAACCCAGAATAGCAAGGAAGCACCACACCTAGCTTCTGGTTCAGGCGGGATCACCAAGGCATCCTGTGGTGGCCTTAACAAGTTATGAGGGCCTCAAGTTCTTTGCTTTCATAAAGAGAGAGAGAGAGAGAGAGAGAGAGAGAGAGAGAGAGAGAGAGAGAGAGAGACTGACTTCCTCAGTAAATTTGTGTCAAGCTTTAAAGATCAATGAGTTTTAGAGACTTGGACATCAGATGGAGCCAGGCCACACAGATTAGCATATATCAATCAGGGTCATGGCAGTGAAGACAGGGGATGTTGAAAGATGGCAACTGAGGAATGTCCAATGAAAGACTATTTAACAATAACCACAAAAGATGATAATGTAACTCCTCATTCACCTCACCTCCCCCAAAAAAGCAGGAAAATGTCTCAACCACCATGACCCAAAGGGATAAGGTAAGGCTCTAAGGGACCCTCTTAGGACCCTCTAAGGGACCCTCTTTCCCTCTCTAATATCAGGGGAAATAGGATTAGCTTTCTTTCTTTTTTTTTTTTTTTTGTATGCTTGTGAGAGGTAGGTACAGGCAACTAAGTTATTTTGGTTACTAAAATATGGGTTCAGTCATACCATACAGAATCACCAATGTGAAGTTCTGCTGCAGTTGAGTCTTTTTTTTTTTAAATTTTTTTTTATTGGTTGTTCACAACATTACAAAGCTCTTGACATATCATATTTCATACATTAGATTGAAGTGGGTTATGAACTCCCAATTTTACCCCAAATGCAGATTGCATTCTTTCCTGACCAGCAGATTTATCTATCTTTGAGTCACACCCACCCCAGGAACAAAGTAATCTGGACCAGAAAATGGAGGATCTACCCTAAAGGGACATTCAACTCTTAGAGGTGTGGCTGTGGGAGAGGACTTTGATAGTGGAAAGCAACCACTAGGGGAGTGGCTTTCTCCCCCTGCGAGTGTTTCTACTGTGAAACCCAATGGGAAGTCAGAGGTGAGAGGACCTGGTTGATGCCATCCTTCAAGGTCAGCCTCAGAACAGGTCATTGCAGAGTGGAGAATGAATTTGAGAGGCAAAAAAAGAAACATCCAGGTACAGGGTTCATCCCACAACCTTTGGAGGCCCACCCAAATATGACAAGAGATCTTGCTCTGCTCACCCTCATTCTAATCTAGAGAGAGCTTGTCACCTCAATAATATCGCTCTGTGCTGGAGGAGCCAGGAAGATCCTGTCTGGCTATGGATAAAATCAGTCTGCTTGGGATTAGTGGAGGATAACCATCCTGGACCACAGCTCATCTCCTACCTTCCCCTCCAACCTCCCCCAGTACTTCAGACCAGTGGGCCCTGAGATTAAGTAATGGCCAGAGAGAGAGAGAGAGAGAGAGAGAGAGAGAGAGAGAATGGAGATTGTTACCAGTTAAGCCCTGGTCCCCATGCATAAGCAGCCATATGGGATCATTCCACCTATGTGTGGCTCTATTCTCTACACTCCTGATGTTATGCCCTCTGTTGTACACATGAGGATACAGAAGCTCAGAGGTCACTCAACAGTGAGGCCCAGAATTAAATCTCATAGCCTCTTGGCTCCCCACAAATGACCAGGATTAGACTAGATTCCAACTATAGACTTCCTATTTCACCCCCACAACAAATAACAAGAATTCCATTCCCATTTATCACATTTACTGTGAAGGCAATATGATTAGTCCATCTTTTTTCTATTGTGAGTAGCAATTTAATAGGTAGGTCTTTAGATGTCATCTAAGATGAGAGATAATAAAAATTGGATCTAGGATGAGACTAAACTGGGCTGGGTATATAGCTCAGTTGGTAAAGTCCTTGTCTTGCATGCACAAGGCCCTGGATTTGATCCCCAGCACCAAGGAAAAGAAAAAAAAAAAAGGAAAAGATAGAAAGAGACTTAACAATTTTACTTTTCAAAAAATAATTTTTTCAAAATAACTTTGAATATCTTTTATAGGCTACCCATACATTATTCTTCATCCTCTTGATGGTGTCCATTGATTAACTCATTCAGTACCTTTCTCAAGGGTTTCCAAACTTGAATGTTCCCAGAATATTCTGAACCACTTTTTAATTTTTTTATTTTTTATTATTATTTTTTAAATTTTATTTTTTTTAAAAAGCTACACATGACATTACAATGATCTTGGCAATCTGAACCACTTTTTTAAACTGTAGAAGCTAAACTTCTCCCAGATCTAGGGGGTTAGAAACCCTGTGTATAGAGTCCAGGCATCTGTGGTTTTAAAATTTTCCCCTGGTTATTCTGAAACAGGCCAAAGCTCAAACTTCAAGGGTTAAGAGTTCCAGAAATAACACTTTCTGTTTTCCAGGCATTCTTTTGATGCTTTATGCATATTAACTCATGTACTCCTCATATTGAGCTGTAAAATTGGTATTTATTGCTCCTCATCACAGAGGAAGAAGCCTATACAAAGAAGTTAATAACTTGCCTGGAGTCACTGAGCTAAATAGTGGCAGGGTTCAGGAAGGGGCAAACTAAATGCTGACTACCTCCCAGCATAATCTATGCATCTAAAAAGCATGACATATAGGTAGCCAGGAGTGAAGAAGTTTTGAAAGTCCTGGGTGAATATACGTGAAATTAATAGAATAAGCACTGGATGGTTTGGGTTCTTGAAGTGCATGCCTAGGTGACATAAAGTGGGCCTGGGGAATAAGTTGAACCTGAAGACCCATCTTCTCCATCCCCTTTCAGGGACACCAAATGGGGAGAAGGTGGGAGAAGAAGGGGGATTTGTCTCAGGTATCTTCTTACTTACTACACTTCTTTCTCTTCTCAGATAAGTGGAAAGACCCTCATCTTCATTTGGAGATTTGCAACTGTCTATATGTCTAATGTCATGTTTTTATACCAATTCTAAGAGCCCTGTGACTCTTCTCCTGAGCCCCTTCTGTTTTTCCTTCCAGACTCTTGACAGTCCTGCTGCAGCAGTCCAATCCCAGTGAGATCAATCACCAGGACAATGAGGTGAGTCACCTTCAGGCCACAGGTGGCCCATTTGCCTGCTAGGGTGGAGGGAAGGGCTTTTCTGAACCCTGGTTCTTCCTCTCACAAAGGAGGAAATGGAGCACATTTTTGTGTTCCTACTCTGAAAGGGTAGGTGTCTCCATTGTTAATTCTCAGGAGGAAATGTGGGTGTGAGTAGTTCTAACAGGGAAGGGCTTTATTGCATTAAGTACATTAGCATTAATCATATGACTGAAATTTTGTAATTTCCCTCTGGACATTGAGAAATAAATACTGCTCTCTCTCCTGTCTTCTCGAGTCCCTGAAACATAGATGATAAATGATGGCTCCAGATGTGTTCTCTCTGAGCAAAAGAGGACCGAGAGTGAGTCATTCCAGGCTACCTACTCCAGAGGCCACATAATTAATCTCAGTGATCTTGCAAAGGCAATATCATGGAAAGCTTCCCCAAAGTGGGATGCCCGCACCCCTCTGCCCTTGAGTAAAGTTCTTAAGAGATGGTGGGTCGGACACTACATAGCTGCCCTGGAACAGCTTAGGTCTTGTTATGTATCCGTAACACTTTTAAAAAGCAGCATTGATTTTCACTAGTTGGCCCAATTTAACAAGCTTCTTAAAACCAATTTAAATACCTGGTGTTTGGTGGAATTTCTTTATAAATTTGTGCTTGGTTTGGCTGCACTTCCCCCAAGAAGTTCTGGTAGTATTAAGAAGACTTTAAAACATTAAAAATGCATTTATACAAGGTGCCACACTACATTCTTTTTCAAGAAAGCCAGCTGGCCAGACAATAGGGTGGGGGTGGAGCCCCCAAGAGTTTCCTCGTGGACTGGACCTCCATCTGTTTTGAGCCTTTTGGTGAAAGGCCTCCTCCTGACCAGCATTAATGACCACAGCAAAAAGTCCCTGCTTGCAGCCTGGGTCTGAGGTTGGACGCCTCCCTGTCTCGGATCACACAACGCTTTCACTCCCCAAATGTTCAGTGGTTTGAAGCCAAACCTCAGAGGACAGAAGATTGCACTGTTTTAAACTTCTGCTTTAAAAATGAGAACCAGGGATGAGACAGTCCCCCTGATCACTCTCTGCCCATGGTATGAAAGCAGGACACTTGAGTGGTCAGCAGATCGGGAACTTCTATATCTGAGGCCAGTTACCAAACACTTCCTCCACCTCCAATCCCGGCTGTCACCTGCCTACCATGATTCTTATTTAGGAAGGTGACCAGTCATCCATACCCTAAAGCTAAAGTCCACTTACAGACTTCCAACACTGCCCACCCCTCAGTTGAACTACGGCCCCTCAGCAAGGCACAGTTCTTATTTCTCCCCACCCTGAGAGGCTCTAGGCTGGTGAACAATGATAGCAGAAGCAGATCTCTTGAAGAATACTCATTGTAATACCTTGCAGATAAAAGGTGGTAAAGTCCTTGATTTTTCCTCATGCAAAGTGGCCTCTGTGAAAAAGACTCCTCCTGCTATTACACCAGCATTTGGACTCCCCGGGTTTTAAGCTCAGAGAGCAGCAGCCTCAAAAGAAACACTTTCTTTTCGATGTCACAGCTTCCTCTTCAGACTTTGTCACAGCAGGTCTGAAACCCGTCTAAAACCAAGTGTTAATGCTTGCCTGTGTTTTTCATAATATGTATGTATTTAATACACAGTTATCCCTCTGTATCCATGGGGGATTAGTTCCTGGACCCCCTTATGATTCCAAAACCTAAAGATGCTCAAATCCCTTATATTGAATGGTGTAGGCGGTGCAGTGGCACATAGCTATAAACCCAGCAACTCTGTAATTTGAGGCAGGAGGATTGCAAAGTGGAGGTTGCATCACAATTTTGCATCCCTTGAAATAAAAAATAAAAAGGGACTTCAGACTTACCTCAACAGTAACATGCTCCTGAATTTAATCCCAGGACCGCTAAATAAATAAATAAAGTCAAATAAAATAAATAAAAGGATGTAGTATCTATAAATAACCTATACAACCCCCCATACACTTTAAATCATCTGTTTTGAGCCTTTTGGTAAAAGGCCTTCTCCTGACCAGCATTAATGACCACAGCAAAAAGCCCCTGCTTGCAGTCTGGGTCTGAGGTTGGACGCCTCCCTGTCTCGGATCACACAACACTTTCACTCCCCTCTAGATGACTTATAAGACCTAAAACAATGTAAATGCTATGTAAATAGTTGATATACGTTTAAGGAATAATAATAAGAAAAAGTCTGTACATGTTTAGCACTGACACAATTTTGTTTCCCAAATATTTTCTAACAGCAGTTGATTGAACCCATAGATATGAAGGCCACAGATATGGAGAAAGAGATGCATGTGTACACAGACATGTACTCATATGTGTGTATATTACATATATATGCATATATATGTATATGTAGTTGCTAATATGAGCCAATTAGTACATATTTGCAAAGGTGGAAGGGGGAGATGATTAAGAAGTAGAGAGAACACAGCTCAGGCTTTTCATTACTTTCATTTCATATTTCTCTTCTCAACGTTTTGAACAAACACTCTTCTTTCCTTCCAATCAGTTTTCAATGAGCTCCAAGTACGAGGTAACTTACAAATTGTATATGGGGGGATGCAGGGATAACATTTAACATCTGTTGATAGACCCACCCTACATCTGCTAAACGCCCAGAAGCAAAAACAACAAGGCCAGAAGCAACAAGGAAGAGGGTAAGTTAGTGCTGGTGCAGCATTCCAGTTTCCTGGTGACAAGAGCACCGAGCAGTCATGGCATCTTCCAAGTTTAAAGTAGTTATTTTCCAGAAATGACTGAAGGAACACAAGCTTATCAACATAAGGGTTAAGGGCTAAATAATCAATTAGTAGAAATCTGACATGATTAACAGATTACTAGATTAAAAACTGAAATTGAAGAATGGAGAGACAAAAAGAGAAAGAAAAAAATAATTTCTGAAACCATCCTGTGACTGCTCACATAAAACGAAACTTGATGCCATTTTATTTCCGGGTAGTGAATGTCACTTTAGAGGTCGTCCTGATCTGAACTCAATGACTATTTTTTTTTCCATACCCACCCTTGCTTTTTAAAAATTTAAATATTATTACCAGTAATGCTAGAAAGTCCTTGATTACTTCTACCTGCCACCTTTGCCCTCTGGTAGGCACTGTCTGATATCTCTTTCCCAATCTTTTATATATATTTACAGAAACAATGGAGTATCGCATAAAAGATATCACACTCTCTGTTGTTCTACAACTTTGATTTTTTTTTAACTTAAGAATATATCTAGGGGCTGGGGTTATGGCTCAGCGGTAGATCACTCGCCTAGCAAGTGTGAGGCCCTGGGTTCGATCCTCAGCACCACATAAAAATAACTAAATAGAATAAAGATATTATGTCCAACTATAACTAAGAAATAAATAAATAAAAAGAATATATCTAAGTCATGAGATTGAGACATGAGGATCGCAAGTTCAAAGCCAGCCTCAGCAATGGCAAGGCGCTAAGCACCTCAGTGAGATTCTGTCTCTAAATAAAATACAAAAAAGGGCTGAAGATGTGGCTCAGTGGCCAAGTAGCCTGAGTTCAATCCCTGGTACCTCCCCCCAAAAAAGAATGTCTTAGAACTCCATCCATGTTAATAGGTAGAGCCTATTAATAGTTTTGCGGTGGTCCATACTACGAAATGCTTCTGTTTAGCCATTCCCCTGTGAATGAATATTGAGGTTGTCTCCCGTTTTTCACCATCATAAACACTATTACAGAGTTGTCTTTTAGGCATTTCCTAAAAGTATTTCTCTAGAATCGTCAGGTAGCAGAGAGTGTACGTTTCTATTTTATTACACGCTGCCTAGTATTCCCCCACACAGCTGCATCAGTTGATAGTTCGACAAGCAGTACCCTTTTCAGTTCATCACTGTGTTTTCTTGTTTACTTGCACCATCCTGGCTAAAGAGTTTGCACCTCATTTCATTGGTATAATTGTCTGTTTTATGTTTTCTTTTCAGACTTGCCTGTTCACATCCTTTGTCCATTAACCTATTGGATTATTCCTCATTTTCTTATAGATTCACAGGAGTTTGATTTTATAATCAAAATAGTAATCCTTTGCCTACAGTTGAGTTTAAAATATTTTTTCACAGTCTGTTCCTTACTTTGGAACTGTTCATAGTCTTTTCTTATAGAGAAATTTTAAAATATGATGTAATCAAAATGATCATTTTTTTTCTGTTACTGCTTTTGCTCTTGGTGTCTTTTTAAAGAATGCCTTCCCTACCCCTGAGAACTTAATTACAGTAAATGCTAAATTTTCTTTTAGTTTGTTACAAGATTTTTAAAAAATTTGTGCTTTCCTTTCCCAACGCTTTATTCTGTTCCAATGATCCGTTTGCTTTTCTTGTTTCATTAACCACATTGCTTAATTGTGAAGTGACTTCTTTAAATGCTATCCAACCACACTGCAGAGTTTAACACTGTAGGAAAGGTGGGATGGGTCAGATGGTCCTTTGTACTTTTGTTCTAATCAGGACCTCATGAGAATCATTGACACAGACGCTTGCCTGTTGCAGCTACAGTTAGCAAATCTCTAAACAACTGAAGCCTAACCTCCTCTGCTCTTATTTTAGCTTTGACAGGAAGAGTACTGCATCAAAAGAGGCTCTAAGAGTTGGGAACATAAGTCAGTGGCAGAGCACTTGCCTAGTGTATGAGCAGCCCTGAATTCAAGCCCTAATACTGGGTGACAGAGGGAGAAAAATAAAAAAAAAACTAAAGTGACTGTGAGCTGTTAGCATCTGAGTTAGAACTTTGAATGCATTTATCTAGAGAAGTGCCATTATACATAGTATTTAGAATATATTGTTGATTCCATGCACATTCTTCTGTTAGTAAATTTTTATGAGCAGCCTGACAATCCCTACTTCAATTACAACAGCACTCTGAGAAAATAAGTCCAAGTTGCAAAACCAGATGTGAGCTTTTGGACATAATCTTAGTACCAGTTCCATTTACTACATTCCTAAGATATAATCACAAGCAGACATTTTGAGCTCCAAAGGCAAAATCAGGAGAAAGAGACCCTGACTCTAAATATATTCTCACTTTAGCAAAAGGTAAAATAATAAAGCAAATGTTTTTAAATGCACCCAAATTTTTATCCTAAAACTGAATGTCTCTTTTAAAAAGTAGAATAAGGTCAGTATGACTTAGGACTTCCCGCTCTCCCCCGCCCCAACCCCATGAATGTCTAGAGGCAGACCACTGATTTCCCATCTTTGTATCCCTAGAATCTAGTTTGGTAACTTACACATGGTGAGACTCAAAAAATATTATACATTTATATATATATGGATGGATGGATAGATAAATAGATAGATTTAATCCTGGGATTAAATTCAAGAAAAATCCATGTTATTTTGTTTTATGACCCTTTCTCCTTTTGTTTTATCGACTCAACTTAATTACCCATTTTATCTACCAGACCTAACTCCAGATCAAATAATGTTAGTTATTTCCAAAATCTACTCCCCCAAAATAAGATTTTATGTCATTTTAAAAAATATTTATTTTTTAGTTGTAGGTGGACACAATATTGTTATTTCATTTTTATGTGATGCTTAGGATTGAACCCAGTGCCTCACATGTGCTAGGTAACCACTCTACCACTGAGCCACAGCCCCATCCCCAAGATTTTATATTATTTATGGTCTTTGAAAAAAATGTCCTGCAAACTGTCATGTGTTGTTGAAGCCTAGGGACCCAGTCTCTGATATTCTTCAGAAACTGTCTAAAATTACATTAAAGAAATATATAGGATCACAAAGATCACTTATACTAAAATAGAGTCATTAAAATGTTTTAAAGCATAGCCAGGCACAGTGGCACACATCTTTAATCCCAGTGGCTCAATAGGCTGAGGCAGGAGGATCCTGAGTTCAAAGTCAGACTTAGGAATTTAGCAAGATCCTGAGCAACTCAATGAGACCCTGTCTCTAAATAATGAACAAAAGTAAAGGGCAGGACTGGGGATGTGGCTCTGTGGTTGAGGGTCCCTGGATTCAATCCCAGTACCAAATAGATATATTCTAAAGCACAAATTTATTTTAATAAATATAATTGATGCACTTTTAAATTTACATCATTCATTCCACTTTTCTGAGGAAGGTTTTCTATAATTTTTGTGGGGAATGGTCATCAGTGGCTAGGGGATTATTAGTATATGAATTTTTTATGTCAACCAGAACCAACAAGGTTGTGAAATTCTAGATCCTTCAGAGGATGTGGAATGGTTTTGCTGAACCCTCGGCCACCTGCTATAATTCTGTCCCCTGGTGCACCAAGACAGGTGGGTACCCAACACCCAAGCCTAGCAAAGTTTCTCTGTGCCTTTTGGGGCTGGCTGGAGTTGGGTTAAAGCGTAGTTCTGAAACATGAAACCTGCTAAACATTAAATCAGATTTCTGACTCAGAAAATAGAAAAGTTGTGGTGGTTTGCAGGGGGGGGATGAATATTCTGAGAAGCTGATAAAACTTGTAAGCTCATAACTGAAATTGTAGTGGCTCAGGCTTGGGGCACAGAATCACTCATTTGAGCAAGAACGCTGTTCCAGAGCAACCTTACTGTGCACCCAACAGTTACAAGGTGCAATTAGTCTTCTCAGCGATCTAAAAACAGATCCTAAGTCAACTGAAGTTTAGCACTTCCCTTCAAAACATTCAGTTATATTCATAACTGAATGAGAATTATGCTTCACTCTGAGCCAATGCTTTTTATTTTTTAAAAGAAATGGGACTTTGCTGTCAAAGTCCCAAGGCCATCTGGGTGTTGTTGCAACATATCTGCAAGTGACTCCTAGATTTTCAACTCCTAGTTGCTTTCAAGGTCCAATTGAGTCTCCAGTGAAGCTCTAGGGACCTGGTAGGAAAGGTCTCCACAGTTTAAACACAGGGGGCTGTCTTTCTCGCATCCAACAGACTGATTTTGTTCTCCCATATGTTCAAGAAACCTTGATAATGTGCAATTCACTAGTTATTTCTAGTGAACATTTCTTGAACACCTAGTGTATGCTCAGTGCCAGGGACATTCCAGGGTGAATACACCACAACATCTGCCTTGACCTGTGTCAGAGCTTCATTGTGATTTCTGTCATTGCTGACTGATGGCACCAGTCACCAAGCCTGAAGTCCACCTTGAAAATGGTCAACAACTACAATGCCTATAGCATCAATAGAAGCTGAAGAAAGGAGAAGGAGGCAGTTGTAGGAAACTGTTCCTAAAGAAAGAGTGTTGTGCAATACCAACCGCTGCCCATGAGCTGATTTTGAAAGTTTTGGTTTTCATATTATTAACTCTAAGAGGATTTATTTTTATTTCTCATTACTCAACTGAAAAAAAAAATAGGCAACAGCAGGAAATTTCTCTTGGGTGAATGTTCACAAATTGTTTATATTGTGATAGCATTTAGAGAAGTAGTAAAGTAATTCAAGTCTCAATATGGGACCATTTAAAGGACTGCCATTCATTTCTAAAGGCACTGGAATTCAGCTCCTGATTCAAAATCACAAAGAAAAGAATTTTCTAGCACCTGAGCTTATTTCCAAAGAATATCAGGGTAAGGTGTAGAAAGAACATTTTTCTCCAGAGTCGGAGAACCCTGAATTTGAATCTCAGACCTACTCTGTACTTGATCAGGGCCTTAAGCAAGTTAGTTACTGTTCCAATTTCCTAATATGTGAAATGGGTCTAAAAATACCCATCTTTATATAGGATCATTGGAAAGATTCAATGAGATAGATTGATATGATATGAAGATACGAAGTTCTTGGCACCACGTGGGTGTATCAAAAATAGCAGTAGTTTTGTCATCCCATTCCTTTACCAAGACATGCAAGAAAATTGGTATTTGAAGGAGTTTTGTTGTTGCTTTAAGAGAATAACTCTGAAAAGTCTGGCAATTGTGTTTAGGTGACTACATAATTACAATTTAATTCACAACTACATTTTCTTACTGAATTCTCACATCCCTGAGTCGTGTTTCTGAATATAGTCATTGCTGTCTATCTCATCTTTGACAGCAGGACAAAGGACAAGATTACTTGTCAAAAAAAATTCTACTATCAACTGATAAGTTGGTATCAATGATCATATTTGACTAATTCTTTTGCTGTAAAAAACGCAAAGCCAAATTTTATAGAAGCAAGAAATCCAATCACTAAGAGTGAGAAGTTATTCATCCATTTAATAAGTAGTATTTACAGCTTCTACAATGTGCCTGCCACTATTCTAGACTTTAGGGATTTAGACAGTCCGACAAGGGCCCAGATCTCATGACTTGAAAATTGACTCAGTCTTTAGTCCTGAATATTGTTGGCACTTAGTGATGAATCCAATGACTCTGAAGCAAATGGAATTTAGAACTGAGAAAGGAGTGAGCCATGCAAAATAAAAATAAAAAATCTGATTCTCTCAAGTTTAAATTCCAATGGGTCCAGTTGAAAATGAAGAGGACCTATTAAAATGCACTGAGCTACTCAGCATTCCCCAAGTAAAACTTCAGCTGTTGGAATAAGAGCAAGACTTTCCACAGCATTCTTTTCCACAAGGAACCAATTTTTTGAAAAAGCCTCAAGAATATCTCTAGAGGCTCAGTATTATATGACATTTGAAACTTGAAACCTGAAAGTGTACTATAATTTAAGGATTTAAAATATGGAACTAGTTGAGGGGATTTAGCATTCTAATCCCAGGGCCCCACAAACCTCAAACCCAACATTCAGTTCCGTGCCTACTTGCAGACTTGGGAACTTCTCTAGAGTTCAGTTTCCTCTTCTATAAAATGAGGACAATTGCACCTGTCAGAGTTGACTGTCTGCAATAGCAAACCAAAATCTCAGTGGCCTGACACAAGAAAAACTTATTTCTTGCCTACATTATGGTCCAAAACTAGTTGGCAGGATGAACTGGTTTGCCCTCATCAGTCAGGACTCAGATTTTTCAGTTACATAGTTCCATCATCTTCTAGGACCTTGTCTTTTCTCTGAATTCAGTTGTTGGATGAATAAAGAGAGAAGGTAGAGAGGAATACATGGTCTCTTTTCTGGGCCAGGCTGTAGGGTTTTTCCTCCCTTCTGTCTACATTTGAAAAATCAGGACTCAGTCACCTGACGACTACACCTGTCTGCAGGAACTTTGGAATGTAGTCTGACTATGTGCCTTGGAAGAAGAAATAGAATTTGGTGAACACAGAGTAGACCTCAACACAACAGAGAGGTGGTTTGGAGGATTAAGTAAGATTATATATAAAAGAACTCAGAAAGGTCTCTTGGTCAATAAGTACTAACTCTGGACTGTTATTACTGCATTCCTAACTAGGCAAGGTCTGTCTTCTCCACTCAGCTTATACTGGATGGAGCAGAGAAGGCCAAGGCAATGTCTCGTATCTGCAGGGATGACTATAAGGAAAAAAACAAAAAAGAAAGAGAGAGACCTTTAAAGGTGTTCATGCCCTTTGCCTCCTTTAAAGGCATCTTATTCCCAATTCATTTTGGATGCATTTTATGTAATAGAGAAGCGTGGGCAAGGAGAAATGGCTGTCTTTCAGAGTATACTTCCAAATCATACCAGTTCTTTGGGGCCATAATTTTCCAGCATAAACTCATTACTATTAAGTTATTCCTTACCTATATGAAATTCTGAAAGAAGCTGAGGTTCACCAGATTGACTCTCCCAGCTTCCATAGTTTCTTTGCAACAGTATAAATAGGATCATACCAACATCTGCTATATCCTCCACTGTCTTTCCATTGAATTTAGAATTAAATCCAAATGGTTTATACAGCATCAGTATCTACCCTCCAAATTTCCCAGAATCAGCCCCTGCCTCCCTCTCCAACTTCATCTTGTTTTATTCTGTCTCCTGCTCCATGCATGCATTCATTCAACAGCTATGCACACAGTCTCTATTCTAAGCTCTGCAAACACAGCAGTCAGAAACATCCCTGCCCTTGTGCTGGGGGTTTGCATTCTAACATGATTCAGTCTTAGGGGACTTCCTTAAACATACTCTCTTCCTCTGTGGCTTGGTGCTAGATGTCTTCTCCCCTCAATTCTTTTTATGTAAGTCTATTTAGAACAAGCCTGATCCCTTGGCTTACTCTCTAACACAGAACCTTGTGCACATACTTAACAGCATTTACCAATCTACAAAATCCTCTGGCTTGTTTGCATGCATTTATTGTCTTTCTTTACCACCGTGCAACACCCATGAGGGAAAGGTCTTGTTTATCTTACTCACTTTTGTATCCTCAATACCTATTTGCCCGGCAAAAAAACAGAAGCTCAACAAATATCTGTTGGGTGAATTATTTAACCAATGAATGAACAAGCAGTAACCAGCCCAACTGCCCAGTTCAGGGAGAAAGCACCAGCCCTGATTTCCTTCCTGGGAGCCTGAGCTCATCTGTGTCCCTCTGATTGTTGTTTTGCAGGGAATGACGCCACTCCACTGGGCAGCTTTCCACAACCGACCTCAACACACCCAAATGCTGTTAAAGAAGGGGGCAGACCCCACCCTTGTGGATAAGGACTTCAAAACAGCTCTCCACTGGGCAGTTCAGGTGAGAGATTGACCAGTAGGCCCATCTCTAGTTTATATGTATAAAATAATATTAAAGATTTTCTAAGCAGGTCGAACGTGAAGGATGGAATTATCACAGGCACAAGGCCTGGTGTGGATATGACAGAGCAAGTAGGATGTACTCTGTCCTTCTCCGCTTCTTTTAAATCCAGAGAGGCAACAAATCTGTCACTTTAGAGCCTCTGCCTTGCTGTCTGTCTGTCTGCCGGCTCCCCACCCCCCTGCCCCGTCATACACAAACACACACACACACACACACACATACACACCCCACCCTCTCTTTCTTCATCTCAGTGCTTGCTGCTGGCTTAACAGTAACCTTCAAAGGATTACTGGGACAACCCCTTCAGTGTCTTTGAATCATGACTCCGACTCTCTTTCTTCTATTAGAGTCCTGCACAGAGGCCTCATTGCAGGTGATCCTAAACTCTATTCTGAACAGTGAAAATAGTGGCCCTTGATCACAGAAGGGGGTCAATGCCAAAACACAGAACCAAATGTAAAAAGACAGAAATCAGAGTAGACCTGCAAAGTCTTGAGTCCAAAGAGGGTAAAACAGAATGAGGGAAAGAATGGCAGCTAATGTGTACAGCAGTGCCTTCCATTTTCAAGGGGAATGATTACCTGGTGTAATAAATTAACCAAGAAGTTATCTGTTCCCTCCTTCAAGGAGCACAGAGTGCAGTCCTATGCTTCCTTTAACAGACGTGTGAGACCACTCTGTCTCTGGATGCGTAAACACAGACTTCCCTGCTGTTATTTCCATTGACCCAGTAAAAGCACCCTTTCAAAACTGCTGCCAGCATCCTTGTGAGAGTCGTTTCTGTGGTCCTGACTCTGGTTTCACTCATTGTTTTCATATGCCAAGCGCAGCAGAGGTTGGCACCTGGGACTTTCAGGACTGACACATGTGCCTGGTTAAGGGGAAACAGAAGTGATTTGGAAACTGCTGTTTTTGTCCCTCCAAACTTGGCTTCAGTTACTCTGCACCAGAGCCAACCTCAGGCTAAATTGCAAAGTGAGCAAGACTTGTTTTTGTCATTTCCACCTGCCCTTAGCACCCTCCCACATACTTTCAGTATCTAATCACCCCCCAGGCCCGCCCTCCCTGCCAGTCTGTGCCCAGGGTCCCCAGAGCTGGCGTCTAGCTAATCACAGGCCACCACTGTAGCAGTGGCCTCAGAACCTGGCTGACTCTCAAAAAAGTGCCCCATGATGTTGGTTCTCAGCTAAGGTGAAAGTGGCATCAGGATCAAGCATTTTCTGTATGGTCACCCTCAATACCTCTGCATTCTGATTCCATAGTTCTGGCATGTATGTGCATTTTGGAAAATTTCCCCCAGGTAATTCTGACTGACAGACCTCTCCCTCCCTCTCCTCCAGCCCCAATTTAGAGCTGCTGTCCTAGACCTGGCCTTGCAAGGAAATCACTAACAGTACTTGTGACATTACAGATTCCCCGACCCCAACTCCAGACCTTTTGAGTCTAATTCTGTGGGGATAGGACCACTGTTCTGATCCTCTGAAAACCAGTTTTGCAAAACTAAAAGGACAGCATATTCAATTCAGAAGATATGAGTTTGTATTGACAGACTTGGGTTTAATCTGAGGAGAGTCACCAATGCCTGCTTGGCTTAACTATCTAGGTATCTTTGGGGGGTATGAATGAGGCCAGGCATATGGAAGTGATATGGAATGTGATATGGAATTGGAAGAGCTAATTATTTTATTCCTGATTTCTTCCCTAAAATTGTGGTTGTCGTACCCATGCCTTCATATCCTGTCTCTCTACTAAATGATACATCTTTCAACCTGCTACTTTCATTAGAAGTCACCTGAACAGCTTTTAAACAAGACTGGTGCTCAGGACCCAAATATTTAAGATTCTCATTCAGTTGTTCTGAGGGAGAGCTCAGGCATCAATATTTTTTAGAGCTCTCTCCTCTGAAAATTATAATGTATAGCTAGGATTGAGAACGACTATGACAAATGAATCAAATTAATACCTTATCCACTTCTAACCATGATGTTTACAATTTGTCCATGAGTGTATAAACGTAATACCGCCCTCATTTATTTATTCAATCACTTAATAAATATTTCTTGAGCATCTACTGTGTTTCTGGCACTGGTGGTGAAATTATTAACAAGACAGGTACCTTTCTGTACTTCCACAATTGTATGCAATATCGTATGTGTAGTTGTGTGAGTATGTTTGCGTTCATTTTAATGAGGAAGGAGTCCACTCCTTTTTTTTTTTTTTTTTTCAGTTACTCAGTGAGAATCAGTGACTATCCCTGAAAGGTTAAGGATCATGGCTTTGCTCCACCCTCTTTGCTCCCTTCTCTGTGGTTAGCAGTGAAATTCAGAAGCATTCATTCTGCTCTTCACATGGCAAAGACAAAGGGTAATTCCAAATGTCAGTTGAAATCATGATTACACTCGCTTTCTTTAGACTTCTTGTTCATTTATAACACAGGACAGCATTGTACTCCTTACAGTTTTTCCACATGAATGATTCTATTTCCCATTGTCATTTATTCCTTTTGATGAACTTCCTGTTTTTCTGTTGAACTATATAATGAGATCCTATTTAAAGCTATAGTACCTTGAAATAATAAAGCCTTTGTATTTAGCCCAGTTAACCAAAGCAGTAAATCATTAAAACATCAGGTTCAGAAATATGCTGGTTAGACTTCTTGCTCCCGTGTCTTAGGTCCCTTGGTAGCTGGTGATCCCCTTCAAGAGGCCCATCACTGTCTTTCTCACTCCCCTAACTGCTGAGAAGATGCCACTGCTTGACTGTACCTGGGCTAACAATGACCAGGGTTACATCCTCCCCATGACAATCACCCCAAATGGCATCTAGTTCCTTAGGGATATGTCCCTTATCTACCTATGATGACACCAACTTATCAGGAGTCTAGCCTGGTATCTCCCTGCCTCATCTCCCTTTCATTCCTTAACTAGACATAAGTTTATTCCTGAGTTCCTTTCCCACTGTTCCTAGGAGAGCTTATCAGCTCCTGTGGCATCAACTACCATACAGTTCTGAAGAGTCTCAGACAATAACTCCAGCTATGACCTCTCCTAACCAGAGACCCACATTTCCAGCTCTCCTGAGCATCTCCCCACAATTTCCCAGATACTTCAAACTCAATATAGTCAAACTGAATCTTTAATCCTACCTTCCTGTCACACATCTTCATCCTCCCAGTAGCCCAAGCTGAAGACCTCTATATACTATATATACGAATACCATTTCCTTATCACCCTTCACATCCAGTTGGTTATCAAAACCTCTCAATTCTATCTCCCCTCAACTTTTCCCCCTCCTTTCTATCCTCACTGTTCAGGTCAAGGTCCCAGTAGGAAAGAGATGGAACACTCAGATGTGGATCATTGAGGAGAGCATCATGAAGAGACTATTGGCACATAAAATATGAGCAGGTTGTCATTAGTTCATATGGGCCTAAAGAGCATGGAAAAGAGGGATTGGCTATGAAGACTTTTTATTTTTATTTTTAGGGGATTAATTTGACTCACAGTTTCAGAGGTTCAGTCAATGGTGGGCCAACTCCACCATCTGAGGTGAGGTGAGGCAGAACATTAGGGTAGAGGGCATGGCAGAGGAAAGCAGCTCAAGACATAGCAACAGGAAGTAGAGAGAGGACTCCACTCACCTGGGAAAAAATATTAACCCAAAGGCACGTCCCCAGTAACCTGCTTCTTCCAGTCACACCCCACCTGCCTACAGTTACCACCAGTTAATCTGTATGAGTGGATTAATCTACTGATTGGGTGACAGCTCTCATAATCTAATCATTTCACTTGTAAACATTCTTGCATTGCCTCATGCATGAGCTTTTGGAGTCACCTCATATCTAAACCATAATATTTTGCCCCTATACTCCCAAAACTCATGCCCATCTCACAATGCAAAATACATTTAATAAATTTCTAAGCGGTCCCAAAGTATTAATAGTTTCAGCATTAGCCCAAAGTTAAAAGTCTAAAATCTCATCGGAGATTCAAAACAAACTCTTCAACCGTGAGTCAAGATCAAAAGCAAGTTACATATATCCAATCTATTATGGCACAGACTAAACATTTCCTTTCCACAAGGAAAAACAGCAGCATAAAAGAAGGGATGGAATCAAAGCAAGAACAAAATTCCACAGAGCAAATAAGTCTTGTAGTTCCACATCTGGCATCTGGAGCACACGGCATTGTTACCTCAAAAGGGTAGCTCACCCCTGTGGCCTTGCTGACTTTAGCCCATATGGCCTCTTTCTTGGCCTGTCTCTGTTCAATTCCTGCAGCTTTCTATGGTAGACATTCCATGTTACTGGCATCTCTTAATTTCAGGGGTCTCTACTGCATCTTAGGTTTCCTTCGTACATCTTGACACATTGCCCTCACAGGGGTTATTGGCAGAGATTATTCTTCACATCCAGTTGGTTATCAGAACCTCTCAATTCTACCTCCTCTCAAGTCTCTCCCCTCCTTTCTATCCTCACTGTTCAGGTCAAGGTCCCAGTAAGAAAGAGATGGAACGTCAACTCTGCTCCACTTTTCCTGCCTCTCATGCTTTCCTTTGAAACCTTGGTGGAAACCTCCATGACCCCATGACTTTAGGATTCCTGAATTTCTGTAGAACCTACATCATGTGATTTCACAAGCCAAGGTCTTGTGCAATCTTGAGCAGTATCCGAGCATCCTGGGGCCACAACTGCAGCAACCTCTGAGTGCCGGGTGACTAAGCATAAGGAAACAAATCCTTGCACCACTCCCTCTTTCCATGGTACCCCCATGGTCTTTCTCAAAGGAATTTTTACTTTTACACCCTTGAGCCTGAGTAGATTTGGTATTGCCAATTTCTGAGATTCCCTCAAGCCATCTTTCTTATTGTTTCTGAGTAAAATACTTAGTATTTCTTTATAGGCTGTAATCTCTTTAATAACCACAGCTCCTTAGCCCCAGTTTTACTTGCACTTTTCTGGCCAGACTGCAAGTCTTTCAAATCTTTCTGCCTCTTATTATCACAGTAAACTTTGCAAAAAGTCACCAGCAATATCCATGCCACCCTCAAATGATGTGCTGCCTTGAGATTTCCTCTGACAGTTTAATTAGTCCATCACCTTTAAATTCAGCCCCACAGAAATTCTCAGGACATGAAAAATAGGCAGTTTCTTTATCAAAATGAAACATGAATGGCCTCTAGTCTAATTTTCAGGAAAGTCCTCCTTCTCCTCTGAAACCTCATGAACACAGTCTTTACTATCCCTAGTTCTATAGGCATTCTGGTGTTTTGAGCTTTCATCAGAATTGATCATTAAGCTCCACTTAGAATATTTTAAAGATTTTCCAGCTTGCATCTCTAAAAACATCTCTAAACTTTTCAAAAATTCTTCCCTCTCTTAAACTAGCTCCAAAGTCTTTTGAACCACATGGTCAAGTTAGTCACAGCAATTAACCTTAGTCCCAATTTCTGTTTTAGTTAGCTTTTTATCACTATGACCAAGAGACTGACAAGGACAACTTAGAGGAGGAAAAGGTTTATTTTGGCTCATGGTTTCAGAGTTTCAGTCCATGGATGACTGACTCCATAGCTCTAGGCCCAAGGTGAGGCAGAACATTGTGGCAGAAGGAAGTGGTGGAGAGAAGCAGCTCAGAACATGGCAACCAGGATACCAAGAGTGTCTACAAAGTCTCATTCTATTTTGGGCTGCTTTAACAGAATACCAGACAATGGGTAACTTATTTTTAAAGGAATTATTTCTCACAGTTCTCAAGACTCAGAAGTCCAACATCAAGAAACCTGCATCTTGTGAAGGCCTTAATGCTGAATTATTCCATGGCAGAAGGCAGAAGGACAAGAGAATATACATGAGAGAGCAGATGGAGGGAGTTGAGCTCATTCTTTATAAGGATGTCATTCCCACCACGATGAGACTATTCCTGAGATAGCAGCATTAATCTATTTATGAGAGCAGAGCCCTCATGACCTAATCATCAATCTACTTCTCAATATTGTTGCATTGAGGATTATGTTTATGTTTTTTTTTTTTCTTTTTGGTACTGGGGATTGAACCCAGAAGGATTCACTTAACTACTGAGCCACATCCCCAGACCTTTTTATATTTTTATTTAGAGCAAGGTCTCACTAAATTGCTGAGGCTGGCTTTGAAATGGAATTGCATTTTCTGGAATTACAGGCATGTGTCACTCTGCCCAACCTGAGATTATGTTTCTAACACATGAACCTTAAGGGATACATTCAAATCATAGCTCTAAGACATAACAAAAGCTATAGCTATAATAATGCACCTTAACAGAAACTGTAGCCCTTGGTAGAACAACAAAACTAGTTTAGCAGGAAGAGAATTGAGGGATAAATACTCCAATCTCTCTTTCCTCCTACACCCACCTTCAGTCAATGCCACCCACTTGCCAAATCCAACCAGACGCCAAAGGCCAAGGAGACATTCTGATGCAATTCACAGATACTGGACGGTGGACCCAAATGAGAAAAGAATATATGGAAACAATTTAGCACACTTCCATAGACCACGCTTGTACCTTCTCTCTTCTGAACAGTTACAATAACTGGTATTCCTACTTTCATCACATCCCTTCTCTATATATTCTTATATTGTTATTGAATGTTTTCCAATTAACCAAAAAGACACCAATATAACTGTTAGTTTAGAAAAACAGTTATGATGACTGTTGGTCATTGGCTCAAAAATCCTCACTGAATTAATTTTGTAGTAAAGGGCAAACTCCTTAAGTCAGTACTTAACTGCTATAAACAACACCTCCACACTCTACCTCAGCCACCCACAAACCCTCCTTTTCATTCTATATAGTCTTATCCAATCACACTGAGTTATCATTAACCCCCCAGTCCATCATAGAGATCCTTTCTATCTCCCCTCCCCCAATTATTCTCTTTTCTTTGGGTGAAGTGCTTCTTTCTTTTTACATTCCTCACATCATCTCTTCTACCTGTAGAATTACAGAATTTCTGCTCACTCTTTATTATTCCTCAAAGCCCAACTAAATGTCATTTTCTCTGTAAAGTTTCCTATCAGAGTTTTCCCATCCATGTTGTCTGACCAGCACTGTCTGGCACCTAGGGCTTGTGTTGCACTTAGGGAGGGATCTGTGTCTTCCCTTTTAGACCTTGTGCCTAAGAGCCCTGTGCCTTATTCATCTAACTGCCACTCAAGACCCAAAGCAGAGCTTTCTGAAGCTTAAGTCTCCAAAGATGTATTCACTGAATTCAGTCCCAAGAACAAATCCATGTCAAACTAGTGGGTTAATGGTTCATTGGGTTATATGTGTGGATATAATTTTAATTTAAAGATTATTTAAATTTTAATTATTTAAAGGTTATTTAAACTTAAAAAATTATTTTTAGAGGAGTTTTAGATTTGCAAAACTTGAGAAGAATGTACAGAGCAATTCTTCATATCCCCTGTACCCCATATGATATGCACAGCCTCATCCATTATAATATCTCTTACTAGAGTGGCATATTTGTTACAATTGATCAACCTATATTAGCACCCCAAATCCATAGTTTACATAAGGGTTCATTCTTGGCACACAGCCACCATTATAATACCATATACTGTAGTTTCACTGTCCTAAAAATTCTCTGCACTTTCTTTATTCTTCCCACTGTCTCCCCCAAGCCCTGATCTCCATATTTTTATTTTTTCATTTATGTTTCCTCCATGTCTTTTCATTTATTGTAGTGCCAACTAATATTCCATTGTCTGGATGTATCACAGTTTATTTGCCTGTTTAAAGACATCCTGGTTGCTTCCAAGTTTTGCCATTTATGAATAATGCATCTATAAATATTCATGTTCTGGTTATTTTTTAATATTTATTTTTTAGTTATAGATGGATGCAATATCTTTATTTTATTTTTATGAGGTGCTGAGGATCGAACTCAGTGCCTCACACATAGTAGGCGAGCGCTCTACCCCTGAGCCACAACCCCAGCCCGTGCTGGTTCTTATATAGACATAAGTTTTCAACTTCATTGGGTAAATACCCAGAAGCAAAATTGTTGAATTATAGGATAAGAGTATGTTTATTTTTGTAAGAAACCAATAAACTCTCTTCCAAAGTAACTGTACCATTTTACAGTCTCTCTAGCATTTTACATACCCTGTTGCTCCACACCCTTGCCAGAATTTGATGTTGGTGTTCTGGATTTTGATCATTCTTATAGGTGTGTAGTGGTATTTTTGTTTTAATTTGCATTTCCCTGAAGACTTCTGATTTGGAGCATCTTTTTATATATTTGTTTGACATTTGTATATCTTCTTCAGCGAGGTGTCTATTAAGGACTTTGGTGCATTCTAATTGCATTATTTGTTTCTTATTAGTAAATTTCACAGGTTCTCTGAATATTTTGGACAACATTCCTTTATCAGATGTGCCTTTGGCAAGTATTTTCATTCATCTTGTGTCTTGTTTTTTCACTGTTCTGACAGTGTCTTTACAAAGCAGACATTTTAAATTTTAATGAAGTGAACTTTATCAATTCTTTCATGAATTATACTTTTGTTACCATATCTAAAAAGATATCATCAATCCCAGCATCATTTATGTTTTGTCCTATGTAACCTGAACGTTTTATAGTTTCATGTTTTATGTTTAGGTCTCTGATCCATTTTGTGTCAATGTCTCTGAAGGACACAGGTCTCCTGTGTCTAGATTCATTTGTTTGCATGTAGATGTCCAATTGTTCCAGCATCATTTGTTGAAATGACTATCTTTTGTCCATTCTATTGCCTTTACTCCTTTATGTAAAGATTAGTTAACTACACACACACACACAAAGATTTTTTAATATATCTATTGAATATACATGCATATATTTAAATACATTGGGGCTGGAGATGTGGCTCAAGCGGTAGCACGCTCACCTGGCATGCGTGCGGCCCGGGTTCGATCCTCAGTACCACATACAAACAAAGATGTTGTGACTGCCGATAACTAAAAAATAAATATTAAAAAAATTATATCTCTCTCTCTCTCTGTCTGTCTCTGTCTCTCTCTTTAAAAAAATAAAATAAATAAATACATATGTATACGTGTATACTTTTTATTCTTTTCCATTAATCTATTTGTCTATTCTTTTGCCAATACCATATTGTTTTAATGACTATAACCTTATAATAAGCCTAAGAGTCAGTCCTCCAACTTAATTCTTCTTCTTTAATATTTTTTTGGTTGTTCTGAGTTTTCTTCCTCTCCATGTAAATTTTAGAACCAGAACAATATCCACAGAACAATTTCCTGGCATATTTATTGGAAATGCATTTAATCTATATATTGAGGTGGAAAGGACTGACATTTTGACAATATTGGATTTTACTAACCATGAGCATGGAATATTTCTCCACTCATTTCCTCATAATGCTCTTATACATATTTTGTTAGACGTATACCTGCATATTTTATTTTAGGGGTGCTTATGTAAATGGTATATACATTTTTGCCTTAATGCATTTCCTGTTACTATAATAATATCTGAGACTTAGTAATTAATTCTAAGGAAAAAATGGTTTATTTAGCCATAGTTCTGGAAGTCCATGAGCATAGTGCTTGGCTTCTAGTGAGGGTCTGTTGCTACTCCAGGAAGGGCATAGAATCAGAAGGCAGTGAAGCATGTGCAAAGAGACGGGGAGGGGGGAAAGAAGCTGACTCATTTTATTACAACCCACTCTTGAAATAACTAACCCTTTCTCATGGGAACTACATTTATCCTTTCATAAGGATGAACCAACCCGTCACATGACTTAAGTACCTCTTGAAGATGCCACCTCTCAATGCAATTACATTAGAAATTAAATTTCACTATGAGCTTTGGAAGGAACAACCACATCCAAATGACAGTAGGTTTTATTACAAACTCGAATTGTTCATTGGGGCTGTATAGGAAAATAATTGACTTTTGCATATTAATCTTGTAACCTGTGAATTTACTAAACTTGCTTCTTATTCAGGGAGTTTTATTTTGCTTTAGTTTTGTAGTTACTTCTTGTCTATCTTTCCAGGTTTTCTGTATAGACAACCCCATTGTCTGCAAAGAGAGATACCTCTTCCTTCATAATCAATGTGTGTGTGTGTGTGTGTGTGTTTTTAATTTCCTTTCCTTATCTTATTACAATAAGCTAGAACTTTGAGTACAATGTTAAAAAGGAGTAGTGAGTGGGAACATTCTTGCCATGATCCTGATCCTAATTGGAAAGTTTCTAATTCTTTACCACTAAACATGATGTTAAATGTGGGTCATCAGCCTGGGGATATAGCTCAGCTGGTAAGAGTGTTTGCCTCACATGCATAAGGCCCTGGGTTCGACCCCCAGCACCACATAGGTCATTTATGAATTTTTTTAAATTATTTTTTTAGTTATGCATGGACACAATATTTTATGTCATTTATTGATTTTTGTGGTGCTGAGGATCGAACCCTGTGCCTCACCTGTACGAGGCAAGCACTCTACCACTTAGTCACAACCCCAGCCCTCTATGAATCTTTTTTATAAGTTGAGGAAGTTCCTCTGTATTTCTAGTTTGTAATGAATTTATATCATGAAGATGTATTAGGATCCTAATACATCTTCATGATATTCTACATCTATTGATATGATCATGTGGTTTTTTTTAATACCTTAGCCCTTGGTGTGATGGATTACTCTCATTTATTTTCAAATGTTAAACCAGTTTTTTCATACTTGGAGCAAATCATACTTGGTCAGGGTGTACAATTCTTTTTATACATTGTTGTATTCAATTTACTATTTTTTTTTAGTATTTTTTCATATTTGTTCATTAGAGTTATTATTCGATAGTTTTCTTTTCTTGTAATGCCTTTGTCTAGTTTTACTATTAGGGTGATACTAGTTCACAGAATGAAGTAGGAAGTATTCCCTAAGCCTTTATATTCTGAAAGAGGTTGTGGAGAATTGGTGTAATTTCTTCCTCGAATGTTTGGTAGAATTTACTGATGGCTCCATTGGTTCCTGCAGCTTTCTCTTTTGGAATGAATTATTATCTAATGAATTATTGATTAAATTTATTTAACATATATAGGTCTATTCATATTTTCTGTTTCTTTCTGTGTGTATTTGTCAGGTTGTATATCAAGGAATTGGTCTATTACAAAAAGATTATCAAGTTGTGAACATAACATTCTTCATAGTATTTATTATAATTTTTATGACCATGGGAGCTATAGTGATACTCGTTCTTTCATTTCTGTCCTCTTTATTTCCTTAGTCTGATCAGAGGCTTCTAAATTTTATTGATCTTTTCAGTAAACTAGTTTTTGGGTTCATCAATTTCCTCTGTTCATTTCCTGTTTTCAATTTCATTGATTTATGTCCTAATTTTCATTTTTCTTTTCTCCTGCTTACTTTGGATTTAAAAAAAAAAACTTCTTTTTATAGTTTTAGAAAGTGGAAACTTGAATAATTGGTTTTTAGATCTTTTTTTCTTGCATTCAATGCTATAAATTCCCCTCTAAGCATTTCTTTTCCTGCATCCCACAATTTTTGGTAAGTTTTGATTTAATTAAAAATATTTTCAAAATTTCTCTTGATATTTTTTTTCTACATATGTGTTATTTAAAAGTATACTATATATGTGTTATTTAAAAGTATACTATTTATGAATTTTTCAGTTTTCTTTTTGCTATTGATATATAGTTTAATTCTCCTGTTTTCTAAGAGCATCCATTATAATTTATATTGTCTTGTCTTTACTTTAGGTTTGTTTTATGTCCTAGAATCTGGTTTGTCTTGGTGAATGTTCCAAGTGAGATTGTTAAGAGTGTGTTTGGGAGTTGGAGGTATAGCTCAGGGACAGAGCACTTTGCCTAACATACATGAAAACCTGGGTTCAATCCTAAGTACCATGAAAAAAAATATGTATTTTTGTTGTGCTGGATGAAGTGGGCCATACATATCAATTATATGCAATTCATTTCAACCATGTCCTAACTTATTTTCCGCTTGCTGGATTTGTCCTTTTCTGAAAGAGGTGTTGAAGTCACCAACTATAATAGTAAATATATCTACTTCTTCTTTCAGTCCTATTAATTTTTGCTTCATGTATTTTAAGGCCCTGTTGTTGGGTGCATAAGGATTATTTTATCTTCTTGGAGAACTAACCCCTTTATCACTTTATAATGTCCTTGTTTATCCTCAATAACTTGCCTTTCTTTGAAATTGGTTCTGCCTCAAATTAATATAGTGACTCCTGCTTTCTCTGGATTAGTGTTTTCATGGTAGATTTTTCTCCATTCATTTACTTTTAATCTATATGTATTTTTACATGTAAAGTGAGTTTCTGTGGACAACATATAATTGGGTCTTATATTTTGATCCACTCTGACAATCCTGTCTTAATTGATACATTTGGGTAATTCATGTTCAAAGTGGTTATTGATATATTTAGATTAATATTTGCAATCCTGTTTTCTATTTGCTACTTTTTTCCTTGGTTTTTGTCTTTCACCTTTTTTCTACCTTTTGTGCTTTTAATTAGTATCTTACACAATTCCATATTCTCGCCTGTCTTAACATATTAGTTGTAATTCTTCACTTTTTTCAGTGGAAGCCTTTTACAACAAATCCAAGTGCACTTTCAATTAACACTGTACCACTTCACAGTTGGTGTGAGTACTTTATAATAACAACAACAAAAAAATCTCAGTTCCTTCCACTCATCTCTTGTATTGTTGTTTTCATCCATTTCATTCATTTTTAAGCATAGATCAATAAATATATGTATCTATATAAAGATATATACATAATGATACATAATTGACTACTGTATTGCTATTATGATTTTGAACAAACTGTTATCTGTTAGGCCAGTTAACAATAAGAAGATTTAAAGTTTTTATTTTACTTCCGTTTAGTTCTTCTTCTGTGTTCTTCTTTCCTTTGTGTAAATCAGAACTTCTGGTTTATATTTTCTCTTCTAAGGAAATTCTTTTAAAGTTTACTGCAAAGCAAATTTACCAGCAGCAACAAATTCTTCAATTTTATTTGTCTGGGAAAGTATTTATGTCTTATTTGTTTTTAAAGGAAAATTTCACATAGTACAGATTTCCAGATTGGTAGGGGTTTTTTCTTCTCTCAGCTTTAAATATTTCACTCCATTTTTTTCCTTCTTGCATTGTTTCTGAGAAGTCTGATGTAATTCTTATCTTTGCTTCTCTATAGGGAAGGGTTTTTCCACCTGTTGACTTCTTTCAGGATTTTTTTTTTGTCTTTGATGTTCTGTGGTTGAAAAATACATGCCTAGGTATAGGTTTTCTTTATGTCTGTCCTTCTTAGTGTTTTCTGAGCTTTGGCATCAAACATTAATTTTAGGAAGTTTTCAGTCATTATTAATGTTTCCGTGACTTCTCCTCTTCCTATCTCTCTTTCTTCTCCTGGTATTCCAGGAGAATACCTGTATGTTATAGCCTTGATGTTGACCCACATTTCTTTGACATTCTGTTCTGCTTTTTACAGTCTCTGTTTTTCTATTTCAGAAGTTTCTGTGGAGAGATTCTTAAACTTACAGATCCTTTACTCAGTTATGTTCAGTCCACTAAATTCCATAAAAGGCATTCTTCATTTCTGTTAGTGGTTTTGATCTCTAGCATTCCCCTTTGACTCTTCTTTAGGAATTCCATCACTCTTCTTACTTGCCCATATGTTTTTGCATGCTATCATCTATTTTATCATTAGGGCCCTTAGCCTATTAATTATAGTTTCTTTAAACTCCCAATCTGATAATTCCAACATTTCTGGTCCTGATGTTTGCTCTGTCTCTTCAAATTGTTTTGGCTTGTTTGTTTTGTTTGTTGTTTTCCTTCTGGTATGCTCCATAATTTTTCTTGTTTGCAAACATGAGATGATGTTGTGGGTAAAAATAAAAGCTGCAAAGAGGCTTTCAGTTGTACCTCTGGACTGTGAATTTTACAAGAATATGTTGGGTTTGTTGTTTTTTTCCTATGTTTTTAGGTGGAACAGGAGGACTACAGTGGGCTAAAGCCAGGCATTTCCCTTCCCCAAGGTCAGTTAGGCTCTGATAAAACCATGGAAGGTGAGGCTCTGAGACTCTAATTATCTAGCTTCTCTTTAGTGCCCTGCTGTGTTTCAAAATGATTCCTTTCCTTCCCCCAACCAGAAGCCCATGGGAATTTTTCTCTGATATTTACTTTCAGAACCTAGTCAAGTTCCTGGAGGTAAAACTGACAAAAGTACAGGGCTCCCAGTCTGTCTGGGTCCCTCTGAAGTTTATAACTCTCTCATTTGTCCACTCGAAGCCAACAACCGTTCATCAACTGCAGTTCAGGGTTCCCTACCCCAGCACTGTCCTCACAGAGGCCTCTGTTCTGAGATGTCATGATTCCCTGTATATGCCTGTCTGCCTCTCCAAGTTGGGGGTCTGCAGTTAGCCCTGTGACCTTACTTTTTTTATGCATCTGAGTTCTGGGATAGCATTTTCAGCTTAACCAAGCATCCCAGGGTTATAGTGTTTTAACACATGGATTTTTGATAACAACAATATCAGGGCAGGGCAGTTTAGAGGGGCAAGTATCTACTGCCCCTCAAATTTCACCACTAATTCCCTTCCCGACTTACTAGAAAATAAGCTTATTTAAGATATCCCTAAGTTGAGCCGTTCTTTCAGCATACTATGCAAGGGAGGATGGAAAGAAAAGAACTGCACCAATGTAAATGACTATTTTATGATTGTTTATTCAGTATGTGGTGATGTGGTTAAGAAGTTTTAACACACACACACACACACACACACACACACACGGGGTGGGGGAGGGAGAGCTGATCTGTGCCAACTATTTGAACTGTGTCAAAATTCTGTAAATATAATTTAACTCCAAGTAAATTCATAATGCCAAAGGATAATTATAAATGTAATATGTCAGTGATCCAATTTTTAAGGTGAAAGAATGTTCAAGAGGGAAGGGACTACATAGTCACTTAAGTCCAACCCTTCAACTCCTATGTGGAGAAACTTGGGCACAGATAGATCATCACTTACCCAAGTGCACATAGTGCCCTTGAAGGAACTCAGGCCATAGGACTTCCAGTGCTTGATAAGAGAATGACTACAAAGTCACATGAGCTCAGGGTAAACAAGGAGAAAGTCAAGTTTACAAAATCCATCCTGATTACCCTGGGGGCAGACTCTGACCTGTGGTATTAACCAGAATTCCATCATTGTGACAAAATATCTGATATATGCAACTAAAAAGGAAGACAGTTTTTCAGAGATTTCAGGCCATGGTCAGCTAACTCTGCTACTTTTGCACCCGTGGCAAGGCAGACTGTCATGGCAAGAAGTATGTGGTAGAGCAAAACTAACTAACACATGGTGGCCAGGAAGCAAACAGAGAGAGGAAGGGCAGGGTCCTGGGATCCCCTTCAAAGCATGTCCCCAGTGAATCAACCTCCTTCCACCACTTCTCAGAAGTGCCACAGGCTGGCAATCAAACCCTTAAACATGAGCCTTTGGGGGATATTTCGGATTCAAACCATAACACCTTTTGGGGAAGCAGAAGGCTTCAAGGGCAAACTAAGCTGACCATATCCGCTCCCCCATGCTCACTTGTAGAGAGGAAGTGAATGGAGTGGAGTGAGGAAAACAAAGACTGGCCTGGGAATAAAAAAAAAAAAAAAAAGTGGAGAAAAGATTGAGAAAAGGGGACGGGACAAAGAGAAGAAAGAGAAGCCCAAAAGTACGGGTAAAATTCAATTCTGTTTGATTTTCCCTTTAGTTTATGAGGATTGTTTTACCCGTTTATTTATTCATTGCTCAGTGCATATTTACTAGGACTTAATCTTTGCTAAGCTTCATTTCAGCAGAAAGTTCCTAGTCACAGTTTGGCACGGACTATACTACTCTCCAGTTCTGGAGATTTCATCTTGCTGGGCAGACAGACCTTTTCCATACACTAACACTGCAAGAAAGAAGTTTGTTTTCCATGCTAAGTATTCGTACCACCATTTCTGTCTTCCGCATTCTCTCCAGGAGAGTCAGCCCCAGGCTTTTGGGTTCAGTAGCCTCTGGAATCCAGGCCACGCAAAAAGCCTGAATCCAAAGGAATTAACCATGAGTATGGTGCAAACTCTATACCAGGGATCTTGAGTACCTTTCTGCCTCTTGTTAGCCCCAAACCTCTAAGTCTCAAACATTCAGGAGGCACAGATTTGCATATTCCCATTCCAGTCTAACATGTCTGACTCCTGCTGAACTTGGCCAGAGTGGTCTTTTTACAACCCAAAACCACCCAATCTTTTAAGAAGAACATAGGACTAAAATACTAGCCTCTGCTTTATACCGTCACCATCACAAGACAAGCAATGCAAACATCCCATCATTCAAGACAAGAAAGATGAGAGTTCCCTCCAAAGGAAGTTACCATGGAATTTATTCACCAGACATACATATGGTAACAAATAACTAACTAGTCCCAAAACTTTCCACTTAAGACTTTTTTCAGAGGTTACCTAGAATAAAAAGATACAAAATCAGGATTTTTGCAATCTTATTTTTGATTTTGATCCATCTTTCTGGAACAAAATGGTAATACATTAATTTCACTTTCTCCTTGATAAGGCTTCTTCTGAGTCAGGCTTTCCCATCTCTCTTCCTCCTTGAAACCTAAAAGAAAACAGCTAGAACTCAGATAGTTCTGGAACAACAGTTTTCAGAGTACATAAGGTAACATTATGGATTACCTATGGACAAAACCAAAGAGAATAAATCCAACAAAAACAAATCCACAATCCTGGGCTGGCTGCCCCATGCAGAATTATGGAACTCTACCCCTATTAAATAACCTTCCCACCAATGTAAACTCATTCTCCATTCTTCCCAAGGGCTCATCTGGGCAACATTCCCATTTCTTCTTCTTGGCATTTCCTGGTCTCTGTGACCCTCCCTGGCCTCCCAGGTCTGAGCATACCTTTGGCTGACACCCAGCCCAGACTGCTAAGAAGGGAATTCTGTCACCAGGAGACCGTCATCAGGGACTTGGCTTACAAACCAGTGCTGTCCAGGGCTCCTTCAAATTCTCATGAGGGTGTACCATGGTAACCTTCCTAGGAGAAACTTTTAAAGTCCCTCCTATTTAACTTTAAAGAAGCCTTCAGTTGGCAAGGTATGCATCCCTGCCACTGATGTTGCAAGCTGAAACATCCGTTCCACTTTAGTTCCACCAGTATGAACAGGCAGAATTTAAAAAAAAAAAAAAAAAAAGTGACCACTCCTTTCATCAGAAACAGAATGAGGTAAAGCACAAAGACACTACAGAGTCCATCCTGGCTCAGTTAATTCACAGCTGTCACCTTGGGCAAGTTACTTAATCCCTCTGGGCCTTCCTTCTCTAACCTCTGCAATATGGGGATAATAATAGTGTGTTCCTCATGGGATTGTTGTCAGGATTAAACGAGTTCATGGGCTGGCTTAGAAAGGTGCCAAGCACAGAGCATTCGCTCAGTAAATGCAGCTATCACTGTTATTTCTGGGAGAATCCTAAGGAAAAGAAAAATACAAATGATAATGCTATAAGTGAGATCCAGGTGTGGAGGTAAGCCAACTAAATGGAGGGGCTGGGGTTGTAGCTCAGTGGCAGAGTGCTTGCCTAACACGTGTGAGGCCCTGGGTTCAATCCTCAGCATTATCATAAGATAAATAAATAAAAGATAAAGGTATTGTGTCCATCTGCAACTACAACAAAAAATTTTTTTTTAAAAAAAGAACTTTCTGGAAAATTCAGGACAAAAGCCATTTTGGAGGAAAAGTATAAATGGGGGTTAGGGGTTTTCTTCACTTACCCAGAGAGGTGATCTACAGTTTTGCAGCTCCCAAGACACTTGCTGCTTGGGACTGGCTGGCTACGATCCAGAAAGAACAAATTCAGGGGTCATTAGCCCCTATTTCAGCTGCACACTTTCAAGTGACTCTTCCCAAGGTGAGAAGGGGAGGAGGAGAGAGGTGAGGAGTGTTTCTGTTTTTCTCCATATGTTCTTAATGCTCCCTCTCCCACAAAGAGGGGAAACTCTTTGTGGGAGAGGGAGCTACTTCCTTACTGGGTGTTTTGCCCTTTGAGTCACCTTGGCAGCCTGAATTCTTTGGCTCTTCCAGGAAATTTTAAACAAAATGAATTTACTGAGCTGGCATTCCTTTTGATTTTTCCTTCTTCAGTGGCTAGCTAGTGCTTTTCAAGAAAAAACCGCCTCTTATTGCCTAAAATGTATTTCAGACCTTTGACCTATATTTAGTAACATCAAGTGAAATAATCTTGGAAAAGTTGATAAAGCAAGCGTGAAAACCCAGCTCTGTTCAGTGCATCAGACTTCTGATGACAGGTACCCCGTGGAACATAAACAGTTGGTCAAGTTTACTTAAAAGTCCTTGTAGGAAAAGGAAAACTGGAGGGAAAAGAAGACACGAGGGAAGACAAGAGGAAGAGAAGTTTGTAGGCAAGGATCATTTTATGGGTACATGTCCAGTGCACTGATAGAGGGCCCAGTGCTCAGAAGAGAACCCTATGCTCAGGTACAGTGCTCTGGGCTCACCGTCTAGAAATCCTCAATTTATTTTGTAAAAATCCAGTAAGACAAAATCTGATAGGACCTGGGTCTGAGGCTCAGTGCCCTGCTTCCTTGGTTCCCACCCAACAGCAGCTGCTGCTTCCCTCTGCTTGTGACCTTGGCCTGGTCATAAACCCTGGGAGGCCCAGGCTGGATCATGTGCACAGGCATAAGGCAGTCCCAGGCACCCTCAAGGGTCTGCATTTATGATAAGAATTCCTAGCACAAGGAATACCACAGTAAATAGAATATAAAAATCACTATAACAAGGCGAGAGACACCATGGTTGAAAGGAACTATTTTTTTTCCCTGCATGGTGGGGCCACAGTTGGTACTCACCACTTTTTTTTAACATTAAAAATTATAGCCAGGCTCAGTGGCATATGTCTGAGGCTACTTGGGAGGCTGAGTCGGGAAGATTCCTTGAGATTAGGAATTCCAGACCCAGCCTAGACCACAGAGTGAGACCCCAGCTCAAAATTAATCAATTAATTAAATTGAATCGACTCTTCCAGTTCCTAGTAGTCAACCTCAACAGTAAAAGAGGAAAATAAAATGACAGACCTGTCAAACAAGTTGTTATCTAAGTGGCCCAAACATCAAGCCAGGTCTGATGTCACTCATTTACACTCATTTATAGAATTGAGGTCTATCCTTAGTTCACTGATTATAGAAGACAATTTCACTCTTATGGGAGACAAAAAAATAATAATAATCCTTGCAGAAATTTGGGACAAGTGCAAAATTGTTGGAGATATTCAATAAAATTTGTAGGAAGCCACTATCTTGAACCAGGTTCCAACACTGAGCCCCAACAAAACTTTAAAAAATAAAAATGGCATCAGCTTTGCTTAAGTTCCATGGCACCAAAGCAAAATTATTATCTGACTTTCAGCGAAAGTAGGAGAAATAAAGCTGTATTTCCTAAATAGACCAACCATCACGAAAATGAAGTCCCTTCTTCTTTAATTCTTATGTCCTTTTAATCTTTAGAAAAAGAAATCTGAAATCATCTAGTATTAATGTTATATTTCTACTGTTCTGTCTCAATTTGCTTTTTGTTCTTTGTTTCTGTTTTCGTTTGTTTGTTTGTTTGTTTGTTTTCAACCCTTTTCTCTCAATAAAACCAAACTCCTTTGCTTAGCCTTTTGGGGCACATATTCTATATTTTATAGAATGAAGTCTTTTCTAGTTTTAGAATAAAAAATAAAAGCAATTAAAACCTTTAAATCGTAGTAAATTTGTCCCTTGAGATATAATTTGTATAGAACATATTTTGCTTCCATGTTTTCTTTTCTCTCCATGGATTGTTTTGTGTTGTTGTTGTTTTGTTTTTTCACTCTGTATTTTTATCTTAACAGCGATACACAGCACTGGATTGTTCATACGGGCATTCTCTGACTCTGCTTTTCAGAGTGGAAACAGAATCCTGTGTTCCATCATTCTGAGCCATCATCAGGGTCCATCCATAATCAACTACGACGATGAGAGTGGGAAGACGTGTGTACACATCGCGGCGGCTGCAGGCTTCAGTGACATCATTAACGAACTGGCAAGGGTCCCCGAGTGTAACCTGCAGGCTCTAGATGTGGATGACAGGTATCCATGGCAGAAAGTGCTGGGAACTATCAGACGTCTTCCCTGAATGCAAATCATAAAATAAACATGTTCAAGGAGTTATCCTAGACGATTACATCCTTCTTGCCTGTAATACACATTGTGTCTATGACAATAAAATTTGCTCTATTTTAGTAAGAGAAGGAAACATCGTTGTTGTGGAGAGAAATACCGTGACTAGGTATTGTCAGATTTTCCACTTTTGGCTAAATGTTTTCAGTGTTCTCAGAAGGCTTTTGGTAGATCAGTTTCCTGTTCTGTGTCCTTTTCTCAGCTGTAGGTTTTATTTTCTTTATTCCTGGATTATGTCATAACATCAACAAGTTCTTATTACCCAGAGATGAGCATAAGTGAGGCTTTGTATTCAGAATTACTGGGCTTCTAGAACCGGAGGGACCTTCTTAGGTTTTGTTCAATCATTGAAATGTGTTGGTTGAAAAGGAAGCTGAGTCCAGGAAGGTGAAGAGTCTCATTCTCAGAGCGAGTTGCCAACTCAATAAAGATTTGTACCCCTGTCTTCTAGATTTACAGCTTTTCATCTACACTGTCTTAACTTTCATTTTCCTTTGGCACTGAGTTGATGGAAATGTAAAGAAATATTATATATATATAACCACAAACAAGACTATTGGAAATAAGTAGAAGTTTTGTATACTATAGTTTTTTATTCTTTTCTACTGAAGTGCAGAATTACTCATCCACTTATCATGACGTTAGATGTCCCAAAAAAGCACTTCCCTTCACACCAGGAATTCTTACAACAGGGAAACAATTTGGGGGTTCCACATAGGTCTCAGAAGCTCAAAGTGGCTGACATGATGGGTTTGATTGAAATGAAGGCATAAATCCTTGAAAATAGACTTTTTTTTTTCCTCCTAAGAGTAGGCAATGATCCTGAGCAGGTAAAAAAGTAGAGGCATGTTAGTTGCATGAGGAGAAAAGGTGAATTATCCATAAAGAAAAGAAAGGAACAAATTTCGGAAAGGAGGGCTGGAAGGACGTTTTCCCAGTTTAAAACACTCTTAGAACCATCTCTGAACAGACTATTTCCCCTTTTGCAGTACTATGCAATTAGCAAAGAAAATTCAATTCCCTGGGAAAAAACTAAACCAAGGGGAGGAAAAACAGTACAAAAAGTCCAAGGAACCTTAAGGTAAGTTCAGAGGAAGGACAGCCCCAAGGAAAGCCCAGTTTTTCTGCTCCAAAGCTCAATTCCTTGTGCACAAATCAAGTCATTTGATGCCTCCGTTTTGTTTTGTGTTTTTTGCCACTGAATGTGTGAAGGTGCCTCACGCTAAGACTAGAAGTTTCTGTGAGTAGTTGAAGTTTTCAAAATTTTCACCGGCTTCAGTGTTTTAACTATTTATAGTCATTATGAATTCCCTTCCCTTTTCTTTGCTTCCCTAATGAGAATCTTATCAAAAGAAATTTTTTTGTGTGTGTGAAAAGGGAGGAAAATAAAGTAGCAACTAAAAAAATTAAAAAGAGAAAAAATACAGAGAATTAGTCCTCCTTAATATTTAAGTACTTCCTAAATCTACAGTATTTAAGATATTGTGGTACTCACCTAAGATTCATGGCACTGAAGCATAATCTATAACCAGTGCGTGTATTTTAAATGTCCCAAATTATCATTTTCTGAGGTCACAAGTTCCTTTCATAAGGAGCTCATTTATCTTTTTTTTTATTGGTTGTTCAAAACATTACAAAGCTCTTGACATATCATATTTCATACATTAGATTCAAGTGGGTTATGAACTCCCATTTTTACCCCGTATACAGATTCAGAATCAAATCGGTTACACATCCACATTTTTACATAATGCCATATTAGTAACTGTTGTATTCTTTCCTATCCTCTACTACCCTCTCCCCTCCCCTCCCATCTTCTCTCTCTATTCCATCTGCTGTAATTTAATTCTCTCCCTTGTTTTTTTTCCCTTTCCCCTCACAACCTCTAATATGTAATTTTGTATAACAATGAGGGTCTCCTTCCATTTCCATGCAATTTCCCTTTTCTCTTCTTTTCCCTCCCACCTCATGTCTCTGTTTAATGTTAATCTTTTCCTCTTGTTCTTCCTCCCTGCTCTGTTCTTAGTTGCTCTCATTATATCAAAGAAGACATTTGGCATTTGTTTTTTAGGGATTGGCTAGCTTCACTTAGCATAATCTGCTGTAATGCCATCCATTTCCCTGCAAATGCCATGATTTTGTCATTTTTTAGTGCTGTGTAATACTCCATTGTGTATAAATGCCACATTTTTTTATCCATTCATCTATTGAAGGGCATCTGGGTTGGTTCCACAGTCTAGCTATTGTGAATTGTGCTGCTATGAACATCGATGTGGCAGTATCCCTGTAGTACGCTCTTTTAAGGTCTTCAGGGAATAGTCCGAGAAGGGCAATAGCTGGGTCAAATGGTGGTTCCATTCCCAGCTTTCCCAGGAATCTCCATACTGCTTTCCAAATTGGCTGCACCAATTTGCAGTCCCACCAGCAACGTACAAGTGTACCCTTTTCCCCACATTCTCGCCAGCACTTGTTGTTGTTTGACTTCATAATGGCTGCCAATCTTACTGGAGTGAGATGGTATCTTAGGGTGGTTTTGATTTGCATTTCTCTGACTGCTAGAGATGGTGAGCATTTTTTCATGTACTTGTTGATTGATTGTATGTCCTCCTCTGAGAAGTATCTGTTCAGGTCCTTGGCCCATTTGTTGATTGGGTTATTTGTTATCTTATTGTTTAATTTTTTGAGTTCTTTGTATACTCTGGATATTAGGGCTCTATCTGAAGTGTGAGGAGTAAAGATTTGTTCCCAGGATGTAGGCTTCCTATTTACCTCTCTTATTGTTTCTCTTGCTGAGAAAAAAACTTTTTAGTTCGAGTAATTCCCATTTGTTTATTCTAGTTATTAACTCTTGTGCTATGGGCGTCCTATTAAGGAATTTGGAGCCCGACCCCACAATATGTAGATCGGAGCCAACTTTTTCTTCTATCAGATGCCGAGTCTCTGATTGGACATTCTTCTACCAAGTTCTCCTTCCTGCATATGTCATATTCTCTGGGGAATGTTCACATGTTTTATAACCCATCTCTTGGCTATTGATACTCCAACCAATGCTACATCCTTACACTCATCATCTCTTGCCATCCAGAGACCACTATATCAGTCCAATGATTTTCTCTGATGAATTTCTTCTAGATCATAGGCCCTGACCTTCAGTTCCCACTATGATAAGTGGAACAGTGTGCTATGTTTGCAGGACTGCCCTGAAGCTTAGAGATAAGAAAGGAACTATAGCTTAGATGATTTGAAATCAGGTGATACAGGTTTGCCACAAAGACCCTTGGTATATTTATCAGAAGTTTTCTGTGTGTACCCCTCATTTATTATCAAAACAAGGTTAGTTTTCCACCCTATTCTTCTGGACTTCTTCCATGGTAATGATCAGAGGAATTAAAACAATCCTGTCTTTGCAATTATTGTAAGGAATATTTCACAAAACTTCCAAGTGAATTTTCACATGTTGGTAAACCTGAGTAGATCAATGTCCAACTCTTCAACTGCTGAATTTATTGACAATATATTCTTTAGATAGGAGGTGCCTCAGCTTGTTTTAAAATAAATATTGTCTGGAGACCTCTCACACATAGAATGGGACAAATCATATCTGCCTCATTCAAATACACAAAATTATTGATCACTGAATATGTGGCCCTACTAAGTATTATACAATTGCTACTATAGCATAACAAGAAGGGGGGGTGTTTAGTTGAGAGCATGATCTATTTTGGGGAGCTATGGGACTATCTTGTATACATGAATGCTCTCCAAACATTCTAATCCAGACCCCTTGACAGATACCCGACTGTAAGTACTTTTCTGCCCAGCCAGCAGTCTAATATTATTAATAGACTAACAATATTATTAGTCTAATTTTACCATCCATGCCAGAGAGGGCACTTGGGTCTCTCAGAAGTGCCCTTCAGCCCAGGGCTGGGATCTTAGCCCAAGGCCTCCCATCTCCTCCTTTCCTTACCCAGGATTGGCCCATTTCCAGGGTGAATGACAGGAGGGATAACCATTCTCTTCATGGGAGACCCCATTCATAAGGATGTCATTTTTCCCTTTGCCTCTCTCCATCCTGCCCCATACCCCCCAGAAAAAAAAAATCAGAGCACGCTGGTATAACACCAGGATGTCAGCCCAAATATGGTTTACTCAATCCCGAACAAGCCAAGTATAGAACTGAATGTCCAGATCCTCCTCACAGTATTTTTCAGAATGGCCTGGTGACTAAGGTTATTCATCTTCTTCCATCTTCAGGGTCTTCTCTGATCTCCTGGTGACAACTTCCAAGCAATTGCAGGTCCATAGTTTCCAAAGATAGTAACATATAGGCACAGAGCATCATAGAACTACACTGAAGACACATTTCTTCAGAGTAAATATAATCTGCAAAGAAGCAACTCTCTTCCAACAGGTTGACTTTCTATATGCTTCAGAATTAAGACACAGCCTCTCAAACTTCTCTTTCAGATAAAAGTATTTGCTGAACATTAGAAACACTTAAAAACCCACTGGGATAGGTACAAAATCAAGTAGTCTAAATTCTCATTTCCACTTATAGAAAAATGTTTTTAAAAAATTAGTCTAATATTACCCAGAATTATTGTGTCATTAGTATAATACAAAAAGCATTATCATCAATATTTCCCTTTATTGACTATTTTTAATGAGCTCCGAAATATGCCAGGCAATGTGCTAGGTGCTAGAAGCAACACCTTGTGAAATGCTCCCATTTCCTTCCCTTAGGGAGTTTATTGTATATAGAAGAGGAAAGGATGAGCAAAATGTTGTGGCTCATGCCTGAAATCCCAGAGACTCTGGAGATGAAGGCAGGAGAATCTCAGGAATTTAGTGAGGCCCCAAGCAACTCAGCGAAATCCTGTCTCAAAATAAAAAATCAATAGGGCTGATGATGGGATGTAGCTCAGTGATAGAGTGCCCCTGGTTCAATCCCAGTACCCTCCTCCCTCACCAACAGAAAGGGAAAGGATTGCATATTTACTATGCCAAGTATTAATATTATGCTTCGACGACCCAGATTTTAGAAAATTATACTGATTGTTATCATCTGTAAATTAACCTAACTTCTAGTTTTGAATCATCTCAGTAGAGTGCTGGTAAACCCAATTCACCTCCCTCTTTTTCAGGCCCCACTTTTCCTTATTGTGCCATGGTTCTGGAATTTGGGGGGAGTACCAAGATGCACAGGGACAGAGGTGGATGTTACACCTCATCTTTTGCCCTTGTTCTTTCAGGTCTGATGACATTCAGCTGTTACCACGCTGTGCTTGACAGTACAGTGACCTTGGGCTGCCAAGGATCCCACTGCCGAGACACACCAGAGTCACGCTGGGCCATCCCTCCCAGGGCCTCCACCAAGGAAATGACACTCTGGCCCCAGTTGCCCTGGAATCCCAAAGTCCTTCATGCTCTTATCACACCGTCTTGTCACACAGCTGAGGGGGGGTTCTCTTTCCAGCCATCTCTCTTTATAGGTTCAGCTAAATATTTTGTCTTCGCTCCAGATCTGCAGTTAGTTTTGAACTTGACTTTTGGAAACTGACTTCTCTTTTCTACCCCATCACATCCCTCCCCTGAGGTTAAGTACAAAGTCAATCATCCCCTTAAACAAGGGAAAGAGAAAGGATAGAAAGCTATGAGTATAGTTCTGTATCTCAAAATATGATACTACCTCATTAATAAGTGATGTTCAGAAAAGTGGGCCACATATTGGAAAAACAGTTTGACTCCAAACCTCATTGCACATGCCAAAACATGCATATAGAAGCACACACTTTTTATTTTTAGTCCAAATATATCTAGAAAAAAATCCTGGTTTTCTTCTTATATCCATCCAGAAAAATTTACTCTCTTTTTAAATGTATGAATCTATAAATTTTAACATGAATAGATTCATATAACTACCACAAACAAATTTCAAAACAAACGCCATCAACTCCAACATAAACTCATGTTGATCACTATAAAAGTTGTCCTTTTATAGTTAGTTCCTCTCCCATCCTAAGCCTTGGCAACCACTGATAAGTTCTCTGTCCCTATAATTTTGTCTTTCCCAGAATGTCATATATATGGAAATACAGGTTATATATCCCTTAGCCAAAATGCTGAGGATCAGAAGTGTTTCAGATTTCTGATTATGATTTTTTTTTTAATTTTGGAATACTTACCTATATATAGTAAGATATCTTGGGATGGGATTCAAATCTAAACTCACAAATTTGTTTATATTTCTTTATTTATTTGGCACCAAGAATTGAACAAATGGGTACTTAACCACTAAGTAACATCCCCAGCCTTTGTTTGTTTGTTTGTTTGTTTTTTAAAGACAAGCTCTCACTAAGTTGCTTAGGGAGTTGCTTAGGGCCTCTCTAAGTTGCTGAGCTAGCTTTGAACTTGTGATCCTCCTGCCTCAGCCTCCCAAGCCACTGGGACTATAGGCATGCACCACTCTGTGAATGCCTGTAATTTGTTAATTTTTATACATCCAGGCTGAAAGTAATTTTAGTGCACCTGCATTATGACCATAACCTTTCAGATGGAATCAGGTATGGAAATGTCCATTTGGGGCATCATAATGGTGCTCAGAAAATTGCAGAGTTTGAAGCATTTCATATTTGAGATTTTTGAATGAGGGAAGCTCAACATACATACACTATTTAACTTTTTGAGATCAATTTAAGTCACCCAGCAGAACACATTAAAATTCATCTATATTGTTGCACATATCAGTAGTGTGTTCTTTATAACTGAGCCACATTTTTTTTTTTTTTACCCATGGATTTCCTGAAGGACATTGGATTGTTTCCAGCTTTTGACAATTAGGATAAAGCTGCTATAAACATTAAGAATGGGTTTTTGATTAATGTAAATTTTCATTTCTCTAAATCAGCATGTGGAAGTGGGATTTCTGATTCATAGGATCAGTATATGCTTAACTTTAGAAGGGACTGCCAGACTGTTTTCCAGAGTGCTGTTAACCATTTTACATTTCCACTAGAAATGAATCAAATTTCCAGTTGCTCCACATCTTCACCTGCGATTGTCAGGCTTTGTTTTGTTATTATTTGGTTTTCCTTATTTTAGCCATTTTAATAGGTGTGTAACAGAATCTCATTGTGGCTTTAATTTGCATCTTTCTAATGATAAATGATATTGAGCGCTTCTTCATGTGCTTATTTACTATCCAGACATCTTCTTTGATTTGTCTTTTGAAAATGGGTTTGTTTTCTTATTGTTCAGTTCTGAAAGATTTTGCCCTAATTACAAAGCCCTTTGTTGTAATATGATTTGCAAAGACTTTTTCCTAGTTTCTGGCTTTTCTGTTTATTTTCTTAAGAAAATGTTAGTTTTGCTATCTAATAACTGTTTAAATACTGTTGAATATCTACCTTCTAGCTAATAAAGCTCTTTCTAAGCATAATATCATGCGAGATACAAAAAAAATTAAAAAGTAACTAAATATGATTGTTTTAAAAAATACTTTTTGGAAAAATCAAAGCTTAAGTAACAAATTCAAGAAAATATATGCATAAGAATAATCTGTAAAAGATCAGTGTCTTTAACATATAAAGAGCCCATACAAATTAGTAAGAAAAACATGAATTTACCAATAGAAAACTGGACGAAGGGCATTAAGAGTCCCCTCAATGAAAAAATTCAAATAGCACAAAAGCATATTTCAAAAGTTCAAACTTACTATTAGATGAGTGCAAAAGAAAACAACAGGAAAGCATCATTTTGCCCCCCAATCTGGCAAAAAAAAAAAAAAAAAGTTAAACATGGTGATAAGAAGAGGAAAAGGTCCTGCTGTGAGAGGGGACACTGCAGCCAGTCTTCCTGGAAGGCAGTTGGGCACCGTGTAAGAGCCTGAAGACGGTGCCTAACCTTTGACCCGCTACTTCCTCCTCCAGGAAATTCTCAGAAAGGCCAGAGGAGAGGGAAAGCCAATGTTTGGAGCTTGAGGAGAGGCTCCTGCGGGTACACCCATCATCCTCAGCACCCGGTTCACGCATACTATTTCCATACTCTAAATAGCAACAGGATTTTGCTCCTTCAACCTGAGTTGGGGTAGGGGCTGCTGCAGGCCCACAGCCTGTTCCATTCTTGAGCTCAGACACTTGTGCTTTCCCCCGTGTGGTTCCTCCAGGACACCCCTGCACTGGGCTGCAGCGGCAGGCAAGGCAGAATGTGTCCAGTCGCTGCTGGAGTTGGGCATGGACAGCAACCTGCGGGACATCAACGAGAGCACGCCGCTGGCCTACGCCCTGCACTGTGGTCACACGGCCTGTGTCAGGCTCCTCTCCCAGGAGAGCAGGTGCGCATCCGTGGGCACTCCTCTGCTTCCTCCTCTCAAAGGTTTATGAAGTTGATGAGTTTTCTAATGGCTTAATATTATTATAATAATATAATAGTTAATAATAATAAACAATCAAGTTTACTGTTATTTGATAATAGAGTGAAACGGTCTCCATTAGGTGGAACAAAACAGAAGTAATAAGTCTGAACCCATCAGCCTAATGCTAATGGACCTTGACTCTTCTTTCTTTTTCCTCTTCCCTTGATGCTTTCTCCTTTTAATCCTCCTTTTACCTAAACTAGCACTTCTCAAACTTTCTGTTCTCAAGAACTTTATATATCTTCAAAAATTGTTGAGGACCCCAAAGAGGTTTGGTTTATGTGAGCTACACCTATCAGTATTTATGGCATTAAAAATTAAAACAGGCCAGGAGTGGTGCCTGTAATCCCAGCAGCTGGGGAGGTTGAGGCAAGAGGATCGAAAGTTCAAAGCCAGCTTCAGCAACTTAGCCAGGCCCTAAGCAATTTAGCACCACTCTGTCTCGAAATTAAAAATAAACAAAAGTCTGGGACTGTGGCTCACTGGCTAAGTGCCCTTGGGTTTAATTCAAAAAATTAAAACCAATTTTTAGCAATTGGTTTTATTTAGTAATTCATTTAAAGTAATAAACAACCCATGGCATTTACATGTTAACACAAATGCAAATTTTAGTTAAAAACATTTATTTTTTCTAATTTCCAAATATTCTATTTTTTTAAATAAGAGGAGCAACATTTTTTCACATTTTTAGCCAATTTCTTTGATATCTTAATAAAAACCTAGTAGAATACAGCTGGGTTACCACATCTACTTCTGCATTCAATCTGATATGATATGATGTTTTGGTTGAAGTATTTTTTTTCTTTTTTTTTGGTACTGGGGACTGAACCCAGGGGCACTTACCCACTGAGCCTCACCCCTTTTTTATATTTTATTTAGAGGCAGGATATCACTGAGTTGCTTAGGGCCTCACTAAGTTGCTGAGGCTGGCTTTGAACACACAATCCTCCTGCCTCAGCCTCTGGTTGAAATATTTAAAGACAATCTGGCCTCACATAGATAAGTCAATGGAAAGGGAGGAGTATTTCAATAGCCTTTTAGATCATTGTGAATATTTTTCTTTGATATTATAGCAGAACTTGACAAGTAGTTGTATCCTAATGGTTAGCTACAATAGGGACTCTATCAGCATATTAATGAATTTTTTTATACTTTATTACATTAGAATCTATTACTATATTTGGCGCTTACACTTTAATGGTTCTTATACCCAAGCATGATTTATAGCCTCTTAAATTGTTTATTTGGAAAATATTGGTTCACTTAGTTATGAAGAACTTTTTAAATGACATATTTAATTAGACAATATCAAAAAGTCATATTTGTTAGTACCACTAATGATCTCATCATAAAAGCCTATATATATTGAAATGCCATCAAGCTTACAGAATGAATACAAGTTTCCCAAAATCCTAATTTTTACTTAAAAACTAGACTTTTGTCATTGGCAACAATAATAGCCAGTTCTTTACCTTGAATTACAAGTTCCCTTTGTGCATTGTGCATTTTTAATGTATCCTTATTGTATACTTAAGGTATATAATATGATGTTTAATATGCATATTTATAGTACAGTTAACTACTGGTCAAGTCACTTAACATATCCTTCATTTTACAGTTACCTTATGTGTGTGTGTGTGTGTGTGTGTGTGTGTGTGTACGTGGTAAGAATACCTAAATTCTATTCTCTTAGCACATTTCCACGATATAATACAAAAATATTGCTATAGTTTGAATCTTGAATGTACCCTGAAGGTCCTATGTTTTGAAGACTTGGTCCCCAGACCATGGTGCTGTTGGGAGGTGGTGGAACTTTAAGGAGGTAGGTCTTAGTGGAAGGAAGTTAGCTCACTAGGAACATGGTCTTGAAGGAGATATTGGGAACCCAGCCTCTTCCTCTCTCTTTGCATACTAGCCATCATGAAGTGATCAGTTTCCTCTATCACGTACTGTTCCCATGATGTACTATGCCATCACAGACTCAAAGCAACAAAGTAAAGTGACTGTGTACTGAAACATCTAAAATAATGGCCAAAATAAACCTTTCCTCCTTTTAACATGTTTATGTCAGGTATTTCATCACAGTCACAGAAAGCTACATAAATATTATTAGCTATAGTCCTCATGGTAAACTTTAGATCTCTAGATTTATTAATTATACATACTCTAAACTTTGTACCCATTGGCCTGTATCTCCCCATCCCTACCCTGGACTCCACCCTCACCTCTGATTTCCACATTTCTATTCTCTGTTTCTATGTATTTCACTTTATTTTTTTGTTGGAGAAAATATCAGAAAATACCCAACATCAATAGGACAATACTAAATTAAATGGCTTTCTATTTTTAACTGCATTGATGTCACTGTTGTCCTGATTTGTGCTAAGGTGCCCACAGCTTTACCCACAACCTCCATTGCTCCATAGGTATACAGGCAGTTAAAAAGGTAAATGACCTGACATGTTGGTATTATTACTAATGTAGTGTAACCTGCATGGAAACTCCCAAAGATTCTTGGGGACACCTCCCCTGGGTTTCAGTGGACCATACTTTGAGACTTGCTGGCCTGAAGCACAGCCTATAACAAGAGAAAGAGGTGGTTGTAGGAGATACTAAAATAGCATTAATTAGTAAAGGAATCTATTCTGTGTGGGAGCATATAGAGAATGTCAGAGATCCCAGGACTTCTTCTGTTTGTATCAGGAATTCAGAACCTATGCTCAATATTTCAAAACGCATATTGGAAGGTGAAAGAATGGAAATAAAAATACACCATGGGAACAATGATTGAATCAGGTACTATGTGACCTGTAAGAAAAGCATTGATATATGCACCCAAAATAAGTGGTGATGTTTTTCAAATTATAGATTACAATATGTCACTCCAAAGAGTCATGCTGCAATCTGACTCTTAGGAGCCATGTGTGTGGGCCAGGTTTCATCATTCATTCATACTGCAGAAAGCAATAACTCTTGCGGCCTCAAAAGAGAATAACAATTTTCCAAGGAACAAAAACAGAATAGTGCCTCCATGAAACTCTTGCCATAAGTAGAGCCATCAACAATTGCCGACCTTTTTCCTTTAGAATTTGCCTGCCCACAGGTATTGTTCACTATTCTTCTACTATCACACCCAACCCCTGACATGCACATTTCCTCTTTAGCTGGAGCTCAGACTAAGGTTGCTCTCCTGTCTCCTTTAGTACACTTTTTAAAGTGTTTTAGTATTTCCAACAGCAAATTTAGCAAAAAGTGAAAGAAACAAAAAGAAAAGAAAATACAAATAGCATAAAATGGGCAAAGTTTCTGGGGTGCATAAGGTTGGTGCTCTGTCCAGATTCCCTGGGATCCTCTTCACAGAAAGAGGAAAAGCACATTCTCCCCACCTCTGCAACTTTCACCTTCTGCGAGGTGAGGCCTGAATTAAGCCCCTGGCCTTTATCTCTTCACTTACAGCTTGTCTGTCCATTTTTTTTTTTTTTTTTTTTTTTTTTACACTGGGGATTAAACCCAGGGGTGCTTTACCACTGAGCCACATCCCCAGCCCTTTTTGTTTTTCATTCTGAGACAGGGTCTTACCAAGTGCTTAGAGCCTGGCTAAATTGCTGAGGCTGGCCTTGAACTTGCAATTCTCCTACAGGCATGTGCCACCACACTGGGCAAAGCTGTTCTGCTATTGAACAGTTAAGACTTGAAGCTGTTTCCCGCTTAATTTATCTCCTAGTGAAAACAGATTACCTAGGGTGGATTTCATAAGGGTGTTCCATGAAGGAGCAAGCAGGGGACTGAAGTGACAAGGAACCCCTTCTGCAAGGGGGTTTAAAGGCTGAGGGTTCTTGCATAGCACCTTTTACTTGAGAGGTCTTTGGGGGTATCCGTGGATGATCACAAACAATCTGACCAAGCAGATGGAATAGTGGAGGTCAGTATTTTGATCAACAATATTTCCACTTCCTGTCCTCACATACCATCCTTATCCTTTGATATTTCCGTAGAGCAGAGCCTGCTCGACCCCTTCCCTCCCAGAGCAGTCACCCCCAGAAGAAGGAGGGACGGTTCAGCATGCTCAACCAAATCTTCTGCAAAAACAAGAAAGAAGATCCGAAAGCCCATCAGAAGGATCACAGCAGGGACCGACACAGGGGGGAGGACACCTCGGAAGTCGATGACATCATCACCACCTTTGACAGCATCGGGGATACTAACTGCCAAGAACAGCCTGGTGACCAGGTAGCAATGGTTGACTTCAAGAAGAGGACCTCAGAGAATTCAAAGTATCTCTTGCCAGAAAAGAAACCTCTGGTCCGTAAAGGGCTTCCACCAATCAGAACACAGAGTCTGCCACCTATCACACTGGGCAATAACTTCCTGACCGCATCCCATGGAACCACTTCCCACGTTGGCCTGAGCTCTGGCACTCAGCACACCACCCACCGATCACAGAAAAGCCGAAGCGAACAGGATTTACTAAATAACAAGACTGGCTGCCAGCTGTTGTTAGATAACCCCTGGAGAGGTGACTCTAATCAGGTGTTCTCCTACAAAGCGTGGACTGTGTCTTCCTCGGATAAGCTGCTGGACAGGCTGCTCGCTGGCCGGCCTGGTCACCAGGAGCAATCTGGGCCTACACACCTTCCTCATCTACACAACCCTTCACCAGGTAATGTCCTTGATTTCATCCTCTTCATTCCTGGCAGTCTCTACACAGGAAGTATCTGTGCAGTTCTAGGTTAGGAATTACAAACTCGGTAGCCAAGAAGGCAGGTCAAGAGTAAAACGCTGGAGATTTATAGGTTATGAAAATATTCTGCTTTTCCACCCTGACAGCAATCAAGGAAAAAATGTGTTTTGTGCATTTTTATCTTCCCAACAAATACGTGTGAGGTCTGCCAGATTGGAGCAGAAGTAGTACCCTTTCCATTAAAAAGGATTCTTAGCTGGGCACAGTGGCGCACACATCTAATCCCAGCAGCTTTGGAGACTGGAGGCAGGAGGATGGAGAGTTCAAAGCCAGCCTCAGCAAAAGCAAGGAGCTAAGCAACTCAGTGAGACTCTGTCTCTAAATAAAATACAGACTAGGGCTAGGCTCAGGTGTTGAATGCCTGTGAGTTCAATCCTCACTACTCCCCCCTACCCCCGCCCGCAAAAAAAAAAAAAAAAGGATTTTTAACGCCAATATGTGGCAAAATCACCTATGAGAGGATGATTCACATGATTTTCTGTTTTAAAATTAGGTACTGAATCCCCACCCCAGACCTACTAAACCAAAATCTTGGCGAGGGGGGAGAGGAAAGGCAATGCCTTGTTTGTATGCATGAAGAAATGTAACACATTTGCACATTTATGGTTAAGTCTCAGAGTACCAAAGGATTACACAAAAGTTCTCCTCTCTGCCTCTTCCCTCAGCTACCCAGTGCCCCTCATCCAAAGCTACCAATATCATTAATGTTTTATCTTTCCAGAAATATTTTGCACACATACATATCTGCATTTACATACAAAATGTGTTCATACCCTTTTAAAAATATGACATATCACACTTAAAATTTTTTATTTTTATACACAAATAAATGAGTACGTTTCCCTCCTCATAAATAAATACATCACACTAAGTAATTTATTTTTTATTCCATAGGTGATTCTGATGCACCCTAGAGGCTAGGAACTTTGGGTGCTGCAAAAATAGCTTTCAAAATCTGTTCAGTTACATAATGCCTTGTTGAGTTTTAAATGAATTAATGGTCAATATTTAAAACTTAGGACATTTTACATAAAAACTGAAAATTTCTAGTTTCTCTTAAGAAATATAAAAAATATGACAGCACTGAATACAAATTCCCATGTGGTAATAATTGGTTGGATCCAAGTAACCACTGTACCCTCGGATTCCACTGACCCCAGTTCAATTCGGTCTGCACCATTTACTCCTTATCATTATGTTACTGTTGTTATAGTAGGGTTAAGAAAGAAAATGATGTGTTTCTTGGACCCGTATTTCTGTCAAATGTAGAAAAACAAGACACAAAGAGAGCAATGTATTTTAAAAAGTAGTGGAGGCCCACATTTCTTTTAGGATGAGGAACATTCTTCCCTGTTTAATATACAGCATGTTTAACTCTCATTGACATATGGCTAGTGCATGAAGACTTTGAAGCAGAATATGCTTCCCCTCATATATATTGCTACATATTTAAAAGCAGGATAAATATGGATTAGCACATAAAGGTTATTTCCTATATCTGGGAAAAACTCCACTCAAGGTTTTGCTTCCTCTGCAAAACACTAAAGGATTTGGCTGGTGACATGGGTAATATTTTTGCTTTTTTTTTTTTTTCTGCAGAAGGATGAGGAAGGGAACACATAGTTTTGCCACCTTTTAACACTTTAGTGGCCTCTAGGGCATAACCCAACCTGCTTTCTTGAGTTAGTCATATCCTGAGCAAGCTAATAACTTCTCTTTTTAAAAATCTTTTGAGATTTTTAAGGTCTTGTTCTCCTTCTGTTCCAAGGACAGCTTTAAACTGTCTTTTCTATCAATTTAGGATTGGGTTTAGCTACCTATAGCAGAGACCCAGTCATAGTGGGTTAAATATATAGAAGTTTATTGCATTTGTTACCAAATCAGGCACATTTTCCCCAATGCACAGTATGCCAATCACTGAAACAAGTGCAAAAGAGAACTTATCCACAAGACAGCCAAGCATAGAGGAATTAAGAAACTGAAATCTCAAATCCGCCACCCTGAGAATAGGGTTTGGGGATATTTATGGGGTAAAGAAGCAGGCTGATTTGAGACATGGGGAAAAGTGATTGGAGGTAAAGTCACACAATCTGCCTGTGCACAATCAAACTTCATGGCTCTTCATGGGACACATGTATAGAAAATTGTGGCATTAGCATGATCTAAAGGTGGAGTTTTGGGCCTTGTGACATCAAAACGTCACCCATCAAATACCTGCATAGGCCTAAATGAAGTCAGTGGTTTCAACAAAAGCAGCCTTCAAGTCCCTAAAAAGCAACCTGGACAACCATTATCATAAACCACACAAGAGAGGTGTCAGCATAGCTAATGGGAGACTACTAATATATTGCTCAACTACATGAACTGCATGGACTTCAAAATTAGTGATTGAAAAACATCAGCTAAGAGCAAGGGAAAGCCCAAGGGCTTAGAGAGAGGTAAGAATGCAGTTTTTGTTGTTTTTGATCTTGAACTCTTGAACTGTTGCCACAGCTTCTGGCATACACAACAACAACTATGGTAAACTGTGCTTAGTGTGAGACTAGGGAAGCTGTGTTTGTGGACTTGTAATTACCAAAGTTAGGATTCTGTCCTCCCATGGAGTCTTGGAGACTGAGGCCTTATTCTTTTGGTGGTTACATTCTTGCAACTGGCCCTAGGGTCCTTGAAGGATGCTTCTATACTTACTTACAATTGCAAGATGGCCAGGCAAAAGGTGAGGTCTATGGAACAAAGGCTGGGGTTACGTTCCTGTGAAAGAAGTATGAAGTATGGTATGCGTTTTGCAGATTTTTGGTGACTGCATGTTCCACAGCCTAACATATGGCTTCTACCCTCCAGATCACTTCCCAGTCAATAGCTGATGATGCAGGAAGAAGTAAGGGTAGGGGAACACATGTCCCCCAACTAAACCAGCTCCCATTATGAAGTGTCATAAGGCTCACACTGCTATTTGCATTTAATTGGCCAACCTTCCCTCACATTGCAAAGAAGACTGAGAATTGTAGTATTTTAGCTGGGCACCTCACTGTCTCCCCCAAAATGGATTTCTGTGTAGTGTTTTTTGGTTTTGTTTTGCACAGCTGGGGTTGAAGTCAGATTCTCACACATGCTAGGCAAGACCTCTACTGCTGAGCTATATCCCCAGTCCTTATTTTTGCAAGGTCTTTCTAAGTTTCCCAGACTGATTTCAAACTTGCAATTTTCCTGCCTCAACCTTCTGAATTACAGGAGTAATTTCAGCTGGAATTACAGGTGTGCACCACCATGTCTGGCTGAATTTGGTTTTTAAGGGAGAAGGAGTAGAGATTGGATAGAAACTAATAGAGAGATTTTGCCTCATGTGTCATCCAAAAGTTTCTGTGTTATTTGAAATAAATGGACATTTGATAAATTTGGTTGAAGATTTGCTTGGTCTCCAACAAAGTAACTAGAAAAGTCCCAGAGCAGAGGACTGGCACAAAGGAGAAGTGAAAGTTTCCAAGGCTTTCTTAAGAAATCATTTGTGCTTATTTATCCTACAGAATTAATGTCAGCATATTATAGAGATACATTCATACCCATGGTTAGCGCAGCACAATTTACAATAACAGAATTATGGAACCAGCCTAGGTGCCCATCAACAGACCAAAGAATAAAGAAAGTGTGATATGTATACACAATGGAGTTTTATTCAGCCATAAAGAAGAATGAAATTATATCATTTGCAGGAAAATTGATGAAACTTGAGAACATTATATTAAGCAAAAAAAAAAAAAGCCAAACTCAGGAATCAAGGGTCTTTTATTTTCTCTCATATGTGGAAGAGGGGGAAAAAGGTAGAAAAAAGTGGCAGGTCTCAGGAAAATCAAAGGGAGATCAGTAGAGTAGAGGAAAGGGGCCAGGAATGAGGGGAAAGAAAAGGGAAGTACTGGGGAATGATAATGGCCAAATTATGTTGTTATGTCATGTACATATACAAATATGTAATAACAAACTACACTGTTATGTGTAATTATAATTCACCAATAAAAATAGAGAGATAAAAAATGAAATTAGCTGTGTTTATATCAAAGTGTTTATTTTTACAGCCAGGATTTAAAAATCTATTTATTTATTTATGCTAATTATGACTAGGAAGCATTCAAGAAAACTGAGTCATGATAAGAGAACTCTCCCAAGAGTCTTCAGCCTATATATGAGCTTTCAAGGATATGGATTTGCTAACATGATTGTAAAACTGGCTTTTTATTTTTGTGGAGGGAGGGACTAGGGACCAAATCCCCGGGCCTCATGATGCTAGAAAAGTAGTCTACCACTGAGCTGTAAATTGACTTTTGTCTTAGACACTAATCATACATAACAGTTTTTAAATGCAAGGGGTCTTAGTTATCTAATCACACATTAAATGATTATTGAGTGTTTACCTGATGCAATAACACATGCCTGTGCACTCACATACTTGGGAGACCGAGGAGGAGGATCCCATGAGTCCAACAATTTGAAGCCAGCCTGTTCAACATACCAACCCTCCTGTCAAAATAAATAAAATAAAAAGAAAGAGGAGGAAGGAAAACTTTGTACCAACTTTGTGTCTTCCTCCTTTTCTGCTGTTGAGAGAACTATGCCTCTAGCCCCCCCCCCCCCCCTTGCCAGGTAGTTTCTAGATAGTTTTGGCCAATAGAAGACACTGGCAGAAAATAAAGAATAGAAAAAGAAAACCAGTTGTCTCAGGCAGCATTCGTTTTCTATGGAATCTCCAATAGGCTCACCTCCTCCAGCTCTCTCTACACAGCCTGTCACTCTGGGGTTCTGGCTTCTACTAGCTTCTGGGCCTTGGTAATACCATCTTCTCCCATTATCCCTCCAGCCCGGAGATGGCTTTCTGCCATGGCTGCTCTCTAGATTGTTCTGTCACCCTGTCCTTGTGTTTGGCTTCCTAGATTTTCCAATATAACGAATATTCTTATGAACTTCCCTCTGTATAAATGAAGTAAAGAAGTCTCTTTTTCTTGATTAAGCTTGACTCACAAAACAAGAAATTTTGCCTCATGAGGCCTTTTCCAGTTACAATTAACATGCCCTAGAAAGTTGAACAAAAAGTTCAATGATTTGCTCCAAACTCTCAGTTAATTAGTGATATATTCAGAGCTTGATCCAAGAGCTACTAAATAGAAAGGTATCACCACAGTGACCATGTGTTCTTCTCTTTAAATCTCAAAGTTCCTTTTGTTGATTTGCATACCAATTACCTACCATGTAATTTTCTTATCAATTACATTGTCTTCCCCAAAATGAAGGTTCCCTGCCTTATGGATTTTGTTTTTGTGGACATTTTCAGACCCATTTGATTTGTGATTCTTAGAATTGCTGAGGCTTCTGCATTACAATCAAAGTGTTCACTTAAGTGGTTGTCAGTCTAAACAGGTTGAAATTTAGCTGATTTCTATATTGAGATTCTATATTTTCTGTGAAAATACTGTGGTAAAGCAATTGGATACTGTAAATCATATCATTTTTCCACTGTCTTGAGCTTGGATAGTCCTTTTATCTTTGGATCTTTTCCTTTCCTGTTCCAGGTTCACTAGAAATAGCATGGGCTAGCAGTGCTACTATTTGAATTCTGGGCAGCTGCTATCCTGTGCTGATATCAGCAACCCTGAACATTTAGCTGTAATGATGATTACTTAACCTGCATTGAGCCCTGTCCATGGGCTAGACGTAGAGAGATTCAGGATGAAGCACTTATCTTAATGAGTCAGAATTTGGAGCAACTCAGCTTAATTCATTGTGAGCAGTTTTCGGAGAAAATGGAACAGAAAACTCTGTGGTGTTTTCTACCAGCCTGGTTATTTATAAGCCATCACAAGAAAACTAAGAAAGTGCTCACTTCCTTTCTCCCTCTAGGGAGAACTTCCTTCTCCAGAATTTTCTAGATTATCCCAGGAGCAATGCACTCTTCTTGTTGGGCAGGTTGATTTTGTAGCCCCTTTGTTTAAAATCAGCAGCAGCTTTGCATGTTTCCAGGACAAAATCCAAATTCCTAAACTGAGCACACAAAGCCCTTATCATGGCCTGGCTTCCCATTCTCAACTCACCCCTCCCATCTCAGATCCCCTACCCATCCTCTTTTGCAGTTCCTTGAATATCTCTCAGTTCCCTGATAACCTGCTACCTTTCCATTGTATGACGTCTTCTTCTGTGTTATCTTAGCTCCTCCCTGCTGTGCGTGTGACTGGTTCCTGCAATCTTTTAAGAGCCAGCTCAAAACTCACCTGTATTTGAAGGTCACCCTGATCCCTGGAGAGAGGTGGTGACTCTTCCTTACTTTTCATAATAAAAATAGCTCCACCTTGTTGGGTATTTCCCCTTCCACTGCACTTCAAAAGAAGGACTTTTATTCCCATTTTATGGATGAAGAGATTGAGATTTGCAGAAACTAGCTGACTGAGACCTGAGGAGGTAGCAGAGCAGACATACAAGCAAGGGCTATGGGATTCGAGAACACATGGACCTTAGTGCACCTTCTATTCTATTGTGACGCCCTCACATACTCAGAGCACTATTCGTGGGGCTTCAGAACTCCAAGTTTACCTGTTTCAAGAGAGCTCTGGGCTGTGCAGGGCTCCACCCTGTCTCTCACAACCAAGCAAAACACCAGCGTGACATGAAGTTGAACTCTCCTCCCAGCTCCCAAATTGCTGCCAAGGCCCCTCTTTCCACTTCTCCCATCCTAAGAATATTGCTTGACTCCTAGGGAAGCAGAACATTATGGGTTTTAGCATCAGACAGACCTGGCCTGGAGTCTAGGCTCTGACACTTCCCAGCATGTGAACTTGAGCACATTTTAGAACTCCTCCGAACCACAGGGTCTTCCTCATTTACAAAATGGGGAAGAGATTAGTACCTATCTCACAAGGAAAGCTGGTTGTCAGAATTAAATAAGATGATGCCTATAGCAATTAACCTACTTCCTGATAATAGTAAATGTTCACTTAATAAACATCATACATAATTAGCAACATCTCATTTCTTAGCCTTGCAAATATCTGCTCATGCATTCATGGACAATTAAGGTATGAGCCGATTTGGGTTTTAATATAATTCTACTCAAGAAGGTTTTCTTTATAAATTATGGCTCCTGCAGTAATTTGACTCCCAAAATTAAAGGAATAAAGTATAATGGAAAAATATCCACCAATGTAACTGGAAATTTTCCTCAGTCTCCAACAAATGACACTGTTTAGGTGGCTGCCCCTACACAATCTACCACTGGATTCGCATAAGTAGATGAAGACAGATCTCGGCTAATATTTTCTTTTTATTGCCTTTCTTATAATAAGGACTACTTAAATTCCATGAGCATTGCTATGATGATTCAGGTTCCTTCTTACTAGACTACTAGGCAAAAGGTCAACTTGTCCTTTTTTGCTAATGTTGATGGAATGCTTTACCTTGTACATGGTTTTACACCTGTCCTTCCAATCTTCTTGACAACTGGAAAAAGCTACAATTATTTTCACCATTTCAGATTTGAGGAAATCGGAGATTAGAGAGGTTAGTCACCCAAGATGATACAGCTGAAACCGGGCAAGCAGGGAATGCAGCTTAAGCCTGTCTGACCTCAGAGCCAAAGCTCCTATTCATTATAGGATTTGAACGACTTTTAAAATGGACTTCAACAACTTTTGTATGTTCCCTTCTATTTTCAGACATCTGGGATACCCATCTCTCATAGTCAGTACTGAGTGTTGAATTTTTAACAACTGACTCTCCAGGAGAAAAATCAGTGCTTTCTTATTTTCATGGTAGAAATAACTTGCACTTGATGGCCAAGTTTAAAACACCAGAATAGTATCAACCAGCTCACAAAATTCCTGAAAGTGTAACCATTATCTCTCAGGAATAGGTTCAAATGGCACATACAGCTCCAGGACACCCCTGCCAACCATCAGAGTTGGAGAATAATGATTTCCTAAGCACTTTACCCAACTGTCTTCTAGGTCAGTGATTCACAATCCTGGTGGAACATTTGCGTCACCAGAGAGCTAATGACAATCCAACGCCCTACCTCCAGAGATTCTGATTTCATTGACCTGGGGTATAGCCAGGGCAGCAGTAATTTTATTAAAACTCAAATCATTCGGAGGTACAACCAGGGTTGAGAAACACTGCTCTGGGGAGAAAATATCCTTCTTATCATTCATTCATAAAAGATACAATGAAAATGTGGTATTCTATATCAAATCTATATTTCCTTCACCTTTTCTAACTTAAGTTTTATAGAGAAACTGACCAGCTATGCTTGTTTATAAGGTTTTATTTAACCTAGTTTATTCAAGAAATGATTTCCAATGTATTTTCATCTAAACAGTGAGTGGCATGTAGCAGAAATGCAATGGAGTGTGGTCATTATTATTTTCATTGTTATTATACCTTGAATTTAGTGATCTCTTAACAAACTCTTATGATTCTCTCCTCCACTGATTTTATAACTTGCTCTTGGTTGAGACTCAAATAATTAATGCAATTATGTTTTCCCCCAGGACAAAATTTTCAACATCTCTCCCCAAACAGACCCAAAATCAGGGATCTACCTTTCTCTCGAAACAACCTAGCTCCCCTACCAGATCAAAAATGTAAGTACCATGGCTCTTCCTATTCTTCCTTTGCAAGTGTTAACATGTCTAGATGCAACCAATGTTATTTCACCTTATTTTCATTTTGAGAAAGAACATCAGCTACTAACACTTGTGAATTAAAGGAAAACAAAAAGTTCCATAAAGATGAGTAATTCTTATTTTGGATAAAAACTTAAAAAAAGAGTATTCCCTCCCTTCAGAAATGTTTGTGTTTGAACTCTAAAATCAAACCAGAAGTTTATTTTGCTTAACATCTTTAAGAAGGTACTTTCAAAATTCTTCTTGATTTTTATTTCCTTACTGGATAAGACAAAGAGAAATGTGCTTCGCTTTTAAACTCATAGTGCACATACTCCTAACAAAAGGAATGCTGTTCATCAAGATCATTTGATGTATTTATTTGGCATTCTTGATACATTTGATAGTGTTTTACACAAAAAAACCCCACTAATATAAAATATTAATATATACTATGGGCCAGTGATCTTCAAATTTGAGTGTCTAAATATTACCTGGTATACCTACCATAAAGTAGATTACTAGGCATAACACCTATTGATTCTGAATTTATGTAGCCTTATACTGGACTTTAAGGCCAGTTATATTATTATTCCCATCATATAAATGGTAAAACCAAGTTCAGAAGAGTTACATGACTTCCCCAACAACACCCAGGTTGTAAATAGCAGAGCCAGGAGCAAAACTGCAGGATCCTAAGTCAGTTCCCTTTCCTCACAAAAAAAGCAACACACTGGATTCTAATTTCCTTCCTTCTTTGTCTTCCTGCCCCACCCTGTCCTGTTTCTCTCTCATATGCCTGCTGTCTCACTCCGTCTTCCCCCCACCTCACCCCCCCACAGGCCATTCATATCTTAATTGTCAGATTATTTAAGAACTGTCCTAACCATTTCAGACAAGTTCCTTAACCTTTTTGTATTTCACTTTCCAAACTGTGGCTATAACAAGGGTAGAGCCTGATAAAATGGTTGGAAGGACTAAATAAAATAACATATTGATGTACGTAAAACACTTGGCACACGTTTGCACAGAGCAAACAGGCCAGTATGTCCTCTTTCCCTCAGGCTACATTTTGCAGGAGACCAGTCAAGAGTTCTAGAACTCTTTAGGTAAAAACAATAAACTATGTGGTCTTAGTACAACTTCATTTTTTTTGTAGATGAGGAACTAAGGAGTAGTGGAGTATTTTATTCAAAGTCACACAGAGTTAAGAAGCAGAAGACTAGAACCTGACAGGTCAGCTCTTCTGCCCTTCCTAATTTGTGTGAAATCCAAGTATTGGATCAGTCAGAGTTCCGGTTTTGTGTCCTTTTTTATTATTGCATCAAATTCAAACCTGAGCCCATCTTTAAGAAGAACTGTAGCCACAAAGACATCTGGTTAAGAAGTCAGTCTTGAATCCTGGTGGGGCTTGGAAAAGCCAAAGAGGTTTCCTTTGGCTGAGCCCAGAAGTTTGTTTTCACAATTAACTTTCAAGAGAGAAGCCAAAGATCTCTGACCAATTTAACTCGAGGAAAAAGAAATACAAGATCCCAGCGGCTCGGGAGGCTGGACAGGAGGATCATAAGTTCAAAGCCAGCCTCAGCAAAAAGTGAGGCACTAAGCAACTCAGTGAGACCTTGTCTCTAAATAAAATACAAAATAGGGCTGGGGATGTGGCTCAGTGGTCAAGTGCCCCTGAGTTCAATCCCCGGCAACCCCACCCCCCTCACCCCCACCCACCCCCCCCAAAAAAAAGAAAGAAAAAGAAATACAAGGGCATACTGAGCTCTTCCTAAAAGTAGCCTCCCAACTACTCAGGAGGCTGAGGCAGGTATATTGCAAGTTTGAGGCAGCATTGGCAATTTAGCCAGGGTATTGTCTCAAAAAAAAAAAAAGAAAAAGAAAGAAACCTGAGACCTTTGGAGGTTTGTTTAAAAGTCTTAGGGCTTGTTTAGAGCCTTGCTCTCACCCTAAGCTGCCTCACCCTAAGGAAGAGTTCTGACAGGCACACAGAGCCCAATCATGTTTTGCTCAAACTTGGCAATCTTGTATTTGTGCATATTTGACATCTCTGACTACATATGGTAGGCCTGAATAGATATGCATACCCAGCATTCCTCCACAGTCCAGCTCTGGCCAACATCTTCTTAGAAATGCCTCCACTCCTTAAGAAATAGCATACTCCCTTGTGAGCCCAGGAGGAAGCAGTTCTTGACCATTTCTTTCTGTTTTTTTTTCTCTGCAGTTCTATCTGGAGAACCACTAAGGACAAACCGAGTGCTTCCTGCGATTCCAAGTCAAAGGGGACACAGCACACCACTTGGAGAAAGCGATTGCCCTGCCAATACCACCAACACTCCCAACTAACTGGGGGACCCTGACTGCAGGAACACAGATAGCATATATTTTTAACTCCCAAAGGACGAGATTACTCTAGTTTGTAAGAACAAAGACTAATTTAGTGAACTGCACTCTATAAGCCATTCACAGTTTTTTTATAACTCAGAATTCCTTATTCCAAATAAAGACAGTTCCTAAATAAGCACTTAGAATCTTTGAGTGTGCATATATTTAAGTCTGTAAGTTTCTGTGACCTCTACTTGCCAAATTTTTAAAAATGTGTTATTAGTAGGGAAACTTAGCTGTGTTTGATTTGCTTTGTGACATGTTTGCTGTTTTGACTGCTGAATGATTTCATGTGTTTTTGTTTTATAATGCTTTGCTAAATAAAAAACCAAAAAAGATATCCCAGACTTGTTCTTCGCATTTATTATAGTTCTACCTTGGACTGACAAAACATAATGAAAATTTAAGTAATAAATTCCCATAAGCATCACAGTCTATGACTTTTAAATGTATGATCTTCTGCAAAATATTTTCTAATATTGTCAGTTCCTGGCTGCAGCCCAAATCACTTGACATTGTCTGTGTCCCGTCTTTGTTATTTGATGATTTCCACCTACTGTTTTGTTCAGATATGATTGATTATTCCAAAAGTAGAAGGTCATGTGAGTTGGCAAAGTGTACATCCTGGCCTACCATAATTGAATAGGCATTTCTCACACATTCCTCAAATACTCTACATAATTAATAGTTCTTTTTTTTTCTGTTTCAAAATAATGGTTTCTGCCTACTCAAGGCCTTCTCAAATCTATGACTTAGTAAGGTTTTGAAAGACTACTTCTAACTGCAGACCTCTTTACTAAGATGTTTATGTGCTGTTTGGATTTATTTTGGCTAGAGTCCTGTATAAAGTTCAAGGCTTAGCCACATAAGATGATGATTACTCCCTGTTATTTCTGAGCTTGCATGTTATTTTGTAAATATCTCAACTATAGGATTTACTACTTTATATTAGTATTATTCATTTAAAAAGAACAGACTCTCCCATTAGCTACATAGAAGCTCCTTTAGGGCCAAATTGCAGTTCTTTGACTTTGCCCTTCTAGAAATTTGTGCCGAGCCTGGCACAAAGTAAACACTGGGTCATTTAATATTTATCAGGAAGGAACAGAAGTAGACAGGGAGTTGTCAAGAGCAGGAATTGTAGGAAGTGATAATGAAGAAGTCACAATCCCATTTTGACAATGGTAGTTGTCTTAATCAGACGTTTTTAACTTAAAGTCTATGGATCAACCTCCAAGCTGTACCACAGCTAGAAAGAAGGAAAATTCTGGTACAAATAGAAGAACTCTCAGGACTCATATTCTGAAGGTTTTTTTTTTTTGTTGTTGTTGTTGTCTTGTTTGCGGGTTGCATTTTTCTTTGAAGAAGAATGCTTTGTTCGATGTGCCACCAGGCTACTTCTGAAGCCATGTCCCTGAGTTAGACATCTTGTCAAATACTACCTATAGGCTAGCTTCTGCTTCAATAATAAACAACCCCAAAAATCTCATTGGCTAACACAATTTGTTTCTCATCCACAATACATGTCCCACACCAGCTTGCAGAGTTGGATTGACATAGATTCCTTATTGCCATGTGCTTCCTTGGTGACCAAGGCAGAGGAAATGAGACATGTGTCTCATAATTTCCTTTAGCATTTCATTAGCCAAATCAAATCATGTGGACATGACTAACTTCAAAGAGGGAGGGAAAGGAGTACAGAAATGTAATCCTTGCATATGTCTGGAAAGGAGAAAAATAGAATACTTATGAATTATCAAAAGAGGACTGCACTAACGAAAACTCAGGTCCTAAGTGATCATTTAAGGACACTGGTATGATCCTCCTCTGAGTGAATAATTAAAGAGGTCAAAGTAATTTAAAAAACAAAATGCATATTGCTATGGGAAAAGCCACTATCCCCTAATGTCTTCACTTCTTTATATACACATACACACAAAGAATCTTCTGATGTCAGGACTTTCTTTCCAATTTAGTTTAGGAATTGTTTTATGCTATGAAGAAATAAAATGCTGCTCACTTCCACCTCTTTCAGCTAAAGTTGCTTACTGGGCAGATTCATCCTTGGCTAATATTTTACTGACCAAATCAGATATTAAGCACTAGAGTTTGGAAATATCTCCAAACTAAAATATCTCCCAAAGCCCATGTGTTCAAGTCCCCAGCTTGATGTTCTTGGAGAAGGTGAGATATTTAAGAGGTGGGACCAAATATAGGTTTTTCTATTATTTTGAGCATACCCTTGAAGGGGACAGTGGGACTCTGGCCCCTTCCACTCTCTCCTTTTTTAAAATTCTGGTCATGAGGTAAGTAGGTTGTTCTACCTTGTGCTCCTGCACTATGTGCTGCTTCACCCAAAATCCAGATTCAATGGAGCCAACTAGTCATGGACTAAAAAAATCTCCAGAACTCTGAGTCAAAAATCACCCTTTTCTCTTTATAGATTATCTGATGTATTTTGTTTCAGTGATGGAAAGCTGACTAACACATTGAGCATTCTCTAACTAGTACCTGACTTTTAAAATTTTCAGGCAACCTTTTCTTCTCAAATGACTTTTCCTTCTTTTATCACTTATATTTGCCTTCATTGCGAAGAATATATTATTCATTTACACATGTAAAAATCATAACTCTGCATATATTATTTCATTTGAATCATTACATCAACTTATAAAAGAGGCCCTGTCACCAGACAATTCAAGGCAGAAAAAGAAATTAAGTGGATTTCCCCAAGTCATCCAGCTAATAAATGGAAGAGAAGGGCTTTGAATTAAAGTTTCTTTAGTTTCATCACCCACACACAGAATACCCAAACCATTGTTTTCTGGTTCCAGAAAATTCATTCTCATTTCATAGAATGACATACTTTGGGCAAAAAATCCTTTCTGATTTGTACAGTAGAGCAGAGCTGCTGTTGTGATTTGAGGAAAATGCCTACCAACTCAGTATTTCGTGCTAAACCATATAGGGTTGTTGGTTTTTTTCCATTTTTTTAGTTTCCTTTGGTAATCACCTGGTTTAACACAGGTATTATTTCTTCCAGTAAACACTTGATCCGATATTCTCATTTTCCTGGAATTGAGCCAGTACAAATAGATTTATATAACTCTGATTTATTATCCTTTCCAACTTTACCAGAGCATATAGCTTGACATTCCATATGATTTTAGAAAATTCTACCGAGTGACTGATTACAAAGATAGTGACTTCCAGAAATACAAACATAACCATTAATTTTGCTTTTGCCTCTACCTTTAGAAATTTATCAGTGCACACCTCTAAGCAAATGCTACCTTGCCCTTGAAATGTACTCTTTTGAAAACAACCTTTGGAATTCACCAAAGGACTAAATGGGATAGCTTAGAATAAGCATATTTGACCGTAGCATAACACCCAAGTCAACAACCAAATAATAAAGGAGTATGATAATGTTATGGGCCAGGCTCATGCGCAATGACCAAGCAGACTCCATTTTGCCCTCAGACTCCACATCATTAAGAAATGCTTCTCCCATGGAAAGCCCCACCTCTATACCCATCAATAGTTGCTTAGCATAGCATGTTTGGCAACACAAAATGGCAATTCTTATACAATGTAAAAGTGTTCTCTCTTTGGTTCCCATTTTTCTTGGACAATGTACCCTGTCAGAGACTGATTGTCCAGATGTTCGTAACCATTCTTTAACTTGTGCTCAACTAGGGACATTTTTGCCCACTCCCTTTTCTGCTTATGATTTTAGATCTCATGATGTGTGTTTATGGTTTTGAATGATAGCAACAGCCACTTATGCTTTAATATGGTTTTGGACTATAAAAGGTGTGCTTAAACCCCAGAAGGGGATTGGAGGGTATAAACTTCAGCCTACCCCTTGGCCCACCAGCTGGTGGATCCAGACCGCTAACTGGTGAATAAAGTTTCCATCTCCTACTTTAAGATGGACTCAGTTGATTTATTGCAATCTCACCTTAACAATAACAATTCTCACATGTAGTAGTTAGGCCTTATCATTGTCTCCCTGGGGAAAATTACATTTTTAAATGAAGAAATTCTATCAGAATCACATATTTCCTAGACATTGACATAGAAATGTTAATACATGTGGATTAAAACTATTAATAAATGATAAGTTCATATCAAAACTATAGCCTTTCAAAGAAAATGCTTTCAATTCTGACCTCTATTCTCTCCCACCTCTTGTTTTGGGGGTTTGCTGAGTGAGTTTTCAGCTACCATTTTACACTAGCAAAACCGTCACTAGAGGGATAAGAGTAGTTATAATGTTGATAAATGTAAAACAGGAAATAACTTGTTGATCATTAAATCCCTACTAAAAAGAAAAAATAAATCATTGGGATTGAGCTCAGGGAAGCTTTACCACTGAGCTACATCACAGTGCTTTTGTGGTTTTTAATTTTGAGAAAGGTCCCACTAAGTTGCTTAGGTCCTCGCTAAGTTGCTAAGGCTGACCTTGATCTTGAAATCCCCCTACCTCAGCCTCCCAAGCTGCTAGGATTATAGACATGAACCACCATACCCAGCAAAAAAAAAAAAAAAAAAATTATTAATGGCGAATGGTAAAACACCTTGCAATTTCTAGTAAGACCAATGAAAGCAAAAGTCCCTTTAGGAGGATCAGGTAGAATCTAAGTGGTTGACAGGAAAGATAGGAAGCTGAAGTTTTTGGAGACTGAGGTCTGCTGTAAAATGAGAAGGTGGGGTGGAAGACGGAGTAGATGGTAATTGGCCCTACACAGGCAGAAATCCAAGAACTGAACCCAGATATAAACAGATGGCCATGAGCAACATCTCTGCTGCTCCAAAAGTGAACCTGGGCCAGAGACATAACAGTGATTGATATAGAAGGAGGAAGGAAATTATTTCCATTGCTTCTATGCATGTGACATAAAAGTACTTCCAAAAGCTATTAAGGGAAGCTACTTAGACACTGATAATAAGAAAGACAGGTTATGAGAAAACAAAACCACATCTTAGAGCCAGAAAATTTTCCTCTGCAATGAGCAAGCCAAGGCCCAGTCTCAGCCTCAGAAAAAGGAGCTCTATTTCTCTTGACAAACACCTCAGACATTGCTCATAGAGCTCTTGGAAGATTCCAACTGCACCTTCTATTTACTTCACTAGGACTCAAGAGATAGATTTAATCAGGTCCTACCTATAAGAAAGATACTGGGCTACAAGTATTAATGTTCCTTCATCAGATTAAAAAGGAAGCTCAAGACCCTAAAAATGGCCAGATGCAGTGGCCCACACCTGTAATCCCAGTGGGAGGCTGAAGGAACTTTGGATAGGGCAAAGCAGGGGAGGGTAAGGAGGAGTATGGGGATAAAAAAAGATGGTGGAATGAGATGGACCCCAGGTACATGTATGATATCATGAATATTGTGACTCTACTTTGTGTACAGAGACATGAAACTATCATGCTTTGTTTGTATACTATGAATCAAAATGCATTCTGCTGTCATATATAACTAGAATAAATAAATAAATTTTAAAAGAAATTAAAACAAAAAAAGAAAGAGGTGATGGGAGGGGAGGGGAGGGGGGAATAGGAAGGGTAGCACAATACAATAGACACTAGTATGGCCCTGTGTATAAATGTAGCTGTATAATCAATGTCATCCTGCAATCTGTACACATGGAAAAATAAGATTACATACCCCATTTGAATCAAATGTATGATATGTCAGGATCATTATAATGTTTTGAGCAACTAATAAAAATTTCTTTAAAAAAAGAAATTAAACCAAAAAAGGATCACAAGTTCAAAGCCAGCCTCAGCAAAAGCAAGGCACTAAGCAACTCAGTGAGATGCTGTCTCTAAATAAAATACAAAAAAGGGCTGGGGATGTGGCTTAGTATTTAAGTGCCCATGGGTTCAATTCCCAGAGGAAAAAAAAAATCTAAAAATGGACTTTAGGTGGATTACTGCTGGGTCAAACTACATTTGAAAATTCTTCTTCAGGCTGCTAAACTAAATGAGAAAAGCAGAGTTTCTGGAAGTATGTAAGGGAATAACAATAAGTGGAGGTGAAGTCAACCAGCCTAAGATTCTACAATTAGAGAAAAGCCACTAGAGGAACTTTCTCAAACATACATGAAAAATGAATACAGGAAAAAGTAAATACCAAGGCAATGCTTTTACAAGTCCAATGACTCATTCTAGGATATCTATACCAATGTTCTCTGAACAAGTGATTTAGGGGCAGCAGGGGTGTAGAAGAATAAAAACTTGAAAAGATATAAGGAACCAGGTGAGGTGGCACATACCTGTAATCCCAGTAATTCATAAGGCTGAGGCAGGAGGATGATGGCAAGTTCAAGGCCAGTCTCAGCAATTTAGCAAGACCCTGTCTCAAAATAAAAAAACATAACAGACTAGGGATGTAGCTCAGTGGTAAACCATCCCTGAGTTCAATACCCAGTACATAAACAAAAAGACACGAGGAATCACCTCTCCCTAGAATCTTTACCTATTCAGTCTTCACAGTCCGGGTTGGGTGAACCTGTCTCTGTAAGCACCACCTCCCCTTTGCCACAGTCAACCAAGGATGAAGATTGGAAACGTCCTAATACCCTTTGTATTATTAGATTTTATTGTGTGGGGTGTGTTGGAGCCAGCTCCCAACAGCTTGCAAGAGTTCATTGTTAAATGCAATATTCAGGGATTTTATGAACTTTTTAAATCATTAGTAAATTGAAATCAGCCATGTTGGGAATATTTGCACCATGGAAATCTTCAGGGCTTTTTAAAAAAATTTATATCCTGCACATCACTGGTTGAGACTTTTTTTAAAAAAAATTGAATTATAAACATTTTAAATTAAATACTATATTTTAAAAGATGTTCCTTTGATAACACTGATAGTACAGAATCTGTTCTTAAAGGGTGATCATGACACGCCTAGGTTTTACCATATTAGATTGCAATATTTCTTGGAATACGATTTAATCCTGTGATTAATAAAGCCCATATAATATATGCATGTATGATTCAGCGCTGCACCCAGAATGGGATTTCCCCTAAGACCTTACCATGAGCCAAACGTGCCTTAATGAGTATTCACCAGGACAGCGTTTGGCCCTGGAATCCTGCAGGCCTAGGAACAGCTGCAGCTCAGGTTACTCGGTTTTCCTGTGGGCTTCAAGTCTGATCTCCTTACCACCCCACACCCTGTTCACGTGCAGGAAATGAAGGTGTGCCCCCTCACCCCCACCTTCAGCTCTCCTTGTAGCCAAGAAATAAACACCAAAGCAGCAAAGGAGTCAAAGTCAAGCAGAAAATGGAAGCGACAGTGTCTCTCCTGGTGCCAGCTCTTCCAGAATTAAGGGGATTGCTGTAGTTTAGAAATTGTCTGAGTATGTGTCCCCCCAGGGGCCCATGTGTTCAATTCAATCCCCTTTGGGAGGTATTAAGAGGGTGGAAATTTAAACAGACTATGGTATTTTCAGGTAGAGCCTTTGAGAGGCGATTAGAACCAGAGAAGGTCCTGAGGGCAGAGGCCCCAGATTGAATACTGGGGTTTCATAAGAGGAAGAGAAACCTGAGAAGACAGACGCACATGTACGCATGTATACACGCAGGCACATGCACACGGGCACCTGTATTTCCTGTCTCCTGCCACGTATCACTCTGTGCTGTCCCAGACTCTGCCAACAAGAAGGCCATCACCAGATGTGGCTCCTCTACCTTGAACTTCTAAAGCTATGAGCCAAAATCAACCTCTTTTTATTTAAAATTTTCTTGGTCTGCTGAATTGTGTAATTGGCCATGGAAAATGGACTAAAGTAGATTCTACAGCCAGGCAAAATGCACATATTCTTTTGTGCAGAAATGGATATATATGGATCTGAATTAACTTAGCTAATTGCATAACCAATTAGTATTTGTTAATAAAGAGAAAAGTTAGTTTAAGTTGCATGGCTCCAAAACTCAGACCTCCCTAAATAGAAGGAAGGCCTCTTAGGCATTCAGTCGTAAGGTCAAGATCTGGAAATTATCTCTTTTTATGCTGCCTATGTTCTGGACTTGGCTTAGCTGGTTCAGGACAAACAAGATGATTGTAGTACATTTGTGCATTATTCATTATTCCAACAAATATTTATTGCTTGCACTGTGGTAGATGCTGCAGGAAAAAAAACATAAACTAGAAAGGATATAACCAATTTATGAGTTTAAGTTATGTGGGTTTTCTTAAGTGTTTTAAAGAAAAAAAGTTACTAAGCCATATAGTCTCTGTTTGGTTCTTTATTTATTATGTAAGGCCAATAGATTACCTTTTAATAAAACCAAATATTAAGTCTCAAAATTGCTTTTCTGCTTTTATTCTTCCACTTGTAGTCATGGAGTCTACCAGAGTCACAGTTTCAGAGCCTTAATACAAAAGACTCTAGAATAAATTTTGATAATTCAAAATGTTAACATCGTAACTCCTCAAGATTCTGAAAGCTCAGAGACAGGGCCTTTTTTTTTTTTTTTTCTTGGTACTAAGGATTGAACTCAGGGGCACTTGACCACTGAGCCACATCCCCAGCCCTATTTAATTTAGAGACAGGATCTCACTGAGTTTCTTAGGGCCTCACTTTTGCTGAGGCTGGCTTGAACTTGGGATTCTCCTGCCTCAGCCTCCTGAGCTGCTGGGATTATAGGTGTAAAGAGTCTTTTCATAGCTGATTCATGGTCAGAATGTGAGGAAAACTGCACTGGTTCCTATAAATGGTCACCGTACTGTGTAAGAGGAACCTTAGCATATTGACAAAGCTGCCACCATCTCATAAGTGTTGACATCCCTGACTTTTTCTTTCTCAAAATGATGCCCATGATTACTAAACCTCATTTCTTCATCAGCTGATTGATAGGAAGGGAAAGCCTGCTGGTGAGCCTGTAGGAAGTGGGGAAGAGAGTGGGCGCATTGAGAGCCCTTTCATTAGTAGGTCCCTCACCTGGCCAAAGCTCTTTGACATCAACCCAACATGGATCAATTCTTCAGGGTGAAGGATCACCAGGATCAGAATCCAGCAACTTTCCCTGATGGTAATGACCCCAGAAGAAAGTACAGCAGTATTCACGATCTTCCCGGGCTCAGCACTTTAATGGATTATCTATTACTTCAACTTTCTTCACACAGACCTTTTAACACAATTGCTTTCAAGAGGCAAAACAAACTGATTTTCATGTTCCTATTTTTCTTAACCACTCATGCATCCTGTGGGTGTGCTCATGAACTCTAGAAGGTGGAGAAGGAAGGAAAGAGGAAGACCTGTCAGCTCTCCATGAAGCCCCTGCATGTTGGAGAATTGGCTGTGTGCAGCATGAGCCCAAATGTATGTGGATACAAAGACACAGAGCATCACGTAAAAGAAGACATTTCTTACGGTGATTTTAATATGAGGCTGGGTTTCATGAAAAAAGCACACAGAAAAATATAAACAAGCCTCTTAAGCATGTTCAACATTTGCAGCTCAATTTTACAGACCACTTTAAAATCAAAATTAATAGAGTTATACTTTGCTCATGATTGTTTTTGTTACTTTAAGATTTCACCCACATGAACATATGAGTAATTGTCTTTATTTGATTACACTTAAGCTGGAAAATGTGGCTCCTTGAAAATTTTTCAAAAGAAAAATGAATAAGTTGGAAGAAGAATTGCCATTCAGATCCTGAAGACTTACATTCTTATAAAATATGCTAGCCTTCCAACATCGCTAATGTCCTTTTTGATGCAAAGAAAAATAATTGATAATGATAATGATGACTTTAATCCTTTACTTTAAAATACCATTAAAAGTAGGGTGGTGAACATCAGGAGAAACAATGTAAGCAAACTTTAATAAATCTGTTCCTTTGCTCTCATTCATCAGTTCCAATCTTTTGCTAACTTCCTTTTTCCAAGTAAAGATTCATTAAGCAAACAGTTGTGAATACCTACTATGTGCACTGGTCTCGGTGAGAGAGTGACAGTTATTAATAAAACAAGATGCCTACTTTCATAAAACTCCTGTCACGAGCCAATTAAAATTCTCTAGATTTTGTGTACAGATAAGAATTACAAAAACTGTTCATTATCTCAGGTTCTATTTTTCATTTTGTTCCATTGAGATCCCAGAGATTCCATCAAACCCGATTCCCAGTTACTAGGATTGCTGCTGCTAATGGCTCTGATTCCCCTGGGTTGTATTTCCTGTGAAAATGATAGAGAGTAAGGGAAGAAACAGAAAATCAGAAGAGAACACTCCACTTAATTCAGAGAGATTCTTTAAATGTGCATTAAGACAAGATTTCATTAAGAGGAAGTTTCTGGGGGCATTTGATATAGGAAGGAAACGGAGGCCACAGAGTAGGGCCTAAATAAAAAGGGACTTTTATAGCCAGAGGGTACATAATGGAGAAGAGAGAAATAAAAACCAGGAATGGAAACAGACATCCAAACTTGTGGGAAAGAGGAAAGTAGGAAAGAAAAGGAAAAGCAGATGAAGAGAGATCAGTGGAGGGCCCTGAACACTAGAAAATAGTGTTTTTAGATGAAGATGTCAATAAAGAAAAGGAGTAACAATAGCTATTATTACACAAAATGTTATTGGGGCTATTGGTTTGGCCTGAGCTCCTGCACTAGGCCCAACAGACCAAACCAAAATGGAGTCACTTTTGCTAATCATCTATGCTACCAAGCCCAAATTTAAGTTGTCTACCTTCAAAGAAATCAGAAGAGAGAGAGAGGTGACAGCCAAATTTCCAAGTGAGCCAGTTGAGGTTGCTTTTAAAGACCTCTGCAAGGAAATTAACTCTGCAACAACAAATCTGTCTTTGTTTTGAGCTTCTGCTTTCCTCAGCCCTGATTGTCAATAAAACCAACCTTCTCTGCTTGGCTCTTGGGAACAGTCATTCTATGTTATGGAAGAGGTGTGTTACCCTATTCTAGAACCACCAATAAGATCCTTTACGTAAATTTGAGTAAATTTTATCTTTTGACAGAGCAAATGTTTTCCTGTGTCAGACCTGGGCTAGGCACTTCACATTCATTAATAAGAACTAATATTTCATAGGTATTTAAAATGTGCAGCCACAGTTCTGAGTTCAGTACTTAACTCCGTCATCAGTAAACACCATACTGTACCCAATTTACTGTGTAAATTGTACAGTGTAAGAATCACACAGTTATGAAGTAGTGGGGCCAGGATTTTAGCCCAAGAAGTCTGGCTCTGACCCTGGCCACTTAATTCCCTGCACACACTGATTCCCCCGGAAAGGTTTGCTGCTGCGGACAAGGCTGGTGCTTACTAGAGCTGTTGCTCTTCTTCTTCCTGGGGCAAGTGCTTCCCCTAGCCCCTTGCAGGGAGGTGAGGTGTGGGCTGATTCTGTATGTGACTGTCTGTGCTGTGCCTATCTTGCCTAAAGCCCCTGGCAGGGTCCTTTATATACTTTCTATTCTCTTGCCAGAAATCAGATACAGAGGACCCAAGAAAGGATTCTAGTGTCCTTGAAGATGGCAAAAATACTAGACAGAAGCTGTCTCAATCCAGTTGCCACGCACCTAATTGGACTTTAATAGTTTGGGGGAATAACCTGTCAAGTATTAAAACACTGAAACTTTGGAATTATTACAATAATTATTATTTACACTGCTTCCCTGATTAATACAATGGACAAGGTCAAAAATGACTATCAAAAAGCTATTCTTATCAGCATAATTTAAAGGAAAAATATGAGAAATAAGAGTCATCTGTAAATGTTGAGGAGGCTCTCAGCAAAATAAAAGAATGATTATTGGTCTTGCCTCCTTGAGAACTTGGTGATAAGCAACCTAGGCTAATGAGGAAGTTGCACACTCTGGAAGGCTAAGGAGACATTTAGCTCAGAGTTGAAACAAAGGTGAGTCTCCTAATACAGTCCGTCTGAAACTGAGCTGGCGATCCCTCAGACTGAAGCAGACATCTTTGTGTTGAATCCTTATTCTCCTTATCCTCCTAGTTACAAAGAGGTTGATGAAAGTCTGGGCTCCTGGGTTCAAGCCACGCACGTTTCTCAAGAGATTTCTCAATCCCAAATTCCACACCCCCCTCACTGCCTTCAGTGTCTGTATAAATATCCAAGACCCTGACATACTCATAGCTCCAGACAGTTGCCTCTCAACTTTGATTTTTGAACCACTCAATTACACCTGCTATTGGGGCCCATGATCATCAGGGGCATATAACAGAAGAGGTATGGGATTGAGATAAATAAGTATCTTCAGTGCTTCATCAACCATGAAATGCTTGCCAGATACTCCTCTCTTCCCATCAATATCAAGCCATAAGAGAAGGGTACAGAGAAAGACCCATCCATGAATTTAGAAGGGATCTAAGGAGCAAGGTGCAAGAGTGCATAATTCCTGGGGCCCAAACAGGAGTCAGTGTTATCTTGAAATGAATCTTGCCAAAGACAACTCCTGAGAGCAGAGAAAGGGGCCCACAAAATCACCATAATTCACAGGATAATTGACAAGTGAGTGGTAAGGGAGAGGTGATTTATGATGTCAATTGGAGAGCTCAGAAGGAGAAAGAAAAGGGGGAAAAAAGGAGATGAATGGAATATGGCCTCCTTCTCTGCTCTCCTGCCTAGATCCTTGACAGATCATTCTGGATTTTCCTCTGTCATGAGGGGTGAGAAGGAAAAACCAGGGATGCAAAGCCAAGCCTATATGAAACGACCAATGTTCTAGAAGCCTGCTGACCTAAATTTCAGGACAAGAAAGGACCCAAATGTTCTCTGAAGGTGATCTTGTCTAAAACAAGGAGAATCTTTAAATTCTTAGTGCTGAGCCTCCCAGGCTTGGCTCCTGATCAAGCACTGCGGTTATTTAGGCTGCCAGGTCCTCCACTGAAGAAGGAGAAGGAGATATCAACCTTTTCCTGCAGAAGCAATGAGCCAACTAATAGTATCCTGAGTGCCTAACCAGCACTTGACTCTGTTTTGAGACAGTCTAATGTATGCCCCTAAAAGTATGATTTATTTTACTATCTTCTGAGTAGCTGTCAATACCATTAAGTCATATAATTTTGAAACTTCCTTTACTTCATTTATAAAATGAATATGTTGGACTAGAATAGCTCTAAATATTCTAGCAGCTGTCAAAGTCTTTGTGCACACACATGTGTGTGTGTGTGTGGTGTGTGTGTGTCTGTGTGTGTGTGGCAGATGCACTTGGCACATACACATAAAAGGAGGCCATAAAGTATCAAGTTGTGTGAGTTTTTAAATAAACATTCCAAAATGTATACACAACCCATTTTTTGAAGAAGTTAATCTCAACAGAATGTGAATATGAAAGCAATTTTAATCTTTCTCATCCCATTATAATAAGCTGACTCTGTGGACCATTTTTCCAGGCTGAAGATAAAATCTCAGGCAAGTCCTGTAATTTTCCAGGTCCCAGAGCATTCTGTCATTTTTAAAGTTCAGAGAAGCCAGGTATGGTGGCATATGCCAGTAATCCTAGAGACTCAAGAGGCTGAGGCAGGCGGATCACAAGTTCAAGGCCACCATGGACAACTTAAGATCCTGTCTCAAAAAATAAAAATAAAAAAATAAAAAGGGCTGGGGATGTAGCTCAGTGCCAGAGAGTCCCAGGGTACAGGGTTCTCTAGTACCCCCATCCCCACATACCCATACACAAAGCTCAGAGAATTTTGGAACTAGGGTAGAGCACTTGCCTAACATGCATAGGGCCCTGGGTTTAATACCCAGCACACACACACACACACACACCACCACCACCACCACCACCACCAAAAAATAAAAATAAAAGAGAGAGAGAGAGAGAGAGAGAGAGAGAGAGAGAGAGAAGAGAAGAAAGGAAAAGAAGAGAAAAGAAAAGAAAAGAAAAAAGTCCCATCAGTTTAATATCAAAACTTCAACCTTATTTTCATCTGCGTTTCTAGCCAGTGTCTGTTTCGTGCTTGGAGCCTGCAGAGTGTGCTAACTCCTTCTCTCCTCCTTTGTCAACCTCCTTTCCAACTTCTTAGCCAATGCTTTAGACCTCCTAGGGTCACCCAGGGAGAGGGGAGGAGTGGGGAGAAGGCAGCACAGCTGTCTCTGTCTCTGATGGTGCTATTTCTCCCCTGCTGGGAACAATTTCTCTGGATGGCAGCTTTGGTCTCTCACCAACACCTAGATTCCAACTGCTCACTCTTTGGTTGGGGCCCTTTCTGTGTCTAGAAGGTTCTCTTGGGCAATGTCCATTTCAAGATGACATGGGTTCCTTTTGGGGAGTCAGACTCTTGCAGCTTGCTCCCAAGACACTCCCTTCACTTATGGGTGGGTCTCTCTCTGAAACTGTTCCTTGGTGCTTGACATGGGGCGAGCACTCTCCTCTGTAGCCTTCTTATGGAGAATATGGAAGAATGACCACAGCTCTCTAACTTCTCCAGCACATTCTGTCCATCTGCAAACTTCTCCAACTTCCCATCCTCACAACTAGTCCAGAAGAGATGATGGGCTAATTCTGAATCAGTTCACACCTATTACAATGTCTTGCTCGAGGGCTGGGGATGTGGCTCAAGCGGTAGCGCGCTCGCCTGGCATGTGTGCGGCCCGGGTTCGATCCTCAGCACCACATACAAACAGGATGTTGTGTCCGCCGAAGGCTAAAAGATAAATATTTAAAAATTCTCTCTCTCTCTCTCTCTCTCTCTCTCTCTCTCTCTCTTAAAAAAAATAAAAAAATAAAATGTCTTGCTCGAAGTCTCTAGCACCTCAGTTTAGGATGAGGGGACATTTGATATCTATTCTTTGGTTCTAGACCAAATTCATGAACTACTGAGCATCTGAGGCCTGGATAAATTAAAATTCCTGACGGGTCATTTCTCTTCAGTCATAACTAGTATTTCACATAAAACAACTCTCTCGTTCAAATTCTATTTAAGAAACACTTATATATTTGGATTTTACTCCCATTCAAATATTTACAGGAAAAAAAAATAAGTTTGATGATCCAATTCTGAGTTTATCTGATTTCACCAAATGAGTTTTTCAGTTTTAGAAGAAAAAGTAACTAAGATCTAATAAAATAAAATAAAATAAAAATAATATTTTGACTTGGCTCAGGAAATTAATTCTGTTTATTCAACTTTCAGTTCATAATTCAGTTCAGATTCTGACTATAGCCCTGACCTTATTGACTTCTTTCCTTCTCAGCCTGAATGGTGGTTTAAGGAAGCATTAAATGGTACAATTTCCTCTCTGTGAAGATGGAAATGGAATAACTTAATCCAGGGAACCCTGTTTTCCTGCTAGTTTTCTGCAAAACGTTCTGTAACAAGTATGGACAAGGGGATCTCAGATGGCAATTGCAAAAGTCAGATATGTGTGATACAATATTATTTATAGCCTCTGCTAGATAGTCACAAAATATCAGACATGTAAACATGTTTGCTCCAAGAAACCGTTGAAAGTTCCACTAACTCACAAATAATGACTTCACTGTGCCTCACAATGACCTCCTTTCACCCAGTACATATTAGCAATTGCATTCCTAAAAGCTAACCAAAAGTCCACTTATTAGTTTATTGTTCATTTACTAGAGATGGGAAGCAAGTGGTCCTGCTTACCAAATTTAAATACAATCTTAAGCACATTGTGAAACACTGTTTTTTTGTTTTTTTGTTTTTTGGCTTTAACATTTGCAGACACTGAATGATCAGCTGGCTACATATGGTCAACATATATCAAGGATAACCAGGAAATCTACATCTTTGAGGTCAATGTTGCTCAATGTTAGAGATTAGTCCTTGGGGGACTTTTATACAACAAGCCCTAGAGTGGCGATTTCACTTTTTTTTTTTAAAAGAGAGAGAGAGAGAGAATTTTTAAATATTTATTATTTAGTTTTTCAGCGGACACAACATCTTTGTTTGCATGTGGTGCTGAGGATCGAACCTGGGCCGCACACATGCCAGGCGAGCGCGCTACCGCTTGAGCCACATCCCCAGCCCCTGATTTCTCTTTTTAATCACCACTTAAATAAAAGGTTAAAAAAAATAAAAGTGACTTTATTTAAATATCATTTCAATGGAAAAATGAGGAAGTGGTTTTGGCTTCTTTCCCTCCCCTTATAAAATAGTATGACCCACAGTAAGTGCTCCGTGAACATCATTCCCAATGACAAAAGAAGCATGATGACAATTTCAACATTCTCAGGACAGGACATGTCATTGAACCACTTCTTCCCACAACCATTGGTTGGAATCACAGTTACTCATTCAGTAACTATTTGTGCCAGCATTGTGCAAAGTATTAAAAGTGATACAGTCCACTCAACTGGGTCCTGACCCTGAGAGGCATATGTGTGGTAAGATGTTTGGTGGCGGTGCTATTGGCTCTGAGAGCTCTTAAATATCAGGAGAGGTTTTAAGGGTTTCACATTTTTAACCTAGAATCTAAGATATGTTTGAATTATCTAGAAAGAAAAGAGAAAAATTTCAGGAACTTTACATACAAAGACTGGAAAATGGGAAGGAGTGTTTAGAAGCGTGCAATTGCTCAGTACAGGAACAGATTGGGTGTGAGGGTGATGGAAAAAAAAAAAAAACAGAGAGGAACAAAAGCAAGAAAAGAACAAAGACAGAGATCCCTGAAGGCCATGTTGTGAAATGTAGACTGTGCTAAGGATTACTGTCCATCAAAGGGTTTGTGTAAATAAGGGGTGGGTGATGTGCTCAGATGAGAATGTTTAAGAACACGGGCTGCTGTAAGAAGAATGGAAAGGAAGGGAGCAAAAATGGACTCAGGAAGACTAGTGGGGGAGTCTTAAACTTAGCAACAAGGCTAGGCATGATGGTGCGTGCCTGCAATCCCAGTGACTCAGCAGGCTGAAGCAGGAGGATTGCAAGTTTGAGGCCAGCCTCAAATTAGTAAGACCCTCTCTCAAATAAAAGGGAGGAGGGTGGTTCTGGGAATGTAGCTCAGTGATAGAGTGCTCCTGGGTTCAATCCCCAGTACAGCAAAAACAAAAACAAAAATTTAGCAACAAGGTTATTGGTGATTTGGGTAGGACCCGTGTCAGAAGAATGTTGGAGCAGAAGCCAGATTTTAAGGAGAATTTCAGAGTGAGAGCAAGTACGTGGTGATGATGAGTCCAGACACCTGCTTCAATAAACTTGACTGTAACCAAAACAATTTAGATAAGGCAGGGGTAGAAAGGGGTGTAGAAACAAGAGAGGGCAGTATTTTAAAGATGGGGGGAAATGGGCTTGTTTAAATGCTGGTAGGAATGGAATCAGTAGCAAGTAAACCAAAGCAGAGAGAAGGAATCTACAATGGAGCAAAGTTGATCAACCTGTAAGAGAGATTTAGGGCCTTGGAACAGACCTTGGCAATGAGAAATCTCTTCAACTATAATAGAGAGAGGAGGACATGGTGAGTTGTGTTGCAGGTAAGTTTGTGGCAAGGACCTGAGGAAGCTCCTTTCTGGTGGCTTTTATTTTCTCTTATAAAGTAGAAGGAAAATTCCCCAACAGAAGACTGGTTTAAAAATATATATATACGTGCCAGCTTTACAATCACAAGTTTTCTCCGATTAGGGTTTCATTTATGAGTAAAAACAAAACTTACTGAAATCATTTCCGTCCTTCTTTTAACAGGCAAGACATAAATACAAGCCACCAACTGTGGTCCCAAGAGTTACATAAGATAAGATCCAGTGAGCAGTACAGGGAGCCCCTCAGATACTGATGAACTCTGAGCATAACTCTGGGTCATGGGTTGGATTGCTGTGGGCTCAGTTAGCCTTCATTCACTGGACCATTGGGGAAGGACAGTAAAGCCCTCCTGGGAAAGGATTATTGAAAGCAGAGGCAAACCTTAGAAAAAAAGTGAAGGAGAAGGAAGAATAGAACCTAAAGGTAAAAGTCCAGAAATGTCCACTGCAGTCCACTCTAGATGACCATAATCAACTTCCCAAGGCCCTCACTGCAGGGTCTACAGAACTGAAAGATGTTAACTAGTATAGATAGTCTCTCTCTCTCTCTCTCTCTCTCTCTCTCTCTCTCTCTCTCTCTCTCTCCCTCTCTCTCTTCCTCTCCCTCCTCCATTTTCCCTGCCTGCCCCCCAAAGCCTTTCCCTCCCCTCTCAATTTTATATTTGTTTTTATGATTCTTTATATGCCTGTTTCTATATCCACTAACTTCAGTAAAACGCCAAGGAGCTATAAAGCCCAGTGATTATTCCCTGTTACTTGCCTATTTTCCTAATATACTCCAGAAAACTGAAGGTGACTCCCACGCCCCTTTGTTTCTGTAGCTTTTCACAATGAGGGGAGTATCCAACCTCACAGAAAACCCGAAGGCTGTAGGTGTCTCTACATGCTCAGGCGATCCAGACCTTATCCCAGTGTGCTTCAGTAGGACTCTCAATTAAAAGTAGTTTTCAGAATCACAGGTCCTGGCTTTCCTTGCTATTCTCAGCAACCTGCTTTTCATACCAACAAAATGATTTTGAGGACAAAACAGAGAAGCTCTCCTGCTCCCCGCCCTCTGGCCCCATTCTGGGGATCAGGTTTTGTGTGGCATAAGGCAGAAGGGTCCTTGAGAAGATGTTTGATTTGTCACCAGCAGCTCTCCAAGACAGACAGACAGACAGACAGACAGACAGACAGACACACACACACACACACACACACACACACACACACACACATACACTCTAAGCTGTTGCAAAAAAGAAAGACTCAGACCAATGTAGCAAAACTTCTGGAGAAAAAGGTTTCATAACCTTCTGGCAGTGACTATTTCAAAACCAAATAACACTCTAATTTTGCCAGACACTGAAATGAAAGTAGGGAAAGAGAGTAGAGTCAGGGCGGAGGGAGGCAAGGAGAGGGAACATTAGGGCAGAAAGGAAAAACAGGAAACAAAATTAAGAGGAAGAGCCAGAAAATGAAAAGGTTTAACTGACCCACAAATTGAGAATTTAATGAAAAGTATAAAGTCTGCTCTTCTCCACCCTCTTTGTCTATCAAGCATTTTACCATTTTCAGGAAGAATAAAATGTAATCTACTCCACCCCTAGTAGCTGTTGGAGAGCTTTTTCTTATTAAAAAAAATAATAAACACAAATAGAAATCCAGTGAGCCAAAGTCAACAGTTGAGCATTTGTGTCAGGCTAGAAGAAACTGTCCTTTAGGGTTTCCAGCCCGCACCCTTTGCTGGCATGACTCCACTTCTCTTTGTGCCTGGAATTTTCATGTTCTCTGACTGACCTTAGCCCAGGGCCTCTGATCCAAACACACAGCTGTTCTGAAGCACTCCACCTCCTGCATTCTCCCTGTCCCAGCCTCCCATCCACCCCACCTATAAAACAAAAAGTGGATCCTGCTCTTCCTGGCTGATTTGCTGGGGCATCTCAGCCAAGACAATTCCTTGCTGACATTGTGCCAGAGACTGTGACCCAAATTCCTCACATCTCTTCATCAAAACAATGGAAACTTCTCCTCTTCCTTCTCCTCCTCCTCCTCCTCCTCCTCCTCCTCCTCCTCTTTATTTTTCTGGAAGGGGCAGCAACTAGTGTGATTTTCTGCCTGGAGACTCTCTATCCAGAACCATAAGGTAGCAGTGGGACTGCTGGACTTTATGTCACTTGGAAAAATAGGTGGTTTTTCTGAGATGAAGTCAAGAGGTTTGTTGAATTTGTGAAAATTAGAGGGAGGGAGTTTTAACTTCATTTTGTAAAATGGTGGCTATGGTTCGTGCTATGCATATGAAGCCTCAGAGCCCCAAGTTCAAAGGCTTTCTCCACAGAATGTGTTAAGGACACTGAGGCTTCATGTGGTTGTTGCTGGAAGCTGTAGAGAGAGTCATGTAGGCCCTGCTTTATTGGAAGTCTCACACCAGGAAAGGGACATCCAGGCAAAAGATGACAAAGCACAGCAGAGGCAAACCTTTACTCTTGAGCCAGTGCCTTAGGGTGCTTGGATTATGGGGACAAAAAGGAGGATAGAAGTGGGGGGTTCCTGTAGTAGAGGAGTCTCCATTATGGCGACTTTGATGCTCCCTTAGGTCAGCTCCACCTCAGAAGTCTGGGGAGGTCACACAGCACCATGAAAAGGGGCTTTCAACAGAATTGGCCTAATTTTTTTTTTAATAAATCAATAACATGGGAGAAGAGGGAAGAGAAATTGGAGACATAAAAACTCAATGTAATATGTGGCCCTGGAGTGGATTCTGGTTTGAATAACCCAGTTGTAAAGACCTCCGAGAAGCCAGGCAAGGTGGTACATGCCTGTTATCCCATCTAGTCATGAGGCTGAGGCAGGAGAATCACAAGTTCAAGGCCAACCTGGGAAACTTAGGAAGATACTGTCTCAAAAAAGAAAAAGGAAAAAGGGTTGGATGTGTGGCTCAGTGATAGCGGGTTTGCCTAGCACATGTAGGGCCCTAGTTCCATCCTCAGCACCTCCAAATATAAAAACAAACAAATAAAAATAATAAGGCCTTGTAAGAACAATTCATGATATTTGGGATTATTATTAATTATTATTATTTATTTTATCATGCCATGTACATAATATTATGGTTCTGCAGGAAAACATCCTTATTTTTAGATAGGCATGCATGAGTGAAATATCATTATATATGGAATTTACTTTGAAATAATTTGGACTGAAAGAACAGCCATGAAGTAAATATGGCAAGGAGTGTGATATTAATTTAGGTAGCTCCAAATGAATATTAATTATGCTTTTCTTTATGCTTTTGATTTATTTTAAAAATGTGTGATTTTTAAAAAGTTAAAATCAAATAAAATGCCAGGCAGATGTCACACCTATGATGGCAACAACAAGGATCACAAGTTCAAGACCAGCCTCAGCAACTTAACAAGATCCTATCTCAAAATAAAAAAATAAAAAGGGCTGGGGATATAATTCTGTGGTAGAGCGACCTCAGGTTTGATCCTCAGTACCACCAATAACAAATAAAGTCAAGGACACAATATAGGAAATAGGAAGATTAAACTTCCCATGCAAGTCAATGTTCCCTAACACCAACTGGCCCAATCCAGAGTCAGGAAGTCAAGAACTAATAAAAGCTGGTTCTTATTCTTTAGGAGCTAACAGTTCAGAGTGACAGGTAGACAGACCAATAGAGCAAGTATTCGGTGTCCTGGGAGCAAGGAAGTGGCATAGTGCCAGCTGGGTTGGTACTTGGGGAGTGGTGGTGGAGGACAGAGGGTTTCCTGAAGGAGATGGCACCTGGGCTGTGGCTTGGTAAATGGGAAGACTTACTGGGCAGAGAAGCTATAGGATGGTCTTCTCCCTCCAGCCAGGAAGCACTCTCAGAACCTGGATGTGGAATTGAGAGAACAGACAAAGAAGGGAGATGAGAAGAGCAGTCAGAGGAGATGCCTTTTAAATAAAGATCCATTTAAGGCATCCTAGCCTAACATGCCCCTAAAGTGGTATAAAATCTGAAAAGATGAGAGAGATTTCTGAGGGACCCCTGGGTAAGGGTCATTGGCCAAGAACATCATTCCTCTGATAAGCCAAAAGTGGGTCACATAAAACAAAGATGTGTTTACAGAAACACAGAGACGACTAGGTGGGCCCAAAGGTCAAGGCAGAGGTCATAGCCATACCCCAAAATTCCCAATGCTCATCCTGGTGTCCAGCTTTCCCAACCCTTAAGTCCTGGCCTACAGCCTCAGATCTTTCTTCTGTTTTCAGGGAAAGGCTCCAAAGTAAACCCCTACATCTGCTTGGGATCCCAGGATCCAAATATTCTCAAATGACACTGATTTCCACCTAAATTTAATTGATCCACTCCCTGTAGGTGCACTGAGCTAATGGGAATCAGGCAAGAGTAGTAACTGGGCCACTCCAGTCAGTGGGTTACTGAACCTTGTAGAATCAGGCAGTGGTACCCACAGCCTAGGAGGTGATCCAAGACCCTACTGCTTCCAAAATGAATGAGAACCAAGAGCGATGATATGCCTAGTTAAGGGGGAAAGGAAGCCATAGATGATTCAGGAGACCTTTTTACAATAGCCTTAGGACAGCTGGAAAACCACCATAGATCGAGAGGTTGAGGAGAAATCTTGGAGGCCTTCTGATCCCATCATCTGCCTCACCCAACAACGAAGTCCCTTTTCTTCTGTTTATGCTAAATCGACCCATCAGAGAGTGTGTTGCTGTTTCCCCTAAATAGAGGCCACACCTGTGATTCTCATTAGTCCTCAGACTGAAACGTTGTCACTGGAGACTGATGAGGGAGGAACAAAACAAAGTAACTTCATTTGACACACAGATCTCTTTTCACGGTGGAAAATCATTTTCATGTTTATTGGAGCATGAACTAAAGGAATCTGAAGATTCTCTGGCTAGGGACCTCCAGTTCAATGTAGTCACATCTGAGGTTGGGGCTAGAATCCAAAGGTAGAAACTGTATATGCTCAATTTTAAGAGCCTTTTAAATTTCTGTACAAGTAGAATATATAATTGGATTTAATTCCACCATTTGAATTTAGTTCTAATTTCTCAACTGAACACCAAAGTAGCTGACCCCTATGTAGAAGCTATGATGTATTTGTACTAGAAAGAAAAGAAGAAATACACCCTGAAACAAATGGACACACTAATAAAGAAGTGCACCTGTACCCTAAGAAGCCCACGGAATGGAAACCCACCAGTCCAAGGCAGGCCCAGCCTCCTGGTCCTGCCAGGCTTTATAGAAACACATAGGCAATCAGGTGGGCCCAAAGGATAATGAGCGAAAGCCAAGAGCCCTGGGAGAGCAATGGCAGACAGAATCACTGCACTAAGTAAGTTACCTTCTTTCCTCTTTCATGGTTTCCAGTGCACATATATTTGATTTTTCAAAAGTTAAATAATTCCAGACAGAAGTCTGCAGAGTTCAATTTTCACTAGTTCATTTTCTGGTTCAATTTTATAAGGTAGGACTTCTACAACTGCACTATGATTGAGCATTAAAAATAGATCCTTTGCTTACCAGGAGCAGATATAAAGGTTGAAAAAGAACAAGCTAGAATGCTACACTGTCAGAGAATACTCCAGAGCAATTTGTGAACAGATGCTGTCTTGATTTGTAAATAAGAAATGCTAAATTAGAGAAATTAAAACTACTCTAAGATACCATCTCACTCCAGTAAGCATGGCAGCCATGATGAAGACAAACAACAACAAGTTCTGGTGAGGATGCGGGAAAAAGGTACACTCATACATTGATGGTGGGACTGCAAATTGGTGCAGCCAATTTGGAAAGCAGTATGGAGTTTCCTTGGAAAGCTGGGAATGGAACCCATCATTTGACCCAGCTATTCCTCTTCTCGGACTATACCCAAAAGACCTAAAAACAGCATACTACAGGGACACAGCCACATCAATGTTTATAGCAGCACAATTCACAATAGCTAGACTGTGGAGCCAACCTAGATGCCCTTCAATGGATGGATGGATTAAAAAAATGTGGTTTATATACACAATGGAACATGACTCAGCACTAAAAAATAATAAGATCATGGTATTTGCAGGGAAATGGATAGCATTAGAGCCGATTATGCTAAGTGAAGTTAGCCAATCCCTAAAAAACAAATGCCGAATGTCTTCTCTGATATAAGGGGCGTGACTCAAAATGGGGAAGAGAGGAAGAGCATGGGAAGAAGAGTAACTCTACATAGGGAAGAGAGGTGGGAGAGAAAGAGAGGGAGAAAGGGAATTGCATGGATGGTGGAAGGAGACCCTCATTGTTATACAAAATACATGTATGAAGATCTGAGGAAAAAAAAAAGATTAGCGTTACCCTAGATTAGGTAGAGAGAAGTGATGGGAGGGAAAGGGAGAGGTTGGGGAAATAGGAAGGATAATAGGATGAAACAGACATTATTATTACTGTGTGTACATATGTGACTGCATGACCAATGTGATTCTGTAATCTGTATACTCAGAAAAATGAGAAATTATATCCCATCTGATTCAAATGTATGATATGTCAAAGTCATTGAACTGTCATGTGTAACTAATTAAAACAAATTTTTAAAAAAAAAGAAAAAGAAAAGAAATGCTAAAGCTGTACCCAGAAAACTGAAATCACTCCAACCCAATGGAGCCAGGGGGAACTTTGTGGCGTAGGTAGACCCTAGCTGGGAGAAAGGAGCCTCAGATCAGACCAGTGGCTCCGTCTTGCCTCTGCTGTTTACTGCCTTTAACAGACTTTCTAAATCTGTTTCACTTCTGTTCATGGGGGTAATAATAGTACATATCTCCAAAGGCTGTTATGAGGATTAAATAAGATAATGTATATGTCAGTGCCTGACACATAGTAAACATTCATAAAAATGCTATTATCATGCTGAGCAGGGCCTTGAAGGATGGGAAGAATTCAGAAAAGCAACAGGGGTGCAAGGAGGTGGGTGTGGGGAGTGAAGTCCAAGCTAAGGCCATCTGCCTCTGGGGTGAAGATGATGGGGAGAAGGGAAGCATCCATGAAAATGGCATGGGATCTGGATGTGGTTCTCCTCCTTCCTTATGGTTTGGGGCAAGTATGCTCTATGCTTCAGTTTAGTTTATTATTAAAGATGATAATAGCAACTACCACATAGGGAGGTAGAATGAATTAAATGAGACTTTATACACACACACACATACACGAACGCACACACGCACGTGCCCGTGTGTCTGTGTGTGTCTCTGTGTGTCTGTGTGTGTGTGTGTGTGTGTGTGTGTGTGTGTGTGTGTGTTTCCCCCTCCCTGAGATGGGATCTTGGTACATTGCCCAGGCTGATCTCTGGCTACTGAACTCAACTCCTCCCTCAGCCTTAGCCTCAGTCCAAGCCTCTCAACTTACTTTATGTACATCTCACTCTTTTGCCCTTTGATTTCTTTTAAATGTTTCGCTGGATAGAGATTTATAATTTTAAAAAAAATACAATCTCAAAAAGACACACATACAAAAACAGATCAGGGCTGGGGACAGAGCCCAATGGTGGAAGACTTGACTAGTGTACACCCCCCTTCACAACACAACACATAGTCACACACAAATCCTTCCTATAAAATATCTTTTTGCCAGGCACAGTGGCCCACACCTATAATCCCAGAGACTTGGGAGGCTGAGAAAGAAGGATCACAAGTGTGAGGGCAGGCAACTTAGACTATAACTTCACAATTTGAATATAGCCCTTGCTGCTCTAAAACAGACATATTTTTTTTCTCTTATTGCTCTCCTCCCCTAATTTCTCCTCCCTAATCTTACCCCACCCTCAATCTTGGGGGAATTAGGATCCCTTTGGATCACCTCTTTTAAAACCTTCTGTTGCCTTGACGAGGAGAATCCCAGCCTCTGGACAGGGGTCCCCTGTGTTTCTCCTTGGTTACCAAAGCAATAAAACTTCTTTTTCTTTTTTCTCAAAATGGTGTCCACCATATTGGATTGGCATCAGGGACAAGGACCAAGCTTTCCAGAACAAATTGGTGACTCTGAAGTGGAAACCCTTCACTGTGGTTTTCTTAGGTAGGTCTGGTGCTCCAGGGGGTCTCCTTTTCCTTGCTGAGGATGTAAAGTGGCTGGGAGCTTGTGGAGAGCCAACTGCTGGAGAATTAGGAGATGGGTGAGTTAGAAGGTAGGGTAGATCTGGAGGAGCTGTTTCTGTGAGTAAAGGGAGGGACTGAGGGACAGTCCCAGCAGCTGCTGAAGCTCCTTTTGCTTCGGGGAACTCCCCTTCTCCCCCTGAACTATACAGTTTGCTCCATCAGTTGGTCTACTTTGAAAAAAGGAAACCGAATGCAGTAAAGTCGTGATACTCTTGGCCATCTGGTAAGTCTCCCGGTGTGCACACCAAGACCCTTGATTTCATCCGTCTGGTTCCTCTTTATGGGAACACCTGGTCCCACTTTGTGGGGACAGCTGGAACATCACTGGTATAGGAGTCACGGCTCAGTGGGACTCAGGAACCTTGGGATTTTGCTCCCTTCTGGTCTGTTTTCTAGGTTCTTATCTGTTTGTTGGTCTTGGGTTCTGGAATCCCCTCTGGTTGACTATCCCTCTGTGTGTTTTGTTTGTTTAGGGGTTTTGTTTTGTTTTGTTTTGTTTGGGGGGGGGGTGTAGTTGTTGTTTTGCATCTGTTACTGGCCCTTTAAGACACTGCATTGATCCTGTAGGTAGTCTCTTGGGAAAGATCTTGGCTGAAAAGACCACCTATAATTACAAATAAGCATGTCTAAGAGAAAGATGTTTTACTGTAACACCGTCTGACCTTTGAATGTTTTTCTGAATTACTGTACAGCCTTGAAGTTGGTCTGTCAGAGGTAAAATAAGTGGAAGAAATTCTGTATATACAGGCATTTATGCAGTTGCATGAGAAGGAGTCCAAATAGTCAGAAACTAACTTAAGATGTGCAAGCCTAGCAGGACACCAGAATAAAGGGTTTTTTTAAAAAAGATTGAAATCTTTTTAACCCAGTGCTAAGCGTCCTAGCACTGTTTCTTAGCCTGGCCCTAGGCAACTGCAGATCATCTCACTATGGGTAAAGGATATCTGCCCTGGGCTGGGGGGGCGGGGGGGAGGGACCCAGGAAAACTGCCTGGGCTGTAGAGAAATGGGCAAAGAGGACCTAGTTTCTGTCCTGCCTTCCAGCCCCTTTTGTCCATGGTGGGTGGAGCTGCTGGCCACAAAGCTCATGGCAGTAAGTTCCAGCACTGTTAGTTTGTGACCTGGGGACAGGAATGGTCTCCCCTTTTAAGATCTGACAGGACACCCCATTTGACCATGGAACCCCCATCACTGGGACAGAGCAATTCTAGCTATGATAGTGTCCCATCAAACAAAATGCATGGGGAAACTGGAGGGATAAACAACTGTAGAGAAAAGACCAAAAAGAAACTAAAGCCAACCTGTGTTTTGTTAGCAAACTCTACAAAGGGACCTTCAAGGAAGCCTAAAGAAAAGAACAGAAAGGGCCTCCTCCATTGAATACCAATGTGCCTACTCTAAGAGAAAGGCCTCCCAAAACCCTCTGTGTACAATTGACAGTGGGAAACTCAAAGTGGAAGGCATTAGGAGAATCGGAGGGAGACAGGCCAGGCTCAACAATATCCTGTGCTCCATCCAACTCTTTGAATGCAATCTAGGAGAAAAAAAGATTAAGGCACAGTTTTTGTATATGCCAGATTGTCTGATCTCTCTCTTGGAATGAAATTTGTTGTTTAAATTAAATGCACAGAAAGCATTCATAAGAATTGTTTCATAATATTTTAAGAAAGGATCTAAAACTAGAAAAGAGATATAAGAAAGTTATAGGTATAGAAATATGTATATATTTAGTATGGAAAATTAGAAGGAAAAAGAAATGTTTCTGGATGAGAAGTATTTTGTATGGTAGAATAATATTCTTATGCTAAAATCCAACATGAAAGAGAGGACAAAACTAAGGAGGTAAATAAGTGTAAAATGTCTAAATAAGTTGCAGAAGATTTGTGGAAGGTAAATCTCAAAAAGTTTGTGTATGTCATTAAGTTGGCTATAATTAGCACAAAGTTATTTGAGAGTTTTTCTAAAGTCGAATTTTAATGTACTGATATGAAGTAAAGTCTGAAACATTGATAGCTCTTATCTATCCAGATAACTTCTTATGTCAGGTTTTATTACTTAGGGAAAATAAGTCTTAAAGGAATTAGGGTTTGTACCTGTTTTAAAGTCTTTTAAATGATCCTTTGAAATTGGTTATTTTAGGTTCTTACAATATAGTTGGCACACTAAATATATGTGATTAGAGATATGTATTCATCTGAGAACTATGTTTGTCTGAACCTGTCTAAGTGTTAAGTTAAAGTTCATAAAATGAAAGTTTATGTAGGTTTACAGGCAAGGAAATTAAGAGTTCTCTTAGCCTTTTTGTTTAATTATGTTTCAGATGTAATGCATTACATTGAATGAGATTCACATAAAATCAAGAAATAATATATGAGAATTTATAGAATGATTTTAAAAAAAAAAAAAAAAAGAGGAAAAGATCACCTCCAAATAAATACTTTAAGATTTGTCAAGAGGCCGTCCTTACCTGAATTGAGGCTCTGCCGCTCATCCTTCTCCATGTTAGCATGACTCCAAAGTAGGCTAGAATTAAGCTAAAGTTGTGTTTAAAAGGTGGACTTTTACTATGATCTCAAAATAAACGGGCTGTGGTATAAACTTAAGTCAAAGTTGGACCAATTGTAAAAGATACTTAGGTTTGTAAAAGAATTTTAAAAGAAGTAAAACTTGGAAAGAATTTCATAAGTAATCGAGTTGATAGATACATGGGTCTTTGTAAAGGCTAAATAGACACCCAAGATACATTAGTGTTCATTTTGTATTTTCCTTGTGAAATTTTATAAATGTTGCCTTGCAGAAGTTCTACTTCTAACAGAACACCTGAGCTTATTTAAGAAAATAAGTCATCACCTTTAGGACAGATAGAATATAATGCTAACTCCCAGTACTAATACCGAACCCAATTAAATGAAAAGGGTAAGTGTAAAATTATAGACATTGACGTTATAACCCATTATTCCCACTTGAAGACGGATAAAACTGGCCTCCTCGGTGTTTAAAACCAAAAATTTAGAGACCAAAGTGAAGGAAGCAAAAGGGCCAAGGAAAAAGCAGCCAACATTTTGGCCCCTGACTATAGTCAGCTTGGCTCCAGGGAATGATGGGACTCCCCCAGGGTCCTGCAACTCCAGTAAGTCATCTGACCTCCTGATCAGGGATCAAGAGGAGCATTGAGAACAAGAAACCAACCAGCACACATTCTGCAAGGAGGAAGGTGATTGGAGAGGGAAATGTCCCTGATGCTTCAGAAGGAAGCCATATATGGTCAGCAAGACTCTGCCCATCCTGACAGATGGCACTACTGGTAGAGGAAGGCTGACGGGGTCAAGAGGCTTCTCACACATCCCAAGAGTTATCTCTGGGAAATCTCAGCTGACCTTAAGAGTAGATAATAACGAGGTCAATTTTAACCAACTTTCTCTCAAACACCTGGCAGAAGAGTATAACCAAAGCACAGTCATACCTGGACATGTGAAAGGAAAGACAGCAGGTTTTTTTAATACAACTTAAGATGTACACTTGTGTCATCCCTACCAAAAGTAAGTAAAGCTGGAGGCTCTAAAGGAAGCATCCTTGTGTCGAAGTGCTTAATAATAACTATTACAAAGGGCTCTAGGGCAACAAGGTTGTCCTGAGTTTCAGAGACTGACTGAAATGCTAATTGTTTTGATGCTAATTGTTTACCAAAAAAAGTAATGTTTTGCTGTCTTATTGTTGTCCAAGCATGATCCCTACCCTATGTATGCCTTGTCCAATCACCCACCAACTGCCACTAAGGACCTCTGGACATCCTTAATGCTAAATACCCTTAATTGTCCATGCCCAATTGCTAGAGAACAGAACTTGTGGTCACTTACCCCCAATTCCTCCCTCTCTCAGCAGGAAGCAGCTTGGAGATGTACATTGCTCATTTTTCCATAGAATGGAAAGTAGAAATTGACAGTGGGAACTGTGTAACAGGGGTCCACTTCATAATTTGAATATAGCCCTTGCTGCTCTAAAACAGAAATATTTTTTTCTCTTCTTCCTCTCCATCCCTAATTACTCCTCCCGGATCTCTCCTCCCTGATCTTGAGGGAAACAGGATTCCTTTGGATCACCTCTTTAAAAACCCTCTGTTCCCCTGATAGAGAATCACAAGTCTCTGTTTCTTCTTTGCTAGCAAAGCAATAAAACTTCTTTTTCCTTTTTCTCAAACCTCGTCCTTGTTATTGGATTGGCATCAGGAACAAGGACCAAGTTTTAGTAACAAGACCTGCCTCAAAATAAAATAAAAACAAGATGTAACTCTGTGGTAGAATGCCCCTGGACTCAATCCTCAATACAGGACAAAGAAAGAGGAACAAGAAAGAAAGAAAAGAAACAATCTGTGCAAAGTCTGATTCATAGTAAATATAAAATATAAAATAAATGGGAACAGTTATTATATTATTATGGAACAAAACTATATTCTTTCGCACTTTGCTAAACAGTACATAGTAATTTCAAATCAAACCTGCCAATGCATATTTTGAGAAAAATAAGATTTTCAAAACAAATCCTAAAATTGTTTAGATATCTTGTGGAAACAAATTGTTTTCAAGTACATCAAGTAATTTTAACACCCTCTGTTTAGATGACTCGATTATAATTTTTCTTCTGTAGGCATTTAAGCAATCCCAGGATTCCTATTTGTTTCGTTAGCTATTTAACTGTTAAGAGAAATGCCTTAAAATATCAAATTTATATTTACTTTTAAAATTAATGTATTGTTTATGTTTTTAACCAGATCAGACCTCTTTGAGACTATGCTAGCTGTTGAGCAATTCAAACTCAGAAACCATAAAAGTAAAGAACATTATTTGGAACCATAATTCAGGAGACACAGCTGCAGATGGATCTGAATCCATGTTCCAAACAAGGCAAGGAAAGTGGAAGCATACATCAGCAGGCAGCACGATTTATCACAGAGTAGATAAAATTTCTCTGTAGGAAACATCAATTGAAATGTTGAGAAAAAACAGGGGCTAGAGACTGACAGCAGATAAAGAAAAGAATGTATAAACAGAATGGACATGTCCATAAAAAAACAAGAGTCCAATAACCTTGATATGCATCACAATATAATTATCTGGTTGTTCCAGATGCTGCAGTCAAAGGGTGAAGGTGGCAGAAGTTCACACTCCAGCTCCAGCTGCAGAGTGCATGAGGCCTCTTCCCTCAGTGCCTCCCAACTCCCTCCACCCACCCACACAGTGAGGACTGAACCCAGGGTCGCTCTGACTTTGAGCTACATCTGCAGCCCTTTTCATTTTATTTTGATACAGGCTCATGCTAAGTTCCAGGCAATCCTCCTGCCTTAGTCTCCAAGTCTCTGGGATCACAGGCATGCACCACCATGCCCAGCTACTCTTGTCCCTTTGTAAGTGTTGCTCCCCATTTCCTCCCTATACAGTTTCCTATCCAAAAAAAAAAAAAAAAGTGGATCTGCTTGATATATTCTCGTGGCAGCTCTGAGCCTTCCTAAGCAGAAATGGCAGCTCTAAAATGCTTCCCCAGTTTCTCCAGAGACCCGTAGATCAGAGGTTAAATAATCAGCCCGAGGATCCCAGGCTTGCTTTCCTGCCTTGGCTTAGACCTGCTTTCCCCTGGGCACTCACAGTGACTGGTGACCCAGCACACCCCATCTTCCAGGGAAGTCACTGTTGTGAATCAGCTGCAGGAAGTTTAATTACTACAAAGTACCAAGATGCAGTGGAGGCTTCCTGTGTTAAGCTGATGTCTCACTTGTAAAAGATCTGATCATTTTACATTCTGTGTTCAATACTCATGGAAGGTCCTTGCTTCCCTTCAGCCAGGGACTTTTTAGTCTTACTATAGGAAACCTATTGTGTGACAAACATGCTAACATTGCTTCAATTTCAGGGTAAAACTTCAAGAAGTGAAGAGGAAACGAATTAAGTGAAATCTACACACTTCTGATTTTGTTTCAGTATAGATCGTATCCTAATTTACTTTTCAGGTCAGAGATGGTTTTTTCAATTGGCATTTCTACTTTCAACTTACTGGTTACAAGGTTGAAGTCAAAATTCTCATAGCTGGATCACAAGTTCAAAGCTAGCGTCAGCAACTTAGTGAGGCCCTAAGCAACTCAGCAAGACTGTCTCTAAATAAAATACAAAAAAAGGGGGCTGGGGATATGACTCAGTGGTTGAGTACCCAGGAGTTCAATTCCCAGCACCAAAAATAAAATAAAATTCTCATAACTGGTCAATGAAAACCTGAGTATAGCTTTTCTTGCAATTTCAATAGATGACAAGATGGTACAGAAAATGCATTCAGAGATAACAGACTTTCCCAACTTGCTGTTTGCCTCACAGAGCAGAACAATTCCTCTTGTTTGGCCCCAAGACACTTCTCTGGAAATTCTCTTGCACAATAGCCAAGGATACCCATTTTTAGAGCCCTGCTGCTAAGAAAAGGCACATTATCACTTTGTATGTTAAAAAAAAAAAGCTGGAAGATATTATTTCTTTCAGATGAATATGAAGTCATTTCCAAAGAAATGGAGGAATTGATTTGTGTCTAGTCTTGTCAAGAGCAGTTCAAAGTTTGCATCATCAGTAAAATAGGTTATTCTTCTAGAAGAAGATGATGGACTTAGTGATGAGAACAGAGAAGATGTCTATAAAGCTTAGGCTTTGGAGTCTTGCTCCCACCAGCTCCTGAGAGTGCTGGGGTTAGCTGCTGGTGGGAAATAGAAGGCAGGACACATTTAGGAATTGTTTCTATGTAAGAGTTTCTGGTAAATTGCCTAATCTCAGAAGAAAAGAACATGGATCTCCAAGGATTTAGTAATTTTTTTTTCATCAGTGCTGGGGATCAAACCCAGGGCCTTGCACATACTAGGCAAGCACTGGACCAACTATGCCATACCTTCAGCCCTATTCTAGGAACTTACTATGATTCATTTTTTCTTTCTGTATACTTATTTTCATATCAATTTTTAAAAAATATTTATTTTTTAGTTGTAGTTGGACACAATACCTTTATTTTATTTGTTTATTTTTATGTGGTGCTGAGGATCGAACCCAGGGTCTCACACGTGCAAGGTAAGTGCTCTACTGCTGAGCCACAGCCCCAGCCCCATACCAATTTTTTAAAATTTATTTATTTATTCTAATTTGTTATATATGACAGCAGAATGCATTTCAATTCATAATAAGTATACATATAGAGCACATTTTTCATGTCTCTGGTTTTTCACAAAGTAGAGTCACACCATTCATGTCTTCATACATGTACTTAGGGTAATGATGTCTATCTCATTCCACCATCTCTCCTACCCCATGCCCCTCCCTTCCCTTCCCTCCCCTTTGCCCTAAATAAAGTGCCTCCACTCCTCCCATATTACAGCCCCACATTTTGGATCAGCATCCACATACCAGAGAAAGCGTTTGGCCTTTGGTTTTGGGGGACTGGCTTATTTTACTTAGCATGATATTCTCCAACTCCATCCATTGACCTGCAAATGCCATGATTTTATTCTCTTTTAATTCTGAGTCATACCAATTTTTATATTCATAATTTCACATTCTTTTCCTTAAACAGCACCCAAAATTGTATAAGCTTCAGGACTCATGCAAAATCTGGCTCCATCACTGTGTAAGAATGAATGATTTTTTTAATTACAATTCACTACCAAGTCTCAGTTCTTCATTTCCTTAATTGATGGCTTCTTGTTCCTGTTCCATTTTTTTTAAAGAGAGAGTGAGAGAGAGAGAGAGAGAGAGAGAGAGAGAGAGAGAGAGAGAATTTTTAATATTTATTTTTTAGCTCTCGGCGGACACAACATCTTTGTTGGTATGTGGTGCTGAGGATCGAACCCGGGCCGCACGCATGCCAGGCGAGCGCGCTACCACTTGAGCCACATCCCCAGCCCTCCTGTTCCATTTTAAAAATAGATTTTACATTATAACCTTTCCTTCATTCAGCTAAGCTATAGAATAAAAATTTAGAGGTGTATGTCTGGGTGTGTGTGTTGATAGGAGAAAAGAACCAAGGTACTGGAGCTTTGAAGGCAGGACTTAGTCCTTCTACTAGAAAACAGACTGCTATTTTTTTTTCCTCACTGAAATATTGAAATGTCCCAAACTGGCAATATGTTTCTTGCTCTTCAAAGTTATGAATACATACTGAAATTTCAAAGAAACCTCTCTTACCATTCCAAGAGTAGAATTACTTTTCTGAAGGATGCTGTTAGGAAGAACTTATCGCTAGACTTCCTCTAAGGATATGATGGAGCACATTGTTCAACATTTCACCCTGTCTTTTTCTGGAGCTCTTTCCAGAGAATTTTTCTGACCCTAATTCCAGGAATGGCTGTACTTCTTTGGGGCCACTGACCTTTTTATCTTATTGACTATGTGAACTATATAAGTAGTCACTGTTCCCATTTTGAGCTGCCTGCTGGTAAACCCAAAGCTAAATCTGCCAATGGGTCATGCCTTATAATTATTTTTTCTTGCGATACTTGGGATTTAACCCAGGAGCATTTTACTACTGAGCTACATTCCGGGCACTTTTTGTTTTTATTTCAAGACAGGGTCTTGCTAAGTTGCTGAGGCCGGCCTGGAGCTTGGAATCCTCCTGCCTCAGCCACCTGAGTAGCTAGGATTACAGGAGTACACCACCACGACCAGGCTTTATGCCTAGTAACTATGGTGTAGATAGACTCCTGACTCCATTTTAGGTTGTCTTTCTTCCTTTGTTTCTAATTATTCCTCACTTAGTGTTGTTGTATTTTATATTTTCTTTCTGGAGAGAGGATTAGAGATGTGAATGAATAAACCATTCTTTCAAAAGAATTCTGATTATAGTTTTAGCATGGATATATGGATTTGTAGCAAAAATAAAAAATTAAAATAAAAATCTTTACTGACCAGACCAAAATAATAAGATATTAAAGTGAGTTATGAGGAGCTTCCTTCCTTCCCACCTCTTCACACTCACGTGCTGCTGGCTCACCAAGGGAGTCAACCAGGCCTCCCGTGTCCCAGGATTCTGTCACCTAACCTTGGGAACATTGATAACAGCGACTGCTTCTAAACAATCTTTGCCATGCTCAGAATCTACTGCACACACACACACCCTCCCCCACACACACATTCCTAATAAGACCCCTGCCAAAGCCAATGTCTCGGCTTGGCACCAGAATCACGAGCCACCACACACCTTCGTAGGTTCAAACAGCAATTCTTTATTCCCGCTCTCACACCGCCTCCACACAGGTCCAGGGGCAATCGCGTTCTACCGTCTCCCGCACAATTCACCTACTTCACAAGGCTCTCTCCAAATCCCATTTTAATCTCACGAGAACTCAACAGGAACAAGCAACAGGAACACCCTAATCCCAGCAATAATCTTCAACCTCTAACTTCCCTAAAACCCATTATCTTAAACTGGCAACACCTTAAACTCAAGGAGCCGGTTACTTCCTCAAACCTGATCTCTAAACCCGGATCCGCCTTGGTCCTTGAGCAAGGTCACCTTATTAAAGCATGCATGCAATGTCCCATCGAATGTCCTCTAAGCAGCATGGGGTATGCTTGGCAAGAAAATTTTGATGCGTCATTCCTACTTGGTAATGGCCCTCAGCAGATCCCTATGCTCTAAGAGCACTTACGAAGATCCAAGATCTATTCAGGATATCCATTCCACTTGCTCAGGGGCAGAGGCATACCAAAGAAGTTTCAGAGAAGGTCCTCGGGTGCCTGGAAGAGAGTTGGAGGCATCCTGGATCTAAAAAATGGCATCACAGATCATTTAGGAAGGAAAGAGAACTGACTGGGGGAGGGGAGCCCCAACCTCCCTAGATGAGGCTTGAGCCATCTTGTGGGCACACTAGGTCTCCTAGAGGAAGCAGGTAAGGACTGGGGTGGCCAGAAGCAGGGAGCACAGCTGTCTAGGAGGGAAAGGAGTCCTTGGGGTTAACTCTGGCCAGGTCAGTCTTCTTCAGAATAGATCTAACCTTAGATCTCAAACTTCTCATTGCTCATGATTTCAGATTCAAATCAGAGTGAGAAGAGTTTTATCATTACTCCGGAATTTCTAGTTCGGATGTACTTTTGCCCCAACCTCCCTGTTTATGGAAGTGTTCAGCCCCCAGACTTCTCTCTTATGGCACCACCCCCAATCCCACCCAACTTCACTCTGCTAGAAACCCTCTCACTGATATTGCTGATTCTTTTTTTTCTATTTCAATTAGAGGTGCCTTTCTCAGATTTTTTCTCCTATTCCTAAAAAGAAGAGGTAGGTTGGTTGTGGGTAAAGAAGAGGTAGGTTGGTTGTGAGATTCTGTATGCATCAGATTGATCTGAGTGTTTTATTTCCACCACAAATTGAGATGACTAATACTAAGTTATGTTACCTAAGAAAGGAAAATCAACATTCAAATATATGTTAAGACCCAGACTGAAGAGGATACTAAACGAACACTTTAGAATTAAGTGCACTCAATCTGCTTGCTACAGTGTAAGATCCATTGTGGATCTATTTTGTTTAACTGCTATATCCCCAGAACCTGACACATACATAATATGTGTTCACTTAGTATTTATTGCTGTGTTGATTGTTGGCACAAATGGATCCGTATTGATGATTAGAATGATACTCTTTTCAGGCTGCTGTAACTAAATACCATAGATTGAATAATTTATAAAAAACATTTATTACTCCTAGTTTTGGAGGCTGGGAAGCCCAAGATGAAGCTACCAATAGATTCAGTGTCTAGTGAGGGCCTATTTCCAGTTTCATTAAAATGGCGCCTCCTTACTGTGTCATCGCATGGTGGAAGGACAAGGCAGTCATCCATAGGTTGCCCTTTTTATAAAGGAACGAATCTCATTTATGAAGGCTCCACCCCTGTGACCTCGTGACCTAGTCGCCTCCCAAAAGGCTCCATAGATGGAATTTCTTTTTCTCTCTCTCTTTTTGGAGACAGTATCTTTATCTAAAAGATCTCTGTCTTTTTGGAGACAGCGTCTCTATGTTTCCCAGACTGGTTTCGAACTGGCAATTCTCCTGCCTTTTCTTCCTAAGTAACTGGGATCGTAAGTGTGCATCACCATGCCCAGAAAGGGAGTTAGGATTTTCACATATTAATTTGGGAGTAAGGAACACATACATTCAGACCATAGCATTGAACAAAGTCTCACAAAATCTGAGGCCTTCTTTCTCCATCTCTTATGCCCGTAGAGGAGAGACCAAGTTGACTGTTAGTTTTTAGAGGAAAAAAGGGAGGAGGAATGAAGAAAGGGAAATCGGGTCATTTGGATTTCCTCATTAAAGGATATATTTGCTTCAGTATTACACACTGTGCTTTAGTGAAACTGGTGAACTCCACAACTGAGATTGCAGACATCAAATTGTGACCATGGCAGATACTATTTATTTCTTCCTTTCCTTCTCCCACAAAGAAAAAATTTGCTAACAAAGCTTCAGTTTTGCTCAGTATTAGATGACTGTGTATTTCAGAAACATCAGCCCCTTTCCCATCTGGTGATGAATCTTGATTCATCTAGACCATTCATGGTATTCTACCTGCCCTTACCAGGCTATAAGAGACCTGTGAAGCAACCCAGAGAGGGAATCTGCTAGGAGACTTCTGCAAGAGTCTTCATCACATCATGTTTGATGGAACTTGAGGAAAACATAGGCCTCTTCACCTCTTCACATCTTGGAACCTGAGGAGCCAGGGCAGGTATGTTGAGAACATGACAGGGTGAGCCTCAGAGCAGGCAGAAATGGCAAAACAGAAGAGTAGAAAATATGTGGGTCCTGCCTTATATCATTGAGCCATTGATTAATCAATGCAAGAGCTTCCTTTCTTCTAACATGATAATGAGAGTTAATATAAATTTCTACATTGAAACTATTCATTTGCATTTTCTGTTACATACACCAAAAGCATATCTGCTGGTACAATGACCAAAAGCAAGAGAAACAAACAAACAAACAAAAAATACTCCACACTCATCCTGGTAGAACGAGCTAAGAATGTATACCTTAGAAACAGTTAAGGTTCCCAAAAAGGCCAATTAGCTTTGACTTGAGTTATATAAATATCACTCTCCACAATTTGCCATTTTCACTATGATTCATTTGCCTAAGGTTAAACTTTATCCAGTCATTTCCCCTAAGGTTTTTTTTATACTTATGATTCTTTTCTTGGCAGCTGAATTTACTCTGGAACAAAAGTCGACAAACTTTTTATAAAGGGCTAGATGATAAATATTTCATGCTTTGCAGGCCATACAGTCTCTATCACAACTACTTTATTCTCTCACTGCAACACAAAAGTAGCCATCAATAATATATCAATGAATGAGTGTGGCCATTCTCCAAACTTCATTTATGAATACTGGAATTTGAACTTTCTATTATTTTCAGATATCACCAAAATATTCCTTTTATTGCTTTCAACCATTCACAAATGTAAAAACCACACAAATGAATACACATAAAATCAGAGTAAATCAGGATAAGATTTGATGTTAGTATATTGTGTTGAATAGTTTTGTAAGATGTTACCTACCATTGGAGAAAATAGTAAAAAACACATGGGGTCTCTCTATATTCTTTTTTTAAATAGTGGTAAAGTATAACATAGAATTTGTGATTTTAACCATTTTTAAGTTTATAATTCAGTGACATTAAGTTACATTTACTTTTACATCCATCTCTAGAGCTTTTTAATTCTTTCAAAATGAAATTCTGTACCTACTAAAAAATAACTCCTCATCACTCCTAAACCCTTTTTAGTCTCTGTGAAATTGACTCTCTTGGTGCCTCATGTAAGTAGAATCATACAATATTTGTCCTTTTGTTTCTATTTTTTTTTCACTTAGCATGAAAGTTCATCCAGACTATAAAATGTATCAGGATTTTATTCCTTTGTTTAAATTTTTAAAATTTACTTATTTATTTATCTTAATTAGGTATATATGACAGAATGCATTTTGATTCATTGTACACAATTGCTGCAGAACTTTTCATTTTTCTGGTTGTACATGATGTAGCATCACATCATTTGTGCAGTCATACATGTACCTAGGGTAATGATGTCCATCTCATTCCACCATCTTTCCTGCCCTTATGCCCCCTCCCCACTCCACCCTCCCCTTTGCCCAATCAAAGTTCTTCCATTTTCTCCATGCCACCCCCTCCCCCACTACGGTTCAACATCCACTTATCAGAGAGAGCATTCGGCTTTAGTTATTGGGGATTGGTTTACTTTGCTTAGCATGATATTCTCCAACACCATCCATTTACCTGCAAATGCCATAATTTTATTCTCTTTTAATGCTGAGTAATATCCCATTGGATAAAAATAACCACAGTTTCTTTATCCATTCATCTATTGAAGGGCACCTAGGTTGGTTCCACAATTTAGCTAATGTGAATTGAGCCGCTATAAACATTGATGTGTTTATATAAACATTACTATAGTAAGCTGATTTTAAGTCCTTTCAGTATAGACTGAGGAGTGGGATAGCTGGGTCAAATGGCGGTTCCATTCCAAGTTTTCTAAGGAATCTCCATACTGCTTTCCAGATTGGTTGCACCAGTTTGCAGTCCTACCAGCAATGTATGAATGTGCCTTTTCCCCCACATCCTCGATAACACTTATTGTTGTCTGTATTCTTGATGATTGCCATTCTGACTGGTGTGAGATGAAGGATTTTATTCTCTTTAAAAAGATGAATGATGGGGTTGGAGTTGTGGCTCAGTAGTAAAGCGCTTGCCTCTCACACGTGAGCCATTGGGTTCCATCCTCAGCACCACATAAAAATAAATAAATAAAGATATTGTGTTCATCTACAACTAAAAAATATTTTTTAAAAAAGCTGAATGATGTTCCATTCTATGCACAGACCGTATTTTGTTTAGTTATTCTTCTAGGGCTGAGCTTTGAGTTGTTTCCACCATTTGACTGCTATGAATATGCTGTTCTGAACATTGGTATACAAATATCACTAAGTCCCTGTTTTCAGTTCTTTTAGCTATATACCAATAAGCAGAATTTCTGAATACTATGGTAATTATTGATGAATAATATGGTAATTATATGCTTCATTTTTTTAGGAAATACACTACTGTTTTCCAGAATGGCTGCACCATTTTACATTCCCACCAGCAGTGCACATGGGTTCCAGTTTCTCTACATCCTTGCTAATACTTTATTTTTTTGTCTTTTTGGTATAGTCATTCTAATGAATGAGAAGTGGCATTTTATTGTGGTTTTGATTTGGATGATTATTTATGTTGAATTTTTCTTCATGTGCTTATTGATCATCAATATTTCTTTAGAGAAATGTCTATTCAAATCATTTATGCTTATTTAAATAATTTTGTTTCTATTTATTTATAAGAATTCTTTATATTTCTGGACATCAATCTTATCAGATGTCCAGAAATTTATTTCTTTACAAAAATTTTCTCCCATTCTGTGAATTGTCTTTTTATTCTTTTGATACATAAATATTGTCTTCTTCTTCTTGCTATTTCTTCTTCTTTGGATCATGCATGCTGGGCAAGCTCTCTAACACTGAGCCACATTTCCCAGCCTACTGATATACAAATATTTTTCATATGTTTGATGAACTGCATATTTTTATATGGTTGAAAAAGAGCATATTTTTATGTTTGTTCAGGACAGCATATTCATAATAGCCAAAAGGTAGAAACAACTCAATGCTCATCAATGGATAAACAAAATATGGTAAGTGCATGCAATGGAATATTATTTGGTCTTTAAAAAGGAATGAAAGCCTGATACATATTACAGCCTGAATGAACCTTAAATACATTATGCTAAGTGAAAAAAAAATGAAACGAAAGGAAAAATATTGTACAATTCACTCATATGAGGTACCTAGAAGAGTGAAATTCACAGAGACTAAAATTGACTGAGATAATTTTGATGAAGCCTCCTTTATCTATTTTTCCATTTCTTATCACCGTGTGTACATCTATAATTATCTCAAATTTTAATCAAACAAAATACAAGAACTATTATTTGCTCATGATCATATGAAAAAACAAGTACCACTTGGCTCACAAAGACTTAGTCTGCCAACGCCTGCTGCGGAATAGAAAATGGAGTTATTGAAACTGTTTTCTTATATTCAAAAGCTCTATACAATGTCTCATCAGCTTCTAACCCATTACCTGGGGCTTAAAATTTTAAAATAGTTTGGCATATATATGTATGCATATGGTTTCATCTTACTTGTTCCAAAGATCAAGGGACTTATCAAAAAGGAGCTGTTCCACATTTGATTTTAAGAAACCAACATCCCATGTTTTTAAATGCCCCTTGAGAACTTTGCTCTTAACATGTTTTCATGCTCTGTATTGCACTGCCACATAGCATTTCAAAATGGGCCCTTTAAAGTCATCCACCCTCCCTCCTCTCCTGGGAATCCTTCTTCCACGTCCTTACACAGACATTCTGCAGCTTGGCCTCCCACAGCTTCCAGAGGCAGCCACTTCCAGAGCTTATGGGCTCTAATGGATAGCAAGTCCTGATATCACTGCAATTCAAGAAGAGTTTTCAATTCCCTTTTAAAATTGAGTACAGAGGCTTGCTTACAGAAGGTGCTACGTTAGATCACATCCTCCACAGTTGGTATGTTGGATACTTACTCACCAAATTCACGTGTTAATGGTGTTTGGCAGCAGGGCCTTTGGGAGGTATTAGGTTTAGATGAAGTCATGAGGGTGGAGTCCTCTGAAAGCATTAGTGGCTTTATAAGAAGAGGAAAAGAGACAAGAGCTAGCACACTTACTCTGTTTGGCCTCTGCCATGTTATAATGCAGCAAGAAGACCCTCACCAAATGCCAGCACCATGCTTTTGGATTTTCCAGCCTCCAGAACCATGAGGTAAAAATATATATATATATATATATATATATATATATATTCATCACAAACTACTCAGTCTGTGGTATTCCATTATATAGTAACAGCAAACAGACAGAGGATTTCATGATAATAATGTTCTAGTTCTAGAACAAAGAGATGACTTCATGTATCTCCTACTATGTTTTATAATTTACTTTAATGCTACATAAATTCTTTTTAAAATATCGAGCATTTTATGATAAACATATTTTAAAAGAAGTAATTATTTGTGTCTCTTATAAATGTTATTATATAAAAGGTGCCAGTGCAAATCTTCTCAGAGAAATTCAAAGAGAACATCTCCAAGGTTATAACCCCAACCCAAGCTCCGTCATGAATTCCCCCAGACAATTCAACAACCATCCCACAGTCCCATAATTGCCTCCTTCCAGTCCATTCCCCATACTGTGAACAGACTGATCTGCTTAAAAGGCACCATGTTTATGCTACCCTTTTACTTAAAATATTTTAATAGTCTCTCATCATTCTCAGAATAAAAGCCAAAATTCCCACCACAACCCACGAAGCCCCACACTAGCCACATCTCCAGCCTTGTCTTGTTGTCTCCTCTTAATCCTCCACGCAAGAGTGCAAGTGCACCCTCTTCCAGAATGCTCTGTGTCTACCCCACACACCACTCCTGGCCCAGAGCTGTGTGTTTTCACTTCTCTTGGGTAAATAGGTAGGAGTGAGATTATTACATATATGTTTAACTTTATAAGAAACTGCCAAATTGTTACCAAAAGCCCCATTTTGCATTTCCATCAGTAATATACAAAAGTTCTAGCGTTATAGTCCTTGCTAGCACGTGGCATTGGTAGCTTTGTTATATGCTACATGTTTAACGAAGCGAAGAGAAGTATCTGATTATGAGGTTCTGCTAAGATGCATAGAGGATGAGTTAACTCCTTTGATCTCGTTTCAGTGAGAGTTCTCTGGTCTGTTATCTCCCCCTCACCCTCCAGCCTTCATGGTAATAACTTTTAGCCAAGCTGCCATGAAAGCACAGGGGGATTTAACATGCTTAACCACAGAGATTGTTTTTCAGACCGAATTGATAAAAGTACAGCAGCTTCAAAGTCTTAGCTTACCGTCTCTACCCAGCACAGTCTTACTTACCCCTGACCATGACTTCTTTGTAGGAATCAAAGTGGTGAGTGTGAAGGTTACATGTGTGGAAATGTCACAAAGGGCATAGTCACAGAGGGTGAGAGACTTCCGGGAACGGAAATACTTCTGAAGGTTGGTTAACATATTTTCCAAATCAACTGGTAGTTTAACTCTGCAGAAGACAAACGATAAATTCTTTTTTTTTTTTTCCATTAACCCATCACTACCTGTTGGTAGGCACTGGGAGCCACAGGTACCTTTAGCAGTTGTACTTTGGGATACTGAGTGTGAGGGTGTTAATGTTACACCCCTTAAAAGGTTGACAGCAAATTGCTAGGAGGGCTTTGCAGTTTGCTTTTGATTTCATCAGAATATTCCAGTGAGAGTGTTTTTGACTAATAGAGTAAAAGAAGGCTGGCTCTGGAGCTAGCCTTTGCTAAGGTAGCATTAATGAGTCAACAGAAGCTATAAATAGGACTCGGCATGAACTTCTGTCCACAATTACACCACTATTCCCACAAAGAGAGATGTTACTAATGAAAAACACAGCCTGCTAGCCACTACTAAAACCAAAGGCTATGCAAACAGCCCTGAAGTCTGATTTACCAAGATGTCATTGTGTGTTTCTTGGTGGCCCTTCTGGGTTGTGAAGCAGTTGTATTGTTTTCCTTAAGGATCATCAATGGGCGTACCAGCTGCTTGTCAAATTCTCTCCTGGTGATAAATCCCAGACAAAAACTTCCTTGACTTGGTCATTTATCTTTTTAACTTTAACTTTATTTCTTTCCTTCTCCTTCCCAGCACATAGTACATATATCAGATAGTACAGTGCAAGTGCACACAGGAGAGTTCCATAATTATTCTTGGAATGGATGAACAGATGGACAAATGTGAATGTTAACTCTATACTTCTGCATTACACCTAGAATTTTGAAAAAAAAAAAAATATATATATATATCCCCATACATTCTAGTAAATTCCTCATATAATATGTATTGAAATGGTTCCTTTTTCAAAAAACATCTCTTCCAACCACTCTACCATTTTTCCTTACACCCTTCCCTGAGAAAATAAAACGTTATCTGGAAGCAGTGAAAGGGCAGCATGTTAAGACCCCGCCATTCCCCACAGCCAAGGTCCAGTTTTCCACTACCTGTGAAAGACAGGAGACAGGAGAAGTAGGGTTTAGAAAAGAGAAAAGGGAAATGTTCAGAAATGGTGGAGTACATGAAGTTCTACTAGTGTAGACAACCAGAGCCCTTCACTCTGGGGGTCTCTAAAGGCACCAGATTCTAAAGAAAGAGGTCCAGAAAAGGAAACAGAGGTAGAAAATTATCTTTGCTGCAAGTTTGTCTGGTTGTCCTTTGGCCCCATGGCCAAGTTCTTGTATATGCGCTAACCCTGAGTCAGGGAAAGCAAGGAAAGTTGGGAAGATGAGCTGTGTGTAGCAGACTGCAGTATTTCCTCTTGCTCGTGTTCTGATGCAATCTAAGTAGACAGTGGACATTCACTTTTCCTTCCCCACATCAGATATCATAAACAATAGCCTTCCTCCAAGGCCACCCTCCATCTCTGCTGTAAAGTGCAATCCTTTTGCAATGTGTAGACTAATCTATCTGAAGAGACTCTGTTCTAGGGATCGAAGAAAAAGAAAGAGATTCTATTGGTATGCAAGACCAGTATCCTCTGAAACTAGTAATAAGAAGTCCAAACAATGTCTTCTTCAGATTCTAAGACTCAGTTCTGTTGAGATGTGCAGAACTTGAGATGTTGCCTGCTTTTCAAAAGGGCTCCCCACCCCCCACTGCTGTGGTGGTGTAAGAAAATGCAGAGAGACAGAGCTCAACTCTGAGCTTCAACTTCCAGCCCCCTTCTCCCTTTAGCTCATTCTCTCATCCTCAAAGTCGCAAAGAGCACATAGATTCCAGAAAAAGAACATATTCATGTATGACGACTCTCAGATTGGGCAAGTTTGAAGTGATTCAGAAAAGACAAAATCAGAAGCTATAAGAATATAAACCATCAAGGGTGGCAAAACATGAAGAAAGATTAGAATGACAAATGGATGTCCATAGACCCAGGGAATACACTATTTCTCTGCTTTAGTCTTTAAAGGGAAAGGAAATAGTTCAGAACTAAGATCTCACATGTTACTGTCCTACGCTCTTTTTACCTTACTGGTCCACCTCAGAAGGACATCTGACTAGTTTTACTCATCTCTGAAGACCTGTCCATGCTCTGACATAGTTAAGGTTATAAATATAAGGTCTTCCCAGTATATCTTGAGCCAGTTAATGAAGTTTAATCTATTTGAATGCTGCAATAAGTAGTTTCATCTTAGGCATGGTGGTACACACCTGTAGTCCCAGCTATTGGGAGGCTTAATACATAAGGATCACTTGAGTGTGTGAGTTCAAGACCAGCCTAGGCAACATAGTGAGACCCATTTAAAAAAAAAAAGTTGATTTACATTGATAAATTGTAAAAATATGGTAACATGGTTTACTTAAGGTTTGGATATGAGATTATGAGATGTCCTCTAGAAACTATGTTGATGCAGGAATGTTTGGAGATAAAATGATTGAATTATGAGAGCTGTAATCTAATCAGTCCATCCTACTTTGCATGTACTGACTGATAAGTGTAGACAGATGGGGCATGGCTGGAGGAGGTAGGTCACTTTGGGCATGCCTTAGAAGAGTTCATCTTCCCAATGGTCCCTCACCCTCTCCCCTTGCTTCCTGATTCTGTCAGGAGCTGAGCAGCTGTCTTCCGCTGGACCCTTCTGCCATGCTGTACAGTTTCATCTTGGGCCAGGAGCAATGGCGTGGACCGCATACAGACTGAGATTTCTAAAACCATGAGCCCCAAATAAACTTTTCCTTCGCTAAGTTGTTCTAGTCAGGTATTTTGGCCACAGAAACAAAAAGCTGACTAACACAGATATGAACTGATATCGATCCTGGACATCCAAAAGGATTCTGAAGATTGTCTCTACAGACTCTGTGGTTAGTCTGTACTAGATGATCTTATGGTGACTTTAGAACTTTCTTTAGAAATGAATTATACTTCATCTTTTCATCAGATTAATCTTAATCAGATTAATATAGAAGTCATTTCCTTGATGGGGATAGATGTAAAACATCACACTTAACAACTGATTTTTAAGATTAACCAAAAACACAATTTTGTGGTAAGTCTGACAATCATAACTAGTGTAGGTCATATTGGTTATTTTCATAAAATTAGATGCCTAGTTTATAGAAACAAAAACAAGAGGCTTACTTGGCCATGATCCAAAGTGAATCAATAGCATATTTTTAAAATTCTTTTATTTATTTTAAGTAGTTATACATGACAGTAGAATGATATATGAACTTTGATATATCATGAAATCTTTGAATACTTTTGATTTGCATTTCTCTAATTGCTAGAGATGTTGAACACTTTTTCATATATTTATTGATTAATTGTATTCTTCAGTGAAGTGTCTGTTCAGTTCCTTAGCCCATTTATTGATTGGGTTATTTGGGGTATTTTGTTCTTTTTTGGTGTTAAATTTTTCGAGTTCTTTATATATCCTAGAGATTAATGCTTTATCGGAGATGTGTGTGGTAAAGATTTTCTCCTAATCTGTAGGCTCTCTCCTCATGTTATTGTTTACTGAGAATAAGCTTTTTAATTTGAATCCATCCTATTTATTGATTCTTGATTTTAGTTCTTGCACTTTAGAAGTCTCGTTAAGGAAGTCAGATGCTAGGACGATGTTGTGCGGATTTGGGCCTATGTTTTCTTCTATTAGGCGGAAGGGTCTCTGTTCTGGTGCCTAAGTCTTTGCTCCACTTTGAGTTAATTTTTGTGCAGGATGAGAGATAGAGGTTTAATTTCATTTTTCTATCATATGGATTTCCAGTTTTTCCAGCACTGTTTGTTGCATAGGCTATCTTTTCTCCAGTGAATGTTTTTGATACCCTTATCTAGTATGAGATAACCATATTTATTTGGGTTTGTCTCTGTGTCCTTTATTCTGTACCATTGGTCTACAAGTCTATTTTGGTGCCAATACCATGCCATTTTTGTTACTATAGCTCTGTAGTATTAAGTTTAAGATCTAGTATTGTGATGCCTCTTTCTTCACTTTTCTTGCTAGGGATTGATTTAGCTATTCTGAGTCTCTTATTTTTCCAAATAAATTTCATGATTGCTTTTTTCTATTTCTATGAAGAATATCATTGGGATTCTAATAGGAATTGCATTAAATCTGTATAATGCTTTTGGAAGTATGGCCATATTGATGCAAAAATTCTCAATAAAATTCTGGCAAATTGCATACAAAACCATATTTTTAAAAAAAAAAAAAAGAGTGCACCATGATCAAGTTGGATTCATCCCAGGGATGCAGGGTTGGCTCAATATATGGAAATCAATAAATGTAATTCATCATATAATAGACTTACTTAAAAACAAGAATCATATGATCATCTCAATAGGTTTAGAAAAAGCATTTGACAAAATACAGCACACCTGCATGTTCCAAACACTAGAAAAATTAGGGATAGTAGGAACATACCTCAACATTATAAAAGCTATCTATGCTAAATCCAAGGCCAGCATCATTCTAAATGGAGAAAAATTGAAAGCATTCCCACTAAAAACTGGAAGAAGACAAGGATGTCCTCTTTCATCACTTCTATTCAACATCATCCTTGAAACTCTAGCCAAAGCAACTAGACAAAAGAAAGAAATTAAAGGGATACAAATAGGTAAAGAAGAACTCAAATTATCAAACTTGCTGATGACATGATTCTATATCAAGAAGATCCAAAAAATTCCACCAGAAAACTTCTAGAACTAGTAGATGAATTCAGCAAAGTAGCAGGATATAAAATCAACACCCATAAATCAACCATATTCCTATGCATTAGCCATGAATCCACTGAAAGAGAAATTAGGAAAACTACTCCATTCACAATAGCCTCAAAAAAAAAAAAAAAACCTGGGAATCAATCTAACAAAAGAGGTGAAAGACTATAAAACACTAAAGAAAGAAATTGAAGAAAAACTCAGAAGATGGAAAGATCTCCCATGCTCCTGGAAAGGCAGAATTAATATTGGCAATAGCATATTTGACAATAGATATTTTGGAGAATCCTGGACCACAGATGTTTGTGAAAAGTTACAACTATGAACAACTTATGAAGATAGTGTGTAGGTGTTTACATGTATAATCACACTGCTCCAGTCCAGAAGAAATTGGATCCAGGCCTATGGTGATCCTTCAGGGCTCTGGTTAGACCTGAGCAGAGATGATGACCTCAGAATTCTGGGCCCATCCAAACCAGGAGCAACCAGACATAAGCTACAGACTTACCTGTTAACCTCCCAAAACTTTTAAGATTCCTTCAGTTTTCTAAGGAAAATTCAATTTGCTACAGATTTGCAAGATTGGACCATAACTCAAGAGACTGAGACCAGTGTAGACATCTTTTTACATGAAACCCAGCAAGATATAGCCTCCACAGTCAGAGCTTTCAAATATTAGAATCACCTGGGAGCATGTTTTTAAAAACTGAGATAAAATGAATATGACATAAAGTAACCATCAACCATTTTACAGAATATAATTCAGTGGTATTTCATACATTTATAATGCCGTGCAACCATTACTTGTATTTCCAAAACATTTTATCACTCAAAAGACAATCCTTATCCATTAAGAAATTGCAGCTGGGGAGCATTTTAAAAGTGCATATTCCAAGGCCCAGACCCAAGAGATTGTAATTCTGAGAGCATGGAGATGTTTTTCAAAACTTCCGGGTATCTCATTCTTAGATATTTACCCAAATGGAATGAAAATATGCCCGTACAAGGAATTAAACATGAATGGCTATAGTAACTTTATTCATAATTACCCAAACCTTGGGTAACCCAAACTTCTCTCAATTAGATAATATATAAGCAATCTGATAACATCTATATAATGGAATAGTACTTAGCAATTAAAAGGAACCAACATGCAACAAAAGTGAAATCTCCAGTGTATTATACAAAGACATAGAAATCTATTTTCCATACCATATTCCATTACATAGCATTCCGGAAAATATAAAACTATAGCAATGGAGAATAAACAGGTGGTTTCCAGAATTTAAGGGTAGCACCTAGGTTTTGAGTACAAAATGATAGCACGAGGGAAGTTTGAGAGCAATGAAGCAACTGTTCTACATCTTGGCTATAGTGTGGTAGCAAGGATTTGTCAAAACTCAAAGAACCTGATATCAAAAAGAGTGAATTTTGCTAGATTTTTAAATGTGAAGGTAAATTCCATGTGTTTCTGGATGGGCAACCTTTCTGGGGAACACGTGCATAAATAATGCTGGACAAACTAGTTATTCCATAACCCAGGCAAGTTACACTTTGGACACTTGGAAGCCATCGATTTGCCATTACTATTTCTCTGGTTGTCCTCATAGCATTTGGATGTTTTTCACAGTCTAGAAGTACAAAAGCAGGCTGCCAAGCTGTAGCTTGGTGTGGCTTGGGCTGCACTGTGGTTTTGTTTTAGTGTTTGTCAAACGGAAACCACCACCAAACATGGTAAATTTAGAACTTTTTCTAAAAATGAGTTATACTGTCTCCTCATCAGATTAATTTTAATCATATTAATATGGAAGTCATTTTTTGATGGGGATAGATGAAGACAAAAGATAAAATATCAAGTTTAACAACTGATTTTTCAGATTAACTCCACATCAGAAACCTAAACTCAGCATTTAAAAAAAAATTTTTTAGTTGTTGATGGATCATTATTTTATTGATTTATATGTAGTGCTGAGAATTAAACCCAGTGCCTCACACATACTAGGCAAGTGTTCTACCACTGAGCCACAACCCTAGCCCTAAATTGAGTGGTTTGGATATGATAAATCTGATGATCCTAACCAATTCCAGTATAGGTCAGTTTTGTTATTTTCATAAAATTAGATGCCTTTTATGCATGTGTGTTGGAGAAAAGAGTATTGGGAATTAAACTGAGGGTGCTTTACCACTGAGCTACACCCCCTGTCCTTTATTTTTTTATTTGAGACAAGGTCTCATTAAGTTACCAGGTTGACCTTGAAGTTGAAATCCTTGTGCCCCAGCCTCCAGAGTCGCTGGGATTACAGGTGTGCACCACCACACCCAGCTAGGTATCTTTTCTATAGGAAAGAAAATAAGAGGTTTACTTGGCCAGAGACCAAAATGAGTCAAAAGCATATTTGACAATACACGTTTTTGTAGAATCCAGGACCCCTTTATTTGTGAAAATTTACAACTATGGAAAACGTATGAAAATAGTGTGTACATGTTTATGTAATTAGTCTCAACAATTCTAAGTCTAACCCTGCATAAATCAACCTCACTTAAAAAAAAAAAAAAGCCATATCCTGCTATGGCTGATCATACCCTGAAAACTAAATTTCAAAATAACATGGCTAAAACTCAAATTGAAATTCCCAGGTATAAGAAGAAAATAAACAAGAAATAGGCACAACTTAAGATAAAGATAATTCCAACTGTGGAACTCAGAAAATGAGCAAACAAACATGTCCCCCATGCAAGGAAGTAGGTCCTACTGAGGTTTCTATCCTGTTAATCCATATTTTCTAATTTTCAATTCTCTTTGCTGGCCCTAGTCTCCAGTGATTTCTGTTGATAACTATAGCTTTGCTTCCTCATCACTTTGCAAAAGATAGCAAAAACTCCTTCTCTAAGACTTTCTGTTCACATTGCTTCTTTTTTTAGAGCTGCTTGTGCCTGAGAGGAAATGGAGCTACGAGTGTTTCCTTTCCATTCAAAACTGGCACTTTTTGTAGTGGGGGAGGTAGCTAAGGGTTTACAGTTTGTTCCCAACAGATTGAGATAGCACCAAGTTTTCCTATAAGCCTCTCTGGAGGCCCTTGTGTTACAAATTATTTATAAATTTTATCAAAACCTCCAGGAAGCAAGCTGGGCAAACTCTCCCAATGCCAGATGGCTCAGCAGACTTGAGATATTGCTGCTCTATTGCATGTCCCTGCTTCTGTTGCTCCAGACCCCAAAACACATCCAATGAGCGAGTGCATGGAAAGCACTCCCAGGTTCTCACGCAAAGTTCCTCTCCACAGAGGAATGTACAGGGGAAAAAATAATTGGACCTATCTAAAGCTTAGAACAATGATAACAGACCTCCAACTTTCCCACCAAAACACCTCCAGGTGGAAAGGAATAGGTACAGCCTCAAGGACTAGACCATAGCCAGATATTCTACTTAATTATATGTATCTATGGTTTAAAAACAAAAATGACATTGGGGTACTTGTGCAAACTTAATAATAGTAGTATTTAATGGCTCTTTCAGAAATGTTGCTATGTTTATTGTGTGAACCAGAATTCTTTGGGTTGTAAGTGATAGACCATATTTTGAACTAGCTTAGAGGGAGAAGGGCACTTGTCAGCTCCTATAAACAGAAAGGACAAGATGATTCAAGGGATGGAGAATCCTAGTACATTTATCCCCTTTGCCTCTGGTTTCTTCTTCCCACAAGGGGAAGGTTGAGGGGCCCATATTTCAGTTTCTCCCTAAAAAAGGAAAAAGCTGCTGCAACACACACACACACACACACACACACACACACACACACACACACACACCAATCATATTTTGAAGACTTACACTGCACGTCCAAGTGATGGAGGACAAAAGGACAATTCCCACTAAAGAAGGGAAGAACACAGACATGGCCTCTGGGGGAAAAAAATTGGCACTAAGAACGGATTATTTTTATCTTGGGGCTTCATGTATTTCCAAGCATGAGGCCTTAGAATTCCAAAAATATATTTATGTCAGTTTGAGAAGCACAGATACATGTGGCATCTAGGCCTCAGAGGGCCTCGGGTTTGATGCTGTGTGAAGAATTTTCTAGTGAGGAGCTGTCTTGTTCTTTGGTAAAACATTTAGATGGACAGTGAGACCCTTAGGAGCCTGAGGGAGACATGGCAGTGAGAAAGAATTCGAAGCCTTCTGTTAGAAAATACTAACAGAAATGTCAGCATATAAGAAGAGATAAAAAGAAGGAAGATATAAAGTGGAGGAAAGAAGAGCAGTTGGCACGAATCTGTGAATTACATTAAAAATTCCTAGTAGCAAAGTAACCGAGGAATTCCTCAATACTAGGAGATATAATGTTAAATTTGAGGCTGTGTTGCTACAAAATAAATTCTGTAACAATGATAAATTACAAAACCCATTTTCTTTCCTTTCTGGGCTCAAAACTAGTCTACATTTCCCAGCTTCCCTTGAAGTTAGATATAGTCATATGACTAATTTTAGCCAATGGGGTATAGGCAGAAGTGATATGCGCTACCTCCAGACCTGACCAATATAGCTTCCACATTATCCTCTACTCTGTTCTTTTTCCTATAGAATCAAGTGGAGGATTCCATATCCTAGAAGATGCTGGAGCCACTGCGAGGAGTTCTTTGAAGAACTAGGCTCTTCGAGCCTCTTCTACTTCCCGTTGACTATGATGTAAGTAAACAATAATCCTTCATTGTTCTTTCTAGGTTATTTCAAGAGAGTTTGTTATAGCGGTCGCATCCTAACTGATGCATCTTCTTTACTCCATCCCCTTTCGAATCCTCCAAAAAGTTTATTGGGCATATAAATGTCCTATAATGGCTCTGTGGCAGTCAAAAGAAGGCTTGAGGTTTACAACTGGGTTAACAAGGAACAGAAAGAATATTTACAAGAACGCAACATGTTCCATAATCTAAACCCATTTGCAAAAACAGGATCAGGGGTGACAATGAGACCATAAGCTCCTAGGAAATTTGCAGAAGTGTGGGAATGGGCTTTGACTTCCACAGAGCATGGAATGAGGGAGGTTTCAGGAACTTTATTTAGATCTAAGGGGGCAAGCAATACTCAAATGACTGATGAATTTCACTATTTTTATATTCAGGGTGCTATGAGTGAAAAGTCTTTGCTTTACATCCCAAGGATAAAGCACAAAGTCTACATTCTTCTGGTTGCCTCACCCAAATGGAGATTTCCCCCTCCATTTCTGTTTTTTCATAGCAGGTTACTGATTGTCTTTAAGGCATTAATGATATCAAAAAATTTTAGCTATGCGCTCCCCACCCCAAGACTCTAAGCTTGGTGAGGACAAGGGGTACCTGTTTTATCCTCCATAGTATACCTGGCACCTAACACAGTGCCTATCACACACTCCACAGATTTTAGTTGAAATTAATGAAATGGAATCTCTAAGTGTGGAAGCCTCAAATAGTCCCCCACTGAGCTCAGAGAATTCACTTCTTACTACAATTTTGGCCAAGTGAATATTTGTTTCGCTACCTGGTTATTTGAAAATGCATTTGAAAGTCATAACCTTTCTTTATACAAAGAACATAGGACATTTATTATATTATGATATTTTGCACACATGAATTTCAAAATAGAAACAGAGATATGTAGGTTTTACTTTTTTTACGGGTAACGTTTGCTTCTTTCTAGAAAACACAAGAATCTTTTTTCCATGTGTTATAGCCTAGACTGAGTTTGAAACTAAAAGTTCCCTGTCCCATCAGCTCAGGAAGTGACAATATTAAATAAAAGCCTTCCTGACCTGCCTTCTGGAACCTTTCTCATCAGAGTTCCAAGAGCGATAACTTTCGTTTTTAGAGAACATGATATTAAAAGAGCAGAGTGATATCCTTTGTCTGATTGCTTTATATGAATTTTGCAGTTTTTCCTCAAACTGCACAGCTTAGACTTCTAATTATTCTTTTCTCCCAACAGGTCTCATTTTACCCTACACAAATCTGAAAGTTCAAACTTCCACGTTAATATCTTGTTAGCAATTTTTAATAATTTTGTCAAATTGACATTAAATATATACCAATCTCCTTTTCTTTCTTTGCTTGTAAGTTTACTTGGGGTAGATTTAATAAATACCTGATGATTTTCTTTTCCCTTTTATTTTGAGAATGAGCTTTTGGTATTATTGTTCTTTCTTCCAATAGTAGTTTATTAAAGAATAAATTCTACATCAACATTCATTTTATAGATGAGACAGCTACTTAGCAGCAAATCATTTTCCCTCTTATTTTATGTTAATATTATAATATGTTGATATTTTCTTGATGCAGTAACTTCACATACATAACATGATTACTTTGAGTTCACCACAAAATTGTAATTTATGATTTACCATTATGAGCAATATACATAATATTACAAAAACAGAACTTATAGTAATGGTAAATTATACCAAATTTCTTGCAATTTCTTAGATATGCCACATAGGTTTTTTTTAGGCATCCAAGTCATTACAAACAATTTTACTTCAGTCTACAATGTCCTTTCCTAGCTTCTAAGCCTCTTTTATCTATCAAGACCAAATTGAAAGGTCACTGTCTCTGCAGTCTTCCACATCTCACTCTCTTCTCTGTATTGCCATGGCTCACTATACTAAGTTTGTACTTTGCAAAGCTGAATACCATGAAGGCCAAGTCCTTGATGTCTGTATTCTTCCCCAGAACCTAGTACTGATTTGTGCATTACATGGGCACTTAATTAATATCATTGGAGGAGTAAGGGAATGAATTAATAAGTAAACCAAACTCAATACCCCTTCACTGAAATTAGTTATTGGTTTCTTGAGAGTTAAAGCAAAGAAGGAAAAAAAATAAGGATGTCTTATATAATCTGTCAGTGTGACCCTGTAGCTGCTAAATTACATGAATACCTAATGCATCTTACACAATGCTGATACAGACACTTAGTAAATGTTCCCCCCTATCCATCCTCCATTATGTACACACAATTGTTTTAGCAGAATGAAAATAAGAAGATCAGTGTTTGAAGTTGTATCAAATATTGTGATGAGAGAAATGAGCTTCTTTATCCTTTGAGAGATTAACTGGATTGTCCAGTGGAGGTGGCTGAGCAGGTTGATAACTACCCAAGTTAGAAGACTATCTTGGTGGGGCTGGGGATGTGGCTCAAGCGGTAGCGCGCTCGCCTGGCATGCGTGCTGCCCGGGTTCAATCCTCAGCACCACATACAAACAAAGATGCTGTGTCCACCAAAAACTAAAAAATAAATATTAAAATTCTCTCCCTCTCTCTCTTAAAAAAAAAAAAGAAGAAGAAGACTATCTTGGTGCCCAAGACAAAAAAGAAGCTGTAGTACCTCTAAGCACAGAGGAAATTCAGAGGAAAGTAAAATGCCATCGTCAATTAGCCATGTTTGCCTTGGGCACAAGACAGGGAACTGGAGCTTCTTGTCCTAGAACTAGAATCTGTTTCCTTAAACTGAAGTAGACCTGGAATAACTTACTGAGTTAATGAAGTACACAGAGTGATTAACAAAAGTGAAGGCCTGGGGGCTGGGGTGTAGTCCAATGATAGAGTACTCCCCTAGAAGCCTCAAGGCCCTGGGTTCAGTCCCAGAGCTTCTCCCTGGGATGCCTTAGAAAATTATGCTAATACAGGGAAAATTCTAGAGAAAGGTATTGGCCATATTATATTGTTAGATAATGTGCATGTACAAATATGTAACAATGAATTCTACCATTATGGATAATTATAATATCCAATAAACATGGGAGAAAAAAAGAAAACTATGCCAATGTTTCTTTAAAATACAGCACATAATACTAATATTTTATATTATAAATTTGTTTGGTTAGTGTTCACACTTCTTTTAATTTTTTATTTGTATACATGACAGTAGAATGCACTTACATACCTTGATATATCATACATAGATGGGATATAATTTCTCATTTTTCTGAGTATACATATTGTAGAATCACATTGGTCATGCAGTCACACACATACATAAAGTAATAATGTCTGTTTCATTCTACTATCATTCTTATCCCCACATCCCCGCATTCCCCCTCCTTTCACTTTCCTCTACCTAATCTAAGGTAACTTTTTTTTTGCATTACAATTCTTAATACACATATATACCACAATTTTTGTATCTCTGTTTGTATATAAAGTGTGTTGACACCCAATTCAAGTCTTCATACGTGTACTTTGTATAATGACGTCCCTCACATTCCAACATCCTTGCTAATCCCCTGCCCCCTCCCTTTCCCTCCCACTCTTCTTCCTTATCTAGAATTCATCTATTCCTCCCAGGCTCTCCCTCCCAATCCCACTATGTGTCAACCTCCTTATATCAGAGAAAACATTTGGTATTTGTTTTTTGAGGATTGGCTGACTTCACTTAGCATTATGTTCTCCAAGGCCATCCATTTACCTGCAAATGCCATGGTTTAGTTCTTTTTTAGTGCTGAGTAAAAATTCCATTGTGTACATATGCCACTTTTTTTTAATCCATTCATCCACTGAAGGACATCTAGATTAGCTCCACAGTTTAGCTATTGTGAATTGTGCTGCTATAAAATGCAAAACAAAACCACTCTAAGATATCACCTCACTCTAGTCAGAATGGCAGCTCTTATGAAGACAAATAACAATAAGTGTCAGGGAGGATGTGGGGGGAAAGGTACACTCATACATTGCTGGTGGGACTGCAAATTGGTGCAGCCAATTTGGAAAGCAGTATGGAGATTCCTTGGAAAACTGGGTATGGAACCAACCATTTGACGCAGCTATTCCTCTCCTTGGACTGTACCCAAAGGACTTAAAAACAGCATACTACAAGGACACAGCCACATCAATGTTTATAGTGTTCACACTTTTCTAAGCCTTGAAAAATAGTTTGTCAAACGGTTTCTGTGATGTCCAATAATATTTGAAGCTGATTCAATGATTGATATGGTATGGCTGGTTTCCCTTATTGGGAATAGAGCACAAAAGACAAAAATTAAAAAATTAAAATTCTCATCTTCTCGCAACCAAGAGAAAGTAGAGTTATCTCATTAGGGTTTTTGAAGCTGATCAAGTATTTGGGGTTTTAGGGCTAGTCACTGTTACATGAATACCATGACTAGCAATTGAAAATACTGCTTTAAATAAGTTACACAAAATATTTCACTATCAGGTGTCATACTTCAGAGGAATTCTTCTAAAGATTGAGTCTCATTTTTACCTCAAAGTGAACTAACTGGAAAAATCAACCACCATTTCTCTTTATAATGTATGTGTAAATGAAAGAAGCCATTAAGCAAATCACTGTTGAGCACTTTCTATATGCCCAACTCTAAAATACTAAGATTTTTGTAAAAACTTAAATGTTGTTATATGTCTTACTATAAGTAGATTTTCATATAATTTCAATAATTAAAAAAGTTTTAAGTTTAGCCTGTTCTACTGAAAAACCAGCCTCTACCTCAGAGCAAAGCCTGTCCAAGGAAGAGACATCACCTTTGTCCTTGGAAAAACCCACAGAGCACTCCTAGGCACATTCCCACCTTGCTAAGTTGTTCATCTACAAATAACCAGAGACATCTGCTGTACCAGGTGTCCCTGACTCAGTCAGGCTAGATGGGGATCCATAGTAACCCCCTAGCAGCCACCAATCAGCATGAGACAGGGAAATACCTGGGATGCCAGATAACCCTCCCAGTAGTTTATGGTGGTTGATAACGTGTTGGGAAACCATGTAGTTCAGCACGTACACCCCTCTTGGCTTAAACCAATCAGTTCAAATGAACCCCCCTCTTGTAGTAACCAATCACCCCTACCCAACTTGTTCCCGCCAGTGAATGTGCTAATCGTGTTTTAGAGTTGTTATTTGATTTTCCTGCAGTGTGTGATGATTTGCTAAGAGATGCTATGATGTATGTGAAGTCCCCACCTTCTCCAAAGAATGTATAAAACTGCTGCAAACCCTGGGCTCTGGGCCTCTCAGCATCACCAGTTGCTGTGTGTGCACGGAGGACCCAGCTAGCTGGCAATAAACACCTCTTTACTGCTTACATCGATCCTGGGTCTCTGGTGGTCTTTTGGGGGTCCCGAATTCGAGCATAACACTACTTATTAAGGTTTAAAATAGTAACAGGTAACTTTCTGAACATTCATTATGTACCAGGTACCATGCTAAGTGTTTTATAAGTATTAATTTAACCCTCAAAATTCCCTATAAGGTATTAATTGGTTTGTTTTCTGTAGCTACAACAAAATGCCTGAGGCTGAGTAAGTTATTAAGAAATGATGTTTTTTTAGATCACAATTCTGCAGATAAGGAAGTTCAAGATCAGGAAGCTGTCTGGAGAGGGCCTCATCCTGTGCTAAATGTTGTGGTGGCATCCCATGGCAGGAGCATGAGTGAGAATAGCAAACCAGTGTGCAAAAGGGGCCAAAACACCAGGGATAATCTTGCTTTGTAACCACTCACTCTTGCAATAATTAATCTAGTCCCTCAAGACTCAACTCACTCCCACAAGATCTAATCTAGGCTCAAGAGACATAATTCAGTCTCTTGAGGAAGACACTAACTATTCATGAGGGTACTGCCCCCATGTTGCAACCACATCCCAAAGGCCCCACCTCCTGACATACTGCAATGAGGAATTAAGCTTCAACATGAGTTTTGTCAGGAACAAAATATAGTGCCTTCTTTTATAAATAAGGCAACAGAATTCACAAGAGTCAGCTTTCTTCACACAGCTCATCAGGGCTGAGCTGGGACTTGAGTTCAGGCCCATGTAACTCCAGAGCTTAGATTCTTTCTTTCTTTATTTGTTTTAGTTATAGATGGACACAATACCTTTATTTTGTTTATTTACTATTATGTGGTGCTGATGATTGAACCCAGTGTCTCACAAGTGCAAGGCAAGCGCTCTATCACTGAGCCACAACCCCAGCACCCAGAGCTTGGATTCTTAACAACTGCTGTATGTGGTCTTTCCTATGCTTTAAACAATTTGCATAAGCTCATTCTAAAACAGAGGGCTTTTAGTTAATTCTCAGCTGATCCCAAAACTGAAATAACCATGCAATTCAATTCAAAAATGCTTTATATTTCAGACACATTCACAGTTCGATCTTCTGCTCATATCTTTTGAATTCACCTACTTTTGTTTGTTTTGTATTGCTATAAAAGAATACCACAAACTGGGTAATTTATAAAGAAAAGCAATGTATATCTCATTATACATTCAACATCAAGAAAAGCAATGTATATCTCATTAAAGTTCAATATCAAGACACCAGCATCTGGGAATGTCCTCTTGCTGTGGTATCCCGTGGTGAATTATGAGACAGTGAGAAAACACGAGAGGGTGGGTCAGGAAAGGGTGAAACTTGCTTTCATAACAAACTCACTCCTGTGATAGTGACAGCAATTCTTTCAAGGCAGAGTCCTTATGACCTGATCACATCTCAGAGGTCCCACATCCCAACATTGTTGCTTTGGAAATTAAGTTCCCAACACATGGAATTGAATTTGTAGAACACATCTGAACACACACACACACACACACACACACACACACACACACTTGGGTTGCCAGATTCTGAAAAGAAATTTTAAAATGCCCAGTTGCTTTTGCATATCAGATAAACAACATTATTTCATGTATGTCTCATGAAATATTTGCATTTTATCTGGAAACCCTAACTGAAGTTGCCACTTGTTCCATATCAAAAGGGATATGAGATTGGTTATAATATTGTGTGATTTAGCAACAAATTTTAACAGGAGTGCCATGGATTAAAGATGGCTGCAAATTCTCTGCTCTTCTTCTCCTGTTGGATCTGGGTTGGTCTTAGTGTCTCACTTAACAAATAGAATGTGATAGAGTGGCATTCTAGGATATCTGAAGCTAGGTTATAAGAAAACTTGTAGCCAAGGACTACAAGGCTAGAAACTTGGACTCTGTCTAGAAACTGCAAGCTGCCATGTAAGAAATGAGACCACCCATGCTGGAGATGACCCAGGTTGGTGCCCTGAATGACAGTCCCAGCTGAGACCAGGTTTCTAACCAACACTCTCAAAATACCAGACATGCAAGTAAAGCCATCCTGGACTCTCCAAATGAACCTGTCCAACAACTGAATCCAAGAGTGACCTTACATGGACGAGAAGAAATACCTAGCCAAACTCTCCCCGAATTTCTCATCTCAAAATACAAGATTTGACAAAAGGTGGTTCTTGAAGCCAGTGAGTTTGGCAGTACTTTGTAACAGCAATAGATAACCAGAACAGAAGGAAATGGTCTTACTATTCAGTACACTAACAATCAGTTGTACAGAATACTAGGAATGGGTTACTTTCTCACACAAGAAATACAATCTCATTTAAACCAATACCAAGATCTCACTTTGTATGATCAATGGACAAGAGTTATATCTATTATCATCATCAATAATATACGAATGATAACTCTAAAAATTACCATTAAAGTTTTTCAGAATTTTAAGCAGATTTCAATAAGCAGTTGAAACTTTGAAAGTATTTATTCCTTTGAATCTCTGACACCTCCAGTGACCCTTCCTGACATCCATCTCCTCAGTCCATCTTTTACTCCCCCCCACTGCAGAACAACCTGTTTCCCACAGGTATAACCTGACAGCATCTTTCTTCACCTGTACCCTATCGTTCTAGCTCTTGTCCCCTTGGGCTTCTCTGACACTCTGACATCTAGTAGGATGCCTGCAGGAAATTGCCTGGCCCCCATGCATACACCTAACGCAGACAAGAACATATGACCTAAGCAGTGCTACCAGGCCCCTTGCTCAGAAGGGTGTCATTTTTGGCTTAAGCCTCAGCCATCTCCATCTTGAAATTTTAATACTAGTTGAATAAGGACCTGTAATTTTTGCACTAAATCTTGCAAACTATGTATGTGGTCTTGCATGCACCCATGGGAATGTGGGCTCTTGGCCAAAGCTGACACAGAATCTGTTAGGTAGGTACCCCTTTTTTCTTTCTTGTGGATGGACAATCCTGAGACAATTGACTCCACAGAAGATGCCCATTATTGTGATTCCTAGTCTTAAGTGGTCACGACAGTAACGACTTGAGAACAGACGTCTGGGCTGCTTTCCCTCCTTCACTGTTTGCTGAACTTCACTCTTTTTGCATGGAATCATTTCCCAAAATGCAAGCAGATCCTGGGAGCAGACTTCATTTTCCAGAGGAAACTCTGGCTAAAATGGGATTTTCCCAGTGCCTTCTATGTGCCACAGTTCTAGATTCCAGGGATTCAGAAGTAAACAAGTTATCCTACTGTCATGGAGTTCACATTTCAGGTGGAAAAGACACTAATTCAACAAATGAACAAAGAAGATCATTGTAGATTGCACCACGAAGAACATAAACAGTGCTCTGGGAGCAGGAAGGGTGGAGACAGAGATAACAGATACAAGACCTGAATAATGAGGATGCAAATGCACACAAGGCCTGGGATGATAGCCAGTCCAAAGGTCCTGGGGTAGAAATGTCCTTGGCGTTTTCTGGTGACAGAAAAGAAAGCAGAGTGTTGGGAGCACAGAGAACAAGGAGAAGAGAGGGACAATGTGCTACTGGAGACAGGAAGGGACCAACCACACATGTCCATGTTTGCATTTTATTCTAAGTGCTATAGGAAGCTGCTGGAAAGTTTTTAAATAAGGGGGTGCATTCTCGTTAGGTTTTAAAAATATTACCCTGTTCGGAGAATGGATTGGAGGGAAACCACTTAGGAAGGTCTTGTAAGAGTCACAGTGAGAGTTGCTGGTGGCTCAGGGAAGGTGAAATCAGGGAAGATGGAGAGGAGGATACATCAGAGGAGGTGTAGGAGGGGGCCTTGTTGCTGAGCCTTGGTCTGATCTCCTGGCCCAAGATGAACAAGGCAAGGCAAGTGACAACTTCTCCCCTCTGTGCAGAAGATGGGACCACTGCCAGAGCCCCAGTGAGGAGGGAGGGAGAGAAAAAAGCAGGGCTGAGAGAGAGAAGGGAAACAAGGGGGCGGGGGTGGCAGATCACTGATCACAGCAAATCAAAAACTCAGCCCATGGCTGCGTTGGGCAAGCCCCGCTGGCCAGCACCCAGGGCTGCAAACACTGTGTTTGGTACTCACCACCCCAGACATTTCCCTTTCATTCTTCTAGGATGAGTACCCACCCCACTTCACCCCTCCTTCCCTGCCCCTAAGTCTTTTTCTTGTAGGAGTGAGAGAAAAGAGAAAGAGAGATTGCTTCCTCTGTTTCATTTTTTTCCCACACATTTTCAGTAACAAAACAATACCCATGAACAGAATTAAAGAGTATAATGATTGGAAAAAGATTAATGTTACTTCTAGATGATCCAATTATGTACTTAGAAATCCAACTGACTCCACTCTAAACCTTTTAGCAGTCCAAATAGAGTTCTTTGGAAGTCTCCAAAAATCTATATATGTTCTATATGCCAGCAATGTTAGGCCTTATAATAGAAGCAGCAAATCCACTTACAAAAGTATTAAAAACTATAGAAATAATACTAGGTAGGCCTATGTGAAAACAACCACAAAATCAACTGCAGACTTGCAAAACTTTAAAAATGAAATTGCAATAAATGAAAAAATAGTCTATGTTCCTAAAACAGAATTAATTTATAGGTTGAATCCAATCTAATTTAAAAGATTTTTTTATATGTAGGAACTTGACATAAGGACATTAAAATCAGTTGAAAATCATAAGCATTCAAGAAATTCTAAGAAATATTTGGAAGCAAATGTCTAGCAGGTATTCAAAGATGCTATAAAGCTAGAATAACAGTGTTGTGTTGTTGCAAAACTGGAAACTTTTTGGAAACGTCAACAATAGACCTTAGAATATATAATTCAAATTATAGATGATAATGTATACAAACTAATGTGGGAGATAGACTGGATTTCTAAGCAAAAAAAAAAAAGCAATAGGAAAGATGTTAAAGAAAATATCTTTTTCTTTTTCTTTTTTTTTTTTTTTTTTTTTTTTTTGGTACCAGAGATTGAACCCAGAGGTGCTTAACCACTGAGTGACAACCCCAGCCCTTTTTATTTCTTATTTTGAGACAGGATCTCACTTAATTGCTTACAGCCTCACTAAATTGCTGAGGCTGACTTTGAACTTGCAATCCTCTTGCCTCAACCTCCTGAGCCACTCAGACTGCAAGCAAATGCCACCACACATGCCTTAAAAGGTAATTTAAAACTGAAAAAATTGACAGTATTCATGACATATAAGAGGTTAATATTTTTAATATACAAAGAGCTCCAACAAATTTGTAAAAGGGGAACCGAAAACCCCAATTACAAGGAGTGAACGGACATGTTCACACAGACACAAATGGGCCAGCAAAAATGATATTGTTTAATCATAAAAAGCAAACAAAGAATGCAATTTTGCCTCTACCTGTGTGTATGCATGTGCATTACTGAGGATTAATACAGGGCCTTGTGCATACTAGGCAAGCACTTTACCACTGAGCCACATTTCCAGCCCTAAAGAAAGCAATTAAAAATATCAAAGAGATACAGCTTTTCACATGTCAAATCAGAAGAGAATCTTATTAAAAGCAATAAGCTAGTAACAATAACAATAAATTTTAACAATGTACTTTTAATAATAATTTACTTATTTTCTATTTTTAATACCATTTAAATATATATATGATAATGTATTGTTGAAATTAATGTACATTGAAACTTTATAACAACCCTATGAAGTAGTCAGTATTGTTATACCTGTTTAATAGAAGAGAAACCAGGAAGCAGCTAAACAACTTTTCCCATCCACATGGGTAGAAAGTGGGATTCAACTCTAGACAGCCTGATGCAGGAGCCAAATACCATAACTAAACCATTAGGCAATCCAGGTGTGTTGGTACACATCTGAAATCCCAGGAGTTTGGGAAGAGGCTGAGTCAGGAGGATCGTGAATTCAAAACCAGCCTCAGCAACTGAGCAAGGCACTTAGCAACAGAGTAAGACCCTGTGTCAAAATAAAAAATAAAAAGGGTTGGGGATGTGTAAAGCGCCCCTGGCTTCAATCCCTGGTACAAAAAAAAAAAAAAAAGAAAAGAAAAGAAAAAGAAAAATTAGGCAAGAGTCCATTTGGGAGAATGTAATGAAACAGACAATACCCTGACACTATTCTGTGCTGCTGTTGGTAGAATAAATGATAAATGATGTTTCTTTGAAAAGCAATTTGACTCTAAGTATCAAGAGTCTTCAAAGGATTTGTTGTACTTGATGCAATATAACTCCCCTATTAAAAGATTCTATCCTAAGGATATTTGAGAAAAATTGAGAATCATGTTAAGAACTTTTTTTTTTTAATTTGTACTGGGGATTGAACTCAGGCACACTCAGCCACTGAGCTACATCTCTGGCCATATTTTTGTATTTTATTTAGAAACAGGGTCTCATTGATTTGCTTAGCACCTCGCCATTGCTGAGGCCTGCTTTGAACTCGCAATCCTCCCAAGCCAATGTTACAGGCGTGAGCCATCACACCCAGCAAGAAATTTATTATAGAATTATTTATAAAAATAAATGCAAATCTAATGCTCAATAACAGGAAAGCATGTAAATAAGTTGTAATACAACCGTTAAATAATTATATTGGTTCTTAAAATATTTGATGGCATGCAAAAATATATTAATATCTTAAATGAAAAGCAAGATATAAAACACTGTGTATAAAGTCAGGCATGGTGGCACATGCTTGGAATCCCAGCTACTAGGGAGGCTGAGGCAAGAGGATTGCAAGTTCAAGGACAGCAATCTAAGCAACATAGCAAGATCACATCTTAAAAAAAAAAAGAAAGAAAAGAAAAAGAAAATACTATGTACATAGTATGACCTAAGTATTCTAAATGAAGAACAACAAAAAAAAAAACTTGAAACACCTCAAGGGTTCACAATGGTTATCCTAATGAGAAGAAATTACAAGTGAACATTATTTCCTCTTTGTTCGTTTCTGAACCTTCTAAATTTTCCACAAATAAATCCCTAAAATTTCTTTTATAATCACGAAAAAAATCAATGAATATTAGATTATTGTTTAAGAGAATTAATAGGAATTCTGTTTTGAATGACTTTGACTCCACTGAGGAGAGAAATCAGATAATAGTTAGAGATGCCCCCAATGTTAGTCAGTTTTCTATCACTATACCAAATACCAGGGATAAATCAACATACAAAGTGAAAAGGTGGGAACTGTGAAGGTTTTAGTTCATGATCTGGTAGACCCATTGCTTTGGGCCTATGGTGAAGCAGCACATCATGGTAGGAACACATGGTAGAGCAAAAGAGCTCATCTCATCACCAGCCAGCAAAAGAAAGATAGAAAGGAGCCAGGGTCCCCAAATCCCCTTTGAAAGACTACTCAGTAGACCCCACCTCTTAAAGTTTTCACTACCTCCCAATAGCACCAAACTGGTGATCAAAACTTGAACACTAGGGTTTTGGGGGGACATTCAAGAACCAAGCCATACCATTCCCCAAATCTTATCTGCTTAAACCTAAGAGCAGCAACAGCAGACATGGATCGTTTCTGTTAAGGAGGACCTATAAAGGGAAAAGACAAAACTTTGTCCTGGAAGCAGATCCAGAATCCACCTGGACTACTCAAGCTGTGAACAAAAAACACCCACAAACTTGGAACCCTATTGGGAGAATTGAAATACATTTGCTTGCTTTCTTAAAATAATTTCATTTGAGCCTGGCATGGTAGTACATGCCTGTAATCCCATCTGAGGCAGAGACAAGAGCATTGCAAGTTTGAAGCCATTCTGCGTGACTTAACAAGATCCTGTCTCAAAACAAATTTTAAAAAATGACTGGGGATGTCAGTAGTAGAGCACTTGCCTTGCATGTGCAGGGCCCTGGGTGCAATCTCCCAATTTTTTTTTTCATTTGATAAGAACAGCCACTGTTTGAATAAGATATGTCCATACTTTCTCGTTGCTTCATTTTTAGAGCATACTATAGAGGAATTGCCAGAAGACATTAATTCCACTCCTAGGTGTTTTTGTTTTGTTGTGTTCGCAAAGCTGGAGATGGAACAAGGGCCTTGCACATGTTATGCAAGCTACACCTCCAGGCCTCAGTTTATGACTTTGTTATTTAATTTTCTCAATCATTTGATCTCTCTGAATCTTAAACATTGTGGCTTCTCAAGTAGAAATACAAGTAGAGGTACACCTGCCAGTTGACTCAAATGTATTCAAATGTGTAGGAGTCATTTGAAAATAAAAATACCTTAGATAAATGAAAATTATTATTGTTATTATAACTTAATTCCCTGCCTGGAAGGACTATTTTCTTTGGCAGAATAGATTACCTATTTTCAAAATACCTATTGTCAAAAGAAGGACAGAGGCAACACAGAACTACAAGGTGTGGATACCAGCTAGCAGCTAGCTTGCTTGCTTTCTTCTTTCTTGGAAGCACTAAGGATTGAACTCAGGGCTTCATGTATGTTAGTCAAGTGCTTTACCACTGAACTACCTTCCTACCGCTCCACCTTTTTTTTTTTTTTTTTTTTGGTACTGAAGATTGAACTCAGGGACACTCGGTCACTGAACCACATCCCCATCCCTATTTTGTATTTTATTTAGAAACAGGGTCTCACTGAGTTGCTTAGTGCCTCACTTTTGCTGAGGCTGACTCTGAACTCACAATTCTCCTGCCTCAGCCTCCCAAGCCTCTAGGATTACAGGCACACGCCACCGCACCCGACACTCTCCAGTCTTTTTGAAAATACTATTTTGAAACAGGATATTGTTAAGTTGCCAAGGTTGGCCTCCAACTTGTGGTTCTCCTGTCTTGGCTTCCCAAGTAGCCAGGATTACAGGCATGTGCCACCACCCTGAATTCTTTTTTTTTTTTTTTTTTTTAAGAGAAAGTGAGAGAGGGAGGGAGAGAAAGAGAGAGAGAATTTTAATATTTATTTTTTAGTTATTGGCGGACACAACATCTTTGTTTGTATGTGGTGCTGAGGATCAAACCCGGGCCACATGCATGCCAGGCGAGCGCGCTACCGCTTGAGCCACATCCCCAGCCCCCACCCTGAATTCTTTAGACAATACAGTCTTCTGAAGTCTTCACTGCATTCCTTCAATCCCCTAGATTCCTGGGAATGTGACAGGATCTGAGCTCCATTCCAGAGCTAAGCTTGGCCACCTCTCTCCAGGTTCAAAAGCTACTTCTTTCATGTGATCTGAACAGACTTTTAGTGTAAACAAGCACTACATTTGAACCTCAGAAAGGTGTATTTGTCCTATTAGTCATATGTTTGTCTGGTTGGAGTGAGTCTTGAATACCCAGCCTCACCCCCCACCCCCAAAAAAAGTTATTATGCACTTTTTCTTTAGTTAATAAGTGTTAAGAGAAATATAAATAATGACATCGGCATCTATCTATGATTTTTAACCAAAGGCTTTTGCTTTGTCAACCCCATGTGAGACAAACATGAATAGCTTTGGCCTTAAGCGGAGCAAGAATTCTTAGAGCATTCTCCCAAGTTCTCCCTTCAGAAAAGTCAGAAAATCTTTGAAAGTTAATCCAGAAATTGGGAAGATTTTATAACCTAACAAAAGGGTATATGCCTAAGATTTTTGAGAACCAAGATCTCAGGAAGTTTCTCTGGGAAGTCTCTGGACCTTGGATGCTCCATCTGTGGAATGAGAGCTAGATAACTCCTAAGTTGATTTCAAACCAAAAGGCCCTGGATCACAACTGTCAATGTCCACTTGGTTGTTGGTCTAAATTTCCACAGAATCTCTCTGCATCTACCAAGTTCAAATGAAATCTAAATTTTCTCCATGTCTCTCTGAGCACCTCTGGGTAGATGTACCATCCATGGGACTCAAGGAGGTCCCTTCCTGGAGCCCTACTCCTTAGAGGTGACTATAACTTTTTTTTTTTTTGGTCATCTTTCCTCCAGATAGGACAGGAGTCTTCAGGGCTATGGGGTGTGCCCACCAGTAGGCAGCTCTACAATTCCTGTATTAGCTTGGGCTGCCATAACAAAATACCATAGTTTGGGTTCCTTTAACAACAGAAATGTGGTTTCTCACGGTTCTGGAGGCTAGAAATCCAAGGGCAAGGTGCCTGCATAGTCAGTTTCTCTTAAGGACACTCTTCCTGGCTTGCAGATGGCCCCCATCACTCTGCATCTTCACATGGTCTTTTGTTGGTGAATGTGCACAGAAAGGAGACTGAAGAGAGGGAGAGAACAACAAAGAAGGAGGAAGCACTGGCATCTTTTCTTATAAGGACATTAAGCCTATTGGATGAGTTCCTGGTAGCCAAGACTTCTTCTCCCAACCATAATGTTATTGCCTCCTTAGATAAGAGTTAATATTTACTGTGCATTTGCTGTATAACAGAACTTTTCCATTGCTAAAGCTACAAAGTCAATAGTATTATTTCTCCTTTTCAGTGGGGAGGTACAGGGGTGGAGCCCAGGGTCACTCTACCACTAAGTTATATCTCTAGTATTTTTATTCTTTTCTTTTGAGACAAGATCTCTCTAAATTGTCCAGGCTGGTCTCAAACTTGGAATCCTCCTATCTCAAGTTTCCTGAGTAGCTGGAATAAGCAGGCATGGTGGCACATGCCTGGTTCCTTATATCTTTACATTTTCAAGTGTGTGCTACCATGCCTAGCTTATTTCTCCATTTTATAGGTGGTAAAATTATAATTTAGCAAGGTTGAGAAATCCATCTGGAGGTAGACCTCTTGCAAGCCAGGTTGGTACATTCAAACTCAGTCAATCACATTTCAAAGCACATGCCACTAACCAGACCAATTGGGCTTGTTCAAGGGCTTTTCCCTGAAGGAGAATATGCCGATGGTGAGGAGAGCCTGGACATCTCAATGGGACAGATGGTGACATCACAGAAGAAATTCATCTGTGCTCTATGAAGAAATCAGCTCTTTGAATAATCTGCTAATTTGAGGGAAGTTAAATGGATTAAAATTATAGATTGTGTTTCACATTGGGAACTATACTGGCATTTTAGTGCTTGTGGCTTGAAATAAAATCCCAGAGTGAATCATTACCATCGCATTCTGACTTTAAGCATATTTTCAGTACCACTAAGAATAATTGACTCCTCAGAAATTTACGAGCTACTTGAAATAGGTGAGGTCTGGAAGCAACCTAATTTCTTCAATCTGTTTCAGTCTAATTCAACATGATCCCAGATAATATAATAGATCTGCCACAAGAGAGATGTTTGACTCTGTATGAAAGTTTGTCAACTAGGAAGCTTTTCCCATGACAACTAACACAGTTACCTTGCTTTAGGACATTGCTCAAATCCCCATCCATATGATTAAAAGTTGGAAATATGATGATATGCAGGGTGTCCAACAAATATACCATCTCACCTATGAAGGTTCATATCTAAAAGTTTCTTCAGCACCAAAGAATCACCGAGGGTCAAAGTGAATCCAAAACCTTACTCTTCTGCCCCTATTTTGATGACCACCAGAAGTCTGCCATCACTCTATCAGAAGCTAATGGATTCCTGTGGGACATCTTGGCTCTGCATTGCCCTCTACTAGGGTGTTTTCTAGTCCATTAGTCTAGCACAGGACTGAGTTTGCTGATCTTCGCTGTCTTTGAATACATTGTTCTTTTATGGGAAAGAGCCTTATTAGAGTAAGTTAAAATATGAACTCACAGTTAATGTAAAAAGAATGCTAGCTTGGGGGAGAAGAAGGCAGCCCCCATGCTGTGATTTCTCTAGAAGATTCCATATCTCAAAACAAAAACCATATGAACTCTGCTCCCACCCCCAGATTCCTTCCTAGTTAATGTCTGATATCCCTATTGGCATATTTTAATTTCTTTAGCTAAACAAACTCTGCATTCTTGCTCATATCTAGAATATTCCCTTTATCCGAAAGGATTGTATCTAACTCAATTATATGCAAATAATAGTAAAGATTAGTTAGGATGGTGGTTCTCAAAGTTAGCACGCATCAGAATCCCCAGGAAGTCTTTTTAAAATATAAATTACTGGGTCACATCCTGCGAGTTTCTGGAATTTAGTAGGCCTGGAATTGGACACCAAAATTTTTGTTTCTAGTCATTCCCAGGTGATGCTGATGTTACTGGTCTATAGACCATACTCTAAGGACCCCTGCATTAATAGTTCTCAAGCTTTTCCCCAAGCTCTGACACATCTAAGGGTAGGACATGCTGCTGTCAGTGATATAGGATCAGCAGGACAGTGATCTTGATTGCATTTTAAAAGTACCGGAAGCTGTAATAAAATAACACCCAGGAGTCTACTCCAGACCAATGAACTCAGATGCCTGGAGGTACACCCAACCATGGGCAGTTTGTGAAATTTCCCCAGGTGATTTTATGTATAGTCAGGGTTGAAAACCTTTGTTTCATAAAACTCAAGGACAGGGGGATGGAGGGGAAAGGTCATTTTTTTTTTAGTCTTTCCCCAGGTATTTTAATATATCTCCTCCATGGGGCAATTTTATAATATCTCCCATTTTATAATCAGGTTCAAAGTCACCAGCTAAGAATGTCCAAAAAATGTGGTCTATTTATGGCTTCCCCAAAGCTAAATGGGTCAGGGTCACATACCTGGAATTTCTTGTAAATAACATCTTCCTTTGGAAAATGGATAATTGGATAGGAGTATAAGAAGCAGGATGAGAGCAGCCAGAAAATAAAGGAGCTAGAATAAACATGGTCAGTTCTTTTTTTGGCCTTTTTCCCTGTCCCACTTTTAACCTTCACCTTCCTTCTGTACTTACCAATATCTGGACCAGAGAGAGGACTAACTCCCATTGACTAAAACAGAAGACCTGGTGCATCCTAATATTTTTTATTGTCTGAAACTTTTTTACAACAAAGATGTACAGCCCAGAAACAAGTGGATGCTCTAAGAGGTGAGGTCTAGGTGGGCAGTACATTGAGCTTCCCTCAACTCCCAGGGATACCTTGAGCCAAAGGTATGAAACTCTTCTGTCAATCAGCTCAGGATCAAATGTTGCTAGACAATGATTCTGAAACCCAAGGTCTCCATTGCAATGTTAGCATTCCCTAACAGATTAAGAGTAAGGTGTTTAACTTCCTGGATTCCCAAGTTTCCCTACATGTAGGATAAGGAGAACATGTGGTGAGACCAACTAATGTGTTCTTAGCAAAATTTTAAAAAGTTCAGACTGCAGCAATATTCACTGGGTTAGATAATATTGCCATTTTTAACTTCATAATATTTCTATGCAATTCATTTTCCCCCTACAAACACATGGGAATTCCAGAGTTCATAATTCAGTAACTATAACTCTAACATATGTACATATACAATTCAGCCTTCAGCATAACAAGCAGTTCATAAATATTTTTTGACTAAATAATGGATGACTAATCAATGGATTGAATGAAAGCGTTTTCAAAATCAAACGCACCACAAATAAATAAAATCCCAAGCAGTTATTCTAAATAAATAACTCAGTGACTATTTCCTGAGCTGAATTAATTAAGGTTGTCTACAACAACCTTGCATTAAGCATATTGAATATGTAAAATAAGCAATAAATTACAAAATTAATCAATTTACTCATGGCTGTGTTTGACACAGTAAGTAGAAGTAGAAAAAGTGATGTCCACAGTAATGAGATCCAGTATGCCTTGCTATTCCATGACCAGGAAGAATCTAGTCCCCAAACCCCTATCTTGCTCTCCTTTTTCTTGTTTTCCATAGCAGTTAGCATGTTTTAAAACAGTGTATAGTTGACTCTTGTATTATGTTTATTATTTATTTCTCTCCTCCTCTCCCTAGTATACAAGTACCACAAGGACAGGGATGTTTGTGTATTTTGTTCATTGACATATCCTGGCTTTTAAATATCTAGCACACAGAGGGGCTCAATAAGTACTTGTCAAATTAATAAGTGAATGAATTAATGAATATTTCATTTATCTCACCACTCTACAATATTTATAAGCCCCACACCTACCTTGAGAGTCTGCACAAGACCAAATCACTGGTTCAGTGATTCCCAAAAGCTCATTGAGTAACAGTTTTCATCAGTCCTTAGGAAAAATGTGTATGTAAATTCATCAGTTGCCATTCTATGTTGCTCTTCCTTTTTTGATGTTAAAAAAGTTTTTATTTTATAAAATTGTAGTAATAGCAGATAGTAATTGGGTGAGTGTGGGGGGAGGATATTAGGAGGATATGTTAGGAGGAATTTGGTGGCTAAAAACTCTGGTGTGTGTGTTCTGACTTAGCAAAAAATAAAGTTAGACATTTTAAAATCAGTCATAAAGCACCCAACTATATTTTTTCATAATTGTGTAGTCTGTGAAATCCCAACTCTTTTTCATATGGTTTCATACTTGCTAATTCAAGGACTCAACTGGATTATAAGGCCCAGGAAAAAGCTCAACTAAAACTATGCATATTTAAGGTAACCACAAGTTTAACCTATGTATAATGTATTTTCTGGTGTTTTGTTCTGCTTTCATCTTGTTTTGTTTTTGCATTGCTGGGGATTCAACCAGGGCTTGGTGCATGCTAGGGAAACATTCTGCCTCTGAGTTATACTCCCAAACCTAGTGTGTTTTCTGACAAAGCAAAACCAACATTATATTATATATAGCCTATAAGATATAGAATCCAGCTCATAGAAAGTAAGGTCAATGTATTGATCAGAATGTACTTATTTAGTTCAGACACCATCATTTTGACGAGGTTGACACAAGCTGGAGTGATTTTGAAGTGAAAAATTGGTCTAAACAACATCTAGAAATTGCATCAGATAACGAAGAATGGTACTCACTATCAATTTTTATTTTTAAGAATGTGTTGGTATAAGCGCGATGGCTAAGAACTTTGGTATAAAAAAGGCAGTACACGTATTCAGTTTCAGTCAGCACAGGCTGCCATAACAAATTACCATAGACTAGGCAGCTTGAAACAAAATCAGAGATTTATTTTTCATAGTTTGGAAGCTGGGAAGTTAAACATCAATGTACCAGCTAATTTGGTTTCTCTCTCTCTTCATGGTTTGCAGACGGCCATACTTTCTTGTATTCTCATATGGCCTTTCCTAAGAAATCTCTCTCTCTCTCTCTCTCTCTCTCTCTCTCTCTCTTCTTAAAGGCCACTAATTGTATTGGATTTGGACCCCAACATTGTGACCTCTTTTATCTTAATTACTGCCCCAAAGCTGTGTCTCCAAATACAGTCATATTGCAGGTTAGGACCCCTAAATCTTGGGGGAGGGGAGGAATGCAGTTCAGTCCATAGATTGGTCTATGGATTTCTAAAGTGAATGTGTTGAGAAACACATTGAGAGTCACTGTAAGAAAACATCCTAGCTAAAGTCATTCAACAGTCAAAGTAATTCCCCACCCCACCCCCCATGTTGTCTGTGGCTTCCCTTCTCTCAGGGATCTTGAAGGAGGAAACTCCAACAATGAATGGAAGTTTAGAACTGAAGACTGTTAGGAACTCTCCAGCTCAAAAAGTCTACCATATTTATCTTTTTAAATATTGCTGTTCAAGTCGACTCACCCAGAATTGTCCTTATCCTGAAAGATTAGAACCGTATGTGGTTATTTTGGCATGAGAATAAAGTCTAATAAAAGGCTTAAAAAAAACAAAGTTCAAACAATTTTGGATTAGCTAGAATTTCACAATTCTTGGTTTTGCAAAGAGCCATGAGAAGCCTATGATTCTAATCCGGATTGTGCTTGGGTTTGTGATTTTGTGTGGGGTTGGGAGGAAGTGGTTAAGTAAATTCTTAAACAGCATCCCAAACACTGCTTGCTATCGGTTTCTTAAGAAAGACCTTCAAAGAGAGTAGGTCTGATTCCATGAATAAGATTAGAAAATGTCTAATATGTAAGATCATTTTAAACCTAGTCTTAGGTAAACTTTAGGCAGAAAAATCCAAGAAAAAGAAACTAGATTCAGAAAGAAAAACAGGATTTTTTTTTATACTTTTCTTCAAGAAATGACATGACCTCCTACTAAAACTTCCAGATGTTGTTAATTTTCAACAAAAACTTTTAGTTCTAGATGAACCAGAAATATTTGGCAACCAACACCATTTATTAATTCTGAACTCTGGATCAAAGTTTTAAAAAATGGTATTTAAGCTTAATATAAAATGTTTTATATTTTTACAAAAAAATGTTTTTCAAGGAACATAAGACAGAAAAATGAGTCAGATGTAATGGATGCCCTACTGTTTAGTAAAATGAATTATACTAATAAGAATAATCAGATAAAAGAATATCCAAGGCTACATTTATGAAGAGTGTAGTTTCCATATAGATTAAAAGCAACACCCCTAATGCACATCAGTCAGTATCCAACAATATTAAATATAGCTGATAAAGATCTGTCTCTTTCTCTCTCCCTCTGCCTCATTAACATCTTAGGCATAAGACAGAGAAGAGAGTTGGAATCACACATTTTATTGATGAATCCTAATTCACAAGCCTGTGTTCACTTGTAGAAAAGGTCCTTGACTTGAATTCAAAGCTCCTTGTGGTAAGGTCATGTCATCTATATGTTAAAATAACCAGGATACTTTTTAAATTCTAATTTGTTTTATATATATATATATATATATATATATATATATATATATATATATATATATATATGACAGCAGAATGCATTACAGTTCATATGACACATATAGAGCACAATTTTTCCTATCTCTTAACCAGGGATACTTTTGAGAGTGAAGGGGAACATAATTACACTGGCTTAACAGGCATAAGCAGGAACTATGCCAGGCAAACCAGAACATTTGGTTGCCATGTCTATAAGACACTCTGTGGTTGATGCCCTAATACATTCTACCCCAGTGGATAATTTTAAGATAATGGTACTCAAGGCTTGGTCCTAGAATAGCAGAACCAGTATCACATGGCAACTTGTTTGAAATGCAAATCCCAACCCCAGATCTACTGAATCAGAAACTGAAGCAGGGCCAGACAGCAATGGTGTTTTTCCAAGTCCTCCAGGTGATTCCAGTGAGACTAATATTGGAGACCCATTGGTAGAAGCCAGTTATATCCAATTTCCTTGATCAGTGTTGGATTTGGGAACCGACCGACCTGTGGGAAGCCACCCGTGAGCTACTTGAGGGGTCTTTACTGAGCTATGGAGACTGAGGTTTTTCCTTGGGAACTATCCCGGCTTTCCCGTGTGTGTCAGACTTCCCAAAGCATCAGATCTCTGTCTTTGCTCTTATAGTGAGACAGCTCCAGAGTTGGGCGAAACCCATTGGGAACTGGACATCCCACCCCCTACCTTATTTGGTGAAGAATATTCCTTGGAAAACCTTTGATGCCCCCCCCCATATAAAAAAAGCAAGAGCAGGCTCCATCTCTCTCTTTCCAATATGGAAGCTCGATCCCTAAGATCAGAGAGCTGTCCTGCCCCTGCTTTCTGAAATTACTTCCTGTGCCCTGTGGTTTCTTTGCTGTTTTGTCTTTCTTAGCTTCTATTTCACAGCCAGACCACTCCAACAAGAGGGACCCCAATTCCAATGCCTGCGTGGGATGCGATCAAGACAGAACTAAAGCCAGTTTGAGTCAATGAAATACAAAGAAAGGCTAGTTTAGCTTTCTGAAATCAAATCTCTCTCTTGTGAGATATGAACAAGGGAGAAGATTATGTGACTTTTATGACCCTTTTAGGATCTGGCGTTTTTTTTTTATTATTGTAGATGGACACAATACCTTTTTAAAATTTATTTATTTTTATGTGGTGCAGAGGACAGAACCCAGCACCTCACCATGCTAGGTAGGTGTTCTACCACTGAGCTACAGACCCAGTCCCAGGACCGGCTCTTTAATGACACTGCCTGGCATCGGAGTCAAGCAATCCAAAGCCTATCCTACCTTGGGGTGATGTGAAAAAATTAATTCATTTCACCCATTTCTGTTCCAAGTAGCTGAAATCATTAACACACCAGCACTCATTTCCACTCATTTTGAATGTGTTATGTTTTCCTACAATGTCACCTTCTCCTAAATTTCTTCCTTCAGTCCCTATCCCTTTTCATTTAGTCAAATCTGACCCATCCTCCAATTTACTTCCTCATTCATAAAAGTCACACTAACTGTCCTGCCCCAAATTGTCTCTCCATCTTTGAAATTCAGTTTCGCACACTTTCTAAAGCACCAATCTGTTTCCATCACAGACTACCTTCCATTGCTGTTTTTCATGTCTAAGTACCTCATTATGTGTATTGCCTGGTACCTGGCCTTGAACATGGTGACAAGAAGCTGAGAGCAAGGATGTACATGAGCTGAATGTTGCAGTGTAGCTTAGTGTTTGAGGATGGGGGTTTTAGAATCAGACTATCTGGATTTGATGGGTGGAAGCTGCTATCAATACTGTAATCTTGGGCAATTTCTTTGATTTCTCTGACCCTCAGTTTCATTATCTGCAAAATGGGGATAACAATCATACCTACCTCATATTCTAACATGAGAAATGAGTAAGATCATGTGTGTAAAACACTTACCTTATACCTAGAACATAGTAAATACTCAATAAATAGTTGCTATTGTTAGTGACCCAACTTCTCTGTGGTTCAGTGCTGGCTTTGTTCCTGGACTTTGTAGGAGGTAAAGGGCCTTGCATTTCCCTATGCATTAGTCAGCCTTCCATTACTGTAATAAAATAGCTGAGCTATTCAGCATAATCAATGAAAAGGCTTATTGGCTCACGGTTTCAGAGGTTTCAGTCCACGGTCACTTGGCCCTGTTGCTTTGGGCTTGTGGTTGGATGCAACATAATGGCAAGAGCATGTGGCAGGGGAGGTTTGTTCACCTAGACAGCCAGGAAGCAAAATAAAATAAAAACAGGAACAGGCTAGGGTCCCAATATCTCCTTCAAAGGTATTCCCCAGTGATATAGCTTCCTTCCACTAGGCCCCATCTCCTAAAGACTCTACCACTCCTAATAGCACCACAGGCTGGGAATCTTCAACACATGGGCCTTCAGAGGACATTCCAGATCCAAACCATAGTAAGTGCTGAAAAGCAAGGCAGTTAAGAGATAGTGAAGAGAGGAAACTGGGGTCTCAGGTGCAGCTGGATTAGAGAGCAGGCTTTGCCCTGGCTTTGTACCTGCCCAGCAAATGTGATTTAGCATCTGGATAAAAAAAAAAATGCCAATATCCTCCCTAGGACATGATTCTCTTTAGCGCCATCTCCCTTACCCACCATCCTCTCATGGATAATCACACACAAAACTAGGAAATCCTAAGGTTGATATTAATCCTTGCATTTGCCCAGCACTTTAGCGTTTAGAAATCCTTTTTCTGTCCCTTCTCTCATTTGGCTCTCATGCTGTCTTTGCACAATAGTTAGGAACAGTCCATTATACCAATTAGAAAAGTGAAATTTAGAGTGATTATATGATTCACCAAAGACTGCATGGTGTGGAGGTTACAGAGCCAGGGCTCAAACAGAGCTGTTGGAACTCTTAGTCATTAGTCTGCCCCCTCACAATCCTGATGCTCTGAGCACAGAATGAAGTTTCCCAAGAAAGGCATAATGTGTACATTCCAAATAGAGCATTATTTCAGCCAAATTGTGCATTTGTGAAAAACTTAGCTCCCCATCCAGGACCATTTGTTAATGTTCAAGTACTTGTATGGTGCCTAAGGAAAAGAATGGATAGGCCTGTCTTTCAGTTAATTCAGTTTGTGTCCTGCCTTAATCTTAACTAGTAACCAAATTCTATTTAATTTGAGTGTTTGCCCAACTTTTATCTTTTACCTTTGTTCAAACCAAAGGTTTCATATTTGACTGTATATGGTTCTTTTTCTCCCTTCACATTTAAAGAAGAACCTGAAATGCTTATAAAAGTTGAACAAAGAGGAAGAGATCAAATGGAAATATTTGGAGAACTGGGGTTAAAACTCAGTGTGAATTCACTGTTTTATTTTTGCTGTTGTTGTCTGTTTGTTTTTAAAAAGGGATTGGAAGTGCTTGTTTGAAGTAGAATCTTACCAGTGTGGATAATGTTGGAATAGCTAATCCTTGTGTAGAATTTTTATTTTAAAATTGGCTAAGAACTAAAGACCTGGCCATTGAGGAAACAGCTTTCTTCTCTCTGTCACCCATACTCACTAACTGGAAACAGTGAAAGAGCCTGGGTTTCAGGGTCTTGTAGACCTTACCTAGAACATTAGTCTAATATTTCTCAGCTCTGTGATCTTGAGCAAGTTCCCTAGTCTCTTTGAGCTTTGAGCTTTGATTTCATCTGTAATATGGGAGAATGGAATTAAATTTCCAATTGGTGAAAGGATTACATTATGTAATTTAAATAAAATACCTGATGCTTAATGGGTAATTGATAAATGGTATGTATTACTTCTTATCCTAAGCAATTAATAAGCAATGTTTTCTTTATTTATTTCTTTGGTTTTGTTTGTTTGTTTGTTTATTCCAATACTGGGGATTGATTTCAGGAGTGCTTTGCCATTGAGCTACATCCTCAATCCCTTTTAAAGTTATTTTTTTTATTTTGAGACAGGATATCTCTAAGTTGCCAAAGCTGGCCTGAACTTGTGATCCTCCTGCCTCAGCCCTCACAAGTAACAGATTATAGGCATGAGCCACTGCACCCAACTCCAGGGCAGTTTTAATGGTGTTCTCTGCTTCTTTATGTGAGAAAGGCTCAAGAACAATATCAAACTCATTAGTTGCCTTGAAGAAGATAAATATTTTGGTTAGTACAGTGTCTACTGTTAATCATTAGCTTCAACCTGACTGTTCTAAATTGAATAAATACAAATGAATTTGAACCCACAGATTTAGGATCTGAAACATTCTGATCAAAATCTAAAGAAAATGTCCTTCTTACCAGTGAAAATTACAACCAAGGTGACAAACACATCTGATAGAGATACTACTATATTTCTTCAGAAACCCATGCCAGCACATGCTGAGGGTTCTCAGGACCCTGCCACGGTGGCTCCCTCCCCTCATAATCTCCATAATTCTAATTAATCACCTCCCTTTTTGGGGGTCTTTTTACCCACGATAGAAGGTTTCTCTGGTCACATGGGAGTATGAGTTGATATCCAATATTTTTCTATTGGAAATTGGTGCTGATGGGGCAAAGTGGGTGCAATCAGCTATGAAGATGAATTGGCCATAGGAGATGATCAGCAGGACAAGAACACCCTCTCTCCTCACAAAACACGCCCCAGATGCCATGAAGAAAGGGGGCTTGAAGCTGTCTATAGGAGGGAACAGTCAACATGCTCTCCCACTATTCTATGGCTGATATCTACATCTATGGAATCTATTGGGAGATTAAATTGAGCTATTAATTTTTTTAAACTCTCAAAGCTTTAACTTCTCTAAATGTAAAATAGGAATGACAACACCTTTCACACTGGTTTGTTACTATTAATTGGAGGATATCAGGAGTCCAATGAATGCATGCAAGAAAGGGTAACAAATATAATTTTACTTGTTATTTAGGAATTGAAAATTTGTCTCTTGGGCTGGGGATGTGGCTCAAGCGGTAGCGCGCTCGCCTGGCATGCATGCGGCCCAGGTTCGATCCTCAGCACCACATACCAATAAAGATGTTATGTCTGCCGAGAACTAAAAAATAAATATTAAAAATTCTCTCTCTCTCTCTCTCTCTCTCTCTCTCTCTCTCTCTCTCTCTCTCTCTCCTCTCTCACTCTCTCTTAAAAAATAAATTTGTCTCTAATCAGTTAGAGGAAGAAGCATGACTTATTCTTACTTGGAAAAAAATCACTTTTTTTATTTGAAATAAAAATCACAACCTACGGTTTACAGTTTTCTGCATTTAGGTTGAACCACTGGGTCCATCTACAGACACTAAAGGGGTTTAGAGTAGTAAGCAGTTTCTCTTCTCCTACTTCCTACCATTAAAAGTAAATACCAGGACTGGGGATATAGCTCAGTTGGTAGAGTGCTTGCCTCACATATACAAGGCCTTGGGTTTGATCCTCAGCAACACACACACACACACAGTAACACTACACAAGAGCTTTGATTCATTCTTTCATTCCTTTTTCACCTCCATGCATGCAGAAAAAAAGGCATACAAGGAAGATCAGTGTGTAGAACAGCTGTTTTCATTTTTCCCTTTACTTGCACAATTGAAAGTATGGGTTGCCTTGAACATCACTGAGAAATTTTATACAATACCTCTGAGACAATTCCCCAGTGAGTCAACACTTAGTAAAACATGTAGTTTTATGCTCCAGAGCCATGTACCTGAAAGCAAGTTTTCAGAATCTAGTTGACCCTTTGCTTAAGTCTTCTCATGTGCCCGGGCAGCAGGAATCAGATTAAAGATGCAGACAATCTTTATAATAAGCGGAACTTTCTTATTTATGACTATCTTAGCAGATTTAAAAAGACATTGCATAGATTGGGAAAGACAAAAACTTTATGTCGATATTTCAATATATTTTAGTAAAGTATTTGTTCCAGAATATTTTTTCCCTCTCTCTCTCTGCACTTCTCACTCACCAATCTCCCCAAGCAATCTTCACTGCTTAAGAGAAAAAAAAGACAATACTAGCAGAGAATAAAGGCACCAAACTCTTCACTTTCAAGTTAAAAAATCTTGGTCTAGGTGTAAGACGGAAATATTTGGGAAGTTTGTTTGCTGACCTGTCCTAAAATGCTCCTACCATTAATATCAATCTCCCACGCCAACCCCAGAGAGCTAAAGACTTTTCAAAGTAGGGAGAGCAAAGGTAGAGAAATGTAAACTAGAGAACTGTGTAGGTAGTGAAGATCTAAGAAAGGTCTTCCTTTACTTTGAGGTCAGCTCCCAGGTAGGGAGAAATAATGGAGGCTCTTAAGAATGTTGGGGATCCCGTGACATCGGGAACCCTGGGAGGCAGCAGCCAGGAAGACATTTTCTAGAACACAGTACTGTAACAGTAGTAAGGGAATGATGGCCATATAGAGTGCCCCAGGTAGGGAAAGCCTGAGCAGTCCCTCTGAATCTCTAGCAACCCAAAGAAGCCCAGAGAGCTAAATTGACCTGTGCCCTCTGAAATAGCAAAGAACTTGGCAGACAAAGGCCCAAGGAGTCTTATCATCCTATCTGTGGGACACAAAAGTGAAATGGCATGAAATATACATGCAGAACCCAGGTGAGGCTAAGGACATCTCTGTGGGTACCTAATGAGGAGGTGACAACTGAGGACCACTTGGAGCTATTGTCCAGCTCGGCTCCACAGATGTCGGGCACATCACAGCTGAGAACAGAATCCCTCTCCTATGGACTTAGATATTACCTTACTCCAGGGAAAAGGAGAAAATCCTGAAATTAGTGGACTTAAATCTGAAATCATTGAGGAAACTCAGAATTAATTTATTTCATTTTCTGTTAGATAGGCTAGGGTCTTCAAATAGAGATTAAAGTTGGTTTTCTTTTCTTTTAGGACAATAGGAGCATCTATGAGCTCATATTATAGCTGATAGATATAAGTAGCAGAAAAGGAAAGGTATATTGGGGGAGTTTGAGCAGCCACAAAAAACAGTGGCCAAGATTCAAGAGGGGTGGGGCTCAGAACTAGTGAGCCTCCAGGTCCCTAGAAAACTACTCCAACTGTCTCTTAAGGCTCTGTGGTTTCTTATTGGGTTTCTCTCTCCTTCCTCTTCCTCCTCCTCCTCTACCTCCTCCTCCTCTTTCTTCCCCACCCTCTAGTCCAGCTTGAGCTCCACCACACCCAACTCCTCTACCACAAGCAAATGGCTAGCCTCCTTCAATAAGTTACCAAGAGATCCGGGAGAAATATAGAGGCAGACACAGTGGTGCACACCTATAATCCCAGCTACTTGGGAGAATGAGAAAAAAAAGATAGCAAGTTTGAGACCAGCCTGGGCAATTTAGTGAGCCCCTGTCTCAAAATGAGATATAAGAGGATGGGGATTCAACTCAGTGATGAAGACTTTGGGTTTAATCCATGTACCCTGCCAGAGAGAGAGAGAGAGAGAGAGAGAGAGAGAGAGAGAGAGAAATATTAAAATTTCTTTTTAATTTTAATTTCTTTGTATTTTGTTTGTAGTTTTAAGGTACATCTTTAATTATGGTTTCCAACAAAGGGTGAATCTGATTAGCCATGGGTCTGAGATTCCTGAGAGCTAAGGCCTTACACAAGTAAAGGAAAGGAATGATGGCAATGTGTAAATTTTGCATTATAGCTAGGGCTCTATACAACCAAATCCCAAAGTGAAGTCAATGTCTTCTTCCTTGACAAAGTGCTTCACTCCTTTTTCACCATCCACCAACTTTTCCATCTCTAATGTTTCTTTGACCTCATTCCTGATTGCAACAATGACCAAAGGAAACTAAAATAACACATACACATTGGATCTTTCCTCTGATCTTTTGCCAGTTACCTGCAATTTTATCTCATTTCAGCCTTTCAGAAACCTGAAATGCATGCAGTATGACTAACCATTTTACAGGTGAGCAATCTGAAACTCAAAGATACTGTCAATTACCTAAGAACACACAGTTGATCAGCAGTGATTGAGCCAGGCTTTAATCTCAGATCTGCCATACATAATTTGGTCACTATTCCACTGTTAAGCCCTGTCCATTCTATCTCCCAGGCATCGTGAGACCCACACCTTTCTAGAAGTAGGAGCTTCTCTAGTTCAAGCCTTCATTAGCACAACCACAGACCCTTGAAGAAACCTAGACTCATTTCCTCCAGTCTCCTCCTCCTCCAGTTCATCTTCCATAGTATTAACAGAATTTTCTTTCTGAAGCCCAAGTCTGTTCACAGCAGTTTCCTACTTTAAAAACATGAAGTCCAAACTCCCTATGTAGCATGGCATCTAAGGAAGGACTCCACTTCTTGTCCCATTAATTTCCCATCCATGGCCACCTTGTTCTTCTCTCACCAGACCTCTTCATCATGTTTTGTCCTTTCACATTCCAGCTGCTTCCTCTTGCTGTTCCATCTGCCTAGAGCTACCTCCCTCTATTTTCTCAATTACTGAGTCCCTATTTATCTTTCAAGAGCCCAAGTCACACCTACACTAGAAAGCATCTTTAAATCTCCCCAGGCAAAGTAATTTGTCTTCTGAACTACCATACACTTTATTCACCTGGCCAAAACAGCCTTCATGATATTGTGTATGTTGAGCAAGACTAACCTGTAGAACAAGGAATTTTTTCCAGTCTACCATTTTACCTAGTGTATTAGTCCATTGTGTGTTGCTATAACAGAATATCTGGTTCTGAATATTTTATAAAGAAAAGAGGTTTATTAAGCTCCTAGTCTTGAGGTTGAAAGTCCAAGATCAAATTGTTCCATCTGTTTGCCTCTGATAAGAGCCCCCTGACTTCATCACAACATGCTGAGAAACAGAAAGGAAAACAGTCATGTGCACAAGAAGCCTATTTAGGGTAGGCCCCTATGCATAGGATGGATCTACCACTATAACAATACTTTTTTTAATGAGACCAGCATTAATTCTTCAGAGGCAGTATACCCTTAACCTAATTACCTTCCATTAGGCCCCACCTCTTAAAAGTGGTAGCCCACCTCTCAACATCACTCCAATGGTGACCAAGCTTTCAGCGTATGAATTTGGGGGTGACATACTCAAGCCATGCTCAAACTATAGCACTTGATTTCCCTCATTCCTTTTTTACTCTGTGGTCTGGAAGTCTCCACTTCTTCAGTTCCTTTTCTAAGGTAAAAAGCCACTCACTTGGAATCATTGCATTTGCTGTGACTTTCTCATGAACTAGTACAGACTCCTGGGAGGAAATTTCTTAGATGAGCAAGTTAGGTGAAGAAATGAAGCAGGCAATGATAGGCCCAAGAAACAGCATAAGCTGACTTTTCTTGGCGTAGAAACAGGAAAACAATATGTTGGATACTAGCCCAGGAACCATTAGCAAATCGGTAATCTGAGAGCCTGGAGTTGGAAGTCATGTTAGGAGATAAGGTTGGTGGCAGGGGTGAAGTAGTGGAAGACTTTCATGACATACAAAAGGGCTCAGGTGATGGGATAGCACTGATAGATCTTCAAGGAGAGTAAGATGATCAGATTTTCAGCATTTGTGCATGATAAATTTGACAGTTTTACTCTGGTTATAGTGCTCCTAATAAAACAGCGACTTACAACAAATATTTGAATGCATTTTACAATTTTCAAGTTGGGAATTTGGGCAGGGTTCAGTGTGACAATCCTTCTGTCGTATGTGGCATTGATTGGGGTCAACTGGCTGTATTTACCTGGTGGCTGACCTGATATCAAAGTTCCAAGATGGTTTTACTTACATTTCTGGTACCTGGGCAGGTACAAAGAAAGGCAGGAATCAGCTAAACCACTCTCCTTTTTCATGTAGTCTCAGCCCTGTTCAGGTAGTCTCACAAGTTAGTTGGACTGATTACATGGTGGCTCAGGACTCCCAGGGAGCAAGGTGAAAGTTCACCTTGAAGGAAAGGACCCTGATTGGCAGAGATTCGCTTTCTCTGTCCCCCTTTGATCTATGTACTACTGAACCTGCCCAATTTCAAGAAAAAGGAAAATAGACCTCAACTCTCCATAGAAGAAAACTGAAGAATTTGTGGCCATCTTTAATTCACCAGAGTGTGAGGATGTATAAGTGGAGGTAGAAGGAAGCCACAGAGCTCTTATAAAGTCTAGTCCCAATAAAGAAAAGAAAGAAAGAAAGAAAAGAAATTAAAAAACAAGAAAGTCCAGTTCCAGAAGCATTCATGTGTGAATGCTCCCAGGAGATTCTCTTAATACCTTCCTCATAGCACTATGACATTGCTATAATTGTTCTTTTAATTCATCTATTTCATTAGACTTTTAAATCCTCAAGGACAACACATGTGTATTCCTTATATCATATTTTAGTGTAGGCACATAGTTGATGCTCAAATGTTTATTGAGTGAACAAATTGAATAAATTGGAATGGTTAAGATTCTCTTAATTTCTGGGATTCAGGACAATTTGCCTCCTGCTTGATATAATTTCCTTCTCCAGATCCAGATTTTATTGACTTAAGAAAAGTTTTATTTGAATGTGTAAAATTCATATTAGTCATGACTATTTGTGTGAAGAACTTTCAAACTTTGCCCACTGTATTAGTTCTCTATTATTGCTGCATAACAAGTTCTTGCAATCTTAGCAGCTTTAAACAGCACACAATGATTGTCTTACAGTTTCTTTGGCCCAGGAGACTAGATATAGCTAAGCTGGGTTCTCTGCTTCAAGTCTTACAAGGTGCAATAAAATTGCTTTCTGGGGATTGCTTGAGTGGGGATGAATCTGGCTCTGTTCCTTGAGGTTGAAGAACTTCAATTTCTTGATAGACAGAGGCGGCTGAACTTTAGTTTAATCCATGGCTGTCTCCATTCAGAATCTCACAGCATGAAAGTTTTCTTCATTAAACACAGCAAGAATCTCTCTTCAAGAGAGAGAGATTCAGTTCTTTTTCAAGATGGCAGAATAGAGAAGTTTACTTTCTTGGCTGTTCCATGGTGTGAAACCAAGAAAGCAAATAGGCAGCTTCTCAGCAAGGTGGTTGAAAATTGGCAGGGAGGTGACTTTACTGGGATTTAATACTGAACATTCAAAGCATATTAGGGACTCAGGAGGTTGGATGTAATAAAATAAGAAAGAAATCCCAGGTGCCACCACTGCCCCTGTTGCCAGGAGCACCAGCCAGAGCAGTCCCTCTATGAGCAAAGCAGAGGGATAAGGGAATCAAAGGAATCCACATATTTAGAAGGCATATTTGAGGCATGTCTGGGTATGGAGAGATCAGAGACCAAACACACTGCCCAGCTGAACTGAAAAATGTGCTGCACAATATCCTTGTGCAGGAAAGAAGCTGCGTCTCTACTGGTTGCCTGTGGAGGAAGAAGAACAAACTATTTTGCAGCTGTGGAGCAGGAGCAGCTGCTAGAGGAGTTGATTCCTGGAAAACCCAAATTTGGCCCAAAATATAAGCCTGGAAAAATCTATACCACACAAGGTAGAGTGTGCCTAAGGACCAGGAGAAAATCAAACATGGAGAGGGGACTACAGAGGGGAATACTGGACATGGAAACCCCCCAAGCTCTCCCTCTCATACTCCAATCTGGCCACTTTGCAGGGCCAGCTTAGAGAGACACATCTGGACAGGAATTCAGAAGTAGGGCAGGGCAGGGCAGGAGAGATTGAGTTTGGAGACTGAACTAGGTAACTGGGGTCAGCAAGTGATGGAGGGGACTAAGAATTGGTTCCCCACTGCATGATTTGAACCCAGGGGAGATCCTTGAGGTGCAGTCTTCCAGCATGGACCAGAAATTGCTGGGACCTGGAGGTGTTCTAATTTAAAATCTTCAGACCAATTGCTATTAAATGAAGAACCTGGACGTACCTAAGCCTCAACCCTGTCTTCAGGAGTTCCACCTATGAGACTTCCTCTTACACTCAAGCAACCCCACTTTGAGGGTGGAGCAGGCACCATACTCTAGGCCACCCCCCCCAACACCACTACTGACAAAGGAAGCTGAGAATCTTTTGACCTCCAACAGAAACAATTCTTTAACTTTTCATCAATATCATTTTTTAATTTTTAATTATTTTTCTTTTCTCTGTTTAATTGCAACTTAAATGATTCATGGACACATACACATACTAATATTTAGTTTTTTTCTAGCATTTTTGAAGTCAGTTATTTTTCATGGATCAGTATTTTGAGGACTAGGATGTTTAATTACTGTATTTCATTATTCTTCTATTTTTATACTTTAAAAAACCTAAACTTTATATATTTTTCCTCTCACTTATCTGTTTTCCTTGATTCTCTTTCTCTCTTTTCTTCTGGTAACAGCCAGTCTCCATTGTTATCTCTTTCAATCTTCCTTTTATTATTATTATTATTATTATTATTTACAAGGGATTGAATCTAGGGGCATTTAACCATTGAGCCATATTCCCAGCTTTTTATTTAATTGTAAATTCTAAAGCTTAATTTTGCTAAATTTTTTTATGTTTTATTTTGAGACATAGTCTCATTAAGTTGCTTAGCATCTTGCTAAGCTTCTGAGGCTGGCTTTGAACTTGAAATTCTCCTGCCTCAGCTTCCAAAGCTGCTGAGTTTATAGGTGTGCACCACAGTGCCTGGATATTTTTTTCAATTTTTTACTTTTATTCTCTCTCCTTCTTCCCATAATCATCACATCCTACATCACTTCTGAGCTCTCCCCATCCACCATTTGAAATTGTGAACCCATTTGCAAATTCATTATTATTATTTGGGGCAGTAGCTGATCACATCACTTCTGTTTATTAAGACAATTAATACTTAAGGTATCATAGCAGGGACTATTTGGTTTATGCTGTATATTATTTGCATTGGTTGTTGTTAGTATTTATGTCTCCCCCTAAATGGTGAGGTACTGGAAACTGTCAGGGTTACTATAAGTCTACAAGATAGAAACTCTGCTGTCTCAGATCCATACTGTTAGATGGGTATGCATAGAAAAATTAAGGGAAAGAATTGTCCCAAACAAACCAAGATACTTCAAAATCCACTGAAACTACAACAGAAGAAATATCAGAGACAGAGTTTAGAATGTTTTATTTAAGCTGACAATATAAGGACTGAAATCATAGAGAAAACGCAAGAAGTGAAAGATCACTTCAATAAAGAGATAGAGATTCTGAAAAAAAAATCAGCCAGAAATCCTTGAAATGAAGGAATCAATAAAGCAAATTAAGAATTCACTGGAAAGCATCACCATCAGATTAGACTACTTGGAAGTCAGAGTTTCAGGCAATAAAGGCAAAATATATAATCTTGAATATAAAGTTGACCATGAAGAAAAGATTTCAAGAAATCATTACAAGAACTTTCAAGAAATATGGGATAACATGAAAAGACCTAACTTAAGATTTATCCAGATCAATAAAGACTCAGAGATACAAACCAAACAAATGCACAATCATTTCAATGAAATCATATCTGAAAATTCCCCAAACCTTAAGAATGAAGTGGAAAATCAAATACAGGAGACATTCAGGACCCAGAATATACAAAATTATAACAGACCCACATCAAGCAAGGCAAATTATTATCAAAATGCCTAAGAAACAGAATAAGGAGAGAACAGATCCCATATAGAGGAAAATCAATCTGGATCTCATCTGATTTCTCAACCTAGACTTTCAAAGCTAGGAGGTCTTGGAATAATATACACCAGGCTTTGAAAGAAAATGGAAGCCAGCCAAGAATACTCTACCTAGCAAAATTAAGCTTCAGAATTGATGATTAAATAAAAACCTTCAATGATAAACAAAAGTTAAAAGAATTCACAACTAGAAAGCCTGCTCTACAAAACATACTCAATAAAATATTTCATGAAGAAGAAATTAAAAATAAAAGTAAAAACCAGCAAAGGGAGGAACTACACTAGAAGACTAGTAGATCAACAGAGAAACTAATTAAAATTAAAAACCAGAAATAAATTAAAATGACAGTTTTGTCAATAATTCAGATTGGATCAAAAAACAAAACCCAACGATATACTGTCTCCAAAAAACTTACCTTATGGGCAAACACACCCAAACACAGAATGTAAAAAGATGAGAAAAAACATATTATTCACATGGATCGTGTAAACAAGCAGGGATTTCTATCTTCATTTAAGATAAAGTGGACTTCCAAAGTTAATCAGGGGGCTGGGGTTATAGACCAGTGGCAGAGCACTTGTCTAGCATGTACGAGGCACTGGGTTCAACCCTTAGCACCACATAAAAATAAATAAAGGCATTCTGTCCATCTACAACTACAAAAAAAAGTAATAAAAGTTAATCAGAAGGGAGCAAGAAGGTAATTTCATAGTGCTTAAGGGAATTTTACATCAATGAAACATAACAATCATAAATATTTATGCCCCAAACACAATGGAATATATATATATATATATATATACACACACACACACACACACACATATGTATTTATATATATATATATACACATATGTATTTATATATATAAATATATATAAAAATATATAAATATATATATAAAATATATATATTTTATATATATAAAATATATATATAAAACAAACCCTTTTCAATTTCAAGAATAAAATAGACCACAACAAAACAATCCTGGGGACTTTAACACACCTCTCTCACTACTGAATATATCCTCCAAACAAAAACTAAACAAAGAAAATATAGAACTAAATAATGCAATCAATAATTTAGATTTAACAGACATATATAGAATATTTCATCCATCAACTACCAAATGCACTTTCTTCTCAGCAGCACACGGACCCTTCTTAAAATGAGATCATATCTTATGCTATAAAGTAACTCTTAATAAATACGAAAAAAATAGAGATAATACCCTGCATTGTATCAGATCATAATAGAGTGAAATTAAAAATAAACAATAAAATAAAAAATAGAAGGTACTCTAACACCTAGAGACTAAATAATATGCTATTCAATGATCAATGGATAGCAGAAGAAATCAGGGATGAAATTAAAAAATACTTTGAGATAAATGAGAATAATGATACAACATATCAAAATCTCTGGGACACTATGAAGGCAGTTCTAAAAGGAAAGTTCGTTGAGTTCATTCACTAAAAGAATAGAAAGTCATTAAATAAATAACCTAACATTACATCTCAAAACCCTAGAAAAACGAGGAACAAATCAATGCCCAAAGTGGTAGAAGACAGAAAATAATTGAAATCAGAATTGAAATCAATAAAATTGAAACAAAATTCAAAAAAATCAATGAAACCAAGGTTGGTTCTTTGAAAAAATAAATAAAATTGATAAGTCCTTAGCCAAGCTAATGAAGATAAAAAGAAAGAAAACTCAAATTACTAAAATTTGTGATGAAAAAGGAAATATGACCACAGACACTACTGAAATACAAACATTAATCAGAAACTATTTTGTAAATCTATACTACAATTAAAGGGAACAATCACAAAGTCATCAACAAATTTCTAGAGACATGTGACCTACCAAAATTGAATCAGGAGGACATAGAAAATTTAAGCAGATCAAAATTTCCAGCAATGAAATTGAAGACACCATCAAAAGCCTACCAATAAAGAAAAGCCCAGGACCAGACTTATTCTCAGCCAATTTCTACCAGACCTTCAAATAAGAACTTACACCAATACTCCTCAAATTATTCCATAAAAAAAAACAAAAGGAGGGAACCCTTCCAAACTCATTCTATTAAGTTAGTATCACCCTGATACCAAAACCAGACAAAGTCACATCAAGGAAACAAAACTTCAGCCCAATTTCCTTGATGAACATAGATGCAAAAATTCTTCATAAAATACTGGCAAATTGCATACAAAAACATATTTTTAAAAATAGTGCACTATGATTGAGAGGGGTTCATCCCAGGTATGCAAGGTTTATTTGACATACAAAAATCAATAAACATAATTCATCACATCAATAAACTTAAAGACAAGAATCACATGATTATCTCAGTAGATTAAGAAAAAGCATTTGTCAAAATACAGCAACCACTCATGTTCAAAACACTTAAAAAACCTAGGGATAGTAGGAACACACCTCAACATTGTAAAAGCTACATATGCTAAACCCAAAGCCAAAAATCATTCTAAATGGAGAAAAATTTAAAGCATTTCCTCTAAAAACTGGACCAAGACAAGGATGCCCTCTTTCACCATTTCTATTCAACATAGTCCTTAAAATTCCAGCCAAAGAAATCAGGCAAGATAAAAATATTAAAGAAATACTAATAGGAAAAGAACTGCTTGAACTATCCCTATTTGCCGGCAACATGATTCTATATTTAGAAGATCCAAAAATCTCCACCAGAAAACTTCTAGAATTCATAAATTAATTGAGCAAAGTAGCAGGATATAAAATTAGTACCCATAAATCAATTGCATTCCTATACATTAATGATGAGTCAACTGAAAGATAAATTAGAAAAACTATCTCATTTGCAATAGCCTCAAAAAAAATAGTACTTGAGAATGAATCTAACAAAAGAGGTGAAAAAACTTCTACAATGAAAACTACAGCACACTAAAGAAAGAAATTGAGGAAGACATTAGAAGATGGAAAGATCTCCCATTTTGGGGGCTAGACAGAATTAATATGGTCAAAATGGTCATACTACCAAAGCACTATACAGATTTAATGCAATTCTTATTAAAATTCGAATGGCATTCTTCATAGAAATAGAAAAAGCAGTCACAAATTCATTTAGAAAAATAAGAGGCCCGGAATATCCAAAGCAATCCTTAGCAGAAGAAGTAAAGCAGGAAGCATCACAATACCAGACCTTAAATTATACTACAAAGCTATAGTAGCAAAATGGCATGGTATTGGCACCAAAACAGACATGAAGACCAATGGAAAAGAATAGAAGACAGAAAGACAAACCCACATAAATACAGTTATCTCATACTAAACAAAGATGCCATAAACATACATTGGAGAAAAGATAGCCTCTTCAACAAATTGTGTTGGGAAAACAGGAAATCCCTATGTAACAGAATGAAATTTAACCCCTCTCACCCTGCACAAAACTCATCTCAAAGTGTATCAAGGGCCTAGGCATTAGACCAGAGATCCTGCACCTGCTAGAAGAAAATGAAAAAGGCTCAAATCTCCATCATGTTGGCTTAGGAACCAAGTTCCTCAACAAGACTCCTAAAATGCAACAGGCAAAATTAAGAATCAATAAATGGGCTGGTATCAAACTAAAAACCTTCACAGCAAAGGAAACAATTAAGAACATGAAGAGAAAGCCTACAGAATGGAAGAAACACTTTGCCACTTGCAACCTCAGATAGAGCATTAATCTTCAGGATGTATAAAGAACTCAAAACACTTTAACACTAAAAATAAATAAATAAGTAACCCACTAAATAAATGGGCAAAGGAACAGGAAAGGCACTTCACAGAAGAAGAAATACAAATGGTCCACAAATATATGAAAAAATGTTGAACATCTCTAGCAATTAGAGAAATGCAAATTAAAACTACACTGAGATTCCATCTCACTCCAGTCAGAATGGCAATTATCAAGTATACAAGTAACAACAGATGTTGGCGAGAATGTGGGGGAAAACGTTCACTCATACATTGCTGGTGGGACTGCAAATTGATGCAACCACTCTGGAAAGCAGTATGAAGATTCCTCAGAAAACTTGGAATGGAACCACATTTGTCCCTATTATTTCATTTCTTGGTATATACACAAAGGACTTAAATCAGCATACTACAGTGACACAGCCACATCAATGTCTATAGAAATTCAATTCACAATAGCTAAACTATGGAACCAACCTAGGTGCCCTTCAACAGATGAATGGATAAAGAAAGTATGGTATATACACACAATGGAATATTCCTCAGCCATAAAGAATAATGAAATTATGGCATTTGCCAGTAAATGAATGAAACTGGAGACTATCATGCTAAGTGAAATTAGCCAATCCCAAAGAAACAAAGGCCAAATATTCTATATGATATGTGGATGCTAATACACAATAAGGGGAAGGAAGCATAGAAGTTCATTGGATTAGACAAAGGAAAATGAAGGAAAGGGAGGGGAAGGGGGATGATAATAGCTAAGACAGTAGAATGAACAGACATAACTTTCCTGTGTTCATGTATGAATACACAACCAGTTTAACTCCACATCATGCTCAATCATGAAATGGGATCCTAATTAGAATAAGTTACACTTTATGTACATACTCTACTGTAGTGTATATCTAAAAGGAACAAATAAAAAAAATTTAAAAAGACAATCATCACAATGTTGTATAACAACATGTGATGAGCCCACAACATGACAGATTGATTGATTGATTTTAGTACTGGGAAATGAATCTAGGGGTGCTTTACTTCTGAGTCATATTCCCAGCCCTTTTTATTATTTAGTGATGGGATATGGCTAAATTTCTGAGTCTGGCCTTGAACTTGTGATCTTCCTGCCTTAGCCTCCCAAATCGCTGGGATTACCACCATGCTTGGCATAATTTCATTTTTCAAAAACCACAAGGAGTAAAATACATTAGAAAAATGAGCACTTAGATCTTAAATAACCTAATCATGTATATCCCTTCACACTTAAGGGGTGGAAATCACACTAGGAACACCAGAAGCCAAAGGCCACAAGTTCACCGTAAAGTCTGTCATTCACTTTTACATCAAAGTAGTAATTACCAATCATCATTTGACATGAGAGCTAGAATAGCTTTCTTCCCAGGTTCATTTGACTCTGACATTAAATTTAATTCCTTATTTGTTGATCATAGAAAATTGACATACCCTGAAATTCTAAGAAAAATCAGAGCAGACAATTTTTTGCAAATTCTGGTCTTCTCAGGAAGTATATTAATTTAATTTTTGACTTTTCAATGACCACTGTCATCATGTTCCCTTGAGGAGCTCAAAATCCTTTGGCCTAAGCCATTATTTAACACAATATATACTGTCTCTTTATCCAAATTCTATGTAGGAGATTGGGATCTTTTAAGTACTGGTTATGTTCTTTCTTCATCTGGACACCAGTTATCTGAGAATATCCAGTTTGAGAAAAAATTTTAAGCTATACTTTTACAATACATTGATTTTTCTTAATACATATTAGTTATTGATAAATTTGTTAAATGATAGTCATAATGTTTATTAGTTTTATTGTCATGAAATGAACATTGTCTGTTTTCAAACTTAGAAATTTAGTTATAGCTTGATTTAAATTCTTAGTACTTCTAAAGCTCCTTTTATCAAATGGATTACAATGTAATCAATCTGCTTCATTTTGAGATTTATATTGAAGTAACTACTTTTCATTTATGTATTTGATGCTGTTATCTTACAAAGGCTTTAAGATATACAAAGTAGTTGTCCCCAACTCACTATTGAGTTAATATTTAATTTTTTTATTCCTAGAATATTTTATGCTAATAATGTAAAATATAAATCAGTATTGAATTTAATAGGAAGAGGAGCAAAAACATATAGGATGAATTTCTATAAGAAAAGGGACCTTTCTTCTTCCAAAGCAGAGGGCAAAAAAGAGAAAAACGATAAATATACATAATAGTTGAATCCTAAGTTGTAGAAAACTCAAAGATGCTCAGAAAATGATAGTCTTGATTTCTCTGAGGAATAATGAAACAAGGTTCTGTATCAAGAATAAATATCTGGCCAGGCATGCACACCTGTAATCCCAGCGGCTTGGAAGGGAGACTGAGGCAAGAGGATCACAAGTTCAAAGCCAGTCTCAGCAAGGGGGAGGCACTCAGCAACTCAATGAGACCCTGTCTCTAAAAAAATACAAAATAGGGCTCGGGATGTGGCTCAGTTTTTGAGTGGCCCCAAGTTCAACCCCTGGTACAGAAGAAGAAGAAGGGGGGGAGGGGGGGAAAGGGGGAAGCGGGGAAGGGGAACAACAACAACAACAAATGTCTGGGTGGGGCTAATGGTTCAAGGAAAAGAGAAATAGGAAACAGACTGATAAGGTAAACATGGCTGAAAGTCAAGGGAACTGAAGATACTAGTGAAAGTGCAGTTAAAACAGTTGGCAAAAGGGTTCTCATTACTTAGAAGATAAGAGAAGGTAGGAAATAACTGATAAGCTATAAGAACAAAGACGAAGTCACACTGAGGACAAATTCAGTGGGAGTGAGCACAAAGGGAGGCAGAGGGATAGGTGGCTATGGATACGAATAAGGAAACAATCAAAATTTCTGAAGGTAATTTCATTCAATGACTATGTTGAAGGTGTGGCTCTATCTATTGGTTGCTTCTATACAGTGAAGTTGAGCACTAGAAAAGAAAAGGATGAGAAATTGTGAGGTCAAGAAGCTGATTAATTATCATAGATGCTGAAATCATTAGATTGACACAAGACATGTGGTTAGGTCCAGGAATGACACAGTTTCAGAAATACAACTAGGCCCAGACAAGAAAGTAGATGGATGCCTATTCAGGGCCAGATTTAGGTAAATAGAAAGGCAGGCAGCAATGGAGAACTTGCCACCTGCCGTTTTTCTCCATTTACCTTTGCATTTTGATAGAGTTTTCTTTCTTTCTTTTTTCCTCTCTCTCCCCACCAGGAAAACCATTATTATCAAAGCAATATTTGGTATGAACAAGATGCCACAACTATTTTTTAAAAGGTGCACATTGCAATCTTTGATGGGTGTTTTATTGTTCTTTCTTCTTATTGGAGCATTCTAATTATACACAACAGTGAAATTATTACATATCCATGTGTACATTATAACAGCATTATTTGATCAATTTCATACCCTTTTCCCTTCCTGCCCCCATCCCTTTCATCTTCTCTACTGGTCTCACTTCTATTTTCATGAGATCCCCCAACCTCAACACACACACATAAACATACACACTTACACATTTTTTTCTTTTCTAGCTTTCACATGACAGAAAACATCTGACCCTAGACTTCATGAGTTTGGCTTATGTCACTTAGCATGATGTTCTATAGTTCCATCCATTTACCAGCAAATGACATAATTTCATTTTTCTTTATTGCTGAACAAAACTCCATAATGTATAGCTACCACATTTTCTTTATCCATTTCATCTGCTGATGAACACCTAGGCTAGTTTCCTGAACTGGCTATTGTGAATTGTGCTGCTATAAACATAGGTATGCTTTATAGTATGCTGACTTTAATTCTTTAGAATAGATACCAAATACGGGTATAGTTGGGTCATATGGTAGTTCCATTCCTAGTCTTTGAATAAACTTCATATGATTTCCATAGTGGTTATACTAATCTACATCCCCTCCAACTATGTGTTTCTTTTCCCACAGATCTTCTTCAGATTTTGTTGTTTGGATACTTTATTTTATTGTACTAGGTATTGAACCCAAGAGCACTTTACCATTGAGCTACATCCCCAGCCTTTTTTAAATTTTGAGACAGGGTCTTACTAAGTTGCTTAGGGTCTAAGTTGCTGAACCTGGCTTCAAACGTGTAATCTTCCTGCCTCAGCCACCCGAGTTGCTGGGATTATAGGCATGCACCACCTTGCCTGGTGTAGTTTGTATTCTTGATGGCTGTTATTTCAATGGAGAAAGATAAAATCTCAGGGTAGTTTTGATTTGCATTTCCCTAATTGCTAAAGATATTGAACATTGTTTCATATATTTGTCAGCCATTTGTTATTTCTTCTGAGATGTATCTGTAGTTCATTTGCCCACTTATTTATTGGCTCTGTGTGTGTGTGTGTGTGCGCGTGCGCGCGCGCTGCAGTCTGGCTGGGCACAATTCAGGAGCCACTTATCAAGCAGAAACGAACTTTATTTTTAGAAAACACACACACACACACACACACACACACACACACACACACACACGCCACACCACACCACACAAGCTCTTCAGGAATTCCCCCAGAGCCCAACTGCCACCAGCGGCTTCCCACAAGCCTCTCAACCCCCCCACTCCTCCTGCTCTTGAGGCAGATTGGCTGGGTCATGTGGGCGGAGCCAAAAAGTCCCCCAATGAGCAGCTTCGTGGTCTGAAAGGGCGGGGAAACAGCCCAATGAGCATCACCACAGAGGAGCCAATCAGCTGGCAGCTAGAAGTTTGCTGGGGCAGCTGTGAGCCAATCATCAGCTGGCAGCTGGAAGTTTGCTGGAGCCCCTTTGGCTGTGGCTCTCAACATGTGTGTGTATGTGTGTGTGTGTGTGTGTGTGTGTGTGTGTGTGTGTGTGTGTAGCTCTTTATGTATTGTGGATTTATCCTCTGTCAGAAAAGTTGCTAGCAAAGATTTTCTCCCATTCTATAGTTTCTCTCTTTACACTTGTTTCCTTTGCTGTGATGCCATCCAATTTGTTAATTCTTGGTATTATTTGATGCCATCAAAATTGTTAATTCTTGGTATTATTTCCTGAACTTTAGGAGGTCATATTGAAGAAATCATTGCCTGTGGCTACATGTTGGAGTGTTTACCCTATGTTTTCTTCTTGCTGTTACAAAATTTCTGTTCTAATTCCTAAATATTTGATCCATTTTGAATTGACTTTTGCAGGGTGAGAGACAGGGATCTAGTCTCATTCTTCTACATATAGATAACCAGTTTTCCCAGTACCATGGGTATAAAAGGCTGTCTTTTCTCCAGTTTATGTTTCTGGCACCTTTGTCAAGGATCAGATGACTGTATCTGTGTGGTTTGTCTCTGTGTCTTCTATTCCATTCCATTTAACAGGGCTTTCTAATGATAAATTCTTATCTGAAGGTAGTCATTTCAGGGCCAATACTTTATAGAGGTGTCTGCAAAGTCATATAAGTCCAGCAGAGTAGATGTTTCCTGCTGTCTTGTTGTTCTGAAAATTCTCTTTAATATTGATTCGTAATTTTAACCTAGGTCTTTAGCCACCCACACAAAATGTGAGTTTCTTGGCAGCAGGGCCTAAGCTAAATCAATATTTTAAAAACCCACAAAAGAACCTCACTTTTCCAACCAGTGCACCAAGGTAGGTTAGTGTGTGGTTGTGTATTGATCCCCTTCTCTCCACCCCAAACCCTGAGAAATATCATTTTCATCATGATAAAAAAAATATTGGGAAACATTAACACAGAAAGCAGAGAAAAATGATAACAGCTGATATTTATTGAGCACTTACCATGTGCCAGGCACTTCATGTATTTTAATCATGTTTATTCTTTGAACAATCCTATTAGCTTGTTACCATTATCCTCATTTTGCAGATGAAGAAATTGAAAATTCTTGCCCAATCTCAGAGATAAGAAGCAGCAGCATCAGGATTCAAATTTAGACAGTCTGATAACAGCTTAATCACTATATATTGTCTCTAAATGTTTGATAGCTCTTTGTAAATTTTCCAAATTTTTATAGTTTGTCATAGAATAAACACACCTATAAAGGGCAAAGCTAGAATATAATCTGGACTCCTTCTACAGGTTAGATATAAGAAAATAAGGAGCAGCAAGAGATTAGTACTTGAGTTGCAGTATCATTCTCAAGTTTACCTGAGACTCATTTAATAGATACATGTTACTGTTTTTTAAAAATTATTTATTCAACAACTAAGATATCATAATTTGATGTTTAATTCCATCTGAATCCTCAGCATAATGAATAACTTTAGTAATTGTTAATTCAGGGGTGTAATTTTTTCATGAAACCATTATTGTCTTTCTATGGCCTGCCATTCTTCCAAGGTAGATACTGATGTTGTATTTCTTTACAGACACACCCCTTATCTTTTAAGCTTCTCATCTTGCTTTGGAAAAAAATATGTGTATCAGCGTGAGCCTTTAGATTCATTTTCCAGGCAGAGGGTCAGGGAGTAGGGGTGAATTCATTGAAATTGGTTTTTACTCGGTGTTTCTTTTTATCACAGATTGGGAGGAACAAACCGCAAAAAACACTTAATTTCTTGGCAGGTTACCAGTTCTGGGATTCACTGATTAATCATACCCAAACTCATTTACTAACTTAAAAAAAAAAAAAAAACTATACCGTGGCAAGGTTCGTTTACAAGACTTGGACCGAAGCCGCCACCACAACCCGCGGCACTTCAGTCACTGCCACCAAACCCTTCACAGTCCCCAAGGCGCTCCCACACCTCCCCGGTCCGCTAGGGAGCAAGGCAGTCCCTCGCGGCTCCGAGTCCCTCGGGAAAGGCCACCAAGGGAGGCCGAAGGCACGGTAGTGAGACGGCAGGGTGGGAGGCACGGGCAGCACCGCGCCTCCAGTTCATGACCCCGTTATTCCACGGGAAAATGGAACATTCTGCTCTTTCCGCCCGTAAAGGGGAGGTGGGGGACGCCTTCGATCTCGTCTGGGAGAGACAGGCACAGCCACCAGAATCCGGGATGCCGGGAGCCGCGTTACGGGAATCTCAGCCGCCTGCAGTCCCGCCTCCTCGCTGTCGGCGGCCTCTGGGCCAATGCTGGGGTGCGCTGAGACTCTCGGGAGCCAATCAGCGTACAGGCCCTGGGTGCGGGGCGGGGCGCGGCGGGGGCGCCGCGAGGCGGGGTTAGGGGAGCGCTGCGCCCTGGCGCGGGAGGAGGGCCGCGCGCCGCGTCCGCTGGGAAGGAGCTGCGAGCGACCTCGGGTTCCGGCGGGCAGCTGGGGGACTCGCGGAGCTGTGGAGGACCTCTGGACTCTGCTGAGCTGAGCACCGCGCCCGCCAGGCCGACGGGTCCGGCAGGGCCTGGCGTCGAGGGGGACGCGCGCGGTGGAAACGCTGAGGATCGAGGCGCTGCGGCCTGAGGTGAGGAGGGCCGGGGCGGGGTGAAGGAAGGGTGGTGTGGCGGGAGGGTAGGGGCTTCGTCGGCTAGGACCGGCGACCTGGCACTCGAAGGGCCTGCCTTGCACGAGAGAGGCGGACCCGGACGCGCGCGAGTCCCGAACTTGTCAGTCTCAGCCTGGAAATCCCCACATTCCTCTCTCTCCCTGCTCCCACCTCCGAATTGTACTTCCCCAACTTTGTCACCTAGATGTCTCAATCTTAGGTACAGACCTTAACCCGATCACACACACACTCGGCGCACAGGCTGGCACACCCTTCCGAAGCTCCCGCCCAGAACTCCCTTGGTGACCCGTACCTCTAGTTATCAGATCCCACCTCTAGTTATCAGATCCCACGTTTTTCCAGTTCCTTTAAATGTCTTTAGCCCCGTACTTGACCCTTCATTCCCTACTCTGAGCTTGATTTCTCTCCCGGATCCTTCTTTTCAACCTTAAATTGTAACAACCAGCATTGTTGTAAGTTCACAATAGTTATACATATTATTGACATTTATTTTTATCTTTTCTATGTATCGTTCTGACAAATCCCATATGCCGCTGTATCCTAAAGAACAAATCCATCTTTAAATTTTTTTTCTTTCTTCCCTAAATTTAAAGGTTTTTCTAAGTAGCAGGGGTTTGTTCTTTGTGGTTGAACATTTATTCATAACCTCACACTGAAAAAGAAATGTCAGGTTTAAAATAAGGTCTTTACTAAAGTTAGAAATAAAGCTTACCACTTTTTCCTTTTTTTCTTTAAAAGGGAACTTCTTTCGGTTTTATTTGTGTAGTTGTATAGCTGTATTTCAGCAACTATCTGCTTTAAAATAATTAATTATTATTGGAAAGGCAGGATGAATCTTCTAAAAGATTATTTAGTTTAGTTTGTTCCATGCTGTAAACAAACCCTTTAGACTGTGTGTGACTGCCAGCTTCAAGTTGGAACAACTCTTAATTTGAAATTACTGACTCAGATCTATCTTATGAGCTGTTCGCCATTATCTTGATTTCCTAAATTTACTTTAATACATATTTGGAAATATTTTTGAACTATAAACTGGAGTACTACATTTACAAAACCAACTTGAGACTAAGTTAGGCTGTGCTTTCCAAATATTTCTTTTGGGGCATAATTTGGACATTTGTTTTTAATCACAAGTGGAAGAAAAAAATTACTAAGAAGAAGTGTCAAAGATAAATTTTGTAGTAGAATATTTACCTCATCTCATATCTGTATTAATAATACTATTACTTAAGTTTCTCATAGGTAATTTAGAGCATTGTAAACATTGCTGCCAGCTAATAAGCATATTCTTATATAACTCAAAATGTTCTCATTTTTATTTATGAGTTTCAGTGTTTTGAGTTCATTTAAATTTTTTTTCTTAAGAGAATTTGGCATTTCAGTTAAATGTTTGGGTGAATGTTGATTATTATATACCTGTGAAGTAGGTGTTAAACTATCTACTTGATAGACAAGGAAACAGGCTCAGGGTCCCTCTGTAAACTAGATCTGTGTGGCTCCAAATCCTTTGCTACAAACATCTTGTGTTGACAGATTTCTCACAGAGAGTTCAGTGCTACAATTTGGTTGGGGAGCTTAAATGTTAAACCAGAACTCCTCTATAGAGGTAGCCATGTTTTTTCCCTTAGAAGCTATTTCAGAGCTTCTCATTTTAATGGCAGTCAGAATTCCCTGGTATTTGCATCTTGGCTCCTAGGGAAGCATGGAATGTTCTCACAGGTTTCTCCATTTCTTTTATTGCAAAGGCAATGTAATCAGAGTTGAGATTTCTGTTGAGCTTTATTATTTTATGCAACAAAACTCATCAGTTACTACCTGCTACAGGAACTCACAAGATGCCTATATGTCATCAGGACCTTCAAAGAGTTTAAAAAAATTAGGTTGACCAATGTGAAAAATTATATGGATGCAAAGCAGTTTTAATTAAATATAGAGCGATATAGAAAATGTTACAGATATTTAAGTTAAAGAGTGATCAATTAAGAATTGGAATGAACAAAGAATCTGCTGGAGTTCAGCCTTGAAACCTGGGTAAGATTTGGATAAAAGGAAAAATAGTGGGAGCCCATTTATAATATAAAACAGAGGACGTAATGTAGAATGGGAACCTAAAGAATGTAATAGAGGGACTATTACATTGGCATTGCCGTTAAATGTTAGGGTGAATGTTGATTATTCATGTGAAAAGGGTCAGAAATAACTAAGGTATATTAATTACAATAGCCAATACATATTTAATGCTTATTTCCTACTGGTATCTATTGTAGGCATCTTACTCCTAATAAAGTATTTAAATATCATAACCTGCACCTCATAGGTGGATCTTTTTTACACAAAAGGAAAACCAGGCACAGAAGGGTTAATTACCTTGCCTAGTTAATAAGTGGTAGATCCTAAATTTGTATCTAGATATTGTGGCTTCAGAATCTCTTAACCATACATATGCTTTTTCATTTGGGGTACTTGAGTAACAGTGAGTAGAATAATATGGCCATACCATAGGTCTGTTAAACCCACTCTTGGGCTGAAAATGTAGCCACTTATATAGAGAGCTGGCCTAGCATGTGGATGGCCTTGGGTTCCATCCCCAGCACAGTGATAAATAAATAAATAAATACCCACTATTAGTTGTTTAGTGAGTACTGGAAAGATGTTAAATATCGAGATGTGTAAAATAATTATTGTGCAAAGTTATGAATCCTTTTAGGGAACTATTTAAAAGTGCATTGGGAACAAAGATGTTTGTGAAAATGGGGGAAATTCCGCAGAAGAGATGTTCCATCTGAGTTATAAACAGTAAAGCTGAGTCAGGAAGGCATTGTAGAGACAGGGTATAACATATAAAGAAGCACACACACTGAAAGAAAAAGGTATGTTAGAGGAAGTCTAGTAGTGCTGTGGCCTGAGCTCAGAATCTAGAGATGATAGGAGAGAACAATGAAAGGTAAAACCAAACTGTGAATGACATGTGAGGCCAAACAGAATGAAGAACATCAATATTTGTTTTGCAGTTGGAAAACTACAAAAATAATTTCAGCATGATTTGAGTAAAAGCCAGATTGCTTGCAGTTCTCTCTGGAAGTGTAGTGGTGAAGTAACTTGAGGGAGAAGTCTAAAAAAAGGATTTTATTTATCTGTTTTGAGGTACTGGGGATGGAACCCAGGACCTCCCACATAGTAAGCAAACTCTTGCCACTGAACTACAGTCTCCCCCTCACCCCCACCCCCACCCAGCACCCCTTTTTTTTTTTTTAAGAACAGAGATTTGAATATTGGGAAAGATCAACTGGAAAAAGCAGGTACTTAAAGTAGCTAAAATATTTGGCATAATTGTTCACCTTTTAAAAAGCTTTTAAGAGTGAATGACAGTTAGAGGTAGTGTTTTAGAAAGATTCATCCACTGACAATGTTCAGAATGGGAGGAAGGAAAGAGAACTAGAAGTAGGAAGGTTGTTATAAGTAATGAGGTGACCAAATTAAATTGGTTGTGGTAGAGGATAAAAAGATGAGTGGGAAAGATATTGTGAAAGAAATCTGGATCAAACTTGTAACTGAGAAAAGCTAAAGTGTAATGGGCAAATAAGAGAACAGAGGACTATACTGACTCAGGCAATTGAATAGGGTGAGTTGTTTATAGGTGGGGACAAAATGTAAGTCCCTGTAATTTAAAAAAAAAAAGAAGTGTGTATCAATATGTGTGTGCATGAACATGTATGTATATAGGTTCTGTTTTTAGGCCTTTTAAATTGATTTGAGTCAAAGGCAGAATATGCAAGATGATGACATGCTGGTGAAATTTAAAAAAGATCCAAGCCAGAATTCTTAAAATTATTTATTTTTCAGGTAATAGTTGTAGTCACATGTATTCAAATAAACTGGCATTTTAAAAGTAGCTGCCAAATACTTTATTATTCATAGCATAAGACTCAACTATATCATTTAGTTACACAGGAGCCAGAAACAGTTGTCACAAGGCTATAGATACCCCCTCCTCCAGGCTATATGATATATTTTAGTGAAATTTAATAAGAAATAAGTTATCTGATTGATCATGAATAAGAGAACTTTGTTAATATGACTGTTGTGTAGATTATTGGGGTATTTTTTGTTTGTTTTAATTTTTGCTTTCAAGCTTCATGTATACATATCCAGAGCAGAACTTCATTCCCTTTAGCACAATAAATTCAAAATTGTTTTGCCTCAAAATTTTCATTTTCTCTTCATTAATTAGTTTCATCCTTTGCTCTAATGGAGATTGGCTTAATTGTTACTTCTGAATTGGGTTTAACGTTAGTGTCTTCCACACAGTCTTTTTCTGTTTTTGTTTTTGGCAGTACTAGGGATTGAATGCAGGGTCCTACTCTACCACTGAGCTATATCCCCAATGCCTTTTTAAATTTTATTTTGAAACAGAGTCTTGTTGAGTTGCCCAGGCTGGCCTGGAATTTGGGATATTCCTGCTTCCTGAGTAGCATACTTTTTTTCATTTGGGTGTTCTGTTTTATATGTGCCCCCTCAATCCCACCACCTAGTTTAAAGTAAACTCATCAGAGCTATATGTTGTATAGCACAACTCTGGTCAGGTAGACTGGTGTCCTGGGATTTTACTATTGCTAATCTTAATTGACAATCAGAAACAATGATTTATAGCTCATGTGTTTCCTATTTTCTCTGTCTAGAAAACTCTTACCCTAATTTTCTCACTCTAAACTTTGAACTTCTTGACTATAAGAATTATTTATTTGGCTCCAATTACATTTATAATTTCTTTCTTTCCTTTTTTGTTGTATTAGGGATAGAACTAAGGGTTCTTTGTCACTGAGCTACATCCCCAGCCCTTTTTTTATTTTTTATTTTGAGATAAGTTCCTGCTAAGTTGCTCAGGCTGGCCTCAAACTTTTGATTCTCCTGCTTCATCATCCCAAATCACAGGGATTATAGGCATGTGCCACAACACCCAGTTTGTCATGTTTTATTTCTTAAGCAATGTTGAGTACCTGGATGCTTATCAAAGTACACTTGAAACCTCTTCATTTGGCTAATAAAATAGTCAAAGATAATTTGTAAAAGGCCTTCTCTACTGTGAGGTCATTAATACATTTCATATTCTCTTCTGGCACACTTATAATTTTGCTTTTGTACTTAGTTCTGTAATAAGTCTGGAGTGTTGTGTGCATTGGGTGGAATAGGGCTCTTTGTTATTGTTTTTGTTTGTGGAACCAGTTGTCCCAGTAATATTTATTGAATAGTCAGTCCTTTTTAGCCCATTAATATAAGATGCCTTTTTAAATATTTCAGATATTAAATTTCTCCTTTGTGTATGTATATGTGTTTGGTTCTTGTTTTTGAGATGTGATCTCACTAAATTGCCCAGACTGGCCTCAAATTCCTGGACTACACTGGCCTCAAACTCCTGGCCTAAACTGTCCTCTTACCTCAGCCTTCTGAGTATCTGGAACAATAGGCACACCATTGTGCCCAGCCTATAAATTTGTATATGTCCTTGAGTCTTTTATTTTGTGCCATTAATTTCATTGTGTATTCTCCTGTACTAGTCATGTTTTAATTATTCTACCAGTGTGTCTTAATGGATGATGGTACAGCAAATATTCTCTTTATACTTTTGGCGAATTGGCTTTTGGCTATTTTAAAATTTTTTATATGAAATTTTAAGTTGGTTTGCAAAATTCCCTAAGAAAACTCCTTTGCTGTTTGGATTAAAATTGTATTGCATTTATATATTATTTTGTGAATAATTGATAGCTACTATATTTATTTATTTATTTGATTATTTGAGTTTTTATGTGTGAGAGAGAAAGAGTGGTACTGGGGATCCAATTCAGAACCTCATGAATGCTTGGCAAGCACTCTACCACTTGAGCTAAATCCCTAGCATGCCCACCTTTTACATAAAGATCTTAGACATTATTAATGCACCTTTTAGTAAGATTTTATAGTTGTCTCCATAAAGTTCTTTCATAGTTCTGATTATATTTTCTCTAAATATTATGGTTTGGGGGGCTTTTATGAGGATTTTTTCCTATTATAATTTCTAATTGGTTATTATTGATATATAGGGAAGCTGTAATTTTTGATAATCTTTTGTTCAACTACTAAGTTAAACTCAATAATTCTAGTAGTTTATCATTTTCTCATTGTTGATAGACAATCTTACCTACAATTTTTTCTTTTTACATTTTATTTATTTTTGGTTCCCCCTTCTAGATCAGTGTTGAATAAATGTGACTCAAATCATCTTGTCTGAATCTTAACTTTAATAGGAATCTTCCAATTTTTACCTTTAAACCTATGAATGCTTACTGTAGGTTTGTTATAGTAGTACTTAAAGCAGCAACAGCAAGGTCTGTACTACTGGTAGCTGTTACCTTTATTGAGTATCTACTATCAACCAGGTAGATTCTGAGCACTTTGTGTGTTGATTAATCTTTACAGCATTCCTAGGTGGTAAGTAGGTAGTGATGTTATATCCATTTTTATAGACAAGGAAAAAAAAATGAGGAATATTATATAACTTTTCTAAGATGAGGGTCTGAGATCAGAACACAGGCAATCTGGTTCAGATTCCCTGCTCATATTTATTAAAATGATAGTCTCAAAAGAGACAAAAAGTTCTTAGTTTTCTGATGCTTTGTTATTATTTTTAAATTTTAGGTTAACAGTTATTGACTATTACCAGATGCTTTTCAAGCAACTGTTAGAATGATGTGTTGTTTTTCTTCTTTAATCTATTATTATAGTAACATTAATATCTTTTTCATTTTGAACTATGGTAGTCTGTTTCTGTCTACAGAGGCTATAATCCAAGATGTTTCAAGGACATCTGAAACCATGAATAGTACTAAACCCATAAATGCTACATTTTTATATATGCATATTTATGAATATGCATGTATAAAAAATATGTATATTAGGCTCAAGAAGAAATCAACAACAATAACTAATAATAAGGTAGAACATATTAATAATATACTATATTAAGTTATTTCAAACTTAGGAATTTTTTACTTCTGGAATTTCTATTTGATATTTTCAGACCTTGATTGACCATAGGTAACTGAAACCATGGAATGGAAAACCATTGCTATAGGTATATATGCTTACATTTTTAAGCTAAGTACTTGTTAGTGTTTACATTTTGGTTTTGTTTTCAAATGTATTCAGGCTTTTTCACACAAATGTTCATAATAATTTTGACAATACTTTTGTTATGTAATTTTTATTTATTTGGTATCCAAATGTATGTGCAACTTACATTTCTGACCAAGATGGAATAACAAGGAATGGATTTACTCCTATACCTGAAACAACCAAAAAACACATATAACACATATATATGTTTTTTATTTTATATATATATTTTAAAAAGACTGAACATCAGATGATGAAATATAATGATGTTGATTTATTTGGTTTTGGGAATTGAACCCAGGGCCTCTTAACCACTGAACCACATCCCCAGTGTGCCCCCCACACACACACTTTTTAAAATTTTTAGTGGTAAATTGACACAATACTTTTGTTTATTTATTTATTTATTTTATGAGATGCTGAGGATCGAACCCAGTGTCCCACATGTGCTAGGCAAGCACTCTACCACTGAGCTACAACCCCAGCCCCGCAGCCCTTTTTATTTTTTGAGACAAGGTCTCAATTGCCAGGGGCCTCACTGAGTTACTTGGACTGGCTTTGAATTTGCAATCCTGCCTCAGCCACCTAAATTATCTAGGATTATAGGCCAACCAAGACAGTGATCTTGAGAAATGAGAAACAAATGAAGTGAACCCTGCAGTTGCCCTTGCTCACTGCATTGAGACATTTTAAGCTATGACACAGGTAGGAAATCCAAGACTGAGACTATTGGATACTATTAATTTGAAGGATGTGACTGGGGAGGCAAAAGTGGTTAGTAGAGTCAAAAGAACAAAATAATAAAGAAAAGAGGACACTACAGAGAACCTTGGAAAGGTTCAGAGGTCCCTTTCAACTATTCAGCTGATTAATGATCAATGTGAGCATATAAAGAAACTATTGAAGGACCAGGGGGAAAAAACTGAAAAAAAAAAAAAAAAGAATTAGAAGTAACAAAGCCTGACATTCTCACAAAGTCTGAAATAGTACCTGTTCTTACCAGCCAGGTTAGAAAACATATTGGTTCCTGGGATATTAGGGAGGATATACAAAAAAGTCTTACCTCAATAGAAGGAATATAATTAGCCCCAGATATCATCTCTAAAAAGCTCAACAAACTTCAAGTGTAAGAAACGTGATGAAAACTATGCTAAGGGGCATCACAAAAAGGTTGCTCAGTTGCTCAATCAAATTGATAACATATAAATCCTATACACAGCCAGAGGCATAAAAAGACCTTTCATGCAAAAGTCCTTTCTTTAAAGGCATGATAGCTGATTTTTTTTAAAGTGCCCACAAAACACTGATTTCAAGACTTGTAAAGCTATAATTATCAAGACAGTGTAGTAGTTGCATAAAGATAAGTAAATAGATTAATGGAACAGAACAAGATTTGGCAAACTGCAGCTCACTCCTATTTTTATAAAGTATAATAACATAGCAATCCCCATTTATTATCTTGGCTACTTTTGTGTCACAACAGTAGATTGGCAATTCCAGCAGAAACCTCATGGCCCTTAAAGCCAAAAATATTTACTTTCTATCCCTTTACATAAAAATTTGCCCACTCCTAGAAATGAAAAAGCACAAATAAATCTACATATATATAAACAACTAATTTTTTTCAAAGGTGCAAAAGGCAGTTCTCTTAAGAAGGAATAGCATTTTCAAAAAATGGTGCTAAAATAATTGGTTATTCATATTACAAAATGAATTAGATTTCTGCTTCATGCCCTGTATAAATATTAATTCAAATGATTCAAAGACCTAAACATAAAACCTAAAACTTGGAGAAGAAAACAAGAGAAAGAAAACCTTGTGACTTTTAGAAAATATTTCTTAAATACAACACTAAAAGCAGAGTCCATTAAAATAGACTTCATTAAATCAGACCTTCTGCTCTTCAAAAAACAATATTAAGAAGATGACTAAACCGCAGGGAAAAAATTATGTGCAAATAAATTTTCTAACAAAGGCCTTGCATTCAGAATATATTTTTAAAACTTTCAAAATTTAGTAATAAGAAAACAAGAAACCTAATTAAAAAATAGACTATTTGAACAGATATATCACCAAAGAGAATATATAGCTGAATACACACTTAACCAAATGACCTAGCAATTCCACTCCTGGTATTTCCTCTCCCAAAATTAAACCATCTGTCCTTACAAAGACTCAGCACTAAATTACAGTAAATTTTGAATATACATATTCAAAAATGGAAGTGTTTCTACATCTGATATATGTCAAGTGCTTTCTATGCAAAGTATGATTCTAGATTCTAGGAATATAGCAGGGAACAAAATAGACAAAATTTCTACCTTATATGCTTACATTCTGTTTTGGTAATATAGACAATGTATTAATTTCCTAGGGCTACTCTAACAAACTACCACAAACTGGGTGGCTTAAAGAAACAGAAATTTATCCTCTCAAGGTTCTAGAATATAGAAATCATGAGTCTAGAAAGAAGCATTTACCTCTTCCTAGCTTCTGGTTATAGCTTTCTTAGCTTGCAGCAACATCATTCCAGTCTCTGCCTTTTTTGTCACGTGACATTTTTCTGTGTGTCTTTCTCTTCTTAAAAGGACAGCAGTCATGGCATACTAAGAGCCCATCCTATTCCAGTATGACATCTTAACTAATTACATCTGCCATGGCTTTATTGCCAAATGGGTCACATTTTAAAATATTGGGAGTTAGGACTTCAACATATCTTTAGGGGAATGTGATTAAACCCATAACAAACATTAAGCAAAATAAGTACATTATATGTTATTCTAGAACAGAGGTTGGTAAACTGGCCTGTGGACCAAACCCAGCTTGCAGTCTATAAAGCTATATGGAAACAGCCATGCCTACTTGTTTGCATATTAACTATGACTGATTTTGCACTCCAGTAGCAAAGTTGCCTAGTTGCACACTAAATCTAAAATTTATTATCTGACCCTTTACATAGAATATTTGCTATCCTGCATAGTAGGTCTTAAGTTTATGGAGACTAAAATAGGAAAAGAGCCAAAATAAGCAATACATTGTCATCAGGGAAGATCTCTATATTAGGGGAAATTTGAGCAAAGGCTATAAGAATTTTCTTTCCCCCAGACCTGGGAATTGAACCCAGGGGTACTCTACCACCGAGTAATATCCCCAGTCCTTTTTATTTAGAGGCAGTGTCTCCCTAAGTTGCTAAGATTGGCCTTGAATTTGTAGATCCTCTTGCCTTGGTCTTATGAGTTGCTGGGGTTATAGGCGAGTACTACTGCACCTGGCAGGAATTAATCTTTGTATTAATATAGATGTGCAATATATAGTGTTAAGTGAAAAAAGCAAGTAATAGAATATTTATCACTTGTGATCCTATCTTTGTAAAGTATAAAAGTATATATTTAAACAATATAAAGTTATAATGTATTCATAGAAATTTTTGCAAGGCTATTTGGTAGAATTACAGGGCATTTCCACCTGGCATTTTTCTGCTTTTCACTTAAAATTTTAAAAATATTATAAATATGGTTTCTTGTGTTATTAAATTATATCAAAGGCTTAATGTGTTTTAAACAATGATGGAGGATTCCATTCTTTGCCCAGGTTTTAACTTAACTATATTTCAAAAAGGAACCACCACTACTCATGCTAGAATTTAACCTAGCACTGAGCAAACCTTAAAATGAATTTGTGTCTATATGCATAGAATACATTGGCATTTGGAAAATCAGCAGTTTTAATTTAGTGCTATCAAAAGACAAAAAAATTAGGATTCTGTCAAAGCATTGCCTTGCTGCTTTTGTTGAATTCAGCAAAGCATCCCTTTCACATTTCTGTGGTATTCCATAGATATTTAGGAATTTGGAATTAAGTGTAAGTGAGCCTTAGTGTTTGCAAGTATGTATCTAAACATACTACTGGGCTGATGTGGTCCCAATTTCTCTGAAACTGTGACAGAAGGATCACTTGAGCCCAATAGTTTCTGGCCAGCCTGAGCAACATGGCAAAACCCTGTCTTAAAAAAGAAAAAGAAAGAAAGAAAGAAAATGGTAAAAAAAAAAAAAAAAAAAAAAAACTAGGCTATTTAGTATTCTTACACAAGTGTTTTTGAGATTATTTTATTCTGAAGTTCAGAAGGTCTCTAAAATGGAATACTTTGTGCAAACCTGAAAACCTAATAGCAAATAAGGATTTTAGAAGCACATGTATAATAAATGTTACCAATATGTTGGCTTTCTGAACAAGGCTGTTCTCTCTTTACAGCAAAACCCAATAGAAAGAACATGACATTTGGAGGCAGAAGACTTAGTTTCAAATTCCTGCTCCTTCACTTACTAATTTTGTGATTTGGGGTAAGTAATTTGTCTCATCTGAACTTTTGTCTTTTCTTTGCAAAATTCCAGTAAATAATCTCTTTCCTACCCACCTGATTCCCTAGGATAGTAGGAGAATCAAGTAAAATAATTTATGTGAAAGTATTTTGTGTAAGGTAAAATAGTATCCAAGTGTTAATGAACTAGTAATTGGTTCTAGTGAAATAGAGCTGAGGGTATATCATTTTAAGTAATTAGCTTAATTATTTAATGTAGATATGGTCAGCATTTTGCAAATTTATTTAAATTAACAATGTACTATAAAAGATAACAGAAATTTTCCTCATCCTAATCCCTGTTCAACTTAATACTCAATACATGGTTTTGCTTTTTTTTTAATCTTTATTTTTCAGTTTTAGGTGGACACAATATATTTATTTTTATTTTTATGTGGTGTTGAGAATCGAACCCAGTGCCTCACGCACGGTTTTGCTTTTTATTTTATAATTATAGTAGTAATTTTACCATGGTAACAAAATTCACATTGATATTCTTCCTCATGTGTAATGTAATTCTGATGCATCTTTTCATGGTTTTTCTTTGTTCTTGAGTTCTATTTTTAAGAAAAAGAAAATAACAAAAGTCACAATTATGGGCAATAAAAATAATTTATAAGGAGTCACAACTACTAAATATTCATCAATTGCATCTCTACACTTTTCCTCCTACCTAAGAAAATCCATGGAAATCAAAGTAAAAACAACTATAACAGTTATCTCATATTCCAATTTTTTAAATAAGTCATTCATAAACTTTGTTACTTTAACATTAATAGTAGCAAATTACTTATGATATATTTCATAGCTACTTTTAACACTGTTATGTTGAACTACCATGGTTGAAGAACTACTGTCATAGAAAACTCACTCATTTCTTTGCTTTGTCTGTCTACAAGTCATGATTTGGCTTTATAGATGTGCAGATTATAAGGAAAATAAATGTATGCAGGATTGTTGCAATATATGCATAGAAAATTATACAGGAAGTGAGGAGAGGGTAGTACTATTAATAGAATTTTAAATTGAGTGTTTACTGTCAATAAAATGAAAGGGAAAAATAAGCAGAATATTGTTAGTTCTGTCAATTTTAAAACAAGATGAGCTCCCAAATAAAGTTAACTGTATTGCATATATTTTATTAAGAGCTGCTATTATCTCCATCTCTTAGAATTATATATGAAATCAAGTGCTTTAATAGATGTTCCCTCTCGCATCTCAATAATAATCTTTAAAATTAGGAAACAGTACTTTGTGCTATAACTGCAAATATGAATCCCCTCTTTGCTTGTGTCCTTTTACTTGCGTCTCACGCACTGCTCAGTTAAATGAGTGCTTTGAAGTAATCATAAATATTTACACTATAATCATAAATATTTTGTTTTGAATTTTATTATAAGAATATGGTACATCAATAGAAAGATTGACAGTTTTCCAGAACTGTAGAGAAATCTTTACAATGTTAGCCGAGGTATTTGGTGGAATGAGTGGTCAGGTTCACATTACCACACATATTTTCTTTGTTTTCTGATTTCATGAGCAGTTAAACATTGTGGTAGAATTTTCTAGTATGGGGCTATTTAAAGTGCTCCCTCCACCACCTTTTTTTTTTTTTTTTTTTTAACCTTGCATGGAATTAGTTTCAGGGCCTTGCACATGTTGACATGTGTCTGCCACTGAACTGTGTCCCCATTCCTAAGTTAGACTTTTTAAAGTTGGGGAGTAAGGGAAGAAACAGGTGGAAGAAAATGGCCTCTGCAACTTAATTCTTTTATACCTCTCCTAATGTGGCCTAAACAGTTCATTATCTGTTTTGTACAAAGTGATTTACATGGTTAGGAAATACATAGTCAAGTTAGAACTATAATTTTTAAAAATATTTATTTTTTTAGTTGTAGTTGTACATAATACCTTTATTTTATTTATTTTTATATGGTGCTGAGGATCCAACCCAGGGCCTTACGCGTGCTAGGTGAGTGCTCTACTACTAAGCCACAACCCAAGCCCCTAGAACTATATATTTAATAAAAGAATACTCTGTTCTAAGTGTAATACTGTGAAGCACCAATAAAAAAGTCCATAGTTTTACTTAGGAAAAAAAGTTTACACATTCTTTTTTATTTAAATTGTATGTGTCATGGCTTGAAAGTAAGGCCTTGCACATGCTACGCAAGTACTCTGCCACTAAGCTACATTCCCAGCCCAAACTGTATTTTTGTATAAGTATTAAAGTAAAATTGGTACATCATTGAAAAATTCCAAAGAAAGTATAGTAGAGAGTTTCCCTCCCACCCCAGTTTCTCAAACACCCAGTCACAGCCAACATTAAATTTTTATCCCTTCTAGAAATATTTTATTCATAAATAATGAAATGAGTATATTTTGTTTTCTTTTTAATTTTGTTTACTGACAAACAATAGCAGATATACATTCTGTGCCTTAACAATATACTTTAGATTATGTTATGTATCTATAACACAGGATTTGGGGAGGTAATAATGGGGATTGAACCCAGGGGTATTTTACCAGTGAACTATATTCTCAGCCCTTTTTTTTTTTTTTTTGAGACAGGTTCTTACTAAGTTGCTTAAGGAAGGCCTTAGCCTTCCAAGTAGCTGGAATTACAGGCACACTCAACTGTGCCCTGCCTAGAATTTTTTTTTTTTAATGACTACATGTATACAGTGTTTAGGCATACTATAATTTAGTGGCCTATCAAAAAATTTTAGGTTATTTCAACCCTTTACTGTTGAAAAGAGTGCTGCAGTGAATAACCTTATACATGTGTTGTTTTGCTCATATCTGAAAGATAAAATAACTAGAAATAAAATCATTAGATTCAAATGTATATGTATTAATTTTTAACTGATATTGCAGTATGCTTTATATGGCTATGCACCTTATCTGGGTACAGCCATCTTTGTTTTTAATTAAGATCTAATTTACAAACAATAAATATTTAGTTTTAAGTGTACGATTTATTAAGGATCTAAATTAATTTGTGCTGTAACCTGCAAGTTACTGCAAGTGTCTAATGAGGCCTTTATTTTTTAGTCTCACAACAATGTTGATAACTTTCTGGAATCTATGTTTTTGTCAATATTATATAGGTAAGAATGGTATAGAGATCGTTTTTTGGCTTGTTTTTGTTTACTTTCATATGTAGTAAAGTCCAGACCTCATGAGCTTACAACCCAATGAGTTCTTAACATTGTCCAGGTCAAAATACAGAACCTGCTCCACACCCTAGAATGTTCCCTTTTGTCCTTTTCCCTACATAAAAATAGCTGCTCTTTGACCTCTATCACCAAAAGTTAAATTTTGCTTGTTTTGAACTTAATATAAGGGAAATCATGTGGGGTGTACCTTTTCAAATGTCTGGTCTATTTCATTCTGTATTATACGTGAGATTTATACATGAGATTCATACATGCTGTGTGTACTTGCAAATAATTCTTTGTTATTGTCATTACTCAGTTACTTGAAAAAATATACCACAATGTATCTTTTTTTTTTTCTTTTTCTTTTTGGTGGTAGGGATTGAACCCAGAGCCTACATACTAAGCAAATGCTTCGCTATTGAGGCTAGACCCCCAATCTTTACTGATAGGGAATGTTCTTCTATATATCTTTGGAAGAATTAAACATTGGTTTCATTTGGCTCTAAATCTTGTTTGTGTAGCTTTTGTTTGGTTATAATTGAGGTCTAATTTATAAATAGCAAATTTTACCAATTCCTGGTGTACAGTTTGATAGGAAACCCATGAGTCTTTTGCATTTCTGCAGTCTTCTAAGCTAAAGCCCTGACTGCCTTTTTTTCTGAACTATCTTTTCAAGTTTATTGGAAGATAGAATTGGTGTCTCCCTGTATTGCAAAGCGGCGGGGGGGGGACGGGGGGGCCAGGTTTTCTTATAGCATTAGAAGACAGAGATAATGTCTCCCTCCAGAGTAAATATCAAGCATGTTTCCTGCTCATTTTTTAAAGATTTGAGCTTCTTAAGCTTGGTCTTTCTCCTGTAAGGTGCCACCTGACTCTTCACAATACCCTGTGGGAATTGGGGCTCCAATATCTGGCACATTAAAAAGTACTGCACTTTAAAAAGTACTCTGATGACTGCTGTTGTCTTAATAAAGTAATAAAGTAATAAAGTCTTATGTCTCTTACTTAAGAAGTCTCATCTTTTGCCAGTATCCCTGAAACTCTGGCAGGCTAACTTGTTAGCTCAAACGTAAGGTAAAAATCTCACCTCAGAACCTTTGTAGTTCTTGACACAATTCAATGAATTTTGGCCAATGTATAGCATCTTATAGCCATCACTATAATCATGACATAGAGTATTTCTATCACTCAAAAAAGTTTATTTTGTCCCTTCTCTACTTCAGTGCAGGAAACCCCTGATCTGCCACCTGTCACCTTAGTTTTGCTACTTCTAGAATTTACTATAGATAGAATTATATAGTACAGCCTTTTGTATCTGGCTTCTTTTATTCAGCAGATTGCTTTTGAGCTTCATTCATACTATTGCATGTATTGCTAATGCATTCCCATTTATTGCTGAATACTGTTCTGGGTTACTTCCAGTTTGAGACAATTATGAATAAAGCTATGAACACTTAATTATGTCTTCATGTAGACATGTATTTTAATTTTTCTAGGTACATTCTTAGAAGTAGAAATTTCAAGTCTTAGAGTGTGCTTTTAACTTGATAAAGTGGCTGCTTAATTTTTCATTCTTATCTGGATATTTTTAATTTTCATCCCTCATTTCCAGTGAGTTTGAAAGTATCTTTCATACATTTTGTTTACTTATATTTCCTTTCCTATAAACTGCCTTTCAAATATTTTTGCTTATTTTTCTAGTAGGTGTTAGAATGTTCTAGTGATTTATAGCCATTTTTCATATATTAGGGAATATTTTTGGTCATGTTATAAATTATAAACTCTTTTTTCACTTGTTAAGTGTCTTTTAAGGTTACTAATAGTGGGTTTTGTCTTGAAGAAATTGTGTCTCTGAAGTTCTTAATCTCAGTTACTGATGTGTTGGACTTCATAAAATACAGAAACAGGATTGGTCTCTTAAGCTGAAAATATAAATTATGTTCTTCAGTCATTTTATGTAATAACTTAAGCAGAAATAAAGAAAAATATCTTGAAGACTAGCTTTCTGCATTCTCATAAGAGTTTTACCACCAGTTAGAAAACAATTACACAATGGAAACAAAATTGTTTTAAACTATGTGTATATAAAAATATTAAAAATAATATTAAATGTGTGTGTTACAGAAATATCTGTGCAAGATGTTGATGCAGATTTGGCTAGTGAAAGCTTTGCTTATTTTCCTCACAACTGAATCTATAGGTAAGGTTAATGAAATGCCCTACATTCTATCTCCACAAATTAGGTTTATGTGTTTTTATATACTTATGTAATTAAGCTTATGTTCAATAATACATTATTATGCTTATGTGTTTATTCTTTCTAGTGTTATTGAGTGTATAATGTTGCCTTAAAATGATTTAAATAAATAAAAAATATTCTTGATTATTTGTTTTATGTAAGTTCTAATTCAGTAATCGTAAATGTTATTTAGTTATTTTACAGTAACTTTAAGGTGGGGAGAGCAAAAGAAAATATTAAGAGAAAAGGAGAAAAATATGTTAAATCTTAGCACTTCACTCTTTAATTGCCAAAAGTGTCTCTGAGTAGTGTGGTTGTATTACTGTAATGAAGAGATAGCTGAAATAGTACTATTTAAATTATAGTTCATAGCCTGATGCCCATCTGAGAACTGGTCATTACTGGTCCATAGTGAGATAAATGCAGAAATAATGAACACACATTTAGAAACTCTTTTAACAATTTGGTGTAGCCATGACATCCCAGCACAGGATTAGTGAATGTAGCAAACAAAAAGTGTAGTCTGTGATGGATTGAATAAAGGAAATACTGATCTTTCATCGAGATAGTTTAAGAAAGCTTGCTTTAAATCAGAAATCAGACCCTCTCCAAATCATATCAATACAACTACTTTGGGGACAGAAAGTTTATGTGGAAAATCTTTCTTTCTTAGAAGGGCCTTCCTTTTTTTTTTTTTTTTTTTAAGATGGTGGTGCTGAGGATTAAACCCGGGATCTCGCACATGCTAAGCAACCACTGTGTCACTGAGCTATACCCTCAGCTAACTTTTCTTATTGTTGGGTTTTTGTTTTGCAGTATTGGGGATTGATCCCAGTGTTACTTTACCACTTGCTGAGCTACATCATAGCCCTTTTTAGTTTTTGAGACAGGACTCTATAAGTTGCTCAGGTTGGCCTTGAATTTGTGTTCCTCCTGACTCAGCCTCCCAAGTAGCTGGGATTACAGCAAGCACCATCACATCCAATTTAACCTTCCTTATTCTTTTTTGTTGTTGTTTTGATGGTGCTGAGGATTGAACCCATGACCTTGTACATGTGAAGCAAGCACTGTACCAACTGAGCTGTATCCCCAGTTCATAACTTCTCTTATTCTTGAACCCAAATTTCTTTTTTGTATTTTCCCCATTAATTTTTTATTTAGAATATACCAGTTTTCTCTCCCAACAGTTCAGCTTTTCAAGTATTGAAGGACCACTTTTCTGTGTCTCTAGGCCCTCTTTCCCAAACTAAACTTAGCCAGTTATCCTAATCATTTATTTTAGGATGTGGCTTCTAATCCTGCACATGCTCATTGCCCTCCTGCTTCTTTTCTTGGTTACCTGTGTCTCATCATGTTACCACCCCAGTTCTCCATCTTAAGAGATATAGTAGTTTGACTACCTATTTATTCTGTGCCTCAAATTTTCCTGTCTATAAGATAGAGAAAATAATGATCCTTAACTCTAGGTTTGTTGTGAAGATAGGCTAGTGCCCAGCTCACAGTAAGCATTATAAAAAGGATAGTTATGGTATAGTATTATAAAAATGATTAAATAAAATACACTTTATTTTTAAAAGTACCTGAAGTAGACATGGTCTGACTAGTGGCTCTGTTATATAGCAATGTTTCAGGTTAAGCTAGTAATGAACAAATATTCTCTGATTATTTTCACATGAATTGTGTATGTTGTAAGGCCCTAAGTTTGATCTCTAGCACTGTTTTAAGAAAAAGAAGAAAGGAGGAAAAAACCTAAATAGATACATAGATACTTTCTCCATTGCAAATTTGTTTTATTAGTTTTAGCCTATTCTAATCTTTCAACAGAATTTTTAGTTGGTTTTTTGTTTTTGTTTTTTTTTTCTCTTGACACTAGGGATTGAACCTAGGGCCTCATGCATGGTAGGCAAGTGCTTTACCACTAAGCTATATCCCCAGCCCTTTTATTTTATTTTTATTGACACAGATCTCACTAAGTTGCCTAGGCTGACTTCAAACTTGCAATCCCTGCTTTAGCCTTCCAAGAAGTTGAGATAACAGGTGTGTGCTGCCATAGCTGGCACATTTTATTTTTTGACCCAATCTAATTTTTTGTCTTTTATTAGGAAATCTTATCCCATTCATTTAAAACTAATAGATTTCTAACACATGTAAATAAATGTAATTTATTAAATTTCTAATACATTTACATTAAATATAACTAATACATTTATTAAGACTAATAAGAATTCCTAAAATAAATAGGAAATTCTATTCCCTACATTTATTGTTAAAACTAATATATTTGGTCATCTAGTTCTATTCTGTTTTTGTTGCCCCCTTACTATTTCCTTTTTTTGACCACATTTTGCTACATGGATAATATGTTTCTGTCTTTCTGTACCCCATCTACCACCTTTTCTCCCAGCAGCATTCAGAACTGGAGAAAGGAGACTACCATTGCCTACCTTCTGGAGATAGGCAGAATTAATTAAGATCTGTTCAAATCAAGGAACAGGACAGATGGTGGACAAATATGAGTCAAGCTGCAGTCAGTCAGAAAAAGCTCAGATATTATAATATGAGCTGAAGCATATATAGATTTTCTTAATCCGGTTTGGTAATTTGTGTATTTCTTTACAAATTTAGGCATTAAATTCAGACCACATTTTTAGTTGTGTTTCTTTTTTTTAGGGAATATTTTAGTGAAAATTCAAGGAATCACATTGAGTGACACCAGGCAGAAACCATTTTGTACCAGAAAAACTTTTTTCTTTCTATCTTTCTTTTTTTTTTTTTTAACAGTTTGGGGACCGAACCTATGCCCTTAAACATGCTAGAAAAGCACTCTACCAGTGAACTACATCTTTTGCCCAGTTTATTTTTATGTTTTAAAAAATTTTGTTCCTTCTTTCAGGTGAACTTCTGGATCCCTGTGGTCACATCAACCCTGAATCTCCAATAATAGAACGTGGCTCTAATTTCACTGCAGTTTGTGTGCTAAAGGAAAAATGTATGGATTATTTTCATGTAAATGCTAATTACATTATCTGGAAAACAAACCATCTAACTGTTCCTAAGGAACAATATACCATCATAAACAGAACAGCAGCCAGTGTTACCTTTACAAATGTAGTTTCACCAAATCTTCAGCTTACTTGCAACATTCTTACATTCGGACAAATTGAGCAGAATGTTTATGGAATTACAGTTCTTTCAGGATGTAAGTTTTGTTTTTTGTTTTTGTCATATTTCTGATTTTGTCATGACTATTGAACTACAGTTTTAGTGTTGTCCTTTAGAATTAAATTTATGAAATGGGGTAACTTGTGGGCTCAGTGACATTTGGACATATTTTTAAAAAAATAAGCATAGAAATAGGACCTACATTTTCATTAATATTCAGATTCCTAATGAATAACAGAGATTTTCTCTTGTTTCATGAAAGTCAAGCATTCTTCCAGTTTTCTAGAAAAATATTTTGGCTTGAGACCCTGACCCCCCAAAAATAGTTATTGTTGATTTTGAAGTCTGTGAATATATTCATAGTAACTTCCAGTATTCTTTAATTGCTGTGAAAATGCATATGTAAAGCAGCTCCCTGAAAGTAGTAAACAAATACTGGAGAAAGCACTTCTTTTTTTTTTTTTTTTTTTTTGCATTACAATTCTTAATACACATAATAAAGAATGTAAGCTATGCTGGGGGTAGTGGCACATGCCTGTAATCTCAGTGGCTCTGGAGGCTGAGGTAGCTAGGCCCTAAGCAATTCAGCTAGATCCTGTTTCTAAAATAAAATATTTTTTAAAAAGGGCTGGGGATGTGACTCAGTGGTTATATGCCCCTGGCTTCAACCCATCTTACAAAAGAAAAGAATGTTAACTATGGTCCAAAAGCAGGTTACCAAATTTGCAGATCACTCCAACCATTAAAATTTCAGCATTTGTTTTTCTTCCAGTAGAGTTTGAGAAAACAGTAGGAACAGAAATATAAATGAATTATTTTGCTTCTACTTAATTGCCTGTTATTATTGATTTTTTAATCCAGTTATTAATGAAAGTTTATTTATTTATTTTTTGTAGTACTAAGGTTTGAACCCAGGAATTTGTGTATGTGAGGCACTCTACCAACTGAGCTATATCCCCAACCCATGAAAGTTGATTTTTATGTAGAAAATTAATGTGAAACAAACTAGTTAATGACAGCTATGATATAAAATATGTATTACTATCTATAATTGAGTTTTAGTAGAAAGAAATTAACTTTTTAGTCACCAGTCTTTTATTATGTCCACAATTTTGTCTTGGGTTTGTTTTTCTATCTAAGGGGGTGTATAAATTGGACAATGTTTGTGGATATAAAATATTTTTAAATGATCATTTCCTTTTAGTTCCCCCAGAAAAACCTAAAAACTTGAATTGCATTGTGAATGAAGGAAGAAAAATGATGTGTCAGTGGGATCCTGGAAGGGATACGTACTTGGAAACAAACTTCACTTTAAAATCTGAATGGTAATTTATTTTAAGTTTGTCCTATGTTGGATGTATTAATTAGACATTATTACTGGAAGTTTTATTTTATCAAGCAATAATATTGAGTCCAAAATTTTAAACAGTATAACTTTATTTTGGAATATCTCAAATATATATGAAAGTAGAAAGAATTTTATAATAAATTCCCATGTGTACCCATCACCCCACTTCAACAATGATAGCACTCGTGACCAATCTTACTTTACTTTTTCTACCCCATATTGTTTCCAAGAAAACATCAGACATATTCCATTCATAAATATTTCAGTACATAGCTCTAAAAGACAAGGCCTTTTAAAAAACATAACCACATACCATTGTTATACCAAAATAATTTAAAGTACTTTAAATGCTCAGTTAGTATTAATTACCTCAGCTATCTCATGGAATGTATATGTGTATGTGTATATATGTGTGTTTATGTGTGTGTGTCTGTTTTATATTTGTTTCAATTGAGATCCAAATAAGCTCTATACATTGCAAATTGATATTTGTCTCTCTTAACCATAGATTCTATCTGCTTCCCGATTTTTTCCTTATAATTCAGTTATTAAGGAAACTATTATACCTCATTGAACATATTCTCTCCTCACTAAAAAGTGCCAAGAGCTACAGATTTAATCAAATTTAGGTTTGATTATTTTTTCCCCAGAAACTATTTCATAGGAGTGATATACTTCCATGATGGAAGAACTACTTCATAGTGTTTTATTGAAATTTTTATCTGATATTAAAATTGAGCATTGATTTCAGGTGTTATCAGCCTTATTCATTCTTTTTAAAGTTTACCATTAGGGTGTGGTTGCTTGTGCCTGTAATTCCAGCTATTCAGGAGGCTGAAACAGAAGGATCCTTAAGTTTGAGGCCAGCCTGGGCAACCTAGTGATACCTTGTCTCAAAATTAAAAAAGGACTGAGGGTTTATAGCTCAGTGTGTAAAACCCTGGGTTCAATCCCTAGCACCAAAAGAAATTTTTTAAATGAAAGAAAAACTCCTTGTTGGTTTGTTTCAAACATAAAAAAGTTGAAAGAATTTTATAGTGAATACTCATACATACCCATTATCAATTAACATTTTTTGTATCTGCTTTATTATACATCTATTTATCTATATACATCCTTCTATTTGATTGATAGATATATAGATCTGTCAATTCATATTTTTTGTTAATACATTTCAAAGTATAGGCATTAGTAGTTTTTATTATTAAACATTTTAGTATATACATGATTAAATTATTTATTTAACCATAAAAAAGTTTGAAAAATCATCTAGATTCTATAATTAACATTTTTCTGTATTTGCCTTATCTATTTATCTATGCCTCCTTCTTTCCATCTATTAATCCATCTCTTTTTGTTAACACATTTCAAAGCACAGGCATGGGTGTTTTTTAATCCTTAAACTTTTCAGTGTTTGCATGATTGAATTCAGTATTTGCTTACAGGTTTGATTTTGTTTTTTAGGTAAAATTTACATGTAGTGAAAAACACCGATCTGAAGTACATCCTTTAGTGAGTTTTGTTACACTCCCAAAAAGTTCTCTCGTGCTCCTTCTCAGTCAATCCCAGTCACCACTCCACCCCATGAGGCCACTCCTTGTCTGAATTTCTTCACCATAGAGATTATTTTTGCCTGTTACCGAATGTCACATAATATGTAACAATACAGTATACACTCTTGTGAAAAATTTTTATGACTCAGTACAATGCATCTGATATTGAACCTTATTACATCCCATTACATCACTAAGTTCAAGCCTGAGAGACTTAGTGAGTCCCTGTCTCAGAATTTAAAAAAAAAAAAAAAAACGGCTGGAGTTAGTACTGTCTGAAGTTTCAGGCACACACTGAGGAGTCTTGAACTGTATCCCTCACATGTGCAAGGCCCTGAGTTCAAACCTCAGTATGGAAAAAAAAAGAAAATCAGAAAATGTAAATACCCACTAAAAAAATTTATCAAGTGAAGTTGTAAATGATTTTAAAGGATTCTCATGGAAGTTTGGAGAATCTTTTATATAGCAGTACAAGTTGGTGGAGAAGGATTTGCCAGTGTGCTTGCTAGAGAAATGAAAAACAATATTGAAGGCCATTGTGATATATTAACAAATGAAGAATTAGAAGAACTTGTTCATTCCTCTACAAAGGAAAAAGGTGAAGAAGAAACTGAAACAGAACCAGCAATGTAAACATTTCTGAAATTTGCTAAACTATTTTGAATTGCACAGACATTAAAGAACAAAATTATGTAATATAATCCCCAGATGGAATTAAAAGCACTTTTATGATCACCAAAGGATTACATTCTCTAGCAACACTTTGATGAGTTAAAAAGAGACAACAATTTTCAATTATAATGTTCTTCCAAAAGGTTTCAGGGTTGGGGGTACTTCCAACTATCAAGGATCCCCAACTATTGACATCATTTGCTCCAGACATCATCATGGTTTTATTATCTATGATCTTCTGAAAAAGATGATGATTCTTCTGGCTTATTGTCAGAAGGACAGTAATACTCTAAGATTGCCTTACAATGCCTATATCATTCACCTTATTTTATCTTTATCAGGTGGGCATTATATCATCTCACATCATCATAAGAAAGATTAGTACTGTAAGATATTTTGAGAGTCATATTCACATAACTATATTATATTGTTCTAATTTTTCTGTACTATTATTAATTTCTTCTATGCCTAATTTATAAATTAAACTTGTGTGTGTATATATATATATGTGTGTGTATATATAATGGGTAAAAACATACTGTAGATAGGAGTTAGTACTGTCTGAAGTTTCAAGCACACACTGAGGAGTCTTGAACTGTATCCCTTGTGGATGGAGCAGGACTACTTACTGTACTAGGATCACAAGGAAACTGATAATTTTTGGAGAAGGATCAATAAGAAATAGAGCATAAAATTCTAAAATACAGTATTATTTGATTAAAACTTTGAAAATAATTTTGTCTTAAGATATAGAGTTTTATAGAAAAGCAGGCTTATTTTTAAGAAAAGTTACTTGATTTTAGTTATAAACTAAAACAAGTGTAAACTTTGCTGCTGCACAATCTGTCTCATCAATTTCTTTTCAAGTAACTTTTTTCACTACTTTTTTCAAACCTAGTTTTAATGACTAATTCTTTCTTTTTTATTTTTTTTTTTTAATTTAGGGCAACAGAGAAGTTTGATGATTGTAAAATGAAACCTGACACCCCCAACTCATGCCTTGTTGACTATTCTCCTGTGTATTTTGTCAACATTGAAGTCTGGGTAGAAGCAGAGAATGCCCTGGGGAACGTTACATCAGACCATATCAATTTTGATCCTATAGATAAAGGTAGTTATAAAACTGAATTTGAGAATTTTGTAGATTAAATAATGATTTATCAGTTATTTTTTCAGATTTTAATTAATGTAGAAATAAGCATTTATTTAATTAATGTAGTGATTTTTACAACGTCATTATATTGTCAATATTAAATATAATCATGGAAAAGAAAAGTAACCATAATCTAACCATACTAACAACTATTTTCATTTCAAATGTTATCTTTTTGTATTTGTCCCATTCTCTTAACGTTTTATACCATTGCAGTCACAGTATACATGTTCCATTGTTATTCTTTTCAAACTTTTGATTTATCATAAACATTTACTTGCTTTTGATATCTGAACCTGAAAAACATAATATACTAAACTGACAAGGAAAACTAGTTTCTTTAGAAATCTTTTCTTTCCATTTTATAATGTATCATAATACTATTTTCAGAGAAATTAGTTCATGTGCTAAAAATAAGTGAATCATGTAAAATAAAGAAAAATATAAAAAGAGTATATTTGATTTTCTTTTTGAAGTTGTAAAAATAAAATGTGATCAACATCAGATTCTGTTTTATTCTTTAGTGAAGCCTAATCCACCACGTAATTTATCAGTGAGCAACTCAGAGGAACTGTCCAGTATCTTAAAATTATCCTGGATCAATCCAAGTATTAAGAGTGTGATAAGACTGAAATATAACATTCAATATAGGACCAAAGATGCCTCAACTTGGAACCAGGTAAATTAAAAGTTACTGTTTATTCAAATAGTCTTTTTTGAACCCTCTAACCTAAAAGTCTCAATCATTTTCTGAATGTCTGATTTTCTGGTTATGTGAAATATTTTGCTTAACAACTGTTGTAGGTCTTTATTTCTAACAAGAGCAAACAGGAAGACATCCAGATAGAAAAATACAGCTATGCTGTGTACAGTAATCTTTAAATGAAATATGGAAGTGATGAAGGGTGACAGGAAAGAGCATTTTTGATGGTAGGTAAAAGGAACACAAGTAATAAGAAGCAAATTAAGTAGAGGAACAAAAATAAATGGATTACAAGGATGAAGGTAGAGCAGGTGTTGGCATATTACAGTTTGCAAACAAAGTTCAGCCTGCCATCTGATTTTGCAAATAAAGTATTTTTGGAACACAGCCACACTCATTCGTTAACATACTGTCTTTTTATGCAAAAAATGGAAAGAGTCAAGCCCTTGCAACAGAGACTCTCTGGCGCTTAAGGCTGAAATAACTTACAGGCTGGGGTTGTGGCTCAGTGGTAGAACACTCAACTGACACACTTGAGGCACTGGGTTTGATGGTTTGATCCTCAGCACCACATAAAAATAAATAAGGTCAAATAATTTAATTTACTATTTATCCCTTTATAAAAGTTTGCCAACTTCTATGGTGGGTGCTAGGGGTGGTAGTGAAAGGTCTTGGCAAAAGAGATAAGGGATAAAAGAAAAATTAGATCATCATGTTTATTTCCCCTGCTTTCTCCACCTAAGGTTGTGCCCATCAAGGCAGCCCTCTCTATCTGATCCTCTTCTTTCAGGCTTTGGTGCCTTGCCTTTTCCCTGTGGCCTTTAGAGGTGGTAATAGCTATAAGCTCCAGAGTGTTAACTACACTAAGTAATCCCTATACTTTTGACCATAGTTCTTTTACATAACCCTCCTTGAATTCATTCTAACTGGGGTGTACCATCTATTTCATACTGAGATCCTGAGTAGGAGGGAAAAAGAAGAAGGAAGGAGAAGGAAAGAAATTAAACGCAATAACATTTACTGATTTTGACTTGCATTTATTTCTCCTCAGAGGTTGAGTTTAATTTGCTAATCTTACTGGTTTCTGAAATTGTATACAATTTAGTCCTAATTTGTTGGCGATTTGTTCTTGTTGTTGCTGAATTTGCTTTTTTTTCAGATTCCTCCTGAAGATACAGCATCTACCCGGTCTTCATTCACTGTCCAGGACCTTAAGCCTTTTACAGAATATGTGTTTAGGGTTCGCTGTATGAAGGAAGATGGTAAGGGATTTTGGAGTGATTGGAGTGAAGATGCAAGTGGGATCACATATGAAGATAGTAAGTAAATAAATGAGGATATAAAGCTAGTAGAATTCTGTCTGTGAATCATGTCTGGTTTTAATAACAGATCTCATTGCTTCTTATTTTATGATCATTCAAAATAAAGTGTCATACTTTTTTTAAGGATATTGAGATAGATGATTTAATATGCATTATTGATAGTTTATTTTATACTTCAACTGTCATGGGAAGGTACCTTAAATGCCATCAAAAAACCTTTACTTAACTGTTGATAAGTACAGAACATTTTATTCAGAGAGAGTGGTCCAGCAATACCCCTAACTAGAGAAAAGATATTTATATTATATCTTTCATTCATTTATTTCTACCAGCACTTGATAAGTCCCTGGAAATGAAGTGATCTGGGATCTGAATTGGTTGATTTTCATTTTTCCCCCTCATGGATAATAGAAGATGTATAGTGTAGAATACAATAGGGTGTAAAGTCTAGAGTAAGACTTCCTGCACAAAGCATTAACATTACTGAGTCTTTGGTGTGGCCATCAAGCAATAATAGATTGCTTATAGGCGTATAGATTTTTCATTTTGAATCTTTTCCTATTGCAGTTTTCACTCTTTAGTTGTCAGCAACAGCAGCTATGGCTTATCTGTATCCCTTCGCTTCCAACTGTGTTAAAGGTTTAGGTCATTGTGTGAATTGAGAATGTCAAAAGTAACCTTCTCCCTTCAGAATTTACTCTCTCTGCTCTCAGAAATGCCAGGTTAGCAGTCTTGCTATTTGCTGATTTGAGAGTCCTCAGATTCCTTTGACTTGACCAGGAATTAGATTCTTAGGACCTTTATAGAGTTAAATGGATCCTTTGGGGAAGTTCATGAAGCACTTCAAAGTGCAGGCAAAATTATTGTGTGGTTAGCATATGCATCTCCCTGGGGTGAGGGTGTATAATCTTAGATAGGAGATCTTTGGAGCCAAGAACATTATGAACCTTTGGACAAAGTTTTTCCTAAGCTTAAAGAATGAAGCCTCTAGTTTCTCTTGATGTTAGAAAATATTTCTGGCCCATAAATTTTTCTTTATAATTTCATGTTCTTTATTTTGTTTGGGTGCTGCAGCAGACTTGTGTATATGTCTATGTGAACCTCTTAGGCTGAGCCTTTTCCCCAGCTTTCCTGACCTATTTGTTCTATTCTCTATTTTGTCATGTATCCGTATATCTTCATGGCCAGGATATCACTGCTCAGGTTTTACTCTGATTCTGACTTTACTCTGTTGAATACTGTGCTTATAATTATACTTACCAGATTTTTGAAATATCAGATACAGGAATGTTTTTAAACCTAATTACAGTGATCCATCCTTATCTGTAGTTTTACATTCCATGGTTTCAGTTTCCCACAGTCCAAAGATACAAGATGGAAAATTCCAGAGAAAGACTTAATAAGTTTAAAATAACTATTATTACTACATATTGTTATTTATTGTTGTTTATTATTGTTGTTGATCCCAGTAATGTGCCCAATTTCCAAATTAAAATCTATCATTATTATGCATGTTTGTATGTATAGAAAAAACATAGCATATATGGAATTCAGTACTGTCCAGAGTTCCAGGCATCTACTGAGGTTCTTAGAATGCATTCTCTGCAGATAAGAGATGGCTACTATATTGGTACTTTACACTTTTTTTTTTTTTTTTTTGGAGGTACTAAGGATTGAACCCAGGAGCATTCTACCTCTGAGCTATATCCCCAGCCCTTTACATTTTTAATTTCCAGACAAGGTTTTGGTTAAGTTGCCCAGGGTTGCCTTAAACTTCCAATCCTTCTGCCTCAACCTCCCAATTGACTAGTATTTGGTAGTATTTGATACTTAAATTCTTCTATCTCTTTGATATCCCAACATAAAGCAATAAACTTTTGTGACATTTACTACATTTAGTTTCTTTTTATATTATGTTTATATACTTAGAGGTTTTAGTCATATTTTAGGCATATATTTGTGTATTTCTGTATGATTTTTCAATTTGATATTTAACAATAAATAGTATCAGTTGATTTTTATCATGTTATACACACACTGTTTTTTTTAATTGGTGGGGGGGGCAGTGCTAGGAATCGATCCCAGTGTCTTGCCCAGTGAGCAACTCCAGGCCTGTATTTTCTTTTTTAAAAGTCATTAGTATTGACTGATTTTTTTAAAGTATTATAATTGTAAGATATGGTATTCAATAGAACGAGAAAAGATTTAGAATAAGTTAAGCAATAATGTGTTGATCATGAAGAGGCAATTATAAATGACAAAGCAGAGAAGAGAGGTTAGGCAGATCAGGAAGGCTGGGGGAAAGGCTGTCAGCACAGAGATTAACATGATTGTACATGTTATACATGTATAGAGCAGCATCTGAGCAGAATAAAGAACATGAAATTGTAAGAAATAAATAATGACATATTTTGGTTATTGCTTAGAACACATTTATATATAATTTTGAGGTTAGAAAAAGTTTCTTTAATCTGTAGCTAGGCTCGGTGGTATAGGCCTGTCCTGTAGTCCCAGCTACTTAGGAGGCAGAGGCAAAAAGTTTACTTGAGCCTAGGAGTCCAAGGCCAGCCTGGGTAACATAGCAAGACCCTATTTCAAAAAAATAAATTAAACAAAATTATTATCTAAATCATCAAGCTATTACCATGTCTAAAGGAAAACCCAGATATATCTTGATGGGATGGGAAAATGCTGTGAAGAGCTAGACACATCATGAGATGAAAGGGAAAGAATATTAAGAACAAAGTAAGAGAATAATTTACAGGGTTTTATTATATTCAGATAAAAATATTTTAAATTTTTGTGTTTTCTTTAGGACCATCCAAAGCACCAAGTTTCTGGTATAGGATAAATCCATCCCATTCTCTTGGCTATAGATCTGTACAACTTATATGGAAGGTAAAAAAAATTCTATTTTTTATCTCATAAGTATATTTTAATGTTATTATTGGTGTAAGTTTTTTAATACTTAATTTTTATTCATCTTAAGATCAGCAAAGCATTTGATATATTTAACAAAGCTTTATGTAGGGATTAAGTTCATAAACTGCAAATAATATCTCATTTGTTATTTCAGCACAGTTCTATGAAAGTGTGAAACCTACAAGAGGTACCCTTTTGTATACTTTATTGAATTTACCAGGGTGCCTCATAGAAAGCAATAAAGGTTTGCAGTAATCAAAATGTATTATAATAAGTTGATATGTGTACATGAGTACATCATACTAAAAAGAGTAGGGAGAAAATACCCAAGTATAAATAATATTGACCAACATAGCATAATGCAGAATTCTGTGCAGAACTGGAAGCTAACTGAAAAATGGTACTTCCCCTTGTTCAGTTGAGCTTCATTCTTTTACTCTTCATCCAGTGGATAGTGGTATTACTTTAGTACTGACTGCAAAATAAATTTACCAGTTTCTTCAAATTAAATGTTTAGAGGTTTGATATAATGGTAGAATTTGTGAATATAAAAAAGTAATTATTCAATATTTATGAAACTTTTTAAAATAATATTTTATTACAGACATTGCCTCCTTTTGAAGCCAATGGGAAAATCTTGGATTATGAAGTGACTCTTACAAGATGGAAATCACTTTTACAAAATTACACAGTTAATGACACAAAATTGACAGTAAACCTCACAAATGATCGCTATAGTGCAACTCTGACAGCCAGAAATCTAGTTGGCAAATCAGATGCTTCCATTTTAACTATCCCTGCCTCTGACTTTCAAGGTTTGTGTCTGTAAAATGGAGTCTGGATCATGGATGAAAAGAGTGGTTAGGTATAGATAAGGATCCTGTAAAAACACAAATGAATTAAGGTTACCTGAGTATCAGAGATGATGGTATTTTCAGAAATCAGTCAGAAAGCAGATTTCTTTAGAATGCATGGAATGACTTCCCATCCCCATGTAACTCATTTAGACTTTTTAGCATGCTGTTCAGCTCATTTAAGCATTTTCTGATTGATTTAACCTAATTTTAAAAATATAGAAGTTTCTATGCATATATTGTTGTTTATTAGTGGTTTTCAGAGAAGAAAAAAGTTGAAAGTTGCTGTTACAAACTTGCATACACAAAATATTTAAAGAATTTAAGGAAAACAGGAATTTTTAAAGATCAGTTGACATGTAAGTTAAAAGAAAGGGCTTTTTATTCATGGAAATAAATGTTATGTCCTACAAAACATGATAAATTGCATTTAGAAATGACTATAAGAGATTGAAGTTTGAAATCACGAATGTTCATTCATTGTATTGACATCAAACTTTGTTTTAAAGCTACTCACCCTGTAACAAATCTGAAAGCGTTCCCCAAAGATAACATGCTTTGGGTAGAATGGACTGCTCCAAGTAAATCTGTAAAGAAATATATACTTGAATGGTGTGTACTGTCGGATAAATCACCCTGTATCCCAGACTGGCAGCAAGAAGATGGTACTGTGCATCGCACCTATTTAAGAGGTATACCTGGCTAGAAACATTTAAGTTGATATCCTTTTTCTAATGCATTTAGACAGCTTTTTCTTTTGCATATTCTTTTCTGGCTTATACGCATTGTAGTCCATTGAAAAGAACCAATTTAGCATAACCCTACTAATTACTAGATGTGTGACTATCAACGAGTAACATTTAACCTCTCTGAACTATGGACAGAATAGGGGTAATACTGTCTTTTTGGCTTTTTATACCCAAATATCATTCTTATCACCACAAGAACACTCACAAAACTGTAAAAAAGTTTTAAAGTTTTACTAGATAAAATAATCTAGTCTTGAGTACTGATTGGTTGTGTATTCTCTGCACCTGACTTAACTCTTCATTCTTCCGATGAGAAAATAGTTCCTTATAGCCTTTGGATGACTTGCTGAACTTAGAGCCATAGATTAGGGTAGTCCAACCAGAATGCAGGTTTCCTTGTACCTTTTAATTTTAACTGCTAACACAGAACAGAAAATAATGTGTTTTGTTTGGGGTTTTTGATTTGTTGTTTGCGGTGCTGGGGATTGGACCCAGGGCCTGGCATATGCTGGGCAAGCCCTCTACCACTGAGCCACATCCCCAACTCCAAAACATAATAGTTTTGTAGCATTCCAAACAGAATTATTCTGTGTGGTGAGTAACTACTTACGTGGCTGTAATATATAATGGCTATGAAGAGAAAATAAAAACATTCAGTGAGTATGTGCTTTTTTAATAAAGAAGGGAATAATCATTACACTTAACCTGTAGATAATATCAGAGAAAAGCCCTAAGCAGAGAGAGAACCTGCCATAAATTTTTTGAGCTTTATTCGTTAGGTAGGTTGTTTGGATTTTACTAACCTATTATTTAATGTACAGTTTAAATATGCCTGATTGTCTAGTTTATCAACCTTATTGAATAAAAGCAATGGTGGAACCAAGGAGAAGACAGATTGGAAATAACTAGACCTAAGAAGCTTAAAAAGCCTAGTGTAGGTTCTGGAGACATCAGGGTTTCAAGGCTCAACAGGCCTGAAAGCATCACTATCACAGTAGACTTTAAAAATAGTGTATTTCTTGATAATGTGGTCTCTTCAAGAAAAGGTAAAATTAAATTACTCTGTGTAAGAAGGCAAATGTGCATATAACTTTATGAATAATAGTTAAGGAAAAAAATAAATAATAAAAAAATAAAATAAAAAAGGGAAATACAAGTTCTTGTTGAAGATAAAAGCTTCAATATCAAACACCATTTTCTTGTGTGTGTATGTTTGCATATCTTTTTAAAATTTTTATTAATTTTTTATATATGACAGTGGAATGCATTACAATTCATATTACACACAGAACACTTTTTCATATCTCTGGCTGTATACAAAGTATATTCACACCAATTTGTGTCTTCATACATGTATTTTGGATAATGATGTCCATCACATTCCACCATCATTTCTAACCCCCTGTCCCTCCCCTTCCCCTCTCACCTTTCTGGCCTATCTATAGTTCGTCTATTCCTCCCATGCTCCTCCTCCCTACCTCACTATGAATCAGCCTCCTTATATCAGAGAAAAGATCCGGCATTTGTTTTCTTGGGATTGGCTAACTTCACTTAGCATTATCTTCTCCAATTCCATCCATTTACCTGCAAATGCCATGATTTTATTTTCTTTTATTGTTGAGTAATATTCCATTGTATATATATGCCACATTTTTCTTATAACCACAGTTTCTTTATCCATTCATCTATTGAAGAGCATCTAGGTTGGTTCCACAATTTAGCTATTGTGAATTGTGCTGCTATAATCATTGATGTGGCTATGTCTCTGTAGTATGGTGTTTTTTAAGTCCTTTGGGTATAGACCTAAGAGAGGGATAGCTGGGTCAAATGTTGGTTCCATTCCCAGTTTTGCAAGGAATCTCCATACTGCTTTCTATATTGGCTACACCAATTTGCAGTCCCACCAGCAATGTATGAGTGCACCTTTTTCCCCACATCCTCGCCAATACTTACTATTATTTATATTCATAATTGCTGCCATTCTGACTGGAATAAGATGAAATCTTAGAGTAGATTTGATTTGCATTTCTCTAATTCCTATGATGAACATTTTTTCATATATTTGTTAATTGATTATATATCTTCTGAGAAGTGTTTATTTAGGTCTTTGGCCCATTGATTGATAGAGCTATTTGTTTTTTTGGATAAACACTATTTTCTGATGTGGATAGATAATACACTGTATAAAAAGGGAAAACTTCATTCTACATACTAAAAGAATAGATTACTTTGATAATTTGAAGAGATTATTAATAAAAGAAATCTGCATTTAAGATAACTTTTTCTTTTAAATTACAGGGGAAATTATCACTTTTTTTTAAATTTTTTTTTTTCAACTTACCTGAGAAGCCATAACCCTTAATGCTTTCCCTTAGGTCTATTAGTGGCATCTTGCTCATTAGGCAGTTCTCAGAATTAGTTAAGATATGAGTTGTCAAACTAAGTAAGATTTAGAAGAATTTGAGGTCAGTGTTTTATAAGTCCTGAATGTAAATATAATAACTTTTTATTAACAATATAAGTAGTTTTATATACTGTATTGGCAATAAAAGTAATATTGACTTTTTATGAACAGTTTTACCCTTAAGCTTGAGTCCCATAAATAAAAGATAATGCTTACTTAGAAAACTGCCATTTTAAAGGAAAATGTAATGATAATGAAATTATAATGTGAAAATAGATCATAGAATTAATTTGTATTTTTCATTATCAAAAAAATGCTTAATCTGCTATTCTTACTTTAGGGAAACTAATGGAGAGCAAATGTTATTTGATAACTATTACTCCAGTTTATGCCAATGGACCAGGAAGCCCTGAATCTACAAAGGCATACCTTAAACAAGCTCGTAAGTCCACACTCACTTTCGTTGAAGAATGTTGTTTAGTTTTAACAAAGACCTTTTATCATCTTTAAGTAAGGATACTTCTCATTATATTCAAATAATTTTAGTTAGTTTCTAAATTCTGTTGCTTTATAGTTAGCAAATACATTTATTCTGTTATAGCACCTTCCAAAGGACCTACTGTTCGGACAAAAAAAGTGGGGAAGAATGAAGCTGTCTTAGAGTGGGACCAACTTCCTGTTGATGTTCAGAATGGATTTATCAGAAATTACACTATATTTTATAGAACCATCATTGGAAATGAAACTGGTAATAATAAAACTGTATCAGTTACTAAGAATTATATTTTTTCTTAAGCTGTTAAATACTAATTTCTCATCTTGCTGCATTATCCATCTTTTTATTGCATATATTTTATTGTTGTTTACATATATTATTTTTTGAAGACACTTGAGAATATGTCATGCTTGTTCATGGCTTTATTTAAAAATTATTACATCGTGCTTAAGGAAGAATATTATGTCAGAGTTATAAAGGTTGTTTTCTGAGAAAATGTTTTTATTACTTTTAAATATTTGCACGTAACAAATATAGGACAAAGCAAGACCATTGAATTATTTTTTTAAAATATTTATTTTTAAGTTATAGTTGGACACAACACCTTTATTTTATTTCTTTATTTTTATGTGGTGCTGAGGATCAAACCCAGGGCCTCGCACATGCTAGGCAAGCGCTGTACCACTGAGCCACAGCCACAGCCCCCAAAATGTTGAATTATTGAATAAAGCTGTTTTTTATTTCTTCCAGCTGTGAATGTGGATTCTTCCCACACAGAATATACATTGTCCTCCTTGACCAGTGACACATTGTACATGGTACGGATGACAGCATACACAGATGAAGGTGGAAAGGACGGTCCAGAATTCACTTTTACTACACCGAAGTTTGGTAAGAAATGATGAATTGTCTTTTCTTATTTTATCTTGTTTTAAAATTAAACAGACTAGAAATGGGCTTACTGTGCTAAAATTTTGTTTAAAAGTACACCTTTAGCCGATAGGGGCATAGCTCTGTAGTGCACAGTGCCCTGTGTTTGATCCCCAGCACAAAACAAAACAAAATAATGTACCATTGGATTCATAAAATGAAGTGTTCATAAATTATGATTTTTATATTTATATGGTTTAGTTGTTTCTTTTAACTATAGGGAATGTTATTCCTGACCTTTTTGGTGTTACACTGTTTCTGACTGAATTCACCTATACTCTGAATCCCACAAGAACTTGCATATCCCCCTCAGTGGGTTCATCTTTTCCACTGGATTAGTTGTTATAGTTTTTCCTCTTCTCTTCTCTTGTTCCTTCCATTTATAATCAGGTTGCTTGAAAAACTAGTGCACCTTGGAATCTCCACTAGTACCTCCAGCTCAGTCACTAGAAGCAGGCTTCCCACTCCACCACTGTTCTGAAACCTCTCTGGTGTTCTCATCAAAGACCTTAGACATCATATCCAGTGCATACTTTTTAAACTTTACCTTTTTTCCATTTTATTTATTATAGGATCTATTTGGCCTTTCCATTCTTGAAACTCCCTCCTCCCCTGGTTCATCCAATCATACCTTTCTTTGTTTTTCTACTAGCACTCTCCTGAATCTCCCTCCTCTCTGGCACATCCCTCTTGTTCTTTTTCTGTTCAGCCTTTACATCATTTATTCCCCAAAACTCTGTTCTTGGCCAATTTCTTTATCTGCCTATCCATACTCCCTGTCATGGGTAAACCATCCTCTTTCCTTCTTGAATACATTTCTCTTTCTTTGTTCCAGGCCACAATCATCTAGCTCTGCCAAAACAGAAATTTAGATGTGATTACAAAAAATTTCTTTTTTCCCTCCTTGACACCAAGTGTCAAGTTCTACCAGTTATACCTAATTATTGCTGGCCCTTGTGCTTTCAGAAGCAGCAGCTTGCTCCAACTGCAATCTCCTCATTATTCTGTCCAACTTTTCACCTTTTCCTGCATTGTCCTAGTGTGGATCCTCCTCTTTTCTTGTTTTTATTGTTCCTGTAGCCTTCCAAAAGAACACTTAAATGCATTCTTTCTTGTTCCAACTATTTGAATTATTATAGAAATTACCTTATTTTCTTGAATTGTATTTGTGGCTCTCACTCCCCAAATGCTTCAATAAGGAGAATGATAAATAGCAATCTACATGTTCCTCATTAGTTCATTGATTGCTGAATGAGAAAATAAATGATAAGTGACTACATAAAATACATAATAAAAGGTCCTGAGCATTTCTATTAGGGCTAATAATGAATATAGTTTTGAGGATAAGGTTTGTCCTGTATTGGGACATGTTAATAGATATATAGTGAATGATATTTGAAATAAAGCATTGAAAAAAATAATAAGACTTGAAAAATATTTTCCCTAATTACAAAAGTAATGTTCATTATAGGGAATATATACAGTAAAATACAAAGAGGAAGAAAAATTATTCTTAATCCCTCATTTATAAATAATCTAACATATAATTTAGTTGAAGAACATGATAAAAGTTAAAAAATATATATATACTGGGCTATGTGAGTAGGAGTTTAACGATAGTAGGGGGATTTTCATCTTTAAAGAAGAGTTCATGGAAAAGGCAATGCTGGAGCCTTAAGTTTAGGATGTGGACAATTGGGAAAAAGAAGATGTCATAGAGTGGCACAAGCAAATGTCCAATGCATGAAAACATAAAAGCCATTTTTTCTGTGCCAATCTGCGTGCCTCGTGAGCATCTTTTCTAAAATTCTCAACTCTATATTCAGTATATTATCTTTTTGAAAATAACTTACAATTTTTACCTCAATTGTATTTTTTATTAATTTTTTTAGTTGTAGATGGACACAATACCTTTATGTAATTTATTTATATGTGATGCTGAGGATTGAATCCTCATTCGAGCCAGGCAAGTATTTTACCACTGAGCCACACCCCAGCCCTCAATTGTATTTTTATTCCTTATAAAAAAGTTAAATTTGTTGTTCAATTGTTTCATAGCTTTTGCAGTTCTACCCAGTGTTCATATTCAGATATAATTTTTCCATTTTATGGTGATGAACATTATAATATTAAGCTTTTGCTAAAATTCTGAGTGCAGATCATAATTATAATGAATGGTTAGGTTTGAAAGCTTTAACAGACCAGATATATTGTCTTTTGAGTCATTTTATTCCCCCAACCAACATGTATTTTATGCTTACTACCTGGTCATGGTACTATGTAAGGAGAAATTGTTAGGATATGATTTAACAAGGAGGGAAGGAACACTTTTAAAGTTCAAAAAGACTGAAAAATCAAGAAAGTACTTTATCTATTCAACAGGCATTGGTTGGGAGGTTGTATTATTTCCCTTTTGTGTGTGTGTCAATTATTTCTTATCACAATCTTTCCTTTTTTTTAGCTCAAGGAGAAATAGAAGCCATAGTCGTGCCTGTTTGCTTAGCATTCCTGTTGACAACTCTTCTGGGAGTATTGTTCTGCTTTAATAAGAGAGACTTGTAAGTACCTATATTCATAGTTTTGTATTTCCCCCAAGCATTATTGATCTATAATTTTCATACAATAAAATTCATCCATTTAAAAAAAATTTTTTTAGTTATAGATGGATACAACACCTTTATTGTATTTGTTTATTTTTATGTGATGCGGGGGATCAAACCCAGTGCCTCACTCATGCTAGGCAAGTGCTCTACCACTGAGCCACAACCCCAGCCCCTAAAATTCATCCATTTTTAGTTTATGGTTTGATGAAAGTTTGCAAAAGTGCACAGATGTATAACATTTCCATCACCCTAAATTTCTTCATTGTTTATACTTATCTTCCTCCCTCAATCCTTGACCTCAGGCAATTACTAATCTAACTATAGGTTTGCCTTATTTAGAATTTCATGTACTTGAAATCAAACAGTTTGTAGTCCTTTGTGTGTGATGTCTTTCACTTAACATTTTTGAGATTCATGTTGTTGCATTTACTTCTTTTCTCCTTTCTATGGCTGTATAGTATTCTGCAGTATGGATATGTTAAAATTTATCCATTTGTTATGGAAGTTTGGTTGTTTCTAATCTTTGGCCAACATGTATAATAATATTGTGAATATTCATGTGCAAAACTTTGTATGGGCATATATTTTCATTTATCTTTAATAAATAACTATAATTGGGAGTGCTGGGCTATATAGTAAGCCTATGTTTAACTTTGTAAGAAATTGCTAGACTTTTTCAAAATGGCTACACCATCTGGCATTCCCACCAGCAGTGTTCCGTACCATCACCAACACTTGATTCTGTCAGTTTTTCATTTTAGTGGTTGTATATTATTGTCTCATTATGGTTTAATATCCATTTCCTTGCTGACTATTAATGGATCTTCTCATATGTCACATATCTTCTTTTGTGACATGTCTGTTGGAAGTTTAAAAACTTAAGTTGATTTGTTAATATTGAGCTGCAAGAATTCATGCTCTCATTACAAAGTTTTTACCAAATGTGTTTTGCAAATTTTTGTCCCAAGCTGTACATTGCCATTTTGTTTGCTTAACTGTGACATTAAAACAGCAGAAGTTTTTAACTGTGAAATCCATTTTGTTTCCTACATTTTGTGTCATGTTTAAAAAATCTCTGCCTGACCCAGTGTCAAAAATGTTCTCTCCTGTGTTTTCTTCTAGAAGTTCAGTAGTTTTCACTACCATGTCTACAATTTATTCCTAGTTAATTTTTGTGCACGGTGTGAGTTCAGGGTCAAGGTATATTTTTATCCCACAGATACCTAATTCTAACACCATTTATTTTTATAAGATTATTATTTTGCTAGTGAATTGCCTTGGCACCTTTTCTAGAAATCATTAGTCTGGACATAAAGGTTTATATCTATTTCTGGGCCCTCAGTTCTGTTCCATTTCACTCTGTGTCTATTCTCATGCCAGTACCACACTGTCTTGTCTTTTTTGTAAAAAAAAAAAAAGAGAGAGAGAGAGAGAAAGAAAATCGATCATATTTTGTATCAGTGAATACTGACAATTGGAAATTATACATTTTTTGCTTTTAATTTTGTTTTGGCTAAATTAAATTTTTAAGTGATTTTATTGCAGGATATCAGAGACTTTAAATTGAATACTGATTGAGTTTAGCCTTATTACTGTTTTTCATTGTGAATACATTAAAATCCGTATATATTTTAACAGTATTTCTCCATATATATTTTAACAGTATATTGCTATTTGTCACAAAAAAAATAATTTGTTTAGCATTGGGGTAAAGTGTAGGTATGTTTTGTTCTTTAGTTAATTGATTTGCTTCTTAATAGTTTTAGATGACCAGTTCAGAAAGAAAGAGAATATTAGTTGTTTATTACATGTGGTTCTACATATGCCTTTTTTTTTCTTTCTCTTCAGAATTAAAAAACACATCTGGCCTAATGTTCCAGATCCTTCAAAGAGTCATATTGCCCAGTGGTCACCTCATACCCCTCCAAGGGTAAGATAAAATGCATCTGATTTGTTTATAATGCAGAGATATATTAGGATACATTTATAGAGTTTAACCAAAAGATAATCAGGTTGAATCAAAAAAGTAAATGTGTCAGGTGCAGTAGCATGCACCTATAATTAGCTGCTCAGAAGACTGAGGCAGTAGGATCACAAGTTTCAGGCTAACCTTGTCTCAAAATAAAACACAAAAAGGGCTGGTGATGTTATAGAGTGCCCCCTGAAGTCAATCCCCAGTATAGGAAAAAAAAAAAAAAAGTAAATGAAAATAATATAGTATGTAGATGAATGTTACAGTCAAAATTTTAAATAACAACTGCTTTCTGGGGTTTATTTCATAGCACATTTGATAGTCCTAATTCTGTTCTGTTCAATAAACATTACAAATATTTGATTAAACTTGCAAACTGAAAACTTGAAGTGCTAAAACTGCCAATGTGAGAGAAACTGTTATGTGAGCATTCAGGATTGGATTTGATATTTAAATCTGGTTTACTAATCTACTGTTTTAATACTGATGAAATGATTTCTACACTAAATTCTTCAAACTAAAAATATGTCCTAGGTGCTAGGACTGTGGCTCAATGGAGGTGCACTTGCCCAGCGTATGTGAGGCACTGGGTTCGAGTCTCAGCACCACATAAAAATAAATAAAATAAAGGTCTGTCAATGACTAAAAAAAAAAAAAAATTTTTTTTAAAGTCCTAAAGGGCAAGTTGTTTGTATTTATTATCCTCTAATAATCCCTGAGTTTTTATATTAACAAATTAAAGATGTGTTGTATATTTTTTACCTTTTATAAAACCTTACTCATTGAAGTTGTTTTGTTTTCTTTGTACTAGGAATTGAACCCAGGGATGCTTTACCACTGAGACACATTCCCCAGTCCCCCCACACACCTTTTTTTTTTTTTTTTTTTAAGATAGTCTCTCTCTAAATTGCTGAGGCTGGCTTTGAACTTGAGACCCTCTATCTTAGCTTCCTGGATCACTGGGACTATAGGCATGCACTATCATATCCAGCCTGATTTTTCTTGTTTCCTAGTTTTGTTTTGTTTTTTTAAATCCATTTAATCCTAGGCTGCCTGCTCTAAGCACAAAATACTAAATGTTATTTTTAGACCATTAGCTATCAAAATTTAATACCAACAGTATTGATTTAGAAATACTAAGAAACTTATTCATTAGCTCATTTTACATAACATTATCTGCAATTTGGATAGTTGACAGTCATTTAGTGACATTAATTCCACACCAATGAAATTTATTGAGAAGTTTCAGAGATGTATTAACTGAGTGTTATGGCAAAAGTAATAATCCACTTTTTCTCTTTACCAGCACAATTTTAATTCAAAAGATCAAATGTATTCAGATGGAAATTTCACTGATGTAAGTGTTGTGGAAATAGAAGCAAATGATAAAAAGCCTTTTCCAGAAGATCTGAAATCACTGGACCTGTTCAAGAAGGAAAAAATTAGTACTGAAGGACACAGTAGTGGTATTGGGGGATCTTCATGCATGTCATCTTCTAGGCCAAGCATTTCTAGCAGTGATGAAAATGAATCTACACAAAACACTTCAAGCACTGTGCAGTATTCTACTGTCGTGCATAGTGGCTACAGACACCAGGTTCCATCTGTCCAGGTCTTTTCAAGATCTGAGTCTACCCAGCCCTTGTTAGAGTCAGAGGAGCGACCAGAAGATCTGCAGTTGGTAGATAATGTAGACAGCAGTGATGGCATTTTGCCCAGGCAACAGTATTTCAAACAAAACTGCAACCAACCTGAAACCAGTCCAGATATTTCACATTTTGAAAGGTCAAAGCAAGTTTCATCAGGCAACGAGGAAGACTTTATGAGACTTAAACAGCAGCAGATTTCTAATCATAATTCACAGTCCTCTGGATCTGGCCAAATGAAAATGTTTCAGGAAGTTTCTGTAGCAGATGCTTTTGGCCCAGGGACTGAGGGACAAGTAGAGAGATTTGAAACAGTTGGGATTGAGGCTGCAATTGATGAAGGGATGCCTAAAAGTTACTTACCACAGACTGTAAGACAAGGTGGCTACATGCCTCAGTAAAAGACTAGTTCCTTCAACTTCAACACCTATGAAATAAAGCTAAAAATATTTTGTCTGTGACTTCAGATACAAAACAGTCTTCACTCCCTGAAGATGATCATTTGCCCTGAAGGACAAAAATCTCACCTGGACTGTTTTCATTCCAGAACAACTGGGATTTTACTTTAAGCACTACAGAAACTGACTTTATCCTCTGAATAGCTGAATGACTTTGTGCTCTTTTACAATGTTTGCACTGAAGAAAAACAGAAAGCTTATCTGAACTTTATGGAATTAAACTTTGTGTTTTACTTTACATAGAAAATAGTATTTACATAATGAGCAGCAATCGAATAGTCATACTGATTTTGATGAGAATAATCATCAAAAACAAGTGGCTTAGGAATAGTTAATGTAAAAAAAGAGGAGCAAGATCTAGATCCTTTACTTCATCTGACATCATAATTTAAAAAGAGGTCCATAGGGCATGACTATCTGAGCCCATCTTTTGAGGTCTCACAAAAGAAATGGTGGGGATATTCATTTATAGGACACAGAATATACTTCAGTTCCCTTATGTAGGTAATGATGCTGTCAAATGTTACTGGAGAAAAGGAACTCCAGAGCTCTAACTTGGCAGATTAAAAATATTTTTAATATTATATAATCAAGATCTTACTAAATTTAAAAAATTACTGACATCCTCTTTTAAGATCCATTTCACAAATTAAGCAGAGGGCCCTTATAAGAGCTAGGAATAAACATCACAAACTATCTCAAGAATCTTAAAAATTGTTTGTCATTTTTAAGACAAATTAACATTTTATGTATATGTGTGTAAACATCTTTGACCCTTGTTAAAACTTCACAGAATTTGGTTAACTCAAAGCACTTTGTATAATGTCTGCAGCTTAAAATGTATTTTTACTGAATATGCCTTGTTTTTAAGTATACCAAGCTTTAAATTTTTCTAATAAGTGTTTGAAGAAAACTAAGAGGGCAGTATTCATCAGAACAAAAACGGAACCCTAAAAACATACATATTGATTATACTATGAGAGGTATTTTTTTGTTTTGTTTTGCATGGGTAGAGATCAGTTTTTGTTTTCTGTGTTGCCTGGGCCGGCCTCAAACTTCTGAGCTCAAATGATCCTGCCCAGCCACCCCAGTAGCTGGGACACAGGCATGTGCCATGCACCTGCCAAGAATAGTATTTTAATATCTGCCTGTTCTGAGGTAGAGTGGAACTTAGTTCTACATTGTGATATAGAAATATTTTAAAAATCTCCCAATTCTGTTCTTCAGGGGAGAAACGAGCCAGGCTTCCAGGGTTTAGCTTACAGTCACTAATTCATTTGTGCCATCCTCTGATAACCTATGCATGACCTGGAAGCAGGGGTTAAAGAATGAGGTTGAGTAAATGAGAAGAAATTGTCATGCTCAATTAGTGGTCAACCACTACCGTCAAGTGAATTCAGAGGAAAAGGGTTTTATTTTTTACTAGTAAGTTTCAGAAAACAGGCAGACTTAAAATAGTTTGTAGATGTTATTAAAGAGTAAAAGGCTAAAACATTGGTATATATTTGAATTCTTTTACTTGGAATATTGTTCTATTAGGCTTCCTGCTATATTTTTATCATTTGTGTTCTTGCATTTATATAATGCCTAATACTTTTCTGAGTTCTTTTACATATATGATCTTTGTGAGAGTAGATGCTTTATTCTGATATCTAGTTTCCTACTTTGGCAAAACCAACTTGAGGTTAATAAAATGATAGAATAAGTAGATGAAGAAAATAGGGCCCAGAGAAGTCAAGAAGGGACAGAGAGACCCAGATTCACACTACAAGATAACGGTGTCACCAGCATTCTAGATGGCCATCAAATGCTGGTCCAGGTCAGGACTAGATGTATCTTTTGCTATGTATATTTCTGTCAGGAAATTTGTACCTGTTTTATTTTTTATTTCCTCAAATTAAGTAATGATGTTATTGTGATCATGTTTAACTCTACCCTTCCTCATAACAAATAGCAGTGTTGTGAAGAACATTGTAAACTTTGTACTTTTGGGGGAGCATTTATAAAATGTGAACTCATGATCCAAGGGCATGAGAATGGAGGGTCATGGAAGAAAGGACTGCACGTAAGTAGATTTGCATGTTGAATCCCATATAGAAGATGGTCCAGTGAGTGAATGCCACAGAGCACTTTAGACATGTTACGTGGTTACATTTGTTACTGTTCAAAAATTCATTCAGGAAAAAAATATTGGCACACCAATAAATAATGTACACTTTGCCCTGAAAAGCAATCATAAAACTTGTTTTAAATACAAAATAGAGCATGTTTTAGAATAATCTTTTGATGCATGTACATTGTATTATAGGTAGGCAGAGAAATCTGGTTTATTTATGTAAAAACTAGTCTAATAAAGTTAGTGGATTTATTACTCTTTAAATTGTTAGTGTGGTTTAATGCTAGTACACCAGAAGACGGTGTCTTTGTGGACAAAATTAATACACTGCTTCTAATGCAATTTGCCCCTTTTAGGATTAAAAAACAAAAACCAACCTATGTTATATGTGTTGCTATTGTAATTTAACTGTCAGTTACTGGTCTTTTGGTATCCTACCCTTAGCTCTCATAAAGGATAATGCTGAATAATTATCAGAAAATTAAAACTTCAGGCTTTTTCTGTTAAAATATAAATTTTTCATCCTTTTTTAAATATGAACACACTCAACATTTGAATAGAACCAGGGAGAAAAACGCAAAACCATTTATATCTTCATGCCTGTTCTCTACCTAGTTCATTTAACTTCAGCCTTATTCCTTGAAAAGTGATTCTACCACCTGAAGTCCACCCAGTGACCATAGCTCTTATTTTGAAATTAAAGGTTAATAAAGTTTGTATACTTATAAGATACTTATTTATTAAAGCTCATATTTAAGGTAGTTTTAGAAATAGAAATCAAATAATTTTTAAATATGTAATTTTTTGCCCATGTTAACTAGTTAAAACTATAACATATATATAAAAGTATGATGATCAGATAGAATTCCCAGAAATATTTGTCTATTATATGTTTAACCAAGGAAATCAAGAAGGAGAAATCTTCCTCCATTCACTTATATCCTACATCATTCTCCTTTTTGTTTTACTCAGAAATTTGCTCTTAAAACCAGCTAAACCACATACTTGTGTTTCAGTAAAGTTTTATTATGGTAAAATGAGTAAAATATCAAAACAATAAGCTATGTAAAACTTAATGTTATTTCTAAGAATTGGAATAGCTTTCTATTACAAGCATCACTGTTACATTGCCCAGGTAAGATTACTTTTTAATTAAAAATTTGTACTTTTATGTACATTTAGAAAACACACAGCCATAATAATGACCAGCTATTTAGGATTAGTCTAAAACTGGGAATTATCACAGACTGCAAAGAAAAAGTATATACTAGCAAGCCTACAGCCTAATTCTTTAGACTGGTCCTTGGCAGCAGTTCCTTTTCAGATTGTTAATAAAGTGAATTAAAATATAAGTCAAAAAAAATTTCTAAAGTCAACAATATCTCTCCAAGTCTGTGCATTAGCATATGTTCTAGTACACACAGCATTAGATAAAAGGTGCAGCTCAGGGTGAGCTCTTCTGTTACTTACTTGTTCCTATATTTTTAAGGGCTTTTTACTATCAATAACTCCCTCAGACTGGTTAGTTTCATTACCCAGTTGTTGACAGATAATAATGAAAATGCACTCAAGGCCGGTGGTGATAAATATTCCCAGTCTTTATCCCTTGAATACATGCTTTGGTAACTACAGGTTTCAAATGCCGTTACATGAATACCAAAATGATGTGTCAGAAACAATTTAAAGATGGGTATTTGAGAACCGTTTGTAGTTTTTAATGTGCATTATATTAAATGATATACTTTAAATGTGCAATTTGCTAGCACAACATGCAGTGATTAGCATTAGGCGTGTGTCCTGTGTACATCCTAGCCGTGCCCTATTTCTTGTAAGTGCAGTCCTTTATGTTCACATGCTGTCTCACCCCACCTCATCTGATTTCATTTGGAAGGTTCTTGTATGTATTTTTAAATTGCAGTGAATTGTGTGTGCTAATTAAAACCACAGCTGTCATTTTTATGTTGACATAACTCAAAATATTATCATAAACATTTTACTATATATCAATTCTAATCATTTAAGTAAGTTTAAGAAATAAATTCTCATTAAGTTTTTTCTGTGTGTGGTTACAACCATCTGTCCTGCATAATGCTTGAGGTAATGGCAGTTGTCCGTACTAGCATTGGTTAAATAAGGGCCTTAGTATAAACACAAATGTTTTATGAGTTTCTGTAGTTTTTTTAACTGTTCATTTGGCATCATGGCATAGGATTAAGAAGAAAAGCAGTACAACATCATAGCCTTAATAATGTAGAATGGAGATGGCAGATTTCATTTACCAGATTTTCTCCATGAGTTCTGGAATCTCTTGCAGGGATGAAAGGGACCTAGCACACAGGTGCGTGCCTTCCTGTGGCCTGTGTATGCCCACACAGGTGTGTGCCTTCCTGTGGCCTGTGTATGCCAATGTACTGTGTTTCCCTCCTTGTTGGGAGACCTGAAGCAGGTTGACACACAGCGTCCCACTGCTTCCTCTTGAGATCGCTGAGTTAAGAGTTGATGAAACTGATAGAGTCAACAAGCCCACCTGGAAAAAAAAAATTGTTACTAGTGGAACTTTATGCCTTCATATTATGATTTCATCTAAAATATGCAGTGAGTAAAAAAAAAATCCACAAGCCAATGTTTTATCCCTTCAAATCTATTATCAGCATTTATAGAAATATCTTGGCTCTAGGCCATGTGTTCATTTGTTTAAAATCACATGTTTTGCTATGTCTGTTTTTTTGTTTTGTTTGGCAGTACTGGGGAGCGAACCCAGGGGAGTCCTACCACAGAGCTACATTCCCAACCCTTGTTATTTTTTGAGACAGGTCCTAAGTTGCACAGGCTGGCCTCCAACTGACAATCCTTCTGCCTCAGCCTCCCAACTAGCTGAGGTTACGTGCATGGGTCACAGCACCTTTCTCAGCCTAATGTCTTTAATGTATGTGCCTCTTGTCTGATCCTAATTTGAACAATGGATATAGGCCTTCCTGCTTCCACAAAGATGGCCTATTTTGTTTTTCTGGCTTAAAGGCCAAAAAATGATTCAGGATTACTTAACTTTCCATTTAAACTTTGTTCTTTCTAAAGTAATAGCACACATTCTTTTTTAGACTTTCACCACATAAAACATTACCTCAGTACATATGCTCTTCCATACACAGGTAAGTCCAATGCTTTGGCTAGTTAATGGGATAAACAAGAGGGTGAGAAAAGGAGCATTGAGACAGAAAAGGAGAAAGTTTGGTGAAGCGGCAAGTCTGGAGGTAGTCGGGCAATTGTATGTTTAGGCTGCCTCTCCACCATCCTAGAGAAACCTTAGCCAGCTTCTTCATTTCTCAACAGCTTAAAATAGTCTGTCTCTACTGAAGAAGAAAAAAATAACTTTATTCAAAATTCTACACTTTTAAAATGATAGTTATTTTCTCCCAAATGCCAAAGCAGATTTTTGTTTGTTTTTGTTTAACTTGGGCTTTTTTTCTTTTGTTTTTTTTTTGGGGGGGGGGGGGTGCTGTTGTTGTTGTTTGTTTTTGTTGTTGTTGTTGTGGTGGTGGTGGTGGTGGTGATGGTGATGGTGATGGTGATGGTTCTTGTTACAGTACTGGGAATCAGACCCAGGGCCTCTTTCATGCTAAGAAAGTTCTCTACCACTGAGCTCCACCTCCAACCCTAAGGGTTTTAATCAGTGAGAAGGTATAGCTTGTTTTAGAAATCTGTAGACAGAGCATTCATTAATCTCCAGGATATACAAAGAACTCAAAATAACATGAAGAAAACAAGTAACCCAATCAATAAATGGGCAAAAACTGAACAAGAACCTCACAGATGAAGAAATACAAATGGTCAACAAATATATGAAAAAGTGTTCAATGTCTCAAGCAATTAGAGAAATGCAAATTAAAAACTACACTGAGATTCCATCTCCAGTCAGAATGGCAATTATAAAAAAAAATACAAGTAACAATAAATGTTAGGTGAGGATGTGGGGGAAAAGGTACTTTCATACATTGCTGGTAGGACTGCAAATTGGTGCAACCACTATGGAAAGCAGTATAGAGATTCCTTAGAAAACTTGGAACCACCATTTGATCCAGTTATCCTACTCTTTAGTATATACCTAAAGGACTTAAAATTGGCATACTACAGTGACACAGCCACATCAATGTTTATAGCAATTCAGTTCACAATAGACAAGGTATGGAACCAACCTAGGTGTCCTTCAACAGATGGATGAATAAAAAATGTGGTATATATACACAGTGGACTGTTACTTAGCCATAAAGAAAAGTGAAATTATGGCATTTGCCAGAATATCATGCTAGGTGAAATAAGGCAATCCCAAAAAACCAAAAGCCGAAGGTTCTCTCTAATATGTGGATACTAACCCACAACAAGGGGCAGGGAGGGGGAATAATAGAAGTCCATTGGATTAGACAAAAAGGAATGAAAGGAAAAGAGGGGAAGGGGAATAGGTAGGACAGTAGAAGTAATCAGACATAACTTTTCCATCCTTGTATCTGAATACATGACCTGCGTAACGGCATCATGTACAACCACAAGACTGGGATCCTAATTAGAATAAGTTATATTCCATGTATGTATAATATGCCGAAATACACCCTACTGTCATGTATATCTAAAGAGAACAAATAAATTTTTTTTAAATCTGTTCTTTTACATTTATTTGTGATTCTGGTCATGTCATTTTTACATGTCAGGAAAACATAACTAGAATCTGCGTGCTTGAACTTTTAGCCAGAACCATTCCCTACTTCAGTGGCATTTTATTTATAAAATTGTGCCTTTCATGAAGTTCTAGCTTACTGGGATAACATAGTGAAACATATAGTGGGGCTCTCCACAAACAAAAGTGAAGAAAAGAAATAGATGAAGTGTTTGTCACAGTTTGCTTCCTCATAACCCTGGCAGAGGAGCCAGAGGAAGCAAACAGCCATAGTGGTTGGAACCGTGAGGGCAGGGTAACACCCACCCAGTGACTAGAAGTGGCATGCCTCACACCAGGCCCACTTTGTCAGACACTCTCATCTAGGTTACTGGTCCAGGAAACAACTATTATATACATAACAGGTCCCATAATGATGGGAAGTTGTTTTCTTCCAATTTTGGCCATGACCAGAATAATGCTATTGACTAATAATAGCTTTTAAATAGGCTAACAAAAATGCCATTGATTTTTTGATTCTATCAACTTCTATGAGGGGAAAAATCACTTTTAAATGAAAGGCCTGATAAGGAATAGCTTAACAAAAGGGTGCTCAAAGCCACTAAGGTTCCAACAACAGAAAACTTTTCTGCACAGGCATCCAAAAATAAAAGTTGGTATGGGTTTTGCGACTATAAGTCTAGACTTATAAACACCAGGACTCCCGGGCCAGCATCAAAGTATAGGAAAGGACCTCTGAGGAAATTGAAGTTTAAGGTCAGAGGCTGATTATGTGGCTGGGATAAGAAGTTGTTCGATGCATGCCCAAGGCTGTTCCCCTTCAAGGCAAACCCTCAGACATTTTTTAAATTTATTTTTTAGTTGTAGTTGGACATAATACCTTTATTTGTTTTTATGTGGTGCTGAGGATCGAACCCAGGGCCTCACGCTTACTAGGCGAGCACACTACCACTGAGCCAGAATGCCAGCCCCTCAGACATTTTTGATGAACTGACAGGGGCCACATGCTGACACAGGTGTCCAAAAGTGAGCAAATACTACCATCTATGGAGTGTGCTTTGAGTCATTAAATCCTTGGAAATATTTATGGGGGAAATGCCAGCACCATTTATAGACCTGGGCTCTGAGAGGTTGCATAATTTGCCCAGGGTCATGGTCAACAAATAGCAGAATGCAATTCTGACTCAAAACCGACTTTCCAAGCCCACATCCTTCAGTGTGTGGCCAACAGTACCAAATGGCTTTCAGCATGTCCAGGCCTCCCTGGCAACACTTGTGGAGAACATTTGTTTTCCCAGCGCTTTCTGACCTGGAGTGTTTCTCCCCTCTTGTTGCTGCCTTCCCACCCATGAACACTGTGATCAGGTGCCCTCACACTGTGCCCCCTCCCTCCTTTTTGAGGCACCCTAATCAGCCTTGAGCCCAGAGCAGTGTTTTGATCAGGTTCTTTCCTCTTTGGCCCTCATCAGAGTTCGCCCTGAGGCCTGAACTTCCCCTCTAGCACCTGCGAGTTTGCTCTAACCCATGTGGCATTTTCACGCAAACACACTTTCACTTGACACCCACAGTCTCATCATCTTGGCCAAAGAATCTTCTATTGCTGTAATCTGGCCTCAGTTGGTGACAGAAGGACCTGAGGACAGAGTACCCAGAGTACATCCTTGCCTTCACTGGTTCTGTCCAGACTTCCCCAGCCTGTCCCACCTCAGGAGCCTCTGATTTCTGGTGGCGGCTACAGCTCCTGTTCTCCCCCTGCAGCTCCACTGGAGGGCAGCACAGGCAGCCCGCTGGTCCAAAAGAGCTCACTCCTTTTGCTTTCTGCCTGGCACCTCTTTCCAGCCTGACATAACCTCTTCTCCAGCTACACACTCTGCACGTTTGCAGACCATACTGAGTTTCTTTGACCCTCCTAGCCTATGCACATGACTTCCTCTTATAAAATGGTCTTCAGGTCTCAATCTCCGTTTAGCTGAAAAATTCTTATTGTCCACCAAGAATCCACTCAGATTCTTCTGAGTGAAATCTTCCAGTTTTCTCCTCTGTCCTTCCCCCAGAGTGAAGGGCCTCTTCTGTCCTGAGGCCATGCAGACGACTTGATCTCCCTGGAGAGAGGGGCCCAGCTTAGTCACCTCCAGTCCCCTAACACTTAGCATAGTTCTTGGTATATAGCATGTGTCTGTTAAAGCGCACTATGTGAGGACATGAACAGACAGGACAGGATGGAGAAGGTGTTTGTTTTTTGTTTTTTGTTTTTTTTTAAAGGTGCTTTCAACTAACCAAATGTCACATGGTACATGGACAATGAGGGATTTGCCTCCTCCCATCCCCAACATAAAGTCATCTCCTGATTCCTCCCCACCCACTCCCACCCCCTCCAAGTGCAAAGGCTTTCTTGAAAAGCAAAATGTACACTGAGTCCAAAAGCAAAATTTTAAAGAAAATAAAAGTCAGATGGATCCTTACAAATCATCCTTACAAACTCCTCCTCATCTCAGTGATAAGGAAAACAGGGTCCTGAGAAGTTAAATTTGTGTACTTGCCAACACCACAGGGGAAAACACACACTTTAGGCACAAGAGGAAAATAGAAAGCAGCCCTGCTCTGTGGAGAGTCACTTTTCAGAGGGGAAGACAAAATAAATGCCAGGATCAGGCTTAGCTTTAAGAAAGAAGACCGGGGCTGTGGTTGTAGCTCAGCGGTAGAGCACTCGCCTAACGTGTGTGAGGCACTGGGTTCAATCCTCAGCACCACATTAAAAAATAAATAAATAAAATTAAAAGGTATTGTGTTCATCTACAACTAAAACAAAAAATTTTAAAAAGAAAGACGATCTACTGAGGAGGCTGCAGGAGGAGGATCGCAAGTTTACAGACCAGCCTGGGCAATTTAGTGAGACCCTGTCTCAAAATAAAAACTAAAGGGGCCTGGGATGAGCTAATTGGCAGAAAGCTCCCCTGAGTCCAATCCCTGGTATCAAAGGGAAAAAGAAAAAAGAAAGAACACATACAAAAAGGCTGGTAGTCGGGCCACACAAAAGGCTACAACTTATCTCCTGAATCAAATAGGAGGCAGTGCCAATCCCTCAATAAGACCCTAAAGAATGGTTTGGGGAGCACTTAGATCCTAAGCCTCAGAGATGTGGATTAATAATAGTCAGACGTTCCCTAGGTCATACAGGATAATCCAGGAATGTAGAAGTCTGGATTTTTTTCACTCGTATCTTATGAAACAATTCCATTCAACTCCTCACCTGCACTTGGGCATCAAAGTCTCTACTTGGCATCACGAGGTCCCCTTCGTGAATCATCAGCACACCTTTTTCTTTGATTTGGATGAAGCAGGAAAGGGGACTGAGACCAGGGGGGAAAAACAGGATGGCAAAGACCTTCAGAAGCAGCCTGATGACCACCAGACCCAGGCTCCAGGAAAAGAGGGACAGGAAGGATACAGATAGGTAAGGAACTGTTACCCTGCTTCTGAGTTTGTAGAGGAGTCCAAAGAAAGACATCCTGAGACAAGGAGGGACACCCCAGGCTCTGGGCCCCTTGAAGCCAGGCCCTCTTCCCATGCCTGTAACAGGGATCCACTTTATGCTTTGAACATAACCCTGGCAGCTCCGCCATGGCAGCTTATTTAAAAACCGACATGGTTTTTCTCCTCTCTCTTCTCCCTCTCTAACCGTGGGTGAAACATGAATGCCCTTTTTCCCATCCTGGGCCGAGTCACCTGCCCTTGAGCTCACACACCACAGGAATGAAGTCATTCAGGCTTTGGAACTGGCACCCCAGAGACCTAAGAAGCAGCTCTTCGAGGTTACAAGTCAATTATGACCCCTGACAGGGCACAGCCTGAATTAGGCTTTGAATCACCTCCTCAAAAGCCCTTTGGTTCCCCTGACAGGATCACGACCTCTGGGACAGGACTACCCTGTGTTTCTTCTCCGCTAGCAAAGCAATGAAACTTCTTTTTCCTCTTTCTCAAAACTTGTCCTCAATACTGGATTGACACCGGAATGAGGACTGAGCTTTAAGCAACACCCTGAGACCGGCAGGGCTTACTTCAGGGACCCATGCCATGCCCTTGCTGTGACTCTACCTACATGGAGGAGGGCTCGAGAGTGTTTCCTGCCTGTGACTGCCCTGGCGCTCTAACAAGGGCATCTCCTACAAGCAAGGCACCGAGCTGAGCTGAGAAAGAGCTCCCTTCCTCTTTCAGATTCACGCTGCCCATTGTCTCCATCTCTCCTTCCTTGATCTCACCCCAGGACACTGCTCTAGGACTGCAGGCCTCCTATGAAATTCTGCAGTCCCTCCAGCCTGAACCCTTCCCTCCCCATTTTAGACTGCATCAGGGAAGGTGAGGGGCAGGAAAATGGGGAGGGGTCTTTCCCCAGACTCTGCCCACCTTTTCATTAACAGCCTGTTTACACGCTCCAGTGTTCAGCCTTCCAGATTACAGAGTCCCACCCAGAAACTATATATGATGCAAAATTACCACTAGAAAAAGTGGGGGCTAGGGAGGCCAACAGACTGCTACAACTCCCGAGGCTCAGTGAGTGAGAACCATAGAAACACAGCTGTTGCTGGGTGCAGTGGCGCACACCTGTCATCCCAGGGGCTTGGAAGGCTGAGGCAGGAGGATTGCAAGTTCAAAACCAGCCTCAGCAACGGTGAGATGCTAAGCAATGCAGTGAGACCCCGTCTCTTAATAAAATACAAAATAGGGCTGGGGATGTAGCTGAGTGATTGAGTGTTCCACCCAAAAAAGCCCAGCTGGTTATTCACTGAGCACCTTCTGCATGCTGAGCAGTATGTTCAGCACAATATAATCCTTTCTTCTTTTAATCTCTCCTCCATCTGCAGTGATACCATTATTTCCCTTCCCCCATTTTATAGATAAACTGAGGTGGAGGGACTCTTGGAGGCCTCAGATGAGTAGGTAGCAAAGCTGGAGCTTGTAAGCAAGTGCAACCCCAATCTCTTGCTCCAGATGTTTGACTGTGCCCCACCTTAAAAACAGAAGCACCCCTGAAAATGCCTGCTGGGTGAGGATTGGGGGGTCTGGCCAGTACCCGTGTGTGTGAACTCATTACAAGCTCCGCATCTTTTGTTGCCGAGTTTGTTGGCCCTGCAGAGGGTGGCCCCATCTCCGCCAGCTGCCATGAGATTTGCTCCCCACTTTCTGCTCCAGTGGCTCCTCTTCATGGCTCCCCTGTGGCTGCTGGAGCTCTAGACCTCAGCCAAGAGTCTCAAGTGCCTGGAGGTTACATAGCTCATGGGGCAGCCCCTGGCAACGGCCCCCTTTAGGAGGAGCATGATTGCGCATCCCCTTGCCCAGGTGGGACGGACTCTGAGCAGTCACTTACTTCCAGGGTCCTCCACAGGATCAAGCAGGAGCTGCCCTGCAGGACTGGGTCTGAAACCATGCTCTTCTCTCCCAGAATCTTCCTTTCTCACCAGTCCTCTCTTGCTCCCGTATTCCTTTCACCTGGGATAATATTAGTTACACTCGGATTTTTCTCAGGCTTTGCTTATGTGGACCATCACCTAAGATATCATCCCTAACCTCACTTCTGTACAAATGCAGCCTTCAATTGTGACCATAGGACCACAACCCTCTATCTGGACTAATACTGGGAAGGTGTACACAGAAGGAACCAGGTGATGGTTAGAAGGATAATCACCTAAACTGGCAGCTCCCCAACCTCCCAGGAGATCCATTGGGACAACCTGTTTGTGAGTCACATTTAACACCCAGTGTTCCACCAGCTCTTGGAAATAGGGAGCAGGGGGAAATTGCAGCTGGGTTCTGTCCGCTTGACAGGTATCTTCCTACTTCTCTGTGGACCTCTGACCCACGCCTTCCTCCTGGAACCCCCACTATCTCCCAAGGAAGGGCATTGCCCGCTTCTGCTCTATGTCCATCTTAAATGCCAATGGCTTCCACAGAGGTTTCCAATTAGGTGGTAGTGGGGCTTTTTTTTATTTTTCATTACAACACTCAGCCAGAGATATTCAGTACATCTGGCTCTAGAGATGCAGGATCCAAGACCTGTGAGTTCTTCAGAGACCTAAAGAAATATACTTGACCTAAAGAAAAGAGTGATTGTCAACAAAACAAGAAAATTATAGAATTGAAAATGAAGAATGTTCCATTAACTGGGGGGAAAACATCTTAACAATGTCAGCTTCGTTCTTTTCAGAATTTATTAAAGTGGTATGGTATCACATTTGTAAGCAATTTACAAACTGTAATAGATGGATTATTGTCAACTCAAAAGAATCCCAATAAGGGAAAGATGATTCCTGAGAAATCAGAAAACAGGGTTTTACAGTCAAATCATTTCAAGAAGGAAACATAAAACCCTTTCAAAATGTTTGTGAACAAAAGACAACATCGTTTATATGAAATGTGGAGATTCCAATGGATTTGACAGTAGGTGTACCCCCTGGGACCTAGAAGAGTTCTCAGGGGGATCAGCTTTTAGCACAGAATACCCCATCCCCACCCACTTTCACTAACCACCCCTAACTCATCCACCCAGGCTCTGGGAGACCAGCCAGAGGCTAACCAGAAACCACCTGATTCTTCAGCAAGTTACTAGGGAGGGGACACTTGACCTAGTTAATCTGAGCCATGACCAGAGCCTCAAGATGAGGACAAAGATGGACTCAGCCAACTTTGCCAATGCCTTGTGTGAGCCTTGGTCCACTGGAAGGAGTGGATGCCCCATGACACCAGTGACCCCCTTGGGAGAGCAAGTCATTTGAAGAGACAGGAAAAGCAAACCCTAAAGTCTGGGTCTCACAGCCACCGCCCAGCTCAATGGTGAAAACAAGGTAATCCATTTTGACACTGGTTAGCCACATGGTGGAGCAAGGGGACTGTCCAGTTTGATACTGTTGTGAGAAAAGGAAGTAATGTCTCCTGGGTCCATTCCCTATGACGGGCTGAGGGGCTGTCCGGGTCAGGAGGAGCATTATGGGAAATGGGAGGAGCCTGAAGTCTTATGGGAGGTGGGTTGACTTTAGGGCAAAGCTTGCCAAGGAAGCAGGGATTAAGGGCCATCCCCACATCCCCAGGGGCTCCATGGCCACAGGGTCAGTGGGCACAAGCGGGCTGAAGGCATAGGAGCAGATTACTACTTCATGCCAAGATAATGTCAGCAGTGTGTGACTCTAAAAGAGGGATGGGACCCTGAGCTCCTGAAGGGTCTCACCAGCCCAGGGCCCAGGCCACTAAGGTTTTAACACTGTGGTCCCTCCTTCTCAAAACCCTTAGATACACATGGACAGGCACTCGAAATGCAGCCAGGGTCCACCAAGCTACCAGAGTCACAAGCTGGGAGGCAGGAGCACCAGGGAGCCATGGAAACCCTAGGTCTTCATTGCTAGGATTCTGTTGCGTCTTGCACACAGGCAATGAGCCAGAGAAGCCCTGGCTTGCCATTGAGCCCATACCCTACTCCCACAAGGGTGTGGCCTGGGGAAGTGAGGGCACCAGTGTGCGAGACCCCCAGACCTTTTACCATCCTCCCCACCACCTCCCTGCTGCCCCTTGCTGCCACCTCCCAGGCTGGAAGCCACAGCCAGTGGAGAATGGGTGACAACTGGGTGATCATGCATAATCAGCACCTGAGGATGGCTCTATCCTGCTGAGAACTGGTCCTAACTTGACACTGTGATTCTGGTTGTCTGTCACGCTGTCAGGTAACCCAGGCACCCCAGAAGCCCGACTCTCTTCCACCTATGAATTTAGCTTTGCCCTGACTCAGAGCAGGAATCAGCTCTTGCAGAGATGGGGCTCATCTGGGCCCTACACATCCCCTTTGCCATGGGCAGCCCAGCATTGGGTCCCTCACATCCCAGATCAGGTTCAGGAGGACCATCCTGAGCACATTCACTGGGGTCTCCCAGCCAATGAAGTTAGGGAGGGCCTGAAGGAAATTATTCAGTCAATCAGAGACCTGAATTTTTCATTTTGTGGTTTTGTTGGAAGTGCTTGTTATGGAAGGTTTTGTTTGGGATTTTTATTGCTGCTATTGTCTTTTGATGTTTTATTTGCTCTTTGGGAGGGCTGGCAGGGACCTGGGCTCTAGAGTCTGTGAGTCCTGGAGAAGACTCACCCCTGTGTTAAAGGATACAATGTTCTCTGGAACCAGCCCGTGAGATGTCACAGACACGTCTGCTTAGGAGGCTGTTGTTTTATCAACAGGAAATCAACATCCAGCAAGCATGTCATTTTTCCTGGAACTCATATTTTTTCCTGGAGGACAACAAAAACTGGCTGATAAAATGATCACCACAGACCCTTTAATTAGCACATGCTGACACACAGAGAAAACATGCAGCTTAGCTTTTAAGATAATATGTATTATTGATCCTAAAGGCCAACTAGATACGTGTGTGTGTGTGTGTGTGTGTGTGTGTGTGTGTGTCCATGTCCCCGTCCGTCCTTTGGGTTGATTCTTGTGAAAGGAGATTTGAAATACAGCAGCTCTGTGTTGTGCACACAGCCAGCTGTGGTTTTGACTCTCCCAGAGTTTGCTGGGCTTTTCTCTCACTGGGGTGCACTTTGGTGGAATCTTGAACCCTCTGCAGTCCTGAAAGCTTGTTAATCCTTAGAACTTCTGAACTGAGATGGATGTTTTTTGGGATCCATCCTCATTTCCCTTGCTCCCTCTCTTAGGGGCCTGCTCTGAGGGGCCCAGTTCCCAGCCAGCCAGATGGCCCTCAGCTCTGGTACCTGCAGCCCCTGCTCCCTTGATTGTTTGGTCTGGGAGCAAAGATGACATGTCCTGGTCAGCTCTGTGCCCCACATGAAGTAGAGGGCCTGTCCTTGCCAAGCAAGACCCGTGGGAACGTGGCAGGCTGTGACTTGGCGTGTCTAATTCTGGGGCACTGTTGGCAAGCCTTCTGGGTCAAGTCCAGGCTTTCTAGGCAGCCTTGCAACAATAAAATGACATTTTGATTAATTTCTGGGCTCAGTTCCTGGTTCTGATGTCACGCAAGGCTGGTCGCTGGGTTAGGAACACTGAGAAGTAGACAAACATGACATCCCAGAGGAAAGTTCACACATGGGTGTTGAGACTTTAGTTGGAGATTTAATGATGTGCTCCAGGACTCAGATTGAAAACGGCCCCAGCAGGCAGAGCAGGAGGTGAGCGCAGAACTAAGAGAAGCAACCCTGCTGGTTTTGTAGGAGGAGGAAGGGGCTGGGAGCGGAGGAAAAAGGCATCTTCTAAAAGCAGGAAAAGGTCAGGGTGGTACTCCAGAAAGAATATAGCCTTGCCAACACCTTAATTTTAGCCTGATGAGACCTCTGTTGAACTTCCAACCAATACTACTATAAAAAAATAAATGTGTGTTGTTTAATTAAAGTTATGGTCATGTGTTACAGAGCAGTAAGATAGTCTTAGGACTCTTTGAACTCTTTAAAAGGATAGCACATGAGCCAATAATTTAAAGGAACTTCATCCATTGCTATACTAAGGACTTTGTACCCATGTCACGAGTCAGAGGCAATTAGGCAGCAGGCAAGAGATAAAACTGGATCTAGGCATGGAAGCAGCCCTCTGGAAGTAACATGAGGGTAGGAAACAGGACTGAAATCACAGAGACCAGTGAGGAGGTTACTCCGAGATCCAGGCTGAAGACGATGAAGGCTGGCGCTGTCAGGGATCCATGGAATGGAGCAGAAAGGATTCACAGGAAAAGAGTTTTGCAGAGAAGAGTGTAAGGATTGGCCACCCATGGGATGCTAGTGGAGAAGGAGGAAGCAGTTTCAATGGTTCCAAGTGTCCAACTTGGGTAACAAGGAGAATGGAAGGTAAAATGAGAAAGAAAGTGTACACTAAGAGTTTGTCTTGGATGTGTTCATTCCCAGTGGAGATTTCCAGCAAGCAGGTGGAAATGCGGATGCGGGGCTCCGTTGGACAGTGAGGGTGGAGATGGAGATTTGGGGATGATACAGACACAGCTGAAGCGTGGGTGTGCAAGAAGGTCAGCATGTGGAGTGAGCTGTCCACCCAGGACTGAAACCCGGGGAACTCCCTGGCTCAAGGGCAGGTTAGCCAAAAGCACAAGAGTGACTTGGGAGGAATGGGGAAAGGAAAAGGGAAGGCGTGGGAGGAAGAATCAGGAAGGAATGGGAAGAAGAAAGTCACATGTGGTACGCATTCCAACAACCATGCAAAGGCCATCCTTTCCCTAGACCCCCCTCTGCCCTGCCCAAGTCCTCCAGGAGCTCACAGCACCTACGCTCTGTCATGGCACCTCTTCTTGCATCTGCAGTCATCTCAAGCCCACCCTGAAGTTCAGGGTCCTTTGGTCTTCTCTCTACTTGTCATTTCTGTGCTGTGGACATGGGCATGCCCCCTCCTTCCTCCTACTCCCTAGAGACATTTCTCTCAGAATTCTCTCAGACAATTCTCTCACTCTAAAACCCACCTCAGAGGTCCTAGCAGGCACCCAGGGAAGAGGGGAAGGGTGTATATGGCCCTCCAAGAAGAAACCCTCAAGGTCTTCCACACCACCAAGTCTGCACGCCCCTTCATCTCTCTCTGACCTCAGGGCCTCCTTCCTTCCTTCCTTCTTTTTTCTTTCTTTTGTTTTCTCTCTTCTTTCTTCCATTTTCTTTTGTCTTCTCTCTTCCTTCTTTAATTGACACATACAATCCTTAATGTTAGCCTGATGAGACCTATGTTGAACTTCCAACCAACACTACTATAAAATAATAAATTTGTGTTGTTTAATTAAAATTATGGTCATGTGTTACAGCAGCAATAAGACATTACAATGTCACATTTCAATGTCACATTACCCTGTAATGATCAGGATAAGGAAAAGTGGCATATCCATCACCTCAGATCTTTGTGTGTATGTGCGCGCGTGCATGTGTGTGTGGGGGGGGGGGTGGGGTTGTGTGTGAGACACTGAACATCCTATTAGCTATTTTGAAATATTCAATTAATTGTTATCACCAGTTAACAAGGCCATCTTTATTATAACCAGAGACAGAATAGTACAAGGGGGATCAGAGGCTGGGGTTCCAACCCACCGCTTCTTGTTACAGAGCCTTGGCCAAGTCTCCTAGCCTTTTAAGCTCAGTTTCCCCACCTGTAAGTGCATAATCCTGCTGACCCTACAGAGAGGTCATGGGGTTTCTGAATTACACATGCAGTGTCCTTGGCTCAGTGCCTGACACAAGGTAAGTGCTGATAAACATTAGTTCTTTGTCACCTTAGTAATGAACAGGACAGGGTAACTATGTGAAATATTGCCCTGCTCCAGGGCTTCTCCTGGAAGGATGACTAGATATTCGCCTTACCTTGGGGCACTTTTTCATCTGTTCTGGTGACTTTATTCTCTGTCCCAAAATTGTCTGCTTTCAACTGCTCACTTCCTATGCCTCCACAAAGTTAACTAGTGCAATTCTCTCTCTACCCAAAAAGGAAAAGATGTTTGGAGAAGCTGCTACACAGAATGAGGACCCCACCCTTAAACCCCAGAAAGCCAGCGGGGAATGAAGATGGAGGGAGCCCTTTCTTTTCCTTCTTTTAAGATGGAAGTGCTGAGAGGGAGCATGTTTGGAACTGAGGAAAGGAATGGCCAGAAAGGAAGTTGAACCTGCCAAGGGATGGGGGACAGAGCTCAGGGAAGGAGCAGGGCCACCTGCCACCTTGAGCCCTTCCCAGGAGTCTGGCCTGAACAGGACAAGAGAGAAAGGCTGGTGGTACACGCCCAGTAAAGTGGGGATGTTGTCATCTGCTGAGAGCAGTGAGGTGAAACCTGGAGGGAACTCAAGGAGCTGGGAGGAGTGTAGACACTGCCATGAGGAATTAAATAGAAGATGTGAAAGCTCCGCCAAATAGTTGCCAGGAAGTGCAAAAGCATGGTTAACCTGGTAAGTCCAGTCATCTGTGGCTCTTTCCCATAACCACTAGACTCCCTGACCTCTGCCATGTTCACATTTTAGACATCTGAGTAGGCAAAACTTTAAAAGACAGGCATAGCATTACATAAAAATGGCATTACAGATTTATTGTCTGACAGGTTAAAATACAAATGCACTTATAATAAAGCAGTTTAAAAGCTACTCCCATTGTCATGGCCATGTTTCCATCCTCAACTTGAAAGTGCACATTTCCACGCCCTGTATTGCGTGAACAGATGATCAGTCGGTGGGAAAGAGCATAGCCAGCCTCCTGAGTACACAAGTTCCATCTTCCTTGTTGCCACAATCTTCCAGAACACTCTGCAAGCCTCTTCTGGTTTGCACATTTTGATTTCTATTTCCAAGTCCAGGCCTTGGGATACATTTCTGGCATCCTACTCCACACATATTAAAGTTGAGTAGGACAAGAGGATTCCATTCCTAAACATGAAATTGGTAGAACATAAATCTAACTAGCATGGGAGCCTCTGCTGACTGCAGGTTCTGCCCTCACCTGAGTTCTTCCTGTTGCTGTCTCCCACAGCACAGGCAGCCATCTTGCTCAGGACCCACCCTGCACAGAGCTCAGCACAGAGGGCAAAGGTGGCCTCTGGACACTTCCAACATGAACTGGGGCTGTTTGTGCTGCTGAGAAAACTCTCCCATGGACCCCGATGTCCAGTGACAGCTGTGGAGAGAATGAGGTCTGCTAGCATACTTTGTCACATTCCACTCTTTTGGATTCTCACAATACGAGTGCAAGACACCAGCATTGTGACACACTTTGATTATAGATAGGCCTTATTGATCATTAACATTTGCATCAAACAATTGATGAAAGCAAAATCAAGTTTACAGCAGTAAACAGATGATTATCAGTGGAAATGGACAAAAGATACCTCAGACATACATCTCTGATGATACTGTAAGTAACTATAGCATTTGGGAGAGTGCAATCATGCAGGATGTGACAATAAACATAAGCTATGACTCAGCTATTCACTTTTGGAAACAGCTCCAAGGAGATAGGACAAAGGTCCAAAAAGAAAATTTTGTACAAAGATGTTTGCTGCACTCTCTCTATACTAGGAAGATATTTAAAATAGTCTATCAACTAGCCAGGAGGGCAACACATGCCTGTAATCCCAGCAGTGGCTTGGGAGGCTGAGGCAGGACAATTTTGAGTTCAAGGACAGCCTCAGCAACTGAGCGAGGCCCTAAGCAACTCAGTGAGACCCTGTCTCTAAATAAAATATAAAAAGGGCTAAGGATGTGGCTCAGTGGTTAAGCGCCTCTGGGTTTAATCCCTGGTACCAATTTAATAATAATAATCCTATCAACTAAGTAAGTCCTTAACAAACCATAATATGAAGGTATAAAGCAGAAGTATGGATGACTCTTCAAAATGCTACAAACTATATTCATGCATGCATTTTATATATGAACTAATAAGTGAAAGTAAAGGTAGAATACAATAGATTCAATATATACTTGCACACAGATGAAAATGTATACAGGTGTACATATATCATGCCACGAGTGAATCAGGAATGATGTAAATAATTGGTATTTAAAGTTCTCAGAATTTTTAATATTAAGATCAAGACAAGCTTCAACTTGAGAGAGGAGAAGTGGGGGAAGAGATCTAGAGGTATCTGTGGATGCTTGAGTGACACCCAGGAGAACCCTACGAGTCTCAAAGGCAGAGGCTAGGCAGGACAGGGTTCTCATCCTCGACACTGCCGTCATTTGGGGCCCAACATGGTAGGATGATTACCAGCACTGCTGGCTTCTATCCACTAGATGCCAGCAGCACCCTCCTACTCCTGACAAACAAAATTACCTCCAGGAAGTCAAAGAGTGGAGATTGAGAGGCCAAATCACAGTTAAGGACTGGTGAGAATGATAAACAGACACCAACTCTCCACCTCAGCTGTGGCCAGGAGGCGGGAAGCGATAAGGATTGGGGGAGCCAGAGACTGTATGCCCTTCTAAAGCAGCCAGTCCCTATTCACCTGGAGATCCTGAATGACAAATCCTGACTTTTTTTTTTAAGATTCACAGCTAACTCAAAGTTAAAACATAATGCATCCAGAGCCTCACATGCATCAGCTACAGCAGGCTTCCACGTACTTTCTGCAAGGGCCAGATGGTGAGCATCACAGGCTCTGCAGGCACAACCGTCTCATTTGCCTTGACAGGGAGAAGCAGCCACAGATGATGAATGGACAATGAGTAAGGCTGGGTTCCAATGAAGCTTTATTTATGTGCACTGAAACTTTAATTTCATATGTTTTCACTTCATGAAACATTCTTTGATTTTGTTTTCAACTGTCTAAAATGCCAGTACCATTATCAGCTGATAGTCCCACCAAAACAAGGCTAGGATTTGGCTCAAGGGCCATGGTTTGAGACCCCCTGGGCGGTAGTGTGCCCGCAGCAGTACCAGCAACTAAAGGCATCCTGGAAAGGAGGACAGGTCAGCCCTGGGTGGCCAGACACCCCAGCACACAGGGAGGAACAGCAGGCCCCAGAGGGGCCTATGCTAGGGCTCCTTTCTCAACTCTTCCCCTCTTGCCTCTTCCAAAAGCCCCATACAGTATCTCCACTTTGCTGCCTCCAGTACCAGAGGATTCATTCATTGTAAAAAAGTAAATAAATAAATAACACAGATTGGTTTCTCTGAATTTTCTTGACTTTTTAAAGTATTATTGTAAAAAAGAGGACACCACTGGGCACCAACCCAATTGTTCTGCAGGGTTTCCAGAGTCCTAGAAAACTCTTTTAAGAGGGATTTTGTCTGTTTTTAATGACTTTGCTAAAATGCAAGTCTCCTTGTTTGTGTCCTCCCAATGCCTCTTTGACAGAAAACACAGATGGCCTTTCTCTAATCAGCAGAAGCAGGATTCTGGGAGTGGGGAGATTTGGGGACTTGATCCAGAAGAAGAAGCCACCAGTGGTTTCTGAGCTTGAAGGCCTGGCCCTGAGTCTGCGCTGGAGAGCTGAGTGAGCAGCCCCCTGGACTGGCTTCAGTGAGGCCACCTTGGGTCTACCTAGAGCAAAGCAGAGAGCCTCAGCTCCCTACCCCTGGAAGGCAACGAAAGTAAACAGGGCAGATGATGGAGGGAGGCTGATGGGAATGGAGAGGAAAGAAAAGAAAAAAAACAAGAAAATAAAGAGGAAGAGTTGAAATGATGCTCTGGGAGTAGGGGGAAGAAGCAAAAGACAGGAGGCCAGAAGTGAGAAAAGGGAAGAAGAAATGAGACAGAGGAAGGGCTGGGCGCATCTGCAAACTACCAAGTCAGCCTCAGTGACTAAGAAGGTGCGGGCAGAAAGCAATATTTTCATCTTGGAATCCAGTCACTGGAGCCATTTGGGATCCTTCTCACTCCCTAGCCATCAAATTATTGAATGTTCAGATTCAAAAGCCTCATCAGGTGCATGCCTGTAAACCCAGTGGCTTGGGAGGCTAAGAAAGGAGGTTCGCAAGTTCAAAGCCAACTTCAGCAACGGCGAGGCACTAAGCAACTCAGTGAGACCCTGTGTCTAAATAAAAGACAAAATAGGGTTGGGGATAAGGCTCAGTGGTTGAGTGCCTCTGAGTTCAATCCCCAGTATTTATTAAAAAAAAAAAAAAAAGCCTCACCAGATATAAGACAGACAAGATGGTGAGGTCCGAGGCTCTCCACCCCCACACACCTCCCACAGGATCTCACTGAGTTGTTTAGGGCCTTGTTAAATTGCTGAGTCTGACTTTGAACTCACAATCTTCCTGCCTCAGCCTCCTGAGCCACTGGGATTACAGGCATGCAGGTACCCCTTTTGTTTGGCTTCTTTCTCCTCCCAGGCTTGAAAGCAGGATGAAGGGGTAAGGGAGTGAGCTAGAGGCCAACAGTCTCATGCCCCAATGCCTGCTTCGTGCTTCTCTCACTCACAGGTTTACCAGCAGTCACTGTTCTGAAAACTAGGCCTGAAAAGCCCTGGGACTGGGTCTGCAGCCACCTTAGACCTCATGAGGATTCTCATTTGAACATAATGAGGAGGGAGACAGGGTTGGGAGAGCAGCCACACCTTCCTGTGCCCATGGTAAGAATGCAGCTGAGGACAGTAGCAGGTGACTCCACAGGGACAGGAGGAGATACAGGCACAAACATAAAACCAACAACAAAACCATGGCTAGAAAAACACATGATCCCAGAGGATTCCACTGAGTGGCTACCTACCCCATTGTGTTCCATTTGAGAGTGTTCCATTGAACACTCTCAGCATCACTCCCAGAGAGGACCTGGAAGGTCAAAGTCCCAACTGTGACCGAATTACAAACCCAGAGGAACTCAGAAGTCACCATATTGGCCCACCAGATTTGAAATGTCGTGCACTAGCAATTAATTTTAGTTATAGGAAAGTAAAGCAATATTTTTGCACCTAAGTTGGAAGCCTGTGAAGTTCATATCTGCAACACAAGTACTAACTTCTAGAAGTCTCTTTGAAAAAATACTATCAGCCTTTCTGGCTGAAAATGCTGGGTTCATGGCCCTTTAGGCTGCTCAGTCATTTCCTGACCATCCCTGTATCCCAGGCGACATGCCCTTTTCCCCCACCATGCAGGCCACAGTCTCAGCAAGGAATCCCGACTCAGCACTTTCACCAAAGGCTGCACTAATTGTCACGAGCTCTGTGCTTCGCTGGAGCAAAGGAGAAGTCCTTGTGATGGAATTGCATTGCATGTACCAAGGTCTTGCTCAGCCCCTGCTGGGAAGAGGACTTTCAAGGGTGTGCTCAGTAAGCATTCCTGGGCTCTGAACCAGTGTGAGGGGTCAGTATCCCTTTACAAAAATCACTCAATGTTGGGTACCTTTTTACTCCCAGGCATGGGAGCAAGATGGAAGGGCAGCAGAAGCTGGAAAATGGCCTGTAGGCTGGGACAAGACTTCTGCTCCTTTGCTCCAGCAAAGGTAAAGGGGTCAGGATATGGTTTGGTGACAGAGTGCTTGCCTAACAAGTTGAGGCCATGTGTTCAATAAAATAACCAATACAAAAAAAAAAAAAAAAAAAAAAAACCAGGGTGAAAAGTTCTGGGTGGGATGTGTTGCTATACACACTTGAAATTTAGCAAGGACTATGAGGAGGCTCAGGCACACCATTAGAAAATTCTACTCCATTTCTATGCCTCTGTGTTGAGAAGAGTAAGATATTAGGGCTACGTGGGAAGAATAGAACACAGGTTCCCACCAGACCACCAAGCACCAACCAAAAACAATCTTCTGGCACAGTCCCTCTGGGAACTATAAGGGATAGCCCTATAGCAAAGGCTGTGACCATGACTCAATTCCTAGGGAGACCAGATGTCCACCTAAGAAGTCTTTTGAGTTCAGAACCTGGGTCTTCATTTTTAGTCAATGTGTCGAGGAGTCCTTCAGTGGAGCTTATTACCTGAACAAAAGAAAATAACTTCTTTTCCTCTACAAAGCACTCAGGCCTACCATGTCTCTTCTTCTCCCCAGCACAAGTTCACACCTGTGCCAGGCAAGCCCAAGTATTAGCTCAGGGCTGGGGGAATTTCTTCAATACAGGCAGAATGCGGAAGGGGCCAAAGAAGCGTTTCTTGCCAAGTCTTGATATCTTCTCTAGGCCAGGTCATCCACACTGAGACTGAGGGTCTCCTACCATGATGGCCTTTAGACTTCTGTCTTGGTTTGGTCTGGAAGTTTTTCATGCACAAGAAATTCTCTGGTTGTCACTGAATTTTTCAAATATGGGTTTAATGTTCCTTCCTCATAGAAATCGTCTGGTCCTAAACTTTCACCAGAAGAGAGAAGTTGCTCTTCAACTTTTGAAGAGTTATCTTCTGACATTTCTAACTTTAAGAGTTTGGATGTTCTGGAAGGAATCTCAGTTAAAACCTGTGAACTCTTTTCTGGAGGACAGTCAGGCCTGTTGGGGGAGGCTACATACTCATTCTTTTCTCCTCCCCAAATGTTTTCCTGGCCCTTTTTAGCTTCTTCTATGGACACCTCTTCCAAAAAATTCTCAAAGTTCACCATCAATTTGTCAATGAGGTCACTGGGAACACAATATGATTTTAGGATGCTACCTTCTGTGTTCACAGAGTCATCAAATTCCTTAAGATTTGGCTTATTCTGGAAAAGAAAAAGGGACATACCCCTCATTGAACTTGGGTCACCAAAGTCCCAACCCCTCAAACAGCATTCCACCTTCCTCCCTGGCTCAGAAGTGATGGCCAACCATGTGAGCTTGGCAAGAGTGAAGCAACAGCTCCTGAGAAATAGCACCTTGTATTCAAAGAAGTCTTCCAGAGAGCTCAAGGCTATTTTCCACACAATGTTCACAAAATCCCAGGCAAGATGGGAGTACCAAATTTAGAGCTTTTGGAGATGGAAAAACTATATCCCTGACAGTCCTGCCCAATACCACCAGAAAAATCAAAGGTGGTCTCACTGCAGGGATGTGTCCTTATCATCTTGTATCCCCAGGATCTCGCCCAGGCCTGATACTCAGTAGGCCATTAATCAGTGCTTGCTGAGAGCTGACTTGCAGATTATTCAAAAAGCACTTCAGTCATCACACCACACTGCCTATGAATTCATTTATTCTCTAGATAACTTTCAATAAGTAGAAAAGTGAAGAGGGTGACTTAAGACTGAAGAGGGAGAAAATAGAAATTCATTTTCACCAAAAATGCCCATGCCACAGAAGACTTCTGAGATGAAATAAGGGCTAATATTTGTAATGCCTGTAACAAGGAAAAACTGGTAATAGTCTTTCCACAATAAAGTTTTAAAGGTTATTAAATTTGATGGGGCCTATTCCTACTTAAGCAAGAAATTATACCTTAGAAATTTCATAACAATTTTCAATATAAAAACTTAGAAACAGGAGGGTTTCTACTTAAAGTATACTAGAAAACTCTAACCCCCAATTACATAAAGTGACTCTAATTTTCTCAGTCTGAGAAAAATGATTTGAGGCAGCCTTTGGATTGCCATAATTGTCACATCCCCTCAGGGTCTCTAGGTGGTCCCTAGATTAATTTGTTCTTGTCTGCTTTTTAAATGACCTCAAATCTTATAGCGAAGCTACCTACTACTCCTCCCTCTCCTCCCCCTACTTTTTTCTCTTTCTTTACTTCTCTCTCTCTCTCTTTCATTAGACTATCAAGTCATTGAGGATAGGGTTGGGGTCTTTCTTTAGCACCAAGCTTTACAAGACCAGCCCCATGCTGAGAACACACTGGATCCTTGCTAATAAGTCCTTTCCTCTTGTGCAGAGTACAAGGTCAAAGTCATTCCAGGAAGGCTGATTCCATCTGCCCTACCAGATGTTCCCTGGAACTTTCCAACCTTGAGTTCTCTCTATATGAACCCTAAATAAAAGCCCAGCTCACGACTTCCCCACAGCTCCACTCATCTGGTCACTTCCCACACCAGCCCACAATGACTTCCTGAACAGAAACAGTGGTGTTGTTTGTTTACCTTGCAGTCATTTCCGTGCCACTTGGCTATACTACTTTCAGCAGGGTTGGGGACAATGGGCCAACACAGGTGAGTCAACTTGCTAATGAGAGATAAGAAAAAAGAAAAGAAAAACCAAACAGGAGGTAAGTTCACAAAGTGTCTTACACATGCTGCATGGCTGAGGCAGAACAGTGAGGTTTGCTAAAGAGTACTGCATGGCTCCCCACTAACTAACTAAGGGCAAGCTGCTGGTCTCCTGGCAGAGATGGGGAAAGTGAATTAGTTTGGGGAGGGAAGTTGTAAACTATCTATGAAATGTGATGGGAGGAGACCTCTCCCCTTGTAAAGCTGTTCCTTTTTTTCCTTTCTCTCCCACCCCTGAGTCTTTACACCTATACTGATGCTGAAAACTGCACCATCACAGTCACTCCTTTGAGTTATTCCCTTGGAAAGGCAATACTTTTAAGCTACTATTTCAGTGGCTTCCAATTTGCAGCACCATTGCAAATGCAAAAAGAGCTCATTGCAAATGCAAATTATTGGGTTTCACTCCAGAACCCAGAATCAGAAACCCTTGGGGCAGGGCTCAATTCTGATGGAGGCTAAAAACTGAGAAAAATTAGTCAAGTGTATAATGTACAAAAAGTTTGTGGATGATTTGGACACAATCTATGGTTGGTAACTGAGGTTGACATTAGCTTAATTATTAACTAAACACAGCTGCTTGACCTACAAGTGTCTAATGTGGAGAGAGAGCTCTACTAAGAAGGACCTTCAGGGAAACATGAGGCTCACTGTGAGGAGAAACACAAGATCCTGAAGACAGGCTTCCTTCTCCACACTAGACAGGGTAAGAAGGACAAATGTCCCTGCAGCCAGCTTTTCAACACTGTACCACAAGCAAGGAACAAAATTGTAGTGTCATACAACTGGTCAATGTTCTAATCCCAGAAGTACAAAACTCCCTGCTCTGCCTCTTGCCATTGTCGGGGTCCCTCTAGCAACTCTAGACTCAAATGGAAGAGCAGCCAACACTCCCTGCCTCAGAAAGGCCTTAACCTAGTGTGTGGAGCTGTGCAGGTGTGAAAGTCCTCCTGATTGGTCACAATTCTTATGAACCACAGAAAGTGACCCTTAATGATCTCAATAAATATCTACCAATATCTTCATGGTGGCCTCTTGTATCATGTGCCCATGATGTCTTCCACCCTTTTCCATCCCTAGGTTTTAAAGCACCCACTGTTATGTATAAACTCACATTGCTTTTTTGAGACCAGAGGCCACAGTCAGGACCGTGAATATAAGAAGTCCTCCTCCAACCAGAGAAGTTATAAGGACAATCTCAAAGACACCTTTGGGAAAAGGAGAAGAAAAGTCTTTTGCAAGCCAAGTTCTTCACTTTCTTGACAAAAATCAAAGATTAACTTTTTCTTCTAGTAGTTCATCAACATTTCTTATTAGTTTTCTTTCAAATAAATTCAATTTCTTTCTACTTAAAAAAAAAAAAACCTGAGATTCATGGTTCCCCACCTAGCTGTCTCCTCCCTGCTAATGTGACAGATGTTATACCCTTGGGGAAGGGCTCAATTCTGATGGAGGCTAAAAATTGAGAAAAATTAGTCAAGTATATAATGTACAAAAAGTTTGTGGATGATTTGGACACAATCTATGGTTGGTAACTGAGGTTGACATTAGCTTAATTATTAACATTGTATTTGATAGACATTGAGCTTACCAAAGCCATCATCCAACTTCATTCACTCAACAAATATTTACTGAGCCTCTGTCATTTACCAAACACCATTGTGAGTAATAAAACAAACACAATAAGCAAGAAATAGAAGATGCCTCCTCTCAGGGAGTCTATGTTCCCGTACCTGGATTAAGACAATAAATAACAAGACTGGTTCAGATAAAACAGAGTAATAGAGTAACTAGGATAAGGTGGAAAGCAGGATAGAAACATCAGATAGGGTGACCAAGGAAGAAGCCACATGTGAGCTGACCTTAACAATGAGAGGGACCTGCCATGCGAAAGTATAGAGAAACGCATTCCTGGGAGGAACAAAAGCTTTGAAGCAGGAACAAATCAGAGAACACAGAAGCAGAAGTGACAGAAAGTGAGATCAGCATGGGACAGATGATGAGGAACTCTGAAAGCCATGGGGAGGAGTTTGGATTTCATTTAAAATAGAAGGGCAGGAGCTGGGGTTGTGGCTCCGTAGTAGAGTGCTTGCCTAGCATGCATGAGGCACTGGGTTTAATCCTCAGCACCACAGAAAAATAAAATAAATATATTGTGTCCACCTAAAACTAAAAAAATAAATAAATATTTTTAAAAAATACAAGAGCAGGAGCTGGTGGGTTTTAAGCAGGGACTGTAAACCTGGGAACTATGGCTGCTGTGTAGAGAATAGATTGTAGAGGGTCAAAGATGGAAGTGGGGTGCTTTATAATCCACAGACTAAGGAACTTCTAGGCTTCAAGACAGAATCTTGCCTTCAGTTTGAACCTTGGAGAAAATTCCATGAGCAGATACAATTTTGTGCCTAGTGTTTTGAAAATACAACATGGGTTTTTAAATGCTCTTATGCAGCAATATCAAGAAGAGTTCCAAGAAGGCAAAGTCAGTCCATGAAACAGAACATGTTTTCTTTGTAAAGACACATGCTACATTTTCCAGAGTCCTATTTTATCTTCTAAGAATGTAAACAACAAGAGACTTCCAAAAAAACTTCAAGCAGACAATTTTTAGCTTACACAAATTATTGCAAAACTTTGTAAGATTCCTCATTTTTAATCTAAAAGATTGTTCATTCCTTAAAGTTTTAATATGTTCTTAAAAATCTAATCTGTGTCACTCAAGGACTTGGTGAAATTAACAGTTCCTTCTTCTCCTTCATCTCCCTCCTTACTTTGTCTCCTCCCTGTCCCTCTTGAACATCTGCATTAATAAGCCATCACATGAAGATACATTATTTGTTATATTTATTAAATTCTTCTTCTCTATTTTAGATGTAAAATCTGGTAAGGTGAGCAAATTATATACTTTCTTGCTCAAAAAATTTCACAAAGGCTAAAATTAAATTCTTTCTTATGAGTCAGTGGTTCTTAATCAACCAAGGTTTTCTCTCCAAAGCCCTACTGTGCAGTAACTTCTCACGTTCAGAAACTGAGGACCATGACCTTGAGGACAGGATTGTCATAGGAGCTGGTATGATGCTCAGACTGAAGTTGGTATTAAATTTATCACTTCTCCTGGAGGTGATCGGGGCTGCCCATGGGAAGGAACAGATAACTGGTCTTTCTAAATTCAACTCTCAATTTTCCTGCCCCCCATCTCTCTCTTGACCTATATGCCTGCCAAGAAGGCAAATGAACCAGAGAACAGATGGTTCTTCTCACTTAGGTACTGTCCTTTCATCTGACTTCCCTTCCCTTTGGAAAATGCTACTTCTAAATAACCTACCATAAATGCTAAGAAGGATACTCACTGAGGGAAGATGTCCTGAAGTTTATCTCCGTCCCATTTTTCCCCCCAGCTCTGGTGCTGGCCATGACACGAACAGTATAAGAGGTCTTTCGTGTCAGAGATTCAAGGTCATATTGCTGGACGCTGGAGCTGACGGTCTTAGCTAAAGGAAAAATACAGAAATCAAGTACCACTGTCAAGTGGACTGAAAATTTCATTTTAGTAGCACCAAAATAAGAACATTAGAACCCATACTTCCATCATTTATTCCAACCCCTATCCATGACCTGCTTAAAATTAGCCTGTCAACATGGACCAAAGACCTAAATATAAGAGCTAAAACCATAAAAACTCTTAGAAAACAACATAAGGTAAATCTTCATGACCTTGAATTTCACAATGCTTTCTCAAATATGATGCCAAAAGCACAAGCAACAAAAGAAAAAATAGATTAAACATAACTTCATTAAAGTTAAAAGGTCTTATTCATCAAAAGACATACCAAAAGAATAAAAGACAACTCACAAAACTGGAGAAAATATTTGCAAATCATATGTTTAATAAGAAGTTTATATCCGCAACTATAAAAAAATTTTTGTAACAGCAACAAAAAGACAATCTGATTTTAAAATCCTCAACAAGATTAAAGATTTCTCTGAAGAAGATATACAAATGGCGGACAACTACATGAACAGACTGTAACAGTAGAGATTAGAGAAATGTAAATAAGTGAGAAATCACTTCATACCCACTATGATAGCCATAATAGTTTTGGGTTTTTTTTTTTTTTGTAATGATAAGTAAGAAGCGTTGGCAAGGATGCAGAGAAACTGAAACCCTATACATTTCTGGTGGGAATGTAATCACTGTGAAATATGGTGTGGTGGGGGCTGGGGCTGGGGCTTAGTGGTAGAGTGCTTACCTAGCACATGCAAGGCACTAGGTTCCATACTCAGCACCATATTAAAAACATAAATAAATAAAATAAAGGTATTATGTCCAACTACAACTAAAAAAAATATTTAAAAAATAATTTGGTGGTGTCTCAATAAGCTAAAGCACCATGTGATTCAGCAGTTCCTTTCTGAGGTATATACCCAAAAGAACTGAAAGCAAAAACCCAGATATTTGCACATCAATATTCATAGAAGCATTATTCATAGGATCTATAGGTCAAACAACCCAAAGCCTCATCAAACAATGAATGTGTAAGCAAAACATCAAATAACCATACAATGAAATATTATTCCATCATAAAAAGGCCCTAAGGACTCAATGCTATAACATAGAAGAAGTTTGAAAGCTGCATATTGTATGACTTTATTTATTTATTTATTTATTTATTTTTCATCATTTTGCAGTACTTAGGATTGAACCCAGGGCATTGTGCATGCTTGGCAACTACACTCCAGCCCTAATTATATTTATATGAGATGTTCCTTAACAGGCAATACATAGAGACATAAAGCAGCTTGGTGAATTCCAGAGGCTATAAGAAGTAGGGGATAGGAAATGACTGATTAAAGGATACAGAGTTTCTATTTGAATGAGAATAGAAAAGTTCTGGAAATAGGGGTGATGGTTTCATAATATTGCAAATATTTTTAATGCTAATAAATTGTACAACTTGTTTAAAAGGGTAAATTTTATGTTATGTGTATTATACCTTATCCTAGACAGGAATCCAAGCATATCCCCCAAATTTAAGATATCAGGAGATACTGTAGACTCAAGAAAAAAGCACAGCATAGTGGTGGGCAGTAGAAGTCGTGGTAAAGAACCTTGAAAGTAAGTGCCATCAAAACAGGGCATGTCCCTCTGACATGTGCTTTTTTTTTTTTTCCTTTTTGCTCGTGAGTTATAATCATATATAACAGTGGGATTCATTGTTGCCTATTCATACATACACACAATATAACTTGATCCAATTCCTTCTCCAGTCTCTCCCTTATCCTCCCTTCCTCCCACCCCTGGTCTCCTTCCTCTATTCTACTGGTCCTATGCCATTCTTTAAGCCAGGCACACCTCTCCCAGGAATAAATGATCAGGGGGTAAAATCACTCAAAGCCTGTTCAAGATAATGATATCAAATTTCTGCCGTTCCTATAGGCCTCTTAGGTAAGTCATTTCACTCTTATTTAACCTCCAAACTCAAGAGGGACCCAGTTTTCAGCAAAGCTCAAAGGAGCTAAGTGATTCATGCAAGGTTGCTGGTTACAACCATAGGAGCTACCCCTCCAAGTCTATCCACATCATCTATCTGAGGAGTTATGTTTCTTCAACTTGGTCATGAGCCTACTTACAGAATTCTTTTCCACCTTCAGCTTGGTAAAATATGGTGTAGTTGCTGATAAAACCTCCTCTGTCACTCTTGGAAATCTCTTCCCATGTAATTGTAACTGAGTTCACACCAATATTTTCTGCCTTGATTACAGGACCCTTCTCTGGAGCTTGAGAGGACAGAAAGATAAATGACCAAATGGAAACACATCCCAGCAGATCCTTTCCCCACAGAGGTCTTGTCCCTACTCAAACCAAAACCACAGTCCTTGAAGTAGAGAATGGAGGTTGAGGAGGGAACTGATAAGTCACCCTATTTGGAAGGATTGTTTTCTACAATCATGCATCTTAAATAATAAGAAAAGTTGCATCAAAGACCAGAGGGAAAAATACTTTATTTATATACCCCTAGCTCCAATGAAGCACCCAGTTCTTTCATTTATATGTGTTAAGTGTAGCTATTTTCAAGTAGTTGAACACTGCCTCCACAGGCTACCTTTGCATATATAGCAGGAGTTATTTTCTAACGCTGAATCTGGAATATGTTAACTTCCACAGAGGTAAAAATAAATCTGATCAATTTGCCACTAAAGCACTTATTACATTAAAAAAAATTAAGGGGAATGAAGGGAAGGTAGGGGAATGGGAATAGGAAAGATTGTACAAGGAATCAGACATTACTATCCTAAATGTGTATATGATTATACAATCAGAAGAATGAGATGTTATACTCCATATAGGTATAATATGTGAAAATTCATTCTACTATCATGTATAACTAGTGAGAAAAAATTGAAAAATAATTTTAACATGTTTAACTTGTGATGAACTCTATAGGGTCCCTGATTGGTCTTCATTATTATTTCTAGTTGTAGCTCCATTTGCACTAAATTTTTTGGTGACTTTGGGAAAGTTGTTTCACCTCTCTGAGTCTCAGTTTTCCACTTTTGAAGTGACAGAACTGAACTTGATGATCTTCAATGTCTACCCCACCTATAAAATCTAGTGACTCTATAACCTGACCCCACTATATCCAACACAGAGATGGCTACAAGATGGAAGTCCTGCACAATTGGATCTTCAGGCAACCATGAATGAGCTATAGACATTCACATCATTCTCTGAATATTGGACAGTCCCCATGGTTTCCCTTCACCCACAGGGCCTTGTTCATACATACCACATTCTTTAGCATACTCCTGGATGGAATATGGTTCTCCCACTCGGTCTTGGAACAGTGGATACACAGAGATGTTATAGAGGTTACAAGGTTTTAATTTATCTATATAAAAAAAGGAAAGAAAGGGAAAAAAACTAAGCTAATTGTAGAGTATGGCAGAGTAGAAGGAATGCTTAATGTCTAAGACCATAACTTGGAAGATATTTCAATGTTCCAACGGAAGATACTTCATTTCTCTACAATTTCCTTGATGATCTCTAATATCTATTTTTGTTCTAAGAATTTCTAATTAATTCTTAGAATTAAACGCTGTACCACTCTGATAAAATTACAAAACCATCCAAGTAAGATATACAGTCCCTTCTCCATTACTGATTTTATCATATGATTTGGAGCAGTGCAGAATAAAATTTAATCCTTTTGGCAATAGCACATCACCCTGGAGAACTGAGATACCATGAATTCTGGTTCGCCTGCCTGCATCCCTACATGAGTATAATTTTTTTGGGGGGGGTACTAGGGTTTGAACCCAGGGTCATTTAACCACTGAGTCACATCCCCAGTACCTCCTTTTAAAATTTTTCATCTTAAGACAGGGTCTTACTAAATTGCTTAAGGCCTCCCTAAGTTGCTGAGGCTGGCTTTGAACTTGTGATCCTCCTGTCCCAGCTTCCCAGGCTGCTAGGATTCAGGCATGCACCACCACACCTGGCTAGTATAATTCTTAGTATAGGTGCCATTACTAATGAAGGCCACTAAGCATTCAGAAATGGCTAGAGTGATAAGCTAAAGCCTCACATCTTGCATAGGGCAGGGACTTTCTTGAAAATCAGCAATTCCCTATATCAGTCACCTGAGAAAGGGACCTTAACCAGGTCCTTAACCAGGCAGCCAAAACAGAAAGGAGTAACCTAAGTAGGACAGATAGTATCCAAACTGTGGTGTTATCCCCAAGATGATCAAGATATCTGGGTGTTAGGATGGTGTTTTCATCTGTGCCTGGATACAGGGAAAGGCTCCATGTCCTGAGACCCACAGTTTTCTGTGCCAGCGATACTTGGGAAATGCCAAATAGTGTGACACTTCAGTAAGCTTGCACAAGCTTGTCAAATGCTACTAACTACATTTACAGTTTGGAAGCCAAAGTTAAAAATTTAAAAGCTGATTAAAATGAAACCAAATCCTACACAGAGGGAACTTGAAGGTTTGGCACCAGCTACCTTGTGGAATTGTCCAGTTCCTGGCCTCAGACACAGATTCCCAGGAGATGTCAGAGGACTCCGAGTCCAAATCTGGGAACCACTCAACCATCCATGTGTCCACCACTGGATTGGAGCTTTGCCATTTCACCACCAGCAGGTCCTGGGCAAAGTGGGTCTGCATGGCCTCAATGCACTGAAATGCTGAAAGATGACATAAAAACTGCTTCACAGCTGCTTGACCCAACGCCCCAACCACTTGGCATCCAATTATTGCCCAAATTGTGAAAGAAGGTCAAAGTTCAGGACTTCCACTACAGCCTCCCCAGATGGTGCTATTTCTGTATTCTTTTTCTTTATCCAATACCTTTGAGCACTAAATACCTTCTTATCTGCTTTTATCCCCCCTAAATTGACCTGTTTCTAAAATAGATCTCAATAGAGAGTTATTATCTAAAGAGATCAACCTTCCATAGATGTTTCTGCAAGTTAAAAGAAAAGCAAACCTGAGACAAAGAATGGATCTCTTAGGTGGTGTGTATATTTTAGAGTCTTGTTCTTGTAAGCCACAGTTTATGGGTCCTTTTCCCAAACTGGACCTTTATGAGATATTCCAGCTGTTAGTCCAGGTAATTTGTTTAGCCAGGTAATTTGTTTACCTGTAATGGTAGCTTTGAGAAAGGACAGCTAAGGTATAAAGAACATGTGAAACTGAAGTAGGGGCCATGGAACAGCAAGAAGCACAGAGCCTAGGTATCAAGTCACCTAGTCCCAGAGCTCCTGCTGTTTCCTCCCTGACTCGTCCTGCTCAGGGCTTGAAGCATTCTCAGCTACTCCAGGCTGAAGCTCATTGCTGGAGCATTGGAAATCTTATCTTTTAGACCCTCTCAGATTCATTCTTATTGTTTGTGTGTTTTGCTTGATTGGGATAATTCTGAAATATATACTCCAGAGTCACTCTGCAGGATTCGGAGGGACCATCTTCCTCGGGACTTTTATTTCAGATTGCACCCAACCGATTATGGGTTGCATGTGTCCTTATAAGAAAAGAGGAATCTGGACCCAGAAAAAGAGACGCAGGAGGCAGGACACAGGCAGAGATTGGAGTTACTGGAGTCAGTGGAGATTCCATAAGCTGAGAAATACCTGGTGCTACTGGAAGCTGGAAGATGGGAGGAAGGATCCTCCCCTGAAAGGTTTGGAGGAAGCATGGCTCAGCTAACACCTTTAGACTTCTAGCCACCAGAACTATGAGACAATAAATTTCTCTTGTTTTAAGGCTCATGGTTTGTGGTATTTTGTGACAGCAGTCATGGGACACTGAAAAGCACCCTTGGCTCAGTCTTCTCCCCTACCTGGCCTGTTTCCCTTGTTTGCAGTTCTGATCTTTCCAGAGACATTTTTCTTAATAAATGATTTGCCCACAGATCCTGACCTGAAAATGAGCGAGCACTGGCTGAAAAAACCACACTCCTTCTGCTCACCAAACCAGGAGTTATGAGGAATAGGAGGAGCCAGGTCTAAAGTGCCCAGTGTGCTAACAAGATTGAGGAGATCATGAGAGGCAGGGAAAGAGTTCCAAGAAGCCATGTGGCAATTATAAAAGAGGAAAGGCCTTGCCTTACTGGGGGATTTTCAAAAAGAATTTTCCAAATCATTCTACTGAATATAGACTAATTGCTAGTCCTTCCATCACTCAACAAGAATTTTTTGAGCAATTATTCTAAATACAACACATTTTCCACAGTGGTAGGAAACACAGCTCCTCCCTAGGAAAGGGGGAAAGCGCTTGACTACAAACACCATTAATTTCTTAATGAAGACAAACACACTGGATCCAACAAATTCTCGGTTACTGTTTCCCCTTTGCCAGCTCTCATGGCCCAACCTGATCTCTACTCCAGCATAGTTCCCTTCTCCTTCTCAGGTCCCTCACCACACAGTGGCTGTGCTCTTTCACACCCTGCCTCAGAACACTGTTCAACTGACTGCTGGCTGAAGTCTCATAAAAACTCCCATGTTTAGGCATAAGGCGCCTGAAGATTTATCTATTCCAATCTTATTCTAAAGATGAGAACATGGGTACCCACAGAGGTAAGTAACCAGCCCAGCATCACACAGCAACTGTGACCAGAATTAACACCACGTTCAAGACTCTAGATAAAGTATATTGTACCATTTTGGTTCATCTAGACTTGGGCTGGAATCTCATCTGAGAGTCCATGGACAAGTTACTAAACTTTTCTGGACATCTGCATCATCTTGAAAGTGGATCTAACAGCATCTATATCATGGGTCATTTCAAAGTTAAAATGAGGTAATAGAAGGTATCTCAGCATAATGCCTGACACATACAAGTGGACAATATGTAACAATTATACTTTAAAAAAATTATAACAATTCTCCAGTTATCTCTACTTTATTAAATAAAATTCTGAAGACCATTACTTTTTCTTTGTTCTTTCTTTTTTTTGGTACTAGTGATTGAATCCAGGGGAGCTTTACTACTGAGTTATATCCCCAACCCTTTTTATTTATTTCTTCTTTCTTTAATTTTTAAAAGGAATACAAACATTTTTTATTTTTATTCAAATAATAAATAATGTCTCCCCCATATATTCTTTTTTTAATTTGTTCTTATTAGATATATATGAAAGTAGAGTGTATTTTGATGTATTATAAATACATGGCCAGCCCTTTTTATTTATTGCTTATTTTGACACAGGTCTCACCAACTTGCTCAGGGCCTTGCCACAGTACTTTCTTATATGTCTAGTACAGGAGTCTGTAAGCTTCCTCTGTAAAGAACCAGAAAATAAATATTTTAAGCTTTGCAGGCTACATGGTCTCTATCACAACTACTTTGCCACTGTTGCACAAAAGAAGACATAAACAATATGTAAACAAACAGGTGTGGTGGTGTTTCAATAAAACTTGACAAAAACAGGTGTCAGACCAGGTTTGGACACAAGTCGGCCAACACCTCTATTCGAGGACCATTATAATTGATGTTTCTAACATAAAGATAGAGAAAACCTACGTGAATTTAGCATAATTTTAGCTAAAGTATATTTTATAGCATTTTTAAATTGATAATTCATGTCTAATAGAAATTCAATTAACCAGAATTTTTTATGACAATAATAATTAACACTAAGACAAAGATTTTCACATACAGAATCTCATTTAATCTTCACAACAGTTCTATTAAGTTTGTGTTATTATGTAATAGCTCCATTTTACAAGGAGCCTAGATCTAGAGAGATGGGGTAACTTGCCCAAGGTTCATGGTATCGTGTGCAAGTGCACAGATTTGAACTCAGAGCTTGTTGGACTGTAGGGCCTCTGTCACTATTCCTCACTCTGGGGCCATACTAGGGAACTGAGATTACTATTTATCAAAATGCCTACAAACAAAGCATGAATATTCCAAGGACAAAATGCATTTCTCAGAAACTTCATCATGAGAGTACCAGACAGGTAGGAACTAGAAAGTCAGGAACCAAGGACCACAGGGAATGCCTTTAAATACTAAAATAATATCAAGATTTTGCTCAAAACACAAAATACAAATTTCCAGGAGTTCTAAAATGATGGGGGAAATGAGTTAAGTTTAAGAAGAAAAGGCACAGGAGTCTAAAGCTGGTTAGATAAATGCCTGAGCCAGTCTGGGGCAAACAAAGAGAGAGAGTGGCAAATGGGAGAGAACATTCTCTAACAATGGTGCTGACAAATCCCCACTGAGAGCGTTCTCTATGCTAACTGCTTTGTGCTTCTATAGGAACTGAAATTAGATTTTTAAAAAGAAAAAGGAAAGAAGAAAAGGAAGAAAGGAAGAAGAAAGGGAAAACAGAAATTCTACCCATTGGACATGCATCTTATTGAAGGAGTAAATGAGAAAATACATGGAATGAAGGATAGTACTAGTTTAATAGAGAAAAATAAATCAGAGGAAAGGAAATCTATTGCTTGCAATTCTTCAATAAGAATCAAAAAGACATTTTAATCCAAAACAGGATGTAAAATATAAGTTTTCCTGGAAGCAGTAAGATCTTCAAAGCTTCTTAATCAAGTATAAGGTGCCACTGACAAGCAAGTATACACATTAGAATTTGTCCTAACTTGGGAGTCAAATGGAAGGGTAAAAAAGGAAGAAAACTAGAAAGTAAGCATTCAGACCCAATAGCTGGGGACTGGTCAAGCCCACCTGCAGGAGATCAAGGGAGGCTTTGATCACTGAGGATCGTGATCAAATATGACCATTGCAAGTGGCTCAACCCAGCTTTCATCTGCTTGGACCAGGACAAACATGAGCTGTATGGAGAGCACCTAAGCTTTATTGTCTTTGTCCAACATTTATGAAGTCTCTAATTTGTAACACAGACTTTGTTCCAAAGAAACCGTATTTCAGGGGACTCATTACCTACCAGCAGATTTATTCTCCACCAAAACCTAAAAAGTCCCCACTCCCTTGTCATTTTAACTCAAGAGAAGCAACTACTCTTGAGAAGACAGGACGTGCTATGGGCAGTTGGATGGGACCAGGCACCCACAAAAGAAGTTCACACTCTACTTACGTGTCTCATTGACAGCTGGAATCCTCAGGGTGGCCGCTGGAGAATTCCCAAGAGAATTATAAGAAGTCACAGACACCCAGTAGGTCTCACCTCCCAGGTACAGCTCACACTGCTGGGTGGTGGTATTAATTATCTGTGTGAGGTTAGTGTTGTTTTCTGGAAAGTATGATAGGATGTAGCCAAATGTTTTCTCCAGGACTGGGGCTCCTCTTGCTTTCTAAAGCCAAAGGAAACACAACTTATTGCCAATACCAGAAAGAAAAAAGGCATTGAGACAGTGAGAAGTGGTGAATAGAGGTTGGGGGTAATGTTAGCTCTGAGATGCTGACCTACAATCAGGGAATTATCCTTCAGTGATGAATACATACCCTGCTGCAGTGATATTAACCTTCAAGTACCAAAAGAAGGGATTTGCTAAAAGACATCTTGGTACCTTTCAGCCTTTAGCATAGGCCCAATTTCATGAGACTAAATGAGGAGAATGCCCAAATCACTGTAAGCAACACACCTCCAAGTCTTTCCCTCCATCCCACAAGGCAGTGGCCCTGAGCAATCTCAAGTCTGATCTGGCCCTGACTAACTTCTTCCTGGAAGCCTGGAGGGCTGGAGAATACCTGTGCCTTTGTCTTTCATCTCCATACTTCCTACCCCTGAGGATACAGCAGGCGTCCCTAGTCCAGGCACCCTAGCCAAGCATCCAGCTGAGGACTAAGACATTCTGGTCTGCCCTACCAGTCCCAGACCCTTGGTCAAAAGCCAGTATGAGAGGGTGGAGGGGCTCCAAGCCAAACTTCCAATTTTCAGCCTTGAATCTGGACCTACTAACCAGATGTTTTGCCTAGTAGTCACCATACTGAGTATTTCCCAGGATTTATAGGGATTCCCAGTGTTTTTGTTCTCTCTTGCTGATTACAAACACAGATGGAGAAGAATGACTGGATGTGTAGTCAGTCAGGGCTTTAGAAGTCACTTTGGCCCATTGCCTTCCTTATTCAGGAATTTCCTTTACACAGACCACAGCACAAAAGACCAGATAAAACACTATTAATGACTAATATGCTTTTCTCTCTCAAGAAAACCTGTTCTCTTTTTAAAACAACAGCTTTGAGATAAAAATCATATTCTATAAAGTTCACTCTTCGAAAGTGTATCAGTCCATGGTTTTCAGGATATTCACAGACTCCTGCAACCATTAGCACTATCTAATTTTAGTACTTTTTTTTTTTTAAACCAACTCAAATTCTTAGAAAAAGCTGTCCTGTCCAGGCAAAAGAAAAGCCAGTCCCCAGGCAAGGGGAAGTAGGAGGAGGGCATTGAAGCTGTCTTGCCTACTTCACAGTCTGGCTTACTTGATCCTTTCCCACCCCTGCGTAGTTAAGACCATATGTGGGTGTGTGTCATTGTTTATCTCCCTAAAAATTAATTGTTGAGAGAGTCATCTGTTTCCACTCTTGATAAAAGAAATCCCAGCGTCTGGGATTGATTCTCAAAGATTTCCCAATCCTGTCTGCTGCCTCCACAACCTGAGGGTGTCCCCTAGGGTGTGAAAGGAGAGAGACAAAGGCAGGGGGTATTCCAACCCTGAATAATTGGAATTGAGATGTCACTTGGCTAATCAGAGTGATTTCTCCATTTTCAAAAGGATTTAAACTTGTCTGAACTTCAGCAAGTAGGGGATTATTTAATGAGCATTATCTTGAGAATTTTGGAGACATCTAAAGAGACATCTTCTTCTCCCAACTTCCTATCTTTTCTCTCCTACTTCCCATGAAGTTTTTCCCTCTCCTTTGTCCATTTTCTTTCCTACTTATTACCTCTCCCCCTCCTTTTCTGTCCTCTCCTACTTCCTTCTCTTATTACCTCTTCCTTTCTCCTTGTTCCTCACTCCCAGGCCTCCATCCTATATAGGATCACATGGCCCCTCTTCTATCTTTGCACCCTGATATCCTGGTTCTTAAAGGGACACATGTGCCAGACATGTTGGCAATGACCTCAGGACACTGAGCTGACCCTTGTCAGTGTTCCTCTTGGGTGTGTAGGGAGAGTCTTCACACTGTGTTCTAGTGCAGCCAGTCGGGATGGCTTCTGGCAAAAGGTCACAGTGCCTCCTGTATTGTACTTCATAATGGTCCTAAATGTTAATGTTTCAGACCAAAGAGGGACCCAGGGTCTATAATGTGCATCGGGACATCTACAAGATGACCTCTGGGGCTCTTCTGAGCTGGGCATTGAGAAAAAAAGATTGAGATTTGAAGCATCATAAAGCTCTCTAGGAAAGGAAATTCAGGACGTAAAATTTCAAGAATCATAGTGTTTACAGGGATAAAAGACCAAAGTTTTTTTTTTTGTTGTTGTTGTTGTTGTTATTTGTTTGTTTAAACAGGGAAAAAACAAAGAAGAACTCAAAGGAAGGTCACCTTCCAGAGCAACTGCACTGGCCTCCTTCCATCCACCTCAGCTGGTCTCAGGACCCTCCACAGATCCAGGCCACCTGGAACTGAAAGGAACAAGATAGGTGCTCAACTTAGAAGGGAATTGCAACAGGAGATGGGGAAAGTTTGCTGAGCTACTGGGTGAGAAAGGCAATGGAGAAGAATATGCTGGAGGGAGCCAGCTGAGGACGGCAGCATGAAGAGATGGCAGCCTTGCAATGACCAACAAGGTGGTCTTCATTTTGCGGTTGAAGAACTGGGAGGAACCAAACTTAAAAATAAAACTGCTCATCCTGGCATGCAGTGGTGCATGCCTGTAATCCCAGGAAGGCTGAAGCAGGAAGACTGAAAGTTCAAGGCCAGCCTGGGCAACTGAGACTTCAGCAATTCAGCAAGAACCTGTCTCAAAATAAATAATAAAAAGGACTTGGGATGTAGCTAGTGGCAAAGTGCCCTGTGTTCAATCCCAGTACCAAAAAACAAAACAAAACCTGTTCATCCCCAGTGCCAAAGGAAGGAAGGAAGGAAGGAAGGAAGGAAGAAGTGCACTTGGGTCTGATAACTTAATGAAAGAGAAAAAGAAAAGTACAATACAACCCCATTGTAATATAATTGATCCTCCAAATCTGGATGGAAATGTGTCTATAAAGCTGGGAGTGACACAGATAATTGATAAGAAATTATGTATATATAATTTATACCATGTGTATGTCCAAAAAGAATGAACTTGAGTACTTATAATGGTATAAGATGTAGGAAAAAAAAAAAGGAAAGTAACAAGGAAATAATCTTCACTATTCCTCACTGCTCCTAAATTTTTATTTTATTTATTTATTTATTTAGCTGTACTGGGAATTGAACCCAGGGTTTTACACATGCTGCATAAGCATTCTATCATTGAGTGACATCCTTTTTCTTTTAGTTTGAGACAGGGTCTTGCTAAGTTGCTGAGGTTGTCCTCAAACTTGCCATCCTCCTACCTCAGCCTCCACAGTCACTGGATTACAGGTGTGTGTCACCACACTCAGATACTGAGCTCTAAATTTAATGCTGGTCTTCCCAGCAAGAAAAGTAAAAAAGAATAAATTCTCATAACCTGATAAAAAGAAAACACAGAAATTCATATGAAGAGATTATTGTTTTCTGCCTATGGACACTAAGTTCATAAATAGGACTTATCTCAAAAAGGACACAGGGCGACAAAAAGACCAAAAACGGCAATCCCAGGTGAGTAAAAGCATAGAAATACAATACAAACATGTTTCTCATGGTTGTCATCTATAAAACACAAGGACATAAAATCTGAGTCAACTTCTTTTAGTAAAAACACAGTCTGAGAATATAGGTTTCCGATGATCTAAGTATACAGGGACAAAATGTACAAAAATAAGGAATTTACATTTCACTTTCTCTCTGGACTATTTCTCTCAAATGTCTCAAGCAAGTTCTGACAAGGGATGGATCACCAGCAATCTGTAGTTCAACGCTCCAACATGTACCTGCAATGTCAAAATGCTGACCTGCTGATTAAAGAATGACCCACACACATCAGCCAGGAGAGGCAAGCAGAAGGTACTAAAGAAATGTCCAGGAGACTAGTGGCCTACAATTTGGAGCAGAGAGGAAATGAACCTAATAAAGAGTTGCAGCTCTCTGAATCCTTTCTTGAGGAAGTTGTGTGGCTGGGGATGCTATATTAGGTCCACAAAGAATGGAGCCTACCTCTAAGGCCAAAATCTGAACTATTTTAGTACTGAAAGACTGTCTTCAGGGATCTTTTTAACTTTAAATGATTGGGATCTTATAGTGAAATGAGTATCTGCAACTAAAGACAACCTTATAGTGTAGAAAAGTACACCAAAGGGCAATTAAGCCGATAACTTGTTTTGTCATCAAGGGAGAGCCACATTTCTACAACTACTCTTGCAGAAACAAAAGTATGAGTAACATAGGCTAGCTACTAGGGCTAGCATCTCCCAGTGAGATTTATTGTAATTTCATTTAAACTGTTTATAAGGTGATTGGAGCTGTTTAGACTTCACATGTGACTTCACCTGAATTCCACTGAGATGTTGCCTTAAAAGCTCTCCCAGGAGTTTTCTATTTCCCAACAGTCTTTGTTGAATGACAAGACAGAACAGCCAGTACTCAACTTTCCCAGGAAGAAACAGGCTGCTTTCAGCCTGTTTATAAGACAAGTGAGACATATGCACAGGTAAAGCCTCTCTCAGAGACAGCCTTAGTATGGGCCCACAAAACCATCAGACTTTCAAAGGTAACCCACAGAATTGGAGGGACTCGTTCTCTTTAATTTGCAGAATTTCTCTGTTCCAGTCATGTGGAAAGTCAAATCAGGGATAATAATATTGGGAGTAAGAAAGAAAATTCTAAACACAAAATGATCATTATAATCCAGTCCTAAGTAGTCATCTCAAGGATAAATACATAAATTGATTATTAAATAATCATCCCAGGCATTTTGACTTTTTTATTTTTGATTAGAAACCTTAGTGAAATTCTCCTTAGATTTATCTCTTGGGCAGCCACTTAGTTTTAGTAGACAGCAATAATGAATGAGTTTAATTGAGCATTTTCTTCTTTCATTGAGGCCATTATTTCTTGCAGATATCCAAATAGACTTTCTATCAGATGCAGTTTTTAGTAAAAAAAAAACCTGCCTGACTAGCATGTAAATCTTCTACAATTATTACAGTGAACTTTTCATTGACCATGAGTTGATAATGAATTTATAGTCTAACCAAAGGATAGTAGGAGTAGTAACTCTACATTTGTGGGGGAAAAAATTGAATTTTTCCAAGTCCATCAAAATACCTATGTATTCTAAGGCATCAATTACCTGGACTGATTTAGAAACAATTAGATGTTATGCTGTGGGGATACAATATGGGTATCCCCTCAACCAATAGCAAGCAGACACATACTAATGCCCTTGCTAAAGACCAACAATAATAACAACTATCTTTTAGTAAGTATCGCTATATTAAGCATTTTACCTGAATTATCTAACCCCAAATCATATATTTCATAATCCTCATTTCTGAAGCATAAATTATTGCCCAATATCACAAGCTTCTAAGTAATAAAGCTAAAAATTGAATCAAATTATACCAGAATCATTTAGGAAGTAGATATTTAATGACAAAATGTAGGTATACAGCCCTATTAATATGATGAAATCCAAGAGAAAATAGGTAGTACCTCACATTAACTTAGAATTTTTCAAATAATTAGATTTGAAATTATATGTACTAGACAACTAGCATTTCACTGTGAAGTAGGGAAACAAAGGGTTTATGAGTTGGAAAATCAGAAATTGGGATTTGCTAGGAGGTTGGATATGCATTTTCATCAATTTCCTCTTGGATCCTGAAAATGCTGGGGGAGGGAGAGCCAATGTTCTTTATGGGTAACTTTGACAAATAAGTGTTGATTGATTTAATTAGCAAACGAGAACACCAGCATCAAGTGTTTCTGCAAATTACTCTTAACCAAGCTTGCCGAGCTAATAGATCACATGAAATCGTAAATCTTGTTTCTGACAGCAAAACAAGTTGAGGAAACTGACATTAGGGAGTGGCTGGACTGAAGAACTTACCAGACTTGAGACTCTGAGCCATAAAGGCACCAGACAAGAAGAGTGATAGGCACAGAGAGAAGTGCTAGCCAAGGGCTGGGGTTGTGGCTCAGTGGTAGAAAGCTCAACTAGTACATGTGAGGAACTGGGTTTGATCCTTAGCAACACATAAAAACAAATAACTAAAATAAAGGTATTGTGTCCATCTATAACTAAAAATATATATATTTTTTAAAAGTGCTGGATAAAATACCATCCCACCCAAGGTAGTACTTAATCACCAAATTACCTACTGAAAGGTGTAGCAGAGAAAAGATCAATGATATCCCAGGGCTTCATTTTAGTATTTTAAAGGGAGGGTTTAACTAAAATATAGACAACATGAACTATTTCAACAATACCACTGGGCCATTTTTTTATTGTGCAATTTATGTGCTGTTTGATATTTGTAAACCATTTTATTTGTATTGATTAGACATTTAGAAATGACATATATAGAATGTCAATATGTGCCAAATGTATGTATTTTTTAGTTTACATTAGGTCCACACCTTGGTTTTTTGTTTTGTTTTGTTTTGTTGGTACTGGGGATTGGGCCTAGGACACTCTTCCACTGAGCCACATCCCCATCCCTTTTTTTTCTTTTTTTTTTAATATTTATTTTTTAGTTGTAGTTGGACATAATACCTTTACCTCAGTTATTTATTTTTTTTAACGTGGTGCTGAGGATCGAACCCAAGGTCTCGCACATTCGAGGTGAGCACTCTATCGCTGAGCCACAATCCCAACCCCCCCCCCCATCCCTTTTTATATTTTATTTAGAGACAGGGTCTCACTGAATTGCTTAGGACCTCACTAAGTTGCTGAGGCTGGCTTTGAATTCATGATCCTTCTGCCTCAGCCTCCTGAGCTGCTAGGACAACACATGGCCCATACCTTGTTTTAACATACATTTTAATTTCTTTAAAATAAATAAATAGGGCTGGGATTGTGGCTCAGTGGTAGGGCACTCACTTAACTGTGCTGTGGGGATACAATATGGGTATTGATCTTTATCATCACATAAAAATAAATAAATAAAGTCATTGTGGCCACCTATAACTAAAAAAATTTTTTTAAATAAACAAATATTTTATACATATAAAAATATCATGTGTGAGGCACAGTTCTAAGCACTTAATGGTTTGGTATTTTCTGTGATTTTTTTCTCCATATTACTAAAGCAATGCATATAAGAAAAGAAGCTCAGAGTGAGAAGAGCTTTTGGAGGATGTCTAACCCAATTCCCCATTTGCAGCATGAATCCCTGTTCTGAAACCATAGCCACTAAGGAGAAGTCCAGGCTAAGCATGAACATCCATTGGGGAATACAAGACTCACAAGGCATCAGACCATTTCCGGAATCCTATCACACGGGTAACTCTGCCAAACATCTGTTAATATCAACTTGGTGTCATGGGAAATTCACGCAGGAGCCAGAGGAATGAACTGTTGGACCCAAGTAGAAGCTGAAACCAGATGTTATCTGAGACCCCCATGGAACTTGGCTATCTTGTCTTTTTCCTTCCCTTTCTGTCATTAAAGGTGATTTTTTTTCCCATTTCATTAGTTATACTTTATATTTTAGTAGTAGCTTTAGGATTTAAAATATATATCTTCAGTTTATAAAAGGATACCTTTAAATAATATGATACCTCTTCAGGTAGAATGTAAGAACCTTATAAGAACATTAAAGAAGAGATCTTTTGCCTTTGGGATACAAAGATGCTAAGGTAACTAACATCCTCAGATGAGCAGAGCTTGCTCCCAGGGGCTCAGTGGGGACTATAAGTGCCTGTGGAGAGGGAACATGAGGACTCTCCAGGTTTTGGGATCACAGGATTCCATGATTCTCAAGCCTGGCACTTGACAAAATCTACCAGGTCTAGGCAGAGACAGCCTTACACCAGAGCACAGAGACAAGGAATTACAGAGAGCAGCTTGCCTTCTTCCTCGGTTAGTCCCATTTTTTCTTGGCTCCAGTCACTCCAAAAGTATGATCCTTTGACCAGACATCGCATGGCTATGATGTATTCTGTGAAAGCCTGCAGCCCCGTGAGGTTGTAGACCAGATCATCACTCTGGAAGTCAACTTCCACCTGCGAGACAGAAAAAGCTCTCAGCTGAAATGGGGGCAGCACATCTTCCCTTTCCACATTTCCTTCACTACTCAATGCTCTCTTACCTTTCAGAACTAGAAACAGTGTATCTCTGATTTTAAAAAACATCATTTTCATAAATAAACCTCCACACCTGCCTGGGGACAACTTGTACCTAAATAGATGTAATCACCCCAAGAACCACCACCTCCATCCCCATTTCCTGTCTCTGAGCTTGGGAACAGAGATTTCCATCTCTGGGCCTGGTGAATGATGTTCTAGAAGATACAAGGCAAAACTCCATGACCCAGGGCAAACTGGGCCTCAGCTTAAACTCAGAGATGATTTCAGTACCTAGAAATACAGTTTCACAGGTCAAGGGGGTTAGAGACCTCGGCAGCATCGAGGTCAATCCTCTCAGGTCAGGGTTGAGACCCAGGAAAGTTAAGTGACCCCAAGACAACCTCAGCATTTGTGATCAGTGGAACTGGAACCAGAACACAAGTTTCTTCACTCCCAGTTTCTTTCTTTTACCCCAATATTCCCTTATAAATGATTGGTCTTGGGGTAACCAATCAAGCTGCTTAAAGTCTCAACAGCCTGGATATATAAATTCATTTTGACATTCTCTTGGGAAGAACAATGGCCAATTAAATCAGTTCCCTTCTCTCAATCAGTGTCACTTTATCATTAGCAAAATAAAGGTGGTGTTTTATAAAATTTCTAAAAGTCCCTTCTGGAGCCAACCCTTCTTGAAAAACTAAAAAAAAAAAAAATATATATATATATGTATATATATATATATAATTTCTGAGCACAGACATTATTGGAACAATGAAAATGGTTAGCTGTTAGTTTATTAAACTTATGTTGAGTTGATTAATAAAAACAAATTTCACTAACAGGATGTCCATTTTATTAGTATACAACCAGCGAGAGAAGGAAGTTCTGATATTTCTTACACGTATGTAAGAGCTGTGAAGGGAAGTACTTAATTATAGTCCCTGGGTCTAACTGTAATTGGGCAAAAGAAGAAAGTGTGTGACAGAGAGCTGAGCACCCCAGCTACAGAGGGACTTCTGAAAGCCCAATCAAGTTGGGGGCAGAGGAAGGAGGTAAGACCCAGAGGCAATAATAGCATTTTCACTGTTAAAGCCTGGGCTCCTGGAGCATCCTCTTCCAAACAACCCCAGGAGATACTATGGCAACACACTAAGGTTATTGGGAACAAAACTTGAGACAATCTGTCATTCATCATGGGGTTATAAAAATAATTCTAATCCATATGCCAACTGTAAGGATGTCTAATAATGCTCTATTTTACTTTTTATGCCTTTTAAAATGCAAAATATTTGCTGGACACAGTGCCTATAATCCCAAGGGCTCAGGAGGCTGAGTGAGGTAGGAGGATTGCAAGTTCAAGGCCAGCCTCAGCAACTTAGTGAGGTCCTCAGCAATTTAGCAAGACCCTGTCTATAAATTTAAGAAAAAAAGTTTTAAAGTGATGGTTGTGTGTCTCAGTGGTTAAGTGCCCCTAGGCTCAATCCCAGTACCCAAAAATAAAAATTTTAAAAATATTCTTTTTAAATCTTTCTTAAAATAATCTTCCTAATTTTTCCTTCAACACACACTTGGCCTACTTGGTACTTCTCATCATGCTCAGGCTGAGAAAGCTTTGTCTCATCTAACCACTTAAACCTGCTGTTCCCAGCCCCGGCTACAGAAAAACCAAAACAGGCTGTTCAGTCTTTTCAACACTTTGCCTTTAAGGTAAATTGCCTTGGATTTATACCTTAGCTTTTGTCTAGTCGAGGAGCTACTGGCTCTCCCAGACTCCAGGCCTTCATACACAGGCTTAGATCTAAAGCCTCCCCATGTCCACCCAGGCCTTGGAATCCTACCAATACACTAATTAACTCCATCAGATTTGTTTCTAAGTCTATGCTCCGTGCCAAATCCTAGCTCACCCAAAGTGTTTGTCATAGGGATGAGTCAGAAGTTTTGGTGCAAAGCCTAAATCAAACTCTTTAAACAATCTTGAGATTCATTTCTAGGATATCCACATGGCTTCTAGGATGTCCACATGTAAAAAGGGGCAAACCCTGCGACAAGAACCGCAGGAAGGTTTGAAGGTTGCTGAAGTGTGGTCACATGAATGACAAACCTGGAGTCAGAAAACCTGGGCTTAGGTTTGCAACTTGCAGACCTTGTGATTTTGGTTTATTAATCTCTCTACATCTCAATTTCCCAATCTATAAGTGAGGATAGCAATGCCTCATGTATAGGATATTTGCAAGAATTAAATAGGTGACACATAAGAAAGCATTTTGTTACCCATATAACATCATACAAACATGGGTCTTCTTATATGGGCACAATGGGATTTTAGAATTAGTTTTACATGGTTTTGTTTGGTTAAACTGATGCTTGTTGAACACAGCCATGTGACAAGCAAAGGTAAAATAAAAATGACAATCAAGGTACCTGCATTTGAGTTTACAGTCTACTGAGGGGCGAATCTAATGAGTTTAAATGTGTTGATTGTTAAGTGCCATGACAGAGACTTACAGAGGAGGGGAACCTCGCTCAGACCCTAAGAAAGAAATATATCTCATCTAAGTTCTGAAAGATGAATAGAGGGGCAGTAGCACAGGTACAAAAGCAGAGGGTGTTCTAGGCAGAGACACAGAATAGGGAGACAGTGTGCTGCAAGGAAAACAAGCAATCCAGAATTACTACTGAAGTAAGCTCAAGGTGAAAGACAAGCTTGGAGGGTTGGTGCGGCCTGGTCTCAGAAGGTTAAGGATTTGTACCTCTTTCCATGAGTGGGGACCATTAATATGAGGCTGGAGTGGGTTGGGTTGATCTTAGCTGGTTCTAGAACTGAGGAGACTTGCTTGTGTTTGAAATCTGAAAGGAGAGAGTGAGTCCTGGATGCTCTCTCTCCAGGAGAGCAGAAGGAAGGTCATCTCACCTCATGGACAGAAAGAGAGAAGGCAAAGATGGATGCAGATGTGGGTGACTTTGTTAAAGGGTGGAGTATAGAATGCCAAGAGTTGGAGCAACTTCTATTTGTTGGCCTCACTTATCGTTACACATAGTTGAGTAATTTGTCAGAGTGACGTAGGCTCTGGTTTGTTTCTTGTTGAATTCTGTCTTAGAACATTTTGTGACTCTGGGACCCTACCAATAGAAAGAACTGGGGTGGCTAGTCAGGGCTGGTTGTGTGGCTGAACCACCCCACAGTTCCTCAGTTTGCTGAGTCTATGGCACGGGCTTGAAGGAAGATGAGTTTGTGCTGTGCTGAGGCCTGCTCTGCTTAGGGGCTCCTTGAACTATAAATTGGTGAGTCCAGTGTCATATAGTCAAGGTCAGGGAAGAGGGTTCCAGAGTTGGCTCAGAAAGGAAGCAGGAAGGAGGAGTGGCCAACATCATTCTCTCTGAATACAGGAAAATGAAACCTGACTAATTTTCTTTTCTTAAAGCATTCTAGAACAGGATAGAACACAACAGACATCGTGTTTGAGGGTTTCTACTAGGAAAGGGTCTCATGATAGCCTCCTGGACATGATGAAAAATGACTGTCATGGTAATCAGGTGTATTCGTAGAAACCTGAGTAATGATTACACTCAAAGAAGGCAGCACTGGGGCTGGGATTGTGGCTCAGTGGTAGAGCGCTTGCTTAGTATGGGCGGGACCCAGGTTCGATCCTCAGCACCACATAAAAATAAAGGCATTGTGTTGTGTCCATCTACACCTAAAAAAATAAATTAAAAAAAAAAGAAGGCAGCATTGATGCCCCTGGAGAGTCTACTGGCTTTCCACAGGGATCTGATGCAGTTACTGCTTTTTTTAATGATTAGATAAAGTCATAGAATTAAGTTATTAAATCTGAAGTAAGTTTATCATGTATTAAAAAGGAAGTAAAATGTTGAAAGTAGGTTTAGGGTAGCAGAATAAAGGTTCCAAGTGGAGTGAAATGATGAATAAGGCCAAAATGAAGAAATTCAATAGGAACAAATAGAGCATTTGAATTCAGGTTAAAACCTAATAAATTACTGGGTACGGTGGTGTCCTCCTTTAATCTCAGAGACTTAGGAGGCTGAGGCAGGAAGATTGCAAGCTTGAGGTCAGCCTCAGTAACTTAGAAAGGCTCTAAACAACTGAGTGTCTCAAAATAAAAAATAAAAAGGGCTGGGGATCTGGTTCAGTGGTAAAGCATGCCTAGGTTCAATTATCAGTACAAAAACAATTGTACAATAGTGAATATGTATTTTTCTAGCAAGTTTTGTGAGAGGGGAAAAGTCTTAAAGACATCTCCATAATGTGAGGTGGTCACCAAAAAATGAAGGATGATATAATTTCAGGCTGGGATGAAGGAAACAGGAGAATTATCTTCTGAACCCCAAGGTAAGAAAAGGTTTCTTAAAACATAAAGAGCATTAAGCATAAAGGAAAAGTTTGATAAAAGTTAACATGATCAAAATTAAGAAGTTCTGTTCATCAAAATTCAGCATTAATAAGAGAGCAAAAAGGCAAGCTGAGGTGAGACAGAACATCAAGGCAAAAGAGTATGACATAGGAAAGCTGCTCAGATCATGGCAATCAGAGAGAGAGAGAGAGGCCACTCATCAGAGACAAAATATATACCCCAAAGACACATCCCCAGTGACCTACCCCTCTAATCACATCCTATCTGCCTACAGTTACCACCCAGTTAATCCATTCAAGTGGATTGATAAGTTAAAGCTCTCATAACCCAATCATTTCACCTCTAATCTTTCTTATTTATCTCACACATGAGCTTTTAGGAGATTTCTCATATCTAAACCATAACACTTGAAACGGTCAATAAAAAATTATTTAAATGAGTGAAGTCATTTTAGAATTATATAAATGAATCTTAAAAGCACAATATCAAGAGAATAAAGTCAAACATAAAAAATACAAATTGCATAGATTGAATTTGTATGTTCCTCATATATTTCTGGTGGGCACTTATACAATAGTGGGCACTCCTTAAATTATATTTTTCCAGAAAGCTGGCATAATGGTGAAATATTAAAAGCAAAGAAATGATTACTGTGAAAACAGGATAGCAGTTAACTGTAAGGGGAGAAAGTGTAATCATCAGAAAAAGGTAATCAAAGGGTTCTGGAATGCTGAAAATGTTCTATTCTTGACTTCGGTAGCTTTTACATGAGTGCGGACTTAATAGTAATTTGACAAATGCAATATATGTTTTGTTTACTTTCCAAGATGTGTTATGCTTAAAATTTTTACTAAAGGTTGGGAAAAAAAAAAAGAAATGGTCAAACCACAGCGTATCTGATAACCAACAGACCTAGAAACAAACCAAGGTAGAATGCAAAAGTAAAATTTTCATTCTTTAATGTGTCACTGTGCTCAGACTATAATACACCTGTGGTGAAACATCTACCCAATCTAAAAGATGTGAATAAACAACTGAAAAGTATAGTACTTAGTATGTTACTTTTCTATTTGCAATGTAGAAAGTTAAAAAGATTCTAGATCAACAAAGTTGTCAATGAATCTCTTCCTCAGGTCCTCTAATAGAAATATTATAAAAGTATAACTTACCCAATGGGTACTATTGATTGTCCTGTATCGAAGCATGTATTTGAAGTCAGATGAAGAAAATAACGAGTCATGCCATTCCCATTTTATTTGCATCATTTTTTTGATGCCCAAAATTGGTTTTACAGAAAGAATCTTAGGTGGTTCCATTTTCACTGAAAATAAAAATCATACAATTCTCATATTTGCAAGAAAATGAGATGCTAATAACATTGAGCCCAAACTGAAAGCACAATAAGCCTAGAAAATAAATAGTAGTACACATTTTGCTGTTTGCTTTATGCAGATGGCATAGCAGGGAAGTGCAAAAGGAATGTCTCAACCGAAATTAACTCCAAAAAAGGATTACCTAATGAAAAGAGGATTATTCCTGAGATTTTTCTGCAAATCAGTCTTTTACTGATTGGGTCATATCTTATACCAGAAAGGAGATAAATAAATAAAAATAGTAATCAAGACAAACTATAGTTACACAATAAACTACAACAGAAATTTAAAGAGAGACTACATACAAGAAAATAAGCTATTCCCTGTATCTACCTCCCCTTGGCCTCCCTCCCCTTGATCCCCATGATTAAGGAAACCCCATTAGAAAGAACTTCTCATTTTCTTTTCACACTGCAAATCTTCTAGCCCCAATTTTCTCTCTATGGAAATGTGTGTTTTTCTGGTTATAGAAGTAGCATATGCTCAAATTTTTTTAATACACAAAATCAGAAATTCTTCAAAACATGGTTTTTTTTAAAGTTTCATAATATCTACCTTATGAATAAATGAAATTTATTTGACCACTTTTCTACAATTGTGCATTCATAGTGTTTCCAGTATTTTGTTTAAAGTTCCTTAATGACAGAGGCTAGTCTTGATCACAAAGTCCAGAATTAAAACCTGGCACATAGCCAGTATCAAATATTTGATAAGTGAATGAATGCATGGGTAATAGATGAATCTTCCTCTAACATCTCTAATTATTTCCTTAATTCCCTTAGAATTGATTGGCTGGTTTTTCAAAAGGAAATACAGATATTTAGGTTAACAGCTACACAGTGCAATTTTGTTCCTAGAAAAGGCTACATCAATATCAGTTTCCATCAACAATGTATAAATACCTATCTCATCACACCCTCACTAGCTAGAATTTAATAGTACCATTGTGGATTTGGAAAAGCAAAATCCCTAGTTAGGGCCATATCATTAAAACACTGACTGCATTAAAATATTCAGAAATCTTTTAGTGACTACTCAAAAAATAATGTGTATTTTTTATGCCTGAACTAAAGGGTGACCAAACTATATGGCCACTCTATAAGTGGAGCTATAAGCAATAGACATATTAAGTATTTCCATAAGATTACTGGTATTTATGGAACACTTCATAAGCATTCTTGCAGGTGAATCATTTTGTCAATTCCTCTCAACCACATAACAAAAATGGCCATTTTACAGAGGAGATTTAGAAAAGGTAAATAAATTTCTAGTAACAACTAAGATAACACTCATTTATATCTATGCCAAAGTTCCTGCCTATATTCATTGAATTAAACTGTCTTTAGTCAGAGTAAACACAAATTCCTGTTATATAACCATTCAACTAATCAACTCTATCACCAAGGATATGTTATTATTTTTTTCCTGTGATTAAAATGGCTCTCAAAATAGTTCATTAGGAACTGGTGTGTATTGAGTCACATAAGCAAAATGGTAGACTAGGAAACTCCAAATTTTTGTTCCTTAATGGAAACATTGAAAAAAAGAAAAACAAAAATGGACAGAAACTGAGTAGACTAAGCTTGCAGGAACTCTGGAAATCTATCTGAGGTTTATACTAACCAATCTAGAATATCAAATTAAGAAAATGTCACCTTCAGAAAGGTAGGAAAAAAGTTTTATGGCAGTCTTATTTGCCTTGCTCCACACTATTTGTGTTGTGTCAGTGGTCTTGGTAGAAAGGAGATGGCAACCCAGTTCCTAATTCCCTTCCTTCAACTGGAGGGAACAGAGTATACCTTATTTACAACATTCTAACCTGTCTGAAGAAGAAAGGGCTGGCCTCTTGTTTTGCCTAATTTGAATCTCAGGTTGGAAAAGTGTCAGGAACAACTCATGAAAGCTATAGAAAGACTTCACACCTGTAGAAGCCTGGGGCAAGAAATTATGTAGGGAAACATAAAATAGATGACATAAGGTCCTAAAGAGAAGCTGAGTAAGATTCTGATATTTGAAACAATAGCCACCTCTCCTAGTGTTTATATACTGACTCTACTGGGACAGTCTTTCACAGATTAGCTAGACTTGCTCTGAGTTTTGGGATCCATCCAAGGTGAAATTTTAGAGTCTGCTTGGGTCTTTTCTTACCATGATCAAGCAGGCCAATTATACAATTGAGAGTCTCTGAAGGAGAAGAGAGAAAGAAAATGTCAGAAAGATTATTCAAAGAAATAATGGGCAAACTTCCCATTTGATGAAATACATGAATCTACAAGCCCAAGAATCCCAAAAAATCCCAAGTAAGATAAACCTAACTAAAAACTTCAATAACTGAAAATTTTTAAATTTGGTAGAGTGATGCAAGAGTAAATTTGAGCAGGCACAAGAAGAAATCAGCAAACTTGGAAATAAGACAATTGAAATAACTAAATCTGAATAGCAAAAAGAAAAAAGAACGAGGAAAAGTTAACAGAACCTGAGAGACTTGTGAGACATGATCAAGCAGGCCAATTATACAATTGAGAGTCTCTGAAGGAGAAGAGAGAAAGGAAATGTCAGAAAGATTATTCAAAGAAATAATGGGCAAACTTCCCATTTGATGAAATACATGAATCTACAAGTCCAAGAATCCCAAAAAATCCCAAGTAAGATAAACCTAACTAAAAAGACCCACAACTAGACAGTAGAAAGATAAAACAATATTTCAAAAGCAGCAAGAGAGAAGCAACTCATAAACAAGGGATATGTCATGATATTATAAACTGATTTCTCAACAAAATCTTAGAGGTCAGAAGGCAGTGGCATGGTACATTTAAAGTGCTGATTTTTTTTTTTTTAGTTGTGTGTGGTACTGAGGATTGAGTTCAGTAATTCCATGTGTTCGTGATTCCAGAGCTATAGCTACCTCTGAGCTACACCATCAACCCTTTTTAAAAATTATATTTTGAGAAAGGGTCTTGCTAAGTTGCCCAGGCTGGCCTCAAACTTACAATCCTCCTGCTACACTCTGAGTGGCTGAAATTATAGATATATGCTGTTGCACCCTGAGTAATTGAAATTATAGGTATGAGCTTTTGCACCCAACTTTAAAAACAAAAAGAACTGGGACTGGGACTTCTGTATCTAGTAAAACTGTTCTTCAAAACTAAAAGAGAAATTAAGACATTGCTAGATAAACAAAAGCTAAAGGAGCTTATTATAAACCAGTAGACATGTTCTAAAACAAATGCTAAAGGGAGTCCTTCATGTTGAAATAAAGGGATGCTAGACAGTAACTTGAAGCCAGTTGAAGATGAAAAGACCTCTGGTACAAATGAATACATGAGGAATCGAAAACAATTATTATTATGATTCTGGCTCATAAGTCCTTTTGTTTTACATGGGTCTTAAAAGATTAAAGCATTAAATTAATTATAAATCTCTATTAGTGAGTATCTATGATATCCATGGCATCAAATGGGGAAGAATTGGGAAGGCATAAGTTCTGTATGCAATTCAAGGTAACATGGTATCAATTCAAATTAGATGATTATAAGTGTAGGTGATATATGTAATCCTCATGGTAACCACAAAGAATATACACAAGAGGAAATGAGAAGGAAACAAAAACATATAACTACAATAAATCAACTAAATGCAAAGAAGGCAGTGATAAAGGAAATAAGAGGCCAAAAGCTACAAATCATACAGGGAAAAGAACAAAACAGTGAAAATAATTCTCCTTTTTCAATTACTCTAAATGTAAAGGAACTAAACTCTCCTAACAAAAGGCATAGACTGGCAGACAGATTCTTTTAAATGATTCAATTGAATTCTATCTACAAGAGACTCACTTTTAATCTACAGTCAAAAGTAAGTTGAAAGTAAAAAGATCAAAACAGCAGGAGGGGTTTCATGAAAATAGCAGGGAGGCCAGTAGAGTAGAGGAAGGGGATCCAGAGGTGGGAGGGAAAGAAGAGGTACTCAGGAATGTAATTGACCAAATTATGCTATGTGCATGTACGTAAATGTGAAGACAAAGCCCATTGTAAGGGTCGGAGAAAGAGACCACACAAGAGACTGACTTCATGCAATTGGCAAGGGGGGATTTATTGGGGATCCATTCCAGCGCACTGGGGCTCCGTGCTCCCTCAAGAAGGGCGAGCAGCCCAGATCCCAGAGCAGAGGTCAAGCAGAGCTTAAGTACACTTTCTGGAGAGGGCGGTGGGCTTTGCATACATCAGAACAAATCATCATGAGGCGCGGGAAAATTGAACAACAACTCTGAGACGTGATTAGCACATTCATTGGCGGGAACAGGTCGGGCGGGGGTGATTGGTCATTCCTAAGCGGGTTACACATTCAAACTGATTGGTTCGGCCCTGTGACGAACTGCACAGGGCCCTAGGTTAAATGGCCAGTAGGGCATTGTCTTAACTATCTCAGGAATCGGGGTGTAACAGAGGAACTTAATAATACCTAATCTTTTACATTCAAGCTTTCCAGCTTAGAAACTTTACCCTTTCACCATTATTACATTCAATTATAATTCACCAATAAAAAATACTACTAAGAAAAAGACATTCAATACAAATAGTAACCCAAAGAGCAGAGGTAGGTATATTTATATCAGACAAAATAGACTTTAAGTTTTAAAAAGGACACATATCAAACATAGCAAAAGTTTGATTAGTAAGATAACTTATGACAGAAGTTAGACTAAAAGTATACCCAAGCATTATCTATGGGGGGGGAAAAAAGGCTTAAACAAAACTATCAGTGTAAACCTAAGTTGCCGAAGTCTGGCTGGGCACAAAATCACGAGCCACCACACACCTTGTAGATTCAAACAGCAACTCTTTATTCCCGAACTCACACTGGTACTCTACACACGTTCTGGGGAAATTCACGTTCTGGGCAAAATCCACACATCCACTCCGCTCTGTATCCCCCAAAATACTCTCTGAATCCCACAAGAACTCAACAGGAACTCAAGGAGTAGGCATGCCTGAGGCAGCAGGATACGCCCTATTCCCAGCAGGGTACACCTTAAACCTGGAACTGCCCTAATCCAATAGGATCCTCCCTAAAACCGGATCCACCCTGGTCCTTGAGCAGGGTCACCTTTCTCAAACATACATGCAATGTCACTGCAAATGTCCAAGGCAAGTCCATTTCTTAGAGTCCTTCCTCTAAGCAACATGGGGTACGCTGGCAAGGAAATTGTCATACCTACTTGGCTAATGGCTCTTAGCACTAAGTGGTGGGAGACATGTTTCAGTTAGAAATCAAACTATTTTCAATTGTTCTTAAAGCACTGTCATAATCCCATCCAGTTGAATTTAAATACAATTCTAATTACAAATATATTATTGTTATTTATTATATGTTTTTCTCTCATAAAAGGAATCCAAAAATATTTTACTACTTAGCAACACTTTACCAGGACCTAGAAATAGATAATAAAAAGCAGTTTCTTCAGAGATCAATTTTATAATTCTAGAGTTTTACTATTTTAGACTAAAATTCCTCCCTACTCCAAATTTAAAGCAGTGAAAAGTTACACAATATTTAAATAGATACTAAATATAGTCAAAAGAGATTAGAAAATTTCGTTTAGTTTTCTTTGTAAACCAGGAATATATATAAAGAACTCTTAAATTTCAATAAAGAGGCAACTCAATTAAAAATGGGAAAAGAATATGAAGTAAAATTTCTCCAAAAACCATATACGAATGGCCACAAAATATATGAAAGATGCTACATCCTTAGTTTTTGGGTAAATGCAAATCAGAACCATAATAAGATTCCATTTCACACTCACTAAGATGACTATAATCAAAATGAGGGACAACAGTTATTGTTAGTGTGTCTGTAAGGATATTGAGAAACCATAGCCTTTATAAATGGATGAGGAGAATGTTAAATGATACAACCACTTTAATAACATTTGGTGGTTCTTCAAAAAATTCTCTATCATATGACTCAGCAATTTCACTAGATATATATCTAAGAGAATTGAAACACATGCTCACATAAGAATTTTTACAGAAATATTCATAGTATTTATTAGAGTCTGTAAACAAGTCAGGATGGCGCCTGGCAAATGTTAGAGTCTGTAAACAATACAGGATGGCGCCTGGGAAATGTTAGGGTCTGTAAACAAGTCTGGATGGCGCCTGGCATTTTGCCAGAGGGAGTGGTTAATGTTAAGGTCTGTAAACAAGTCAGGATGGCACCCGGGATTTTGCCAGAGAAATGTTAGAGTCTGTAAACAAGTCAGGATGGCGCCTGGTAAATGTTAGGGTCTGTAAACAAGTCTGGATGGCGCCTGGCATTTTGCCAGAGGGAGTGGTTAATGTTAAGGTCTGTAAACAAGTCAGGATGGCGCCTGGGATTTTGCCAAAGAAATGTTAGAGTCTGTAAACAAGTCAGGATGGCGCCTGGCAAATGTTAGGGTCTGTAAACAAGACTGGATGGCGCCTGGCATTTTGCCAGAGGGAGTGGTTAATGTTAAGGTCTGTAAACAAGTCAGGATGGCGCCTGGTATTTTGCCAGGGGGAGTGGTTTGTGAAGTAATGCCAGTGAGCCATTAAGTGTGGAGATTCCTGATTGGTTGACTGCTGTATCTAGTTTATGTTAATTAGATAAGCTGTATGGAATGTATAAATACCTCTGTTGTCCTATAATAAACGGCTTCCACTCCTGCTGTATCAACATACACAAGTTGTTCGTCACAGTCCCCCCCACCCCGTTATTTTGCCCAGCCAGCCGGACTGCAGCAAGCATTATTATTCATAATAATGAAAAAGTATTAAGAACCAAATGTATATTAATTGATATATGGATAAACAACATGTGATATATCCATCCAGTGGAATATCAATCAGCTATAAAAAAGAAATGATGAACTAATACATGCTACGGGGTGACAAACCTTGAAAACGTTATTTGAATGAAAGAAGGCAGACACAAAAGGCCATAGAATATATGATTCTATTTATATGAAATGTTCATAATAGGCAAATCCATAGAGACAAAAGTTAGACCTGTACTTTCCTGAGGATGGGGAAAAGGTAAGTAAAGGATTGGGCACTTGCTACCCAAAGAGTCTGATATTTCTGTGTGGCATAATGAAAATGTTATGAATTAAACAGTGGAAGTGTTTGTACAACTTTGTAAATATGATAAAGACTACTGAACACTTTAAAAGGTGAACCTTATGTTATGTGAAGTATATCTCAATAAAGTAGTTATTTAAAAATTACAGGAGTCAGTAGCAGTGGCACAAGCCTATAATCCCAGCAACTCAAGAGGCTCAAGCTGCAAGTTCAAGGCCAACTTCAGCAACTTAGCAAGACCCGTCGGGAAATTGCATGGAAATGGAAGGTGACCCTCATTGTTATATAAAATTACATATAAGAGGATATGAGGGGAAAGGGAAAAAAATCAAGGGAGAGAAATGAATTACAGTAGATGGGGTAGAGATAGAAGATGGGAGGGGAGGGGAGGGGAGGGGGGATAGTAGAGGATAGGAAAGGCAGCAGAATACAACAGTCACTAGTATGGCAGTATGTAAAAAACTGGATGCATAACTGACGTGATTCTGCAATCTGTATACGGGGTAAAAATGGAAGTTCATAACCCACTTGAATCAAATGTATGAAATATGATATGTCAAGAGCTTTGTAATTTTTTGCACAACCAATAAAAAAAAATTTTAAAGGACTGAGGATGTACTTCAGTGGTTAATCACCCGAGGTAAAATCCTCAGTACCAAAAAAGTAAATAAATAAAACACAGGAAAAAAGAGTCTTTAAAAAATAATTGTAAAAGGTCAGAATTAGTGAGACATTTTTTAAAATAAGTGTTTTACTCTTCTTTCATGAGCAACAATAATTTGTAATGTGTTTAGGGGAGGAGTCTTTTTGTTTATCTGAATTCAATTTATGTAACAAACTGTAAGAAGAAATCAGTGACCAGATATTTCTTCTCATTCCTTTTTTTCTTATTTGGCCAATTAATTCCTTCTTTGCTTGCTTTCTTCTCACTTTCTCCCTCACTCACACCCTTCTTCCTTCCCCTCCTCTTTCCCTTGCCTTTTTTCTTCCTTCTTTGATAAGAAAATGAGTTTTCTGAATATCCATAACACATATCAACTATTCCCTTGAACTTTGCGTCTACAAATACATCTTTAAAGAAAAAAGAAAGAGAAGAGTAATGACTCAATAAAGACTATCTAAGAACATCAAAGAACACTTACCTATGTCATTTAAGGTCCAACGTGTAATATCAGATGTAGCTACACCATCTTTATTTTCAGCTTCCACTTTAATGGTGAAGTAATCTGGGGGTGTTATAGTTGGACGGAAAAAAGAACACGAAGCACCTGTCGAACTATTGGCTTTACAAATGTCACGTTTTTTTCCAAAAGAGCTTTGAAGGAAAAAAATTATTCAATATGAGGTTAGTATAGTATTTTGGAAATGTAGTCATACTTAATATATTAAGCTGTATTTTTTAGTTTTACTCTGGGTTTCTCTTGAGGTCCAGGATGTTCTTTTCTTGGCTCAGGATTTGGTTTCCTTCTGCTTCAAAGAGAGGTCAAAGTTACCTGCTTATTTTCTCCTGAGATACTATGAGCCTTCGAGACCTCCTTGGAAACCCTGTGAGCCTACTTAAAAGCCAATCATAATGCTTTTCCTATTGGCAAGAAATAATGTATTGGCCTCTGAAATTCCAGATTATAGTTTTTAGGATTTATTATTTTTTAAAAGTCTAAGAGAATTTGTTAAATAAACTATGGTGGACGTATAAGTAGGATTTTAACCAATGCTTTTTAATATATCTATATTTACTCATATGTAAAGATGGCTATATTCTGTTTTTGGTGAAAAAAAACAGTTGCATATCAAATGTGTAATGACCACCGTTGTCAACATACATATTTATGTAACTATTCTAAAGATAGCTGGAAAGGCCCTAGTAAAATTGTTAAAGTTGTCACCTTTGAGTCTGTGATTTTTTAACATTCTTTATGTTTCAGATTGGACTTTTATCACTAGCATATATTGTTTTCAGAAAACTCATTAAAACACATAGATGGCCAGGTTTAGCAGTACACACTTGTAATCCTGGCCACTGGGGAGGTTGATATAGGAGGATCACAAGTTCAAAGCCAGCCTCAACAACTTATCAAGGCCCTAAGCAACTTAGCAAGACCCTATCTCAAAATAAAAAATAATGAGGGCTAGGGATGTGACTCAGTGGCTGAGTGCCCCTGGGTTTAACATAGATGATGATGATGGATAGATCCTATTAAGCTGTAACTTTTACCTATAGTAGCAGGAATCAGATGGGTGGGTAGAACCATAGCAAACATGATTCTGGGAATTGCAAAGGAGACAGAGACGAACATAAAAGGAAGTTCAACATGTAATGTGCCAGTGACTGTTGGGGTGGGAGAAAGGAAAAGAGCTTAGACACATAGATTATTATTATTTGTGTGTGTGTGTGTGGTGCTGGGGATTGAACCCAAGGCCTTTTGTGATTGTGAGGCAAGCACTCTATCAACTGAGCTATATATATCCCCAGCCCAAATCAGAGAATCTTGAAAACAGAAAGGATCTCAAGGATTTATGATAGTTATTACACCAAGAAAAATATACCCTCAAGGTAGCATTGCAGATGCAGCCTCTGGAAGGAGATTGATCTCTGTCAAAACTACAAAACACTACTGCAGTAGCCCCCAAATTGCTGTAGACAATTTGTGATGAATAGGCAAGACTGGTTTCCAGTAAAACCTTACTTGTGGACACTGAAATTTGAATTTTATTATAATTTTCATATGGCACCAAGTTTTCTTCTTATGATTTATGCTTTTGACCATTTTGACAACATAAAACAATAAGTCTATGGGCCATATAAATTCAAGAGAATGGGTTGTGTCTGACCTGCAGGCTAATTTCCCCACCTCTGCTGTACTGTCTGATCCTTTACAGAAAGTTTACTGAGTCCTGTCTGAAAGCATTGATCTGACATAGATGCTCATTGATACATTGATACTGCAAAAAATAGTGTTTGCCTTTTCCCTTTCTTTGTAAAACAACAACAACAAAAAAAAGAATTTCCCTTTCAGGACAAGATCTTCTGCTTAAAAAAAAAAAGGTTTGGAACCATAGGCTTTCTTTTTAAAACGGATAAGATAGTAGTTCATCTTGCAATGGTCTCAATATAAGTCCCTTTATTTTTAGGGGAACAACAAGAAAATAATGTTTTATGAGCTATTTTCAACATTTTTTTAAAAGTACACATATAAAAACACCTAACTTTTGACTGGGATGATGATTTTTAATTATAGAAGTTTATTCTAATAGAAACAGAATTAAAAGGGATGCTTTCAATAGTAAAGAAAATTTGGGAATCATTGTCCTGGTGGAATACTGTTTAGGGTTATACAATAAATTAGTGGCAGACTGAGGTAAATCCACTTCTCAGTGCTAGATCATAGTTCCACTTACTCTATCTTCATCCATGAAGAATGGACAGTTGTATAACATGCTGGAAGGACAAGGGGTATGTTGAATATAAGAAATAAACAGACTTTTCCACTCTGCTTGTAACTAATGACTATTCTCAGCCAATCCAGCAGCTCTAAGAGGAGGTCATCATGTGGCTCTATGTCCCCTCCCCATGTAGCTGCAGATCCTGTCTGCATGGATGTAATTAGCCAAGATGTTACCCTAGCCACTGGAAAGACAAAGTGGCCATACAGAAATTGTAACTGAGAAAACATTTTACTTCCTAAGCAGTTTTGCTCATCAGTGCATCAGGAGCCTCTGCCTCTTCCCATGGCCCCCACTGAAAGAACACATACTCCCATACTTACTAAGTTCTATTAACAACGTATGTGGTATAATTGATTTCCTTCTTTGGACTCCAAGTGCAAGTTAAATTTTTCTTATAATATAATATACAAGAAATGTTTTCAGGCTTTGCTGGCAGAGCTAAAAAAAATTTACATAGACACAATTTTAGTACACAATAAATATTGTCATCATTAAAAATTTCATTGAAAACGGGCTTACCAAAAGCTGGGTTTGTTGATTTAGTTGCTAGATAATAAGTTCTCCTAATCAGATTCACGAAGGACTCTAATTCTAGCTCTTCTAATTTTTTTATTATTCCCTTTGAAGAGTTAGAATTCTACTTTTTAATAATTACATTTTATATTCTTAAGAAATAACATTTGAGAAATAAAAATTATTTTTTAAAAAACAGGCAAATATTAAGCATTAGTTAAATACTAAGTAAAGCATTAAATTATAGAATCATTCTGGATAATTGGGAAACAGATCATGTGAGCAAGCTCAAAATGCTGAACTATGCCACACTTCAACTGTAAGTTACTGATGCAAAAGATTCAATAATTGGGGATGGAGTAGTGGCTCAGTGGTAGAGCATTGCCTGGCATGTGTGAGGCACTGGCTTCAATTCTCAGCATTGCATATAAATAAATAAAATAAAGGTCCATTGACAACTAAAAAATATTTTTTAAAAAGATCCAATTATTTTCTTTTCCCAGAATATAGTATAATAGAGAAATATCTTCAGCTGCATTTTCATATCTTGTTCCAGATAGTTCCCCACCCAGGAGAATAACTAGATACAGGGATAAGAACCAGGATCTAGACACTTATGGAGTCCATAGGTAGAATTCAGGGGTCCAGGAACTTTAATGGGAAAAGATCTACATCGTTATTTTTCACTAATCTATTGTTGAAACTTAGAATTTCCTTCTATCATGAATGTAGTCAACAAACTACAATAATAATATATAATCATTATTATGTGTTTTGTTTAGTTTAGGCTCTTAAAAATTTTTTAAAGGCTCTAGATATGTGTATTTACATATATATATTTATATATTTAATTTAAAAAATGAACATTGTCTGCATGAGTAAAGGAGCCCCTAAAAATAACAAATAGGAATAAGGAAGAGCCATATGCCTTCATATTATGTCAATATTTCTAGCTCTTTCCAGAGAAGTTGCTTCCTCTAAGTCCTTCACTTTGCTACTTGCATACCGAAAACCACAAGAAAGCTTTTGATCTCCAAGTCCAAATGCTTATCAAGACCAAAATTAATGGAACCTGAACCAAATAATGCAGTTTATTACATGGAGACTAGAAGCTGCACCATTAATACATTCCACAAAGGGCCCACATAGTTTAAAACTTTCCCCATGGAGTCCTTGGGTGGGTAAGAATATTCACAGACTCAACACTTCATAGCTGCCGTGGGGAACGTGCAAAGTCTAGAATAAGGGGAACTAAGGGCCAGTCAACAATGTCTTGAGAGTCTGGCACACTCACCAAGTCACTCCTATCTCCACGGCTCAGAGAGAATGTCAGTATGTGAATGTATGTGCATGTGTGTGTGTGCTATGTGTGATCTCACTCAGATATATAATCTAAAAACGATGATCTCATAAAAGTAGAGCACATAATGGTGGTTACCAGGTGCTTGGGTGGTTAGGAGAAATGGGAGATGAGAAAATATTGGTCAAAGAATATAGAATTATAAATAGAAGTTATATTTTTTTTAATGTCCAGAGTAGGCACATAAATAGGGATAGAAAAGAGACAAGCAATTTCCTTGGGCTGAAAGAGGGAAGATATTTGGGGGAGAAGGAGAGAAATAGTGAATGACTACTAACTGTTATAAAGCTTCTCTTTTGGGTCATGAAAACTATAGTAGTAGCTGCACAATTCTGTAAGCATAACAATTACCAGTGTCTTATAAACTTTCTTTTTTTGTTTGTTTTAAAATTTTTTTAGTTGTATATGGACACAATGCCTTTATTTATTTATTTATGTATTTATTTATATGTAGTGCTGAGGATCAGATCCAATGCCTCATGATGCTAGGCAATAGCTCTACCACTAAGCTATAGCCCTAGCCTGGATTGAATATTTTCAATGGATAGATTATATCATATATGAATTTGATCTCAATTGTTTTTAAAGAATCTAATTCATATAAGAGAAGCAGCTTTGGTTAACATATATTCAAAGTCATCAGCCATAAAATATGTCACATATCTGGTCTTCAGGACTAAAAATGTCACAGGTATTAGGAGAAAAGAAAAAAAGTAACAAAAAAAATGGAATTCCATTCAATCTGGGTTGTTTATATGGGGCTACAATTGTTTTGCCCTTACTGCTTGCCATGTAGCAAGAGAGACCAATAGTCTAAAGAAGGACATTTGATACTGGTATTAGAAATTTGTGCTAAATAAAATGAATACTCATCAATATGTTCAATGTTCATCAATATGTCCTTCTCTTTGACATATAGGAAGATTTTATTTCCTTGGTGCTTTGAACTCAGGCATGGGCATGCAACTCGTCTTGACCATTGACATATGAGAAGAAGGACTTAAACTCTGGTAAATAATGCCTTCCTTATCCTCCCACAGCCCAACATGTATTGATTCTTAATTTTTCAGCATAAAATGGAATGAAACTAACATATCTTAGATCTGCACAATATTCTATGGATATTAGGCCCGTAGTGTTGGGTTGGTACATCGTAGAAATATGCTGTTGCTTCATTTCCCTTTATATCCTTGGAATTTATGGCAAAAAATGTAAAAATTATCTATTTTTGTATTTACGTGTGTGTCTGTGTGTGTGTGTGTGTGTGTTATATAAATCAACACAAAAACTAAGGAGACAAGCTCTTACCATCATACTCTCACAGTGATCTTAACTTTTTGGAGGTCATATAAGCCATCTTGCCAAACTTGCATATATAGGGGTATATTTAAACTTTCAAGTACAGATGTGCTTGTATACACACACACACACACACACACACACACGCACAACATACACAAATTCAGGGCATTCACAAATTCCCTATTGTCTAGAAGTGGGTGTCTTTTGGCACTGAAGTTAAAAATTCTTTTCCAAAGAAGGCAATAGGATAACCACCAGATCCATAAAAGGGTCAGGCTGACCTACCTGTCAGGCTGAATTTGTAGAATAAAGGAAGTATCCATAGTGCCAAGATCCACATTTTTCCTGAATTAGCTCACGAAGGCTGGAGAGAGAGAGAGAGCTGAAAATGTCACCAGAGAGATTATTTCCTAACTCTTTCCAACAACCCCTTTCAAGTGACAAACAGATACTTGAGTAGGAAGGGTTTTATTTTTATTCAATTTTATTCTGTTTTGTTGGCTGTGATAACATAAATCTCTTCATAATCACTCCATCAACCCCAGATGTTATCACACAAATGTGTGATAACAATATATTTTCCTTTAGTCCATACTGCACTCTACTATGTAATATGAAAACTACAACCACCACCAAGAATCTGCTTCATGAAAAAAAAAAATACTGTTTCTGTACCACTCTGAAGTCATCCTCTGGCCTTTGCCTCAGTTCCCAAGTATTCCAGCCAAATGGAACAACTCACAGTTTCCCAAAAGCACCATACTAGGCACATATCCATGCTTTGTACATTCATCCAATGCCCCTTTCCCTTTGTGATATTATTATTATTATTATTATTATTATTATTATTATTATTATCTTCATCAAAACTGCCTCCCAAGACAGGTTATAGAAACTAGAATTTCTCTTTTCCAAGTTGGGTCATAGAAACTCAAACCTTCTTCTGCTTTTGTCTTGGAGCTGGACATAATGAAATTCTCTGACCTATTCAATAGACCATAGGACTCCCCTCATCCACAGGGATCCTTCCTCATACTTTTGAGGAAAAAACACTACACATACAGGTTTTGTTGGTTTTTTTTCAGTCTATTAGAAATCATGCCTATGCAATTAAGTCTCCATAAAAATCAAAAGGTCAGGGGTCCAGGAGCTTCCAGATAGCTAAACAGGTGGACATTCCCAAAGAGTGGTGGAAGTTCTGCACCCCTCCCCCAATATCTGTATTCTTTGTAATATTATTTATAATATGGTATATATAATATAACCTTGTATATATATAATATTGTATTAATATATGTATTATTCTTTATAATAAACCAATAAACCTGTTTCCCTGGGTTCTGTGAGCCATTTAAACAAATTAATTGAATCCAAGTAGGAAGTTGTAAACTCCAACTTCTAGCCAATCAGAAGCACAGAAAAAACAACCTAGGTTTTATCGTGGCATCTAAAATTGAGGAGAGGGATTTTTGGAGACTGAGCCTCCAACATGTGGGATCTACTGCTACCTCCAGCAGAATATAATTGGATTACAGGATACCCAGCCATATCTGCTGCTGCAGAACTAATTGTTTGTTTGCTGGTGGGAGAAATCCCTACCCACCTGATGTCAGAAGAATTATGTGATGATTATGGTATGAGATTAGAAGAAAATCAAGACATTTTGTTTTTCCCGACACACACCCTTATTCCTGGGCAAATTAAACATCTTCCAAACTCATCTCAAAGCTAGCCTTCTCTAAAATGCTGTCCCTGAATTCTCACACAGAGCTGAGCAGTCAATTCCTCCTTTGAGTCACCCCTTCCAACATGTCGTCTGTGCTATGGCCCCTGTCACAGAAAATACTGTGTAATAGTTTACTTGCTAACTTCCCCATACACAGCCAGTTTTGTGAAAGTGAAACCTCTCTGATGCCTCTTTGAGGCCTTGTTATTCAAGGTAATGTCTGTTACATGTTAGACATTCAATATTGCTTGTGTATCCTAGGGGCTTATTAGAACAAAAAGATTCCTGGCTCCTTGTCTTATCCTAGATGAGATGGTGACAGATTTCTAAAAATAAAAGACATGCAAAAACAGTAACTCATTATTTCAGAAGAAATGAATGATGCTACATTTCATTTGACACATCCATAAGGAAAAAGGGTTTTCAATAAAATAAATCATTTCAGAAAAGGTCACATGCAGTTTTTACAAAGATAAAATTTTCCCATATATGTACCAACTGAAATATATAAGTAATCCAACATGCCTGAAGTGATAAAGCAGAATGAGAATGTAGATTTATAAACATAAAGATATCACCAATAAAAACTGGTCACAGGCTTCCAGGTAAGAGGTAGAATAAAAGTGTCTTTTATGTGATTTACAAGAGTCAGAGCGACAAAAGAGAAATTATATTTTCAGAAGAAAAAGAGAGGAAGGGCCCTGAGAATGAAGAAAGAGGTAATGGGAAAACTAAAAAGCAGAGAAAAACAAAAAGGCAACTCAGAGAAAAGCATAAAGTAGTCCATGACCCTAACCCTGGCCCCAGGTAGGGAGGGAAACCTGATGATGCTGCAAGTACGAGTTATTGTTACCATGGTTTGTTTTCTCCTGAGTTGTACTGGGGACCAAGCCATCAAGCAAAGGATGCTAAGATGATCCTCACATAAAAGTGGAAGAGAGAACCATCTCAAAAGATGCACAAATCTCAATACAGAAACACAAGAAACACACACACACAAAATGAAAAAACAAGGCAATATAACTCTTCCAAAGGTTCATAACTCTTCATTAACTGAACCCAAAGACATCAAAGTAGATAAAATGCCAGAGAATTCAAAAGATTGATTTTTAAAATGATCAATGACATCAAAGAACATACAAATAAACAACTGATGAATTAAGGAAGAGAATACCAGATATGAGAAAACAATTCAATAGAGATGACAATTCTGAAAATAAACTAGTCATAAATCTTAGGGAAACAAAAAACTCAACTGCAAACCTCACCAATTATTTTGATTTGGTTATGAGGAGTCCCCCAGAAGCTCGTGTGTGAAAAATGCAGAAATATTCAGAGGTGAATTGATTAGATTATGAGAGCTGTGACCTAATATATGGATTAATTAATTAGATGGATTAATGATTTGAATGAATCAATGGGTGATAATTATAAGCAAGTAGGGTATGAATGATGGAACTAAATCACAGGAGGTTTCCCTTGGGAATTTATTATCCTTGACTCCTTGCACTCAAGATCTCTGATTGCTGGCTGTCATGAATTGAGTAGTTTTTCTCTGTCATGCCCTTCTGCATGATGTTTTGCCTCACCTTAGACCCAGAACTATGCAGTTGGTGAACCATGAAGTGAACCTCTTAAATTGTGAGCCAAAATAAACTTTTCCTCCTTGTCAGGTCTTTTGGTCACAGTGATAAAAAGCTGATTAACATAAAAATACCAAGATTTGAAGACAAAGATTACAAATTATCACATTCAGAGAGTATTAAAGGGAAAAAAGAAATCACAAAGAGGACATACGATACCTATGGGATAAAATTTAAAGACCAAACCTAAATAATTGGTTTAGACAAAAGAGCCAAGGTACAGACTAGAGGCATAGAAAATCTGTTCCATAAAATAACAGGAGAAAATCTCCTTAATCTTAGGAGATGCTTACATCAAAGTAAAGGATTCATTTAGATAATGACCAGAAAAACAACATCTCCATGTCATATTGTAGTTAAATTGCCAAAAGTACACAACAAAGAAAGAATATTGAAAGCTGAAAGAGAGAGGTGCCAAGTCATTTATTAAGGCATATCCATTATATTAACACCATATTTCTCACCAGAAACTCTAAAAGCCAGGAGGGTGTAAAGTATTATAATTCAAACCCTACAAACAAAACAAACTGCTAATCTTCCAGTAATCTTTCAGAATTGAAAGTGAAATAAAACCTTCCAAGATAAGCATAAACTAAAGGAATTAATGATCACTAAATCGGAATTACAGAAGATACTTAAGGGATCCTATACATAAAGGATAAGGCAAGACAAACACAATCATAAAAGCATGGGAAAGAATAAATCTTACTAGAAAAGTTCACAATCAAGTGAGAATTAAGAATCAAACAAGATTTGCATTGTTGGTGGGATTGCAAATTAGTGTGAACACTTTGGAAAGCAATATGGAGATTCCTCAAAAAATTGGGAATGGAACCACCATATGGCCCAGCTATCCCACTTCTTGGTATATATCCAAAGGATTTCAAACCAGCATACTACAATGACACAGTCACATCAATGTTTATAGCAGCACAATTCACAACAGCCAAGCTATGGAGCCAACTGAGGTGCCTTTGAACAGATGAATGGATGATGGAAATGTGGCATATGCACAATGGAGTATTACTTACTTAGTCATAAGGAAGAATGACTTTATGGCATTTGCCCATAAATGCACGGAACTGGAGACTACCATGCTAAGTGAAGTAAGTCAGTTCCAAAAAAATCAAAGGTCAAAGATTTTCTCTGACATGTGAAAGGTAATTCCAAATATTAGGAGAGGGATAAAAAAAAGAATAAAAGAAAGATCAGTGGACAAAGGAATAAACAAAGGGGAAAGGAGGAAAAGGAAGAAGGATGGATAAGGCAAGACAATGGAATGAATCTGACCTAACTTTCCTATGTACATATATTAATATACCACAGTGAATCTCACCATCATGTACATCCACAAGACATTAATTTTTTGAAAAACTATGAGTAAACAGCAGAAAGAACTGTAAGTAGAGGGAAGAGAACAGGGGGTAAGAGAATGGGTAGGGAAGGGGAAGTACTGGGAACTCAATTAGAACAAATTATATTCCATTATTTTATAATTACATCAAAATGAATTCTACTCTCATGCCTACATAATTTAAAAAACAATAAAAAGAATCAAATATGGCAATATAACTCAACCATGATTAATTCGGTAAACCATAAAAATGAGAAGAATAGGAGAGAAAGAAATGAACTTAGATCATTAAAAACAACCAGAAGAAAAACAACAAACTGACAGGACAAGTCAATAACCCTAAATGAAAATGGCCTGAATTCTCTAATTAATAAACACAGACTAACTGATTGGATTTTTAAAAGGACCAACTGTTGGCTGTCTGCAAGAAACTCTCCTTGTGAGCAATGATATACAGAATAAACTACCACAGACTGAAAATGAAAAAAATATAGAACAATATTATAATCAAATAGTATCCCAAATCAAGCAGGAATAGCTACACTCATATCTAACAAAATAGAAGTTAAGCCAAAATCAGTCAGAAGAGACAAAAAATGGAATATCCATCAAGATATAAAAATTATAAATATGTATCCAATGAATGTTGGAGCACCAAATTTTAGAGAACAAACATTCTAGGGCATAAAGGGAGATATGATGTAGGCCCAAATACAATGATAGTGACTTCAATACCCCACTCTCACCAATGGTTATACCTTCCAGACAAAAAGTCAAGAAAGAAACATCAGAGATTATATTATAGACCAAATCGGCTTGACACATATAGATTATTTTATTAAGTACAACTAGACAATATACATTATTTTCAATAGATGTTTTAGTTACCTTTTTCACTTCTGTGACAAAAAGACCTAACAAGAACAATTAGAGGAGGAAAAATTTATTTTGGCTCATGGTTTCAAAGGTCTCAGTCCACATAAGGCCAATGCCATAACCCTGAGCCCAAAGTGAAGCAGAACATCATGTGGAAGGGCACGGAAGAGGAAAGCAGCTCAGAACATGGAAACAGGAAACAGAGCTCTACTCACCAAGGACAAAATATAAACCTCAAATGCACACCCCACTCACCCATCTCCTTAGCCACACCCTACTTGCCTACAGTTACCATCCAGTTAATCCATATCTATGGATTAATTCACTGAATAGATTATATTTCATAATCATTTCATCTCTGAAAATTCTTGCATTATCTAATACATCACTTTTGTGGGACACTTCATATCTAAACTATAACATCAGCACATGGAACTTTCTCTAAAATAGATCATATTTTACACCAAAAAGGAACTCTTAACAATTATAAAATTTTTAAATACTTTTTCCTTCTTATCACACCATAAGAGAAAAAAAAAACATAAGTAAACAGCAAGACAATGACAGAAAATATAGAAACACATGAATATTAAACAATACATTTTTTAACAAGAAGTAGATCATTAAAGAAATCAGGAGGGATATTTAAACATTTCTAGAATCAAATGAAAATGAAACCTGCCAGAACATATAGGACACAGCAAAAGCAGTTATGAGACGTTTATAGCTGTAAATACCTACAGAAGAAAAACAGAGGTCTCAGATAAATAACCTAATGATTCATTTCAATTCCTAGGTTAACAAGAACAAAACCAAATCCAATATCAGTAGATGGAAGAGAATAAAAAATGTCAGAAATATTTTTAGTCTCTAAAATATAAATAAATAGAGACTAAAAATACAACCACCAAAAAAGAATTAATGAAATAGAGTTGGTTCTTAGAAAAACAAAATTGACAAATCCTTAGCCAAAGTCAACAAAAGGAAGAATACCCATATAAAACAAAAGTAGACACAAGAAGGGGGATGTTATAATAAATACCATTGAAATCCAGAGGATCACTGGAAAATATTTTCATAAATTATATGCAAATAGGAAAATCTAGATGAAATGGGCAAATTTCTAAACACATATGACATACCAAGATTGAACCAGAGCATATTAAAAAATGAAATAGATCAATAATAAGCATTGAGACTGAAGCAATAATAAAGTCTCCCAATAAAGAATAGCCCAGGACTGGGTAGATTCACTATTGAATATTATCAAACTTTTAAAGAAGAACTAATATCCACGCTCCTCAAACTATTCCATAAAATCAAAAGGGAAGGAATTCTTTCAAACTCATTCTATAAAGCCAGTATTACTCTGCTGCCAAAACCTGATACAGACATAACAACAAAAAAAGAGAACTATAGACCAATATCCTGCATAAACATAGATACAAAAATTCTCAATAAAATACTTGCAAATTGAAGTCATAATCACACTGAAAAGATCATAAATCATAACTGGGTTGGTTTCAATCCAGGAATATAAGTTTTATTCAACATAAGCAAATTAATAAATGTAATTTACCACACAAATATAATCAAAGATTAAAAAAAAAAACACAGGATCATCTCAATAGATGCAGGAAAAAAAGGCTTTGATAAAAGTTAACATCCCTTCATCATAAAAACTCTGAATAAACTAGGTAAATAAAGAACATAGCTCAATATAATAAAGGCTACATATGACAAACCCCATGGCCAACATCATACTGAACGGAGAAAAAAATGAAAACATTTCCTCTAAAATCAGGAATGAGATCAGGGTGCCCATGCTCACCACTCTTATTCAATATATCACCGGAAACTTTAGCCAGAGTAATCAGACAAAAGATATAAATAAAGAGGATATAAATAAGAAAGGAAGAAGTCAAATTATCCCTATATGCAGATCATATGATTCTATACCTAGAAAACTCTACAGTTCGCCCAAAGTCTTTTAGAACTGAGAAACAAATTCAGCAAAGTAGCAAGATACAAAAGGAACATACATCAACAATGAACTCACTGAGAAAGAAATCAGGAAAGCAATCCTTAACAAAAATTGATACTGAACAAAAAGAACAGTGTTAGAGGCACTGTTTTTATATGATTTTAACATATGCTATAGAGCAACTGTAACAAAAACACATGAAATTGGCTCAAAAATAGACATGGAGACCAATGGAATAAAACAGAGGGCCTAGGAACAAAACCGTGCATCTGTGGCTATCTGATTCTTGACAAAAACACACACTGGAGAAAAGACAGCCTCTTCAACAAACCATGCTAGGAAAACTGGAGATCTGCCTGTAGAATACTGAAATTAAATCCCTTTAACTTTACAAAAATCAACTCAAGATGGATCAAAGACTTTAATATAAGACCTGATACTGAAACTACTTTTAGAAAACACAGAGGAAATACTTTAAGATATTGATATAGGCAACAATGAACTGAATAGGACTCCAATAGATTAGAAAATAGTAGTAAGAATTGACAATGGGGTTATATTAAATGAAAAGGCATCTTTACAGCAAAGGAAATAATCAAGAGTGAAGAGATGGGCTGGGGCTGGAACTCAGTGGTAGAATGCTTGCCTCACATGTGGAGAGCACTGGGTTTGATCCTTAGCACCACAAAAAATAAAATCTTTATTTTATAAAATCTCATGTCCATCTACAACTAAAAAAAATTAATTAAAAAAAGTGAAGAGATAGCCTACATAATGGGAGAAAAATCTTTGCCAGCTATTTATATATTCTGGATTCATATCCAGAATATATAAAAAGTATTCATATACAGAATATATAAAAAACTAAAAAACTAACACCAAGTAATCCAAGCTGGAAGTTGTGACACATGCCTGTAGTCCCAGCAAGTCAGGAGGCTGAGGCAGGAGGATTGCAAGTTCAAAGCCAACCTTCGCAATTTAGTGAGGCCCTCAGCAATTTATTAAGACCCTGTCTCAAAATAAAAAATTAAAAAGGCTGAATAAAATAAAAATACTGAATGGGGAAAAAATGAAAGCATTTCCTCTAAAATCAGGAATGAGATCAAGGGATGTAGCTCAGTGGTTGAGTGCCCCTGGATTCAAGTCCCAGTATCAAAAGAAAGAAAGAAAAGAAACTCATTCTTTTGTATAATTAATTTGCATTATTAATTATAATAAAATTGTTTAAATTTTTTTTAAAAAACTTGTTACATCACAGCAACAGTTGGTGCCTATGCTATTCTGTAGAAGGTTTTTTTTTTCCCCCCTCTCTCATGAAATAGCCACTTTGATTTAAATGAGTATAAAACATAAAGGGAAAATGTTTTATTTGTCAATGAAGAATAAATGTGTCTTTAAAAATTAATCATAATACTAATAGCATTCTTTTGTGTCTAATCATTCAGAACATTGTCTCACTTTTATCTATCTCTTGGGCAAAAGACACACCTTTAATCTTAGCTTCCATTAGTTACATGTCCTAAAAGCACTTTGGAAAGTGAGTGAAGGAGGTCCAACTGTGGATACTATAAAAACAAAAATGTTGACAGTCCAATAATTTAATAAATAAGTGATTGTGTCTGCTAAAGTTAAAACTGTTACTTTGCCAAGTATTTTTGCATTTTTAAATCTTATGACTACTAAGTGTTAAATAAAATATTAATATATTAAAATGTTTTTAAGTTAATGGTAAGTATTCTTGGTTACTTTATCAGGAGAATACATACCAATTATTTGTGAAATTTTAAAAAGAAACTGAAAATTAAAAGTCAACAGTATTAAATCACACCCAGAGACAAAGCTGGGGAAGTTATAGCAGTTAAGAGACTGGCATTCTAAAAACTGAGACCCTCTATGTTCCAACCCTGGCGCTCTCATGAATTGGCTGGCAACGACCTCATGCATTCCTGGATTCATTCACCACTGTCCCAGCCACAGGTTAGGGACTGGGAATAAAAGAAGAGCCCATCATGACTTGAAGGAAGTCACATTCTAGCTCAGTGATTTTTTAAAAAAAATCTTGTTTTGTAGTTGTAGATGGACAGAATGCCTTTATTTTATTTGTTTTGTGGTGCTAAGGATTGAATCCAGTGCAACCACATGTGCTAGGCAAGCCCTTTGCTGTGAGCCACGCCCCAGTCCGTTAGCTCAGTGATTTTTAATAAGGGGAAGAAGATAAAGGACAGAGAGGAGAACAGTTGCATTTTCTTTCAAACTACAAATGCTACAGTGAGTTAGATACTGATGATTCTTGTGTTGTAATTCCTCCAGTGGTTTTGAGCATTAAAGGGTTGAAGGCCATGGATCTACTTGGAGAGATAGAGCATTGGCGTTTATTTCAAATACCACATCGTAAATGCTGTAATTATAGTATCCCACAGAGAGCACAGAGCACCTATGGACAGAAATGAGCTAGTGACTGTGGAAAGCCAATGAGCATTGTCATTCTGACAAAATCCTTATTCTAATGCTTATCTGTCCTCCAGAAACTTTTCCACTTTCCCCTTCTCCAAAGGACCACCACAGAAATGACTGCTATTCACAAGAAGTAAAATCAAGAATCAATAAATGGGATGGTATCAAGCTTCTTCACGGCAAAGGAAATAATCAAGAACATGAAGAGAGAGCCTAAAGAATGAGAGAAAATCTTTGCCAGCTGCACCTCAGATAGAGCATTAATCTGCAGGATATAGAAAGAACTTAAAAAACTTAACACCAAAAAACCCAATAGCCCAATCAATAAATGGGCAAAGGAAATGAATAAGCACTTCACAGAAGAAGAAAAACAAATGGTGAACAAATATGTAAAAAAGTGTTAAACATCTCTAGCAATTAGAGGAATGCAAATTAAAACCAAACTGAGATTCTATCTCACTCCAGTCAGAATGGCAATTATAAATAATACAAGAAACATTAAATGTTGGCAAGGATGTGGGGGAAAAGCTGGGGAAGTTGTAGCCCTTGAAGAGAGTAGCATTTTAAAAACTGAGACCCTCTATACATACATTGCTCATACGTTGCTGGTAGGACTGCAAATTGGTGCAGCCACTCTGTAAAGCAGTATGGAGATTCCTCAGAAAACATGAAATAAAATGATCATCTCACCCAGTTATCCCACTCCTCAGCATATATCCAAAGGACTTAAAATCATCACACTAAAGTGAAACAGCCATATAAATATTTATAGTAACTCAAATCACAATAGTTAAGCTATAGAACCAACCTAGGTGCCCTTCAACAGATGAATAGATAAAGAAAATGTGGTATATACACACAATGGAATATTACTCAGTGATAAAGAAGAATGAAATTATGCCAGTAAATGGGTGGAACTGGAGACTATCATGCTAAGTGAAATAAGTCAGTCCCAAAGAACCAAAAGCCAAATGTTCTCTCTGATATGCAGATGCTAACACAAAATAAACAGGGGGATGAACAGAAGTTCAGTGGATTAGAGAAAGGGGAATGAAAGGAAGGGAGGGAGGATGAGAAAAGGAAAGATAGCAGAATAAATCAAACATTAACTTTCCTATGTTCATATATGAATACATGATCAGTGAAACTCCACATCATGTACAACCACAAGAATGGGATCCTAATTAGAATAAGTCACACTCTGTGTATGTATATTATGTCAAAATACACTCTAATGTCATGAATATCTATAAAGAACAAATATTTTTAAAAAAAGAAATGACTGTTTATTGGTAGTAAATGCAAACTAATGTGAAATAATTCCCAGAATTTTAGAATTAAGTTTAAATGAGTTCATCTAGTAAAATCTGTGCACAAAAGTGATCCTAGTTGTCTTCGGTGGGTCACTGTACACTCGTAGAACTTGCATTTACTCAGAATTCCAGCCAAGGAAACAGATCAGACAGGAGGATCTGAAAAAATCTTAATTGCTTTTTAGTTGCAGGAACACATTCAACCAATTGAGTCCTAAATGGAAGGACACTTTAAGGGCAGAAAGGAGAGGCCAGCTTAGAATGTACAACATTAATGACTAATATGCAAAAGTTGGTAGTTTTTAACCAGTATTATCTATAGGAGGAAATGATGAAATTTCCTCTCACTGAGAGCAATAGACTCTAGCAGTGCAGCCACAAGAGCTCACCACAGCCTTGATGAAAGACACCTCAAAACCAAGAAGCTTCCTCCCTGAATGCTCAGATTCTGTGAAGCCTTTTCAGATTACTGACTTAACAAAAGAGGAGCCCTGAACAAGAGATGTGCACCTTCCAGTCCTTGGAAACTCTATCCCTCATGTGTTTCAATATGTCAGTCTTCTGAAGGCAAATTGTCCTCTCCAAATCTGAAATACAGGAAATTCCCTAAGATTCTGCTGTGCTCTCAAGGAGAACCATCAACCATTTCCTGCATTCCTGGCTCCTCAGTCTTACTTTTGAAATGGAAAAGTCTTGAATAACTGGCTTTTAAAGAGAGGCCACTTCCTAGAAATAGATAATCTCCTGCTGGAGAGACTTCATTTGAATAAAGCATTTAATGGAACCCTAGAATTTTCAAACAGTACTATGAATAAGCCATGCTAGACTAAAGGACTCTTAAATACACAGTGAATCCCGCTTAAGCAAGGGATGATGTCCTATCTTTAAGGACAAAAACCTACAGGTAGTCATCATTAGGACTAGGATGACTAGAAATAAATTCAAGCAATTATTGCTGGCTACCAGCAGTGACTAGGGACAAGGCAGGATGGAGAAGCAAAGAGGGGTGCCATGGCCTCAGCCAATAGATGCTGAAAACTTTATCATGTTAAATTATCTCCATCTGCCTACATCCTATCTCATATGACCAAAGTTAAGAAATAGAATGTGGCTGTTGTACTGCCCTGCACTCCCCCATAACACACACCCTACACACACATATTATCCTCTGGCAAATCAGTTCTCATGCAAGGCTGTGTCCTAGAGGCTGAACTTGATCTTATTTTACTTGTACAAAAATGTACCACCATGTGGAGCAGGCTCTACTCCTTTATTCAGTGAGTTGCTCATACATTCATTCAACTAATATTTGTTGATAGCCACTTTGTGCCAAACACAGAACAGTAAAACTTGAAACCAAGCTCTAGTGGTTGGTGAGAAATTCTGAAGTACTGAGTGAGGATGAGTGGCCTTGCTGCTTGATTCTCCCTCCCAGGGCTAGCAGTCTATAGATAGTTGACTCACTGACGGGAATACTGTCCCTAGAATTCTCTCCCTCCTCTTTGCCCATTCTTTAAAACTCCCACCCATATTCTGGGAAGGAAGCAGTAGGCTGCCCAACCTTCCTTGGTCCCTCAGAATTCCTCACAGACTAGAAGAATTTGGCTTAAAGTTTACTTCATTGGTCAACTAGAATTTCTTATTCCCTTTTAAATGTTGATTTGGAGCCTGTAGATATTATTGTAGCAATAATAATCGCCTTAGATTTATAAGGCACTTTCCAAGAATTTTCTTCCTCCCTTTTGAGGTAAATAGGAAAGATATTTGCATTTTTTTAATTTAAATGTTTAATATTTACATTTGTGTATTTTATAATGCATCTATTATTATATTTTAGGTTAAGTTATATGGAATTGCTATTTTCAAAATTGCCCAAAACAGTCAAATAGTGACAATTTTTACCTAATAAAGTAATAGTATCCTTATTTTTTGGATGAGGACACTGAGTATAGCTATCCTAAGATAAGAGTAAGAGCTATCAGATGACTGCCTTCATTTTAAAGTCTGTAAACCCACCTGAAATTTGGGCTACACAAGAACATTCTGAGATGACCAGAAACAAAATTGGAAAGAAAAGAATCATAATGTAACATATAAGACTAACAAGTGCTAATAACATTACATGAATTTTATTCTTTCCTTAAAATCCCTGTAGAGTTGGTATCTCCACTTCACAGAGATGCCAACTGAGGCTCAGAGACAACATAGAAATAGTTTAAAAATAACAGTTTGTAAGTGGCATAAACAGGATTCAAAACCACGCTGTGGGATTCCAAAGCATAGGCTCTCCACTAAAACCACATCTTAGCTATTCATCATTTGTTCTCCCCTAGCTCTCCTATTGTGAAACACCAGTACACACAGGATTTTTTTTTCTGCCTCTCCTCAGCTAATTTTCTCTTTTTTTTCCTGAAAGATAAATCCATTATATTTAGATATAGTTTCCCCAGTCTCTGATTCCTGACACCCATGACTCCCCATCAACACCCAGTGTGTTAAAATATTACCTGCTGAAAGAGTAGATTCCCTGTACCTGTCAACATAAACTATAATGTAATGGATTCTGACCCATAATTTGACTAAAGACAGCAGAAGAAGATTCTTACATGGTAAGAAAAGAGCTTGGGTTATCACTGTTCTAAATGAGATGACACTCACCTTCAGTACTAGGTGGTATTCCACAGGTGATGATTCAAAGGATCCACTGCAAAGGCAACTCTTTTCTCTACAGCACAAATCAGAACCCAGAGGGTGATCTGGACTTTAATTTATATGCACAAAGATGTGCATTTCCTCTCTAGTTGTCTGGGGGCTTTTCCTTTGCTTTTAAGCCCAGCCCAACCCAGGGTGGCACTTATCCACTCATGCTGGGAAATGGATTGTATTATTGTAACTGAAATAAATAAATAAAGAATCATACTCATCTGTCAAGCCACTCAACTTTAAAGGAGAAGTGCCATCTGAAAGAACCATAAAAGAAGTGACTAAATTTTAAAGTTTCTATTCAGGAAGTTCTTATGACTGTGGTAATAAGTGAAATCCTAGAGTATCTTAGCTTGAAAGCAGAAATGTGCAATCATGCAGTTATCTTCAAACAAGGAAAAAACTGAGGGAAAGAAAATAATGATAGCTGATTCTGAAATAATGTTTACAAGTCTTATTCATGTGTAAAGGAAAATCCACTAAATTGGCAGGGAAGAGCCTCAGCTTAGCCACTATTAACGATATGATAATTAATAATATAAAGAGCTCTTACTATAGGACAGGGATAGTACTAAAAAATTTTAAATTAATCATTTCATCTTCGCAATAATCCTCTGACATTGGAAGTACCTTTATTCTTATTGTACAGATGAAGAAACTGAAGTGAAAACAAGTAGTGGAGTTAAGTTGAAGAGCCAAGAATTGAACCAAGGCAGCCTGACTCTCAATTTCTGTAAACCAAAGGGTCAAATTAGGATTTCTGGGATCTCTATGAGCACTACAATTTTTTACAACCTTTTATAAATAACTGATAAAACCATAAAGAAAATAAATAGACTAGTGAAGAGGTTATGACGCAATAGGAAAGAAACCCAACCTAAGATTAAAAACAAGGTATGATTTCTAGTCCTTTTTTAAAAAACCCATTCTTCATCTTCCTTAATTCATGTTCCACTAAATCAGAGAGGTTAACAGAAACAAGGAGGAAAGAGGTAGTCTATACATAGTAAATCATAAATATAAGATACTTAAGATTCCATTATAGTGTACTATGTAGGAAAGGTAAATATTAACATAAAAGACAAGCACTTCTTTAGTTTATTCAACTAAACAGATGCAAACATCTATTATCTATATATTATATGTATAATATAACAGATGCAAACATCTATTATATGTATAACACTTTACTAAAAGTACTGTGTGTCAGAGAATTCTAGTTAAGACCTGGCCAGTTAAGCATCTGACTTTATCTCCACTCTCTCAGGAAACTCCGGAAAAATCACAGTAAATGTATAGGAATAGTATAGAACCACAAAGCAAAACATATGGGAAAACAAACAATAGAAAATAACAAAGATACTAAAAAATTGGGGGGGGGGGAATGAGAAGTGAATCAGTAGTAAATGGATTGGCAAAGATGAGAAAATTGAAACCTAGAAATTCATAAAAGGGACGACAAGAAGTAAGCATAATTGTGCCATCACACACATCTCAGGAAATTTTTTTTAAAGAGAGGGGAAATATGTGTCTTTATTTTATTTTTATGTGGTGCTGAGACTCAAACCCAGGCAAATGCTCTGCCACTGAGCTACAGCCCCAGCCCCAGCAACTCAGGAATTTGAAACATCATGTCAGTATAACTGGCCTTCAGTATTCATGTAGTTCTGATTTTTTAATTCACCTACTTGCTAAAATTTATTTATAATTTCCAAATCAATACTCACCATGCTTTTTCATTAATTCATAGACATGCAGTATTGGAAAACTTAAGTTACCCTATGCACACATTCCCAGCTGATTTGGGAGAAAGCAACACTCTGCCTTCTTGTTTGAGCTCTAAGACTATTCACAAGCATCTTCCCATGTCTGTTTTTAAAAATATCTTTAGTTGTGGATGGACACATACCTTTATTTTACTTATTTATTTTTATGTGTTGCTGAGAATCGAACCTCACATGTGCTCGGCAAGCGCTCTACTACCACTGAGCTAAAACTCCAACCCCCTTCCCATGGTTTATTTAGTGCCATGAGTTTTGCATTTCTGTGCCTTTTGGTAGTGATTTCACTATTTCAAATGGCCCCTGAGCATTTGCTGAAGTGCTTTCTAGTGTCTTAAGAACAAGAAAGCTGTATGAGGGCTGGAATTGTGGCTCAATGGTAGAATGTTGGCCTAGCATGTGTGAGGCACTGGGCTTGATCCTGAGCACCACACAAAAACAAATAAACAAATAAAATAAAGGTAATATGTCCATCTAAAAATTTTTAAAAATTAAAAAAAAGAAGTCTATATGATGTGCCTCATGAAGAAAATAAGTGATAGATAAGCTTCATTTTGGCATGAGTAGAAGCACTTGGGCATGAGTTCCATGTTAATGAATCAACATTATATATTAAATAAGGTATCTTTAAATAGAAATACCTATCTAACAGGTTATATATGGTTCTGTTAATGAAAACGTGACCAGAGGCTCAAGGGAAGCCAACCATGTATTACTTCTGTGGAGAGTGGTTCGGTATTTGTTAATTCATTCGGAGTTTTCAACAATCATCAGGAACAGTAAGAACTGACTGTAATTATGGGAAATGAAAATAGGAAGTTTCTTGAAAATCTGAAAAAGACCTTCCCCTTCTTCTTCAGACACAAAGTCAAATTAACTAAATGTCTCCTATTCAACAATGTTTAGGAAAAAAATTGAAAGAAACAGAGGCAATGCTGAAAACAAACAGTTTTTTAATCATGAAACTATTACTTAACCCTTCAGGAAAAAATGATAAAAAATGTATCTATAAAATATGACCCAGAGTTACTAAATGCTAAAAAATAAAATAAAATAAGATGCAAAGTCAGTTTGTCTGCATTGACTAAGGGCAGAACAGGTCGAAAATTCGTGGTCTGGGATTTTCTTAATCTAGAGATTGGGGGTGGGGCCTTCTCCTTCTAAAGCACATCCTGAGGATGTGCTCCAGGGGACCGGCAGACTCCAGATTCCATTGCTTTCTCAGGAGACCACAGACTTCAAAAGAGCAAACTTTGGTTGCCATTCAAACCTTTCAGACTTTTACGTTTTAATCTCTGGTTCCTTCTCAACAGTAGAGCCTTACTTTTTGCACGTGTTACTTGAAAAGCTAGATCTACCGTAAAAGTATTATGCCTGTAGGTATTTTGAGGCTGTACAAGATTACTTACCAAAGATCACAAAATGACAAGCCAGCTACTTTGGGACTTCCAATCTCAGATTCAAAACTCAAAGACATATTATCTTCCCTCCCCAATTCTTCGTACAATGTTGTTTAAGTCCTTGCATGTTCTTTTTTCTTTTTCTTTTCTTTCCTCCTCCTCCCCCTCCTCTATCTCCTCCTTCTTTGCAAAATAAAACAATATCTAACATGGCTCTGGAACCCTGGGGAGGGGCATTGTTCAAGTGGCATTCTTGTTTATTTCAATATGGCAAATTGCATTCAAAATTTAACTTGACAATTTAACAAGGCCAGATCAAGTATATGAAGTTTTGAAAGAAACTGACAGAGCCCATATCACTTCACTCTTTCCCAACTCAAAATGTGCTCTTTCTGCAGTTCACAATGTAAATTGTATAACCTTTCTAATTAGATAATTTCAGCCATGATGTTGTGCATATAAGAATTATGTAGTTTTCCTTTGAAGTGGGGTGCTCAGAAGGATAAAAAGAAAGTTTTCTCTCTGGTAGTGATTGAAAACAAACACCAAAACCTGACAATTTATACACACAGTCCCCTTTCTGGCTCAACTTGTCCCTTTGAGAATTACTATTTCAAATACCAAAGTTATAGGATACTGACTTAACTGAGGTCCTCAGCCTAAATATTTGATTTCTAATTCTGAAAAACTGGTTTTCATTTGTTTCAGGAACTTTTAAAGGAAAAGTTGTCTAAGATACATAGTTGAACAAGGACTCGGGCAACAGCATTTGACTGCTTTTACTCTCTATTTAAAAATTTTAAAACTATGGTTTGAATGACACTCTCAAGTGTATGGAATAAAGAATAAATACTATAAATTGTTAAAAAAAAAGATGCTAAGAAAAAGGCATAATCGGAGAACAAGAGCTTCTAGAAATTACTAATCTGAGAGCTGAAATTTAAAGCTTAGAAAATACAATTGAGGAAATTTCCCATAAGATGGAAGAAAAGACAAAGAGATGAGGATCAGTCAACATCTAACTACTAGAAGTTACATAAATAGAGGACAGAGAAATGGAGGGAAAGAAATAATGTAATAACATTTCTAAGAATTGAAGAATGTATGTTCCAGGATTGAAAGGTCCTTGCTGTCCTCAGCATAATTAATGAAAATAAATTAACACTAAATTGCAAAACAGTGAAGATTCAGAATATTAAAAATAAAGAAAAGTCAGGTGTTGTGGTGAATGTCTGTAATCTCAGCACTTGGGAGGCTAAGGTTGTTAGGATCACTTGAATCCAGGAGTTTGAGAGCATCCTATGCAACACAGAAAGATCCTGTTTCTCAAAAAATAAATAAATAAATAAGGTGAGGGAGGATAGATGGAAAAAGGGGAAAGAGGAAACTGCAGAATGAAGTTGTCCAAACTTTGCTATGTGTATGCATGAATATATCACAGTGAATTCCACTCTGAGGTATAACTATAATGTATCAATTTTAAAATCATCAATAAATAGAAGAAAGACAAGCAGAACAGAGGAAGAGGACTGGGAAGAGAGGAGGAAAGGGAAAGGGAAATACTCAGGGTTGCATTGAAGTAAATTTCATTATAGGTATTTATGAATATGTCAATAATAGTTCTATCATTATGTATAAATATAATGCACTAATAAAAACAAACAAAAAGAAGAGGGTAATAAACAGAAAAAAAAGAATAAAAAGGGGAAAAAAGCTTTTCAGGATCAGGAATGAGAATGGTTTCAAACTTTTCAGTTTCTCAGTAGCAAAATCAGAAGCTAGAAACCAATGGATCAATGCCTTATTTAATGGAAAATTACTTCTAACCTAGGATGTTCTATGCATCCAAATATCAATTAAGGGAAGAAAATAAAAAATGTATTTTTTAAAAAGTAAAGTTTAAAGAAACATTTCTTCCAGAAACCCTTCTTCAAAACGTTATTGAAAATCACACACAAAACAAGAGCATAAACCAAAATAAAAGGGGAAAAACGGATGCCTAAACACAGAATTTCAAAGAGGACAGAATTCCAAGAATGATGACCAAGGAAGACCCTAAGTGAAAACAGTGCAATAGGCTTACATAGCAGATTGTAATTAATGAATTGCTGGAGGGTCAATGGGGACAAGTCTGAGAGTTAAATATTCCAGGGTGACCCTGTTATGGGTCACATTCCTGTTATGGAATGTGGGGGGACACATTCTACCAAGCTCTCATAGCAATGATTGGAGAAAAAAATCTCAGGCTTCTGGCAGCGGGAGGGAAAGAGTAATCATTTAGAAATATAGCAGAGCATTCTGTTCTTAACAAGGCCTGCCCTTGAGAGAAACCAGAGTTTCATCTAATGGGAGAAGGGAAATACTCAACTGCAAACTCTCTAGAAATCCTGTACCACCTAAGTGGTGGGGAAAGAGAAAGCTGAGACTCAACTTGTAAAGTTCACAGTCCAGTCCAGGGACACCTGCTCACTAAAATATTGAGACCCTGTCACAGGGCTATAGAACACTTCCCCTTCCTCCAAATCTTAGCACTACATTGCTAAAGGTCTACTTTCCACAGTTCCTTTTATCTATTACACTATGTCTGCCTCTCAACAAAAAAATCACAGAGCATACTCAAAGGCAAAAATCACACTTGAAAGAAACAGAGAAAGCATCAAAAGGAAACCCAGATATGGCAGGGATATTAGAATTACCAGACCATGAGTTTAAAACAACTACAATTATATGCTAAGGGCTCAAATGAAGGAAGTAGATAGAGTGCAAGAACAGATGAATAATGTATGCAGAGAGTTGTAAATTCTAAAAAGAAAAGGAAAAGGAAAAAAGAAATGCTAGAGATCAAAAACTCTAACAGAAGTTTTTGATGGACTCATTAGTAGTCCATACATAACTGAAGAAAGACTCTGAGCTTGAGGATAAGCAACAGACTCTCAAAGTGGAAATGCAAAAAGGAAAAAACTCCTTAATAAATAATCACAGAATATCCAAGAATTGTAGGACAACGACAAACGGTTTAATATATGCATAATAGGAACACCAGATGGAGAAGACGAGAAATGAAATAACAGAACTACAGCAATGTTTAAAGCAATGAAGACTGAGTTTCCTTAGATTTATGTCAGATGACAAATCACACACATCAAGGAAGCACATAGAATAGCAAACAGGGTAAATTTCAGAAAAACTAGTTCTGGGTGTATCATATTCAAACCAAAGAAAGTGAAATATAAAGAAAAAAAAATCCAAAAACCTAGAGGGGGAAAAAAAAACACCTTATATATGGAGGAGCAAAGAAAAAAAACACATCTGACTTCTCTTCAGAAATTAAATAAGGAAGAAAAGAGTGGGGTGAAATTTTTAAAGCACTGAGAGAAAAAAAATGCATTAACCTTGAATTTTATATCCTATGAAATTATCCATCAAAATTAAAAAGAAATATATTCTGAGATCAAATAAAAACTGAGAGAATTTATTGCTAGTAGACCTGCATTGCAAAAAATGTCAAAAAAGAGGGGTTTTTTTTAGAGAAGGAAAATTATATAGGTCAGAAACTTGGATCTACCTAAACAAAGGAAGAGCATTAAATAAAGAACAAGTGAAAGTAAAATAAACACTTTTATTTTTCCTATTGTAAATTGACCTAACAGATGAGTTTATTCAAAATAATAATAGCAACAATGTATTCAATAATTATAGTTTGCAGGGTTTTGGTTGTGGTTTTGTGTGTGTTTGTGCTTTGTTGTTTGTGGTACTGGGATTTGAACACAGGGATACTCTACCACTGAGCTACATTCCCAGTCCTTTTCATTTTTTGAGACAGGGTCCCAGGCCCAGGTTGGCCTAAAATTTACAATCTTCCTGCCTTAGTCCCCCAAGACTCTGGGAATGAGTATAGTTTATACATAAACCAAATGAATGACTGCAGTGATACAAGACACAGGAGGGAGGGATTGGGATTATTTGCATTATAGTGTCATTTGAAAGTGGATTTGAATTAGTTGTACATGTATTTTTCAAACTCCAGAGAAATTGCTAAAATAGTTAAAAAGTTTAATATGATAAGCAAGAAGTGAAATAGAATTATATGAAATGCTCAATTAAAACCACATAAGGCAGAAAAGGAGTTGAAGGCAATAAGAAGAAGATGAAAAAAAAAAAAACAAGGACAACAAATAGAAAACAGTAACAAGTATGATAGGTATTAGTCCAACTAAATCAATAAACACTTTAAATTTTAATGGTCTACATACACCAATTACAAGACAGGGATTATTCACATGGATCAAAAGAACAAGGATCAACATCTTGTAAATGTTGTTTACAGGAAACCTACTTTCAACATAAATATTCATATAAATTAAAAAGTAAAGTGATGGAGAAAGATACACTATGGTAGTAACTAACCAAAAGAAGTAGGAATAACATTAATTTCAGACAGACCATACTGAAGTATAAAAAGCAAGGAAACTTATCAGGGCATTATATAATGTTAAAGGGGTCAATTCTACAAGAAAGCTCAATAATCTCTAATATGTATGTGCCTAAAAACAGTGTGTCAATACACATGAAACAAAGACTGAAAGAACTGCAAGGAGAAGTAGAAGAATTGTCCATTTTGTCTGGAAACTGCAACTGCTCTCTAGCAGACATGGATAGACCAACAGGTAGAATATAAGGAAGTAGACAGTTCAACTGAAAATTCACAGCTGCTTAATTTTCTTCAGCCTTTAAAAAGGAGTAGCCACTATCTGGCAATATTCAAGACCTGCCACAGAGAACTTAACAGGGAATAGAGGACATATTTCCCACCACTGACTACACTACTGCCACCTAAAACATTTCAGAAAAAAAATTAACATATTTTGCTCTTAATAAATTATCAAAGAAACATTGTTTACTTCCTGAAGAACCAAGCAATATTTTCTGAAGTCCTAATTTTCTTTCCACTATGATTTCTAGGACCACAGCTTTCCCTCCATCTTCTTTTCAAAACCAAGTTGGTACTAATAATGCAATTCCAAAATACTATACACTGACCATGGCTAAGATTTAAAGAGCAATATAAAAATGTATAAAATGGATACCCATGAATGAGCATATCTGTACAACAGGGAAGATTAATGTGAATTAAAGTAGCATAGGGGAATCTTGAACATGCAAGGCTCACTGAACCTAAGGTAGTATACTTGCACATTTCCCATTACTATAATAAAATACCTGAGGTTGGGTAACTTTAAATAAAATAGATTTACTTAATTGACAATTTGGGGGTCTGAAAGTTTAAGATCAGAGGGTTCCATTATTTGGCCCCTGGTGAAGGTCCCTCTGACTATATCACATCATGGCAGGAGATATTACAACCGCAACGCATGTAAGAGGTGTGATTACATGGTGAGACATAAACCAGAGAGGCTGAGATTGATTGATCTTTTATAACTACCCTCTCATGAGAACTAACCAGGGACCCACCAAAACTATATTAATTCCTTTTGTAGACAGTGCTCCCAATGACCCAATTACCTTGCTCTAGGCTTCACCTCTTAGAAAGTCCCACAACCTCTTAACAATGCCATGGGGGGATTAAGCTTCCAATACAAAAACCCTTGGAAGACAAACTATTCCCAAACCACAGCAGGCAACAAGACTATTCTGAGGAAGTCTAAACTAAATGGTAGCATAGGAAAGGAAGAGATGGGGCAGATCTGAGCATGTAACAAAGAACATAACACAGGATAATATTAAAACTGGCTAGAATGGAGAATTAATACAATTTAATTAAGAAACGTTGAGGTTGAAGATGGGGAAAGACTCAGTACAAGCCTTTCAACTCCATACCTCAAAGAACTTAACGTTAGGTCTTGTGCTTAAGATCAGGGGGCTCCATTGTTTGGCCTCTGGCGAGGGCCCCCTCTGACTGCATCACATACAGTGGAAATACAACTGTGGAAATACAACTGAGTGAGGCAAGAGCCCCACCCAGGAAAAGTACACAGCTTAAATGGTAAAATGGACATGTAAAATAAAGTGCTATAAACAAAAAGTAGCTGTCAAAGAGGTGTATATAAAGTGTTACAGGAAAAGGAAAGAAGAGCCATTAATTTAGCCCAAAGGAAAGAGGACTCCAGAAAGTTACTACAATACAAAAACTGTTTTGGCAGATCATGTTACTTGGAAGAAAAGATACAAAATGATAAAAACAAATATTCCTGGTAGAGGTGGAGACTACATTTACATTTACCATGGAGCCTTCAAGCCATGCTAAATAGCCCTTGATTTTACCTCCCAGAGTAAATCTAAAGGTGGCCCCCATAAGAGATGTCCACCTTGTACCCCAAAATATGACCTTAAGTATAATAAGGGTCTCTGCAGATGTAATAGAGATGTGATCATCCTGGATTAAGGTGGTCCCTAAATCCAATAACCAGTGTCATTATGAGACAGAAAAGGAGACACAACTAAGAGGGGGCCATCAGGGGAAAGCCATGTAACTAGGGAAGCAGAGATTGTCATGATGCAACTACAAATCGATGAGTACCCAGGATTTCCAGAACCACCAGAAGCCTACTGACTACTTCATTTTGTACTTTCAATGATGAGAGAACAAATTTCTGTTGTTTTTAGCCACCAAGTTTGTGGTAATTTGTAATGATAACCATAGAAAACTAACACATCCTCTCATCCATATTGAATCTCAGGTTCTAAGAGGCCAAGCTAACCCTTTAGGTACTCTCACCTAGGAATGGGAAAGAGAGTTAGCTGTATAGTGGTGGACAAGGGTGCTATCACATCAGGGGTCCCAACAGCTTTGTTAGATATGCAAAGAAAGAAAGCTGAAAAAGAGTAAAGAGAAGCAAAGAGGGAAACAAAGATGGGAGTCACATGATAGCCAACAGTTCTAATCCCAATCTTCCAGCTGCACATGTGGAACATTTGAGCTACTATTGTGTAATTTCCTGCCTGTAGATGTCCATGACATTGCTATTATATGATTGCAATAAACTGCTGCTTATTAAAGTTAGCTTAAACAAGTTTTTGTTCCTTGCAACCAAATTATTCATAACTTAACAATGATGCTCAGAAGTAACTTGGTTTTAAGAAAATATGAAGTGATAGAAATTATTAAGCAGATAAATTTAAGTGTAAATTGATCAGGAAAAATTTAACAGATGAGAAATTTTAGCAACAAAAGGGGCTTTCTGAATAAAAAGGAAACAAATTTTCTTTAATATAATATTTTGATTATGTCAGACCCCAGATGAGATATTCAAATCAGGGAAGAAAAGAATAAAGGAAGAGAATCTCAAAGGTCCTGAGATTGAAAGAATCATAGCTCTGTTGACACCATTTATATCCTTCCAAAGAGTAGGTCTTTTGGTCTCTGCCTTGGATCAGGTCTCAATATCTTATGTGACAGAATAATTACTTCATTCTTTCAGTCTCTGAATATGTATTAGCATCTACTATGTGCTAAGGATAATAGAAATCCCAGAGATTTAAGGATTAATTTCCCAATTGTTAACCATCAGTAGGCTCATTGCAGGGTGGATATAGAAACAGACCACTGTTAAGAGAAGTGAGAAAAATATAGGAGTGAGACAAACATGGGCATGTTCAGGGAAGTTGTCTGGAAAGTTTGGAAAAGGCTGTCAAAATGAGCAAATATGCTGGGCACTATGACATACACCTGTAATCCCAGCAGCTCAGGAGTCTAAGGCAGGAGGATTGAAAGTTCAAAGCCAATCTCAACAATTTAGTGGTGCCTAAAACAATTTAGTGATACTCTGTCTCAAAATATAAAGGGCAGGGGCTGGTGTTGTAGCTGAGTGGTAGCGTGCTTGCCTAGCATGCATGACGAGCTAGGTTCGATTCTCAGCACCACATACAAATAAATAAAATAAAGATCCACCAACAACTAAAAAATATAAATATATATATGGGAGGGGGCTGAGGGTATAGCTCAGTTGGTAGAGTGCCTGCCTAGCACAAGGCCCTGGATTCAATCCTCAGCATCACCACCAAAAATACACACACACACACACACACACACACATATACATATATATGTATGAAGGGTGGGGATGTGACTCAGTTGTCAAGCACCCCTGCATTAAATCTCTGGTATCAAAAAAAAGGATAAACATTTGTGCCAAATCTCAAAGAACAATTAGACAGATGTACACCAGCAGAATAAAGCAGCAAATTAGCAGTTTAAATATGAACAATATGGAAAGCCTGGAAGATAGTATGAAGTTCACTCTGAAAGCAGCAGGTCCTTCAACGTGTCCGTGTGTTAGGTAACATTAAACCAGGGATCAGAAGACAGAAATTTTTCATTTTCTATTCTATTTAATGCCAAATACCAGTTGTTAAATGCAATGGTCAATCATCAAAATGCAAGGGCCATGAAGGCAGTGATTGTCTTTTTTGGTCACTGTAAAATCCAGGTAGCTTAATCTTATGGTCAATTTCCAGATCTCATTTTACTGACCTCACAGTAGCAGCACTTGACACAGTCACTCTCCTTGATAATCTCTCTTCGCTTGGCTTCCAGGTAGTGGTATGCTGGTAAATGTTTAACAATAGTTTCTCAAAGAAAAATTTTAAAAGCTCTCATTCATTGCATTTGCTGATTGCTGTGGTACAAATACTCCTACGATATGCAATTTCAAGCTACCAATGTGATATACTAAGCTGGAAAGAGATGTGCAGTAGCATATACCATTGTTTTTGTTTTTAGTTTAGTTTATTTAATTAAATTTATATGATTTAATTTTTAATAATGGCTAGGCCTGGCAACTAAATTCCTGAAAATTTAATGATCACCCTTCTTGAGCTAATACAAACTGGCTCCAAGACACCACTACCTCCAGGATACCATACACCTGATACAATGAAGCTCTCATTGTATTTCCATTGAACTATGCTGCTCTAGAGTTTTACTTTAACCTTCCTACCAAATATCTTCTCCCCTATTCCACCTTCAAAAATCTTCAACTATACTACTAATTTTACATTCTCAAGGTTTGTAAGGTTTACATTCCTTTTATTAGGTTTTCCATGTTTTATCTATACCTTGATTCAAAAATTTAGCCATCAATAGATAGACCTTACAATAATAATATTGTAACTGCAGCAGAACCAACTAGTATTTTATACCTGTAAAAAGAGAAGTGTGATCCCATGCCCCTCAAACTGTAATGCTACATTGCATTTCAAGACTCAAAGTCAATTGAATTGTCTTTTCCAAAACTATAATGATTCCTCAAATTTATGCCACCCTGTAGTCCACCTGTTTGGACAATGACTTCCTAGTAGAGCTTTTTATGTTTCCTAAAATTTTTATTTCTGTTTTCTTGTTGAAAATAGAAAGAGTTTCTTCCCTTGTCTAATACTGAAATCATCCACCTTCTTCAATGTACATCTTGGAAAAGTGAATCCATTTTTTATTTGACAAATCTTCCTAGAACCAGCGACAATGACATTTTAGCAGCAGACAGGCCGTGGGTGCAGCAGAAAGAGTATGTGCAAGTGAGAGAAGGGTAGCAGCAAGCATGAAAGAAGCTTGTCTTTGAAATGAAGCTGTAAAGAAAAGATACCTGGGTGGGATGCATTACAGAAGGAACTGTGAGTGTTTATCCTCTCAGAACTAAGAGTAGGCTTGAATATAGATATATTTGTAGATGGGAGATCTTTCCACCTGACAGCTTCCATCTCTGCACTAAAATACAAGAAATGCCCATCTTCTACTAGAAAGTACCTAAGGACATTAGTATATTTTGAAATAGCTGAGGCTCAGAGGAACTAGCTGCCCTGGTGAAGACAGGGATAGAGGAGCAGCATTCAGGATTCTACATAACCTACATATGAAATATTCTTAGTTTCAGATATTTATTACTGAAAAAATTCTCATATTGCTGTAGCACTCAATTGAAAACTTCAGCTCTGTGATATTTCAACAGAACAGAATTATGGTGCTAAATCAAAGACTACTTTCCTGTCACTGCCTTAATTGGAGGTTGCAAATGTGTTACTGTTATATCAACTCCCAATTCTAGCTGAGCATGGTGGTACAAGCCTGTAATCTCAGAAGCCTGGAAGGATGAAGCAGGAAGATCACAAATTCAAAGCCAGCCTCAGCAACTTAGAGAGGTTCTAAGCAATTTAGCAAGACCCTATCTCAAAATAAATAATAAATAGATAGATAGATAGATAGATAAATAAATAAAAAGGACTGGGGCTGGGGGCTGGTGCTGTAGCTCAGTGATAGAGCACTTGTCTAGCATGTATGAGGCACTGGGTTCAATTCTCAGAACTGCATATAAATAAAATAAAGTCCATCAACAACTAAAAAAATTATTTTAAAAAAGGGCTGGGGTTAAGCACCTTGGGTTCAATCCCTGGTACCAATAAATAAATAAATATATAAATAAACTCCTGATGCCCTCTCTATTCCATTATAATAATAATAGCTAGTTACACAGAAATCTGTAAATGAACAATTACAACTCTTAAAACCAAAAGAATCACTAGCAGCTTTTCTCATCCAGATTCCTCATCTGAACCACAAAACACAGAAAGTAAGTGACAATTTTACCAAGAACAGGACATAATTTGCCCAGAAATTTATTCATATCATATGCAATAAACATTATATATAATGGATGCTTTTAGGGCATCAAACTTAATTCTTACACAGACACCACAGAAAAGCCAGCTGAAGTGGACATCCAAAAACATATTTGGAATTACTGGATATTAAACCATTATGACATCTTTGAAGTACGTTTCTGATTTAAAAAACAGATACCCTGATGATAACCCTTCTTTAATTAGTAAGTTCTGGTTTACTTTTTATAATTAAATCTTTAAACTGTATAAGCAAAAATTCTACTTTCAGGTTTGAGAGTATAATCAACAAATCACAGAATGTGAGTAGATTCCACTAACTCAGAAAAGGAAAACCGCAACAAAACACCAAAACCTCTGTGCACACAATTACACTTCAGTAAGAACATTGATGGGAATCAAATAGGGCACTTTCAAGTAGAGTTTCTGAAATCTCCTTATCTGAAATATAATAGAATCACATAATACCTTTCTGAGGAAATATAAATGGACTTCATTACATTAGCCTGCCAAGAACTAATGCAGTATCACACTTTCTGGAAATTCTACAAGTCTTCCAAGCATTTGCCTCATTAAATACTCTTCAAAAACCATTAATTAAGACCAATGAATGTAGCTGGGTATGGTGGTACACACCTATAATCCCAGAGGCTTGGGAGGCTGAGGCAGGAGGATTGCAATTTTAAAGCTAGCTTTAGCAACTTGGCAAGGCCCTAAGCAACTTAGTAAGACCTTGTCTCTAAATAAAGAAAAAATAAAAAGGGCTAGGATGTGGCTCAGTGGTTAAGTACCACTAGTTTAAAAAAAAAAAAAAAAGACCAGTGAATGGAAAACAATATTTGTATTTTTACATAATTAAGCAAGCTCAAAAATACCAAATGGTTTTTCCATAGTATTGCAACTAAAAAGAAACCATGGAGGAACAATGGACACAGAGGGCAGCTGTACATGTCTTCTTTCATTGGGCCACAGTATGAGCATCAACTGGGAGCTGGTTTGTAAATGCAGATTCTTGTGCTTTGCTGGACCTGCCTCTCAGTTCAAGTTTTCCCTCTTCCCAATGTTGCTTCCTACCTCACTCCCTTTCAAGGCATTGATAAGCATGTTATGCCCAAATCCACAAATTCTCACTATATAAGAGAAAGTCTACCTGGTTTCTATAAAGGTTGGCATTTGACAGTATATTAGGTGTATAGTGAATAAATGAATAAACGAATCTTTGTATCTTGCAAATCTCACAGCAATCTTTCCTATCCAAATGTTATCTTTTCTATAGCTGTTTCTTTACTTTTAAAAATCTACTCACTTTTAATCAACATAAGAATATGACATACTTCTACTCTTAAAGATCACATAGTTGATAACTTTTCCTAGTTGAAAAATTCTGACATTGAAGATAGCGTCAGTCTTCTGTGTATCTCATGATACCAAGAAGATTTGGTTTAATGTTATTATCTGTAATTTGTATTGGGAATGTAATGGGCCTTTGGGTTTTTGATTTTTTTAAATACATATATACATATATATGTGTGTATGTATATATATGTGTGTATGTATATATAATATATATATATATATTAGTTATAGTTGGATATAATATCTTTATTTTTATTTATTTATTTTTATGTGGTGCTGAGCATTGAACCCAGTGCCTTGAACATGCTAGGTGAGCATTCTACCACTGAGCCACAACTCCAGCCCTGGGGTTTTGATTTTAAATAAATTAATCTTTGATTTTGGTCAGTCACTTTTCAACTTTCCATCTCCTGTTAATTTTCTACAGATAGGTCATGTGACCTGTGGAAGGAAGAGTATCACCCAAGGCCCTGTACTTAGAAGCTCCCTGCTTTGGTTTAATGCCTTGCTATTGCTGTCTTGGATTATTTAATAGTTACTGAACAATAGGCCCAAAATTTTTACTTTTCACTAAACTCCACAAATAGTGTAGCCCCTCCTGTCTATAAGTCTGATGCTTAATAAAAGGTGCTAATCAAAAGCATCTAAAAAGTTCTTTTCCAAATACATTTGCCAGTCATACTGAGAATTCATTGTTGCAATTTGTCTTACATCTTCTCTATTATCAGATACATTTTCTGTTGTCTGGTCACATTCTATCATTCCTTCAGCTTCCTCTCCTGGTCCAAAGGGTGGGAGCTACACCCAAAGGAATTCTGGCAAAATCAGAACCAGTAATCTTTTATTGTACACCTACAATTAAATTCATATGCTAGCACTATACAGTTCCTTCTTATGAAGGAATGTGGCACGTATTTACTATTAATCTAGGTGAACTTGTGGGGGAACCTTTACAAAGTGATAGGTCTTAAATAATGTTATAGTTTGGATGTTAAGTGGCCCCCAAAAGTCCACATGGTAAAGGCTTATCTCCTGAGTGGAACTTTTGGGAAGTGATAGAGCTTTTAGGAGGTAGGACTAGCAGAGAGTATTTAGGTGATCAGGAAATGCCCTTGAATGATATTTTAGAACTTTGGCCCCCTCCTCCCTCTCTTCATGGCTATGAATTTAGTGATTTTGCTCCACCCACATGCTCCTGACATGATATACTGCCCTGTCACAAGCTTAAACACAATACAGCCAACTAATCATAGACCAGAATCTCCAAAACTGGAAGTAAAAATTAACTTTTTCTCTTTATAGTTGATTTACTTGGGTGTTTGTTATTGTGATGGAAATCTAACTCAAAAAGAATTTCAATAAAGGAAGGAAACGTGGCTCCATAGGCATTCTGGAGAAGGACCGGCAGGTGTGTACATCCAAGAGCATAGTATAAAAGGAGAATTTTGAGGAGCAGAAGAAACTTTTGCCAAATGATAGGGGTAAGCTCATCTTGAGATATGCTGGAAAGGCCCTCCATGACTCATGTGCTGCATGACTGGGTGTCACAAATTAAAAAATTAGGAACCCTCACAAGTCTCAAAGAAAGGAACAATATCGTCCAAATGACATGTTAAAAGGATAATTCACTGGACATATCATTTTTCAAATGATACCCTTCCTTCAAATAGTTCTTAAAATCCATCTTTTTGTGACACTCCCTCATTCAATAAATATCAAATGAGTCATGATGGTAAGAATGCTGAAGTGATACTTGTGAAGGCTCCTCCATGGACATTGAGCTAAGTATTTGGAAAGGGCTCAGTCACCATCAGGAGAGGTCTGCCAGGTTTTGACACATTTTGCCTAACTGCAGTGCCAGGTTTTGCCACATCATAACCAAAGCATCTTTTTTATTTTTCAAGTTCTTTGAACAACACAGAGAGAAGATGCTACCTAACTATATTCTCATGGGGGCAGAATCAAAGCTAAGGTTTATAAAAATCAAAATCCCTAACAGAGAAGGATTTTGTCATGGAGAATACCCACTGTTTCTAACACCATCCTTTCCCAAAGGCAAGAGAAGGTATAGATCACACAGCAGTTAACTGCAATCTTCTCCAGCACATTCCTTGAAGTCTGTAGAACATGTGAGGGGAAATGGGAGGAGTTAAGCAGTTGCAAAGGAAGCCCCATCATAAAGTGGAACAGGGAGAGCTGATTTAAAACATACACATACTCTGCATTTATCTTATGGATTCAGAGGAGCAGATTAAAATAAAGAAAAGTCTAAGTCTAGGTAGTGTAAAAGCAGAGGATCCAAACATAGCCTTTATTATTCCTGGTGTGCTTAGTACATTCAATGTCAATAACTCAGCCCTGGCCAAGTTGAACTGAAGCCCAGAGAACAAAGACTCAAACTGCAACTTAACGAAGACTTTTCTTTCTTTTTTTTTCTTCCCCCCCCCCCCCCGTACTGGGAATTGAACTCAGGGGCACTTGACCATTTATCCACATCCCCAGCCCTATTTTGTATTTTATTGAGTTGCTTAGGCCCTCGCTGTGGCGATACTCCTGTCTCAGCCTCCAGAACCACTGGAATTACAGGCATACACTACTGTGCCCAGCACAACAAAATTTTTGAAAAATGAAAAACAGATACCTGACAGAGATAACTTTTACATATTGCCATATGGATAAACTAAAATGTTAAAATATATTTATACAAAGAAAAAGGATCTTGAAGACAATAAGAACATAGATATTAACCAAATTGGGAGAAAGATTCCTTTCTTGGTAGATTAATGTGTCTCTTCATCTTGTTATCACAGTGTATACAGATTAATGGTTTTTTATTTGTTTGGTTGGTTTGGTCTGTTTTGTCTTTTTTTGCAGTGCTGGGGATTGAACCCAGGGCCTCACATAATGCTAGGCAAGTGTTCAACCACTGAGTTACACCCCAACCCTGCTGTAGATTTTTTATCAGCAAGAAGCAATTTTATGAGATTCTATGTTTACTATAATGGGGAATTTTATGTTCACTTTTTTTTTTCCTTTTTGGTACCAGGGCTTGAACCTAGGGGTGCTCAACTACTGAGCCTTCCCCATGCCCCTTCCCTTTTTTTGTAGTTGTAGATGGACAGAATGCCTTTATTTTATTTTTTAATGTGGTGCTAAGAATTGAACCCAGTGCCTCACACATGGTAGAGCACTCTGCCACTGAGCTACAGCCCAGTCCTCCATTTTTTATATTTTATTTTGAGACAGGGTCTTGCTAAGTTGCTGAGGCTGGCTTTGCCCTTGTGATCCTCCTGCCTTACCCTCTTGAGCTGCTGGGATTACAGGCATGCGCCATCATGCCCAGCTTGTGTTCACTTTTTATAATAGAATCTTTAGCTTTAAGATTAATATGTTTATATTTGTGTAAAACCTGTGTTTACACAAATCACAGAAAATTGAATTTGGACTTTTGCTTAGAAAGTAGAAAACTACAAGAGACCATCACTTCCATCTTAACAACAAAAGCCAAATAACATAGAAAACTTTTCTTTAGTCTATCAAAGAGCTGGAGTCATTGCCAATCAATAGAATGAATTCTAAAGAGGAACAAGTGCTGTAAGGAGAGATGGAACACATGAACTGTCTCTTCCCTTAACAAGCACAGAAAAAAGAAGTAGCCAACATACAAGCTGGTTAAAGCCTCAGCAAAACTTCTAATGAATTCTAAAGACAAGTGTGGACAAGCATGTCTGTTTCAAATAGTTTGAAGACACCAATACTAAGTAGCTCTGACCAGGGTCATTTACTAAATTGTCCACAAGAAAAATTACAGCAGGGAAGAATATATGACCTTTTTCACTCCAACTATTTCCCAATATCAAAAACTAGGGCAAGGAACCCTGACATGCCCAAAGCACAGATGAAATTCCAATGCATCTATAGGAGGAATAAAAGCAAAGTCCATCTGCTTCTGGAAAACGATGGGAAATCCTCTCATCCCAAGACATAAGCAAAGATCCATTTGCCACTAAATAAAATAAAATAAAAGCAAACCCGTCTACTAATGGTGAAACCAGTTGAAGCCCAGGATCCTACACTTTTATCCACAAAAGGACTGTTACCACTGGGAGGAACAGGAAATTCTCTAGCTCAAAACAACTGCAGACACAAGAGAAAGTTTGGCTGCCAAGGAGAGAATTGTTCGTGGGAGTCCCCTCCCTTAAATATGGGTTAGTCCAATAACTTGTTTTAACTAATAGAACATAGCAAAAATGATAACTAGGCCAGTCTCAAATCTAAAACTTAAAAGAGTTTTAGCAGCTTCCACTTTTGCATTATTGGAAGCTCTGAGCTGGCATGTAAGAAATAGGGCTCTCTGCCCAAAAGCTCCCATGAAGAGAACGTGAAAGGAGAGGTGAAGAATGGGCCCTAATACTACATAGAGAAGAACTAAGGGACTCAGTCATTAAGAAGAAAAAAGCCAAATATATAAATCTCAGCTGAGTTATTGTAGCCAGACCCCAGCCATTTGATCCATCTTAGCTGAGAAGCCATCTTGGACATTTTAATGCAACAGACATCACACAGAACAGTGATAAGCCATCCTTCTGTGCCTTTTCTGAATTCCTAACCCACTGAACCAGAAGTGTATTAGTCAGTTGTCCATCATTATAGCAAAATACCCAAGATAACTAACTTTATAAAGAGAAACGGTTCATGTAGCTCATAGTTTGGGAGATTCACAAGTCCAAGATCAAAGAGTCCTATTGCTTTGGCCTCTGATGAGGGTGTCAGATGATAGCACCTCATGGCAAGAGCACATGTAGGAGCAAGCAGCTGCATCTTGAGCCAGGAACAGAGATAGTGAGCAGCACTGGGATCCCACAACCCCCTCTGATAGCATACCCCAGTGACATAAGGACTTTCACTAGGCCCCAACTCACAAAGGTCCACAGCACCTCAGAATACCACCACCCTGAAGACCAAGCTTTTACATAGGGAACATTGATGACACTCAACATCTAAACCCTAGAGATAAGAAATAATAAAATGTTTAATTTATTTTTATGGTTAGTGTTTTAAGCAACTACATTTGCAGTAGTTTTAATGTAGTGATAGATAACTGAAATAAGAAGATGACTATTTTTTGTGAACAAATCTCATAGAACTTATGATTCATTAAATTCAATGCAAGTATATATTTTAGTTGAACCATTGTTAAAATTTTAAAGGTAAAAATGAATAAGACAAACAAAAGTTAAACTTGTGTTGACCTAATATACCCTTAGTAAAATAGGGTTGCTCTATTAAATATTTGTTCTATTGACAATTTTTTGGAGCAAAAATTCTCACCACTTACTAATATGTATAAGAAAAAATAATTTCATCCCACAAAATAATAGATGTATGACAAATATACCAAAATGTTTTGGTATTTCAAATTTTAGAAGATTGAAAAAGAAAAATCAATTTCATTTCCCTTGACTGGTTACAAAAAGATGCTTCCATTTAAATGATAAATGCTTAATTCTGTCAAGTATATTTTTTATATTTACAATTATTTGTTGTCAGATTCTCTATTTACCTATCTTGCAATAAAATACACTTCATAAAAACATCTTGCAAATGCATCTTTGGAAACCTCACCCAATAAGATTTGGATTTCTAAAGGAAAAGCAAAGTCAGAGGTAGGTTAGCTGAAAGGAGGATAGATAGTTCTTGAAGATGATAAAGCCTTCCATTTTATTAAAAGAATCTGTTAGTAATTGGCAGTAAAAAAAAAAAATAAAGAAAAAAGAAGGTGAAACCAGGCATGGTGGTGCCAACCTCAGCAAAAGCAAGGTGCTAAATAACTCAGTGAGACCCTGTCTCTAAATAAAATACAAAATAGGGTTGGAGCTGTGGTTCAGTGGTTGAGTGCCCCTGAGTTCAATCCCCAGTACCAATAATAATAATAATAATAATAATAATAATAATAATAATAGGGCTAAGAATTCCAAACTGGTCTTCTGCTTAGAGAAATTAACAGCATTACCTCAGTTACATGCAGTGGTAATTGGAGCAAAGAAAGCTCCAAGTAAATGAGTGTGTGGAAACAAAATGGGAGGGAGAGAATATAAATCAATCCTTCAGGAGATTTTACAGCCTAGAAAAACAAAAATTTCAGAAAGGAGAGATTATTAACAGCTTGGTACAATCACAACAGTTAAATGATGTCTAAGAGGTTTTTTTCTTGATAACTTGTCGAACAGGATAATTCTGAAAAGTGTTCCACTCTCTTATCTTTCCCTTCTTCCCCATTACAAGTAAGAAGCTAGGATCCTTGTTATTTCTATGACTCAAGAATGTGCCCAGATTGAAAAGGTCTACATGAAGTCAATGATTCTCCTAGTTTATGGAGAGAGCTCAGATTAATGAAAGATGGAATGGGGAATGCCTTGAAAGGGCGGCAGAAAATAAGAACCACCACCATCTAACCCCTAACTGGGGAAGGGTCAAGGATTTGTAAGTTTCAATAATTTGGTGTTCTGTGCTTCTCTTGGTGCTCATACCCCATACTATGAGGTACACCTAGGGTGGCCAGAACTTGGAAAAAGGAACTCTCAGCTCTGCCCCACCATAGAATGGCAGCAACAAAGATACTGGCTGGCCCTGTAGACACTGACCAAGAGAACCACATCTATCTCAGCAGTAAGCAACATGGACAGGTAGAGGGCTGAAGGGTGCTTATGACCCTTGAATCTCGGGCAACCATGAATATATGTGTCAGGGTAAGAATGAAACCCAGTTATGACTGAGATCAAACTACCAGCTATTCTAATGGGATGGGGACTATCAAATTGTCAGACTGCATATTTAAAGCTATGGTAGTATTACATTCAAGAATTATGGACAGGAATGATATCCATACCCTTACTCTAAATTGTGTCTCATGTGTAATAATTTACATTGTGCAGTAGAAAGCTTCTGAAATGCCTCCCAACAACCTAACTTCCTGTTATTCACGCTTTCATGTAATCCTTTCAAGTATGGGTTTGAACTAGTAACTCACTTATAACAAGCAGAATACAGAAAAAGTGATGGGATGCCCTGAAGATGTGCCTCTCCTATGCTGAATAAAGCATCGCTGGTCCATGGGGGAAAAAATGATGGTATGTTATTTCCAAGATCAGGTTAGAGGACTGCAACTTCTTTCTCCTTCCTTCTCATGACTTGTTCACTGTGATAAGGCCAGCTACCATGGTGTAAACCATTCTATGGAGAGGCACACATGGCAGGAACTCAGTGCAGCCCTTGGTCAACAATTGATGAGAAAATACAGACAGTTCAAAACTATTGGAAAGTGCCTGGAGGCAGGTCCTTTTCTAGTCAAGCCCTGAGATGATCACATCCCAGCCAATACCTTAACTGTATCGTGAGAGACCCCAAACAAAAGAAGCAGCTAAGGCATGCTCAGATTACTAACTCACAGAAAGGAAAAGATACTAAATGTTGTTTTAAGCCATTCTATTTTGGGGTAATTTGTTATGGAGCAATGTGTAATTAAAACAAATTTCAAGAAAGTAGAAAAAAAGAGAAGTTGTTAATATACATCTAGCTAGTGGTTCTTAAGAAGGGATACACATCGGAATAACCCAAGGCTAAGGGTAATATGAGAAGAGAGAAATAAATCTGGGCACAGTGACACACACCTATAATCCCAGTGATTTGAGAGGCGGAAGCAGGAGGATCACAAGTTCAAAGTCGGCCTCAGCCTTTCAGCAAAGTTAAATTATTAGTTTTTCTTTTTTTGTGTGTGTGTGTTCAAATTTTTTTTTTAACATTTTAAATTTTTATTTCTTTTTTTTTCTTTTTTTTTTATTGATTGTTCAAAACATTACAGAGCTCAAGACATATCATCTTTCATAAATTCGACTCAATTGGGTTTTGAACTCCCCAAATACATAATTATGTATTAGTTTTTCTTTTTAAGTAACTTAGAACCTGTCTCACAATAAAAAAATAACAAGGACTTTGGATATGTCTCAGTGGTTAAGCACTCCTGGGTTCAATTCCCAGTACTTCCTTCCCCCACCCCAATAAAAGAAGGGAAAAATATGCGGAAAAGTTTGGGGTAGTAAAAATGAAGACAGCCAGGTGTGGTAGCACATGCCTGTAATCCAGTGATTCGGGAGGCTGAGGCAGGAGGATCACAGTTCAAGGCCAACCTCAGTAACTTGGTGACACCCTGTCTCAAAATAAAAAATAAAAAGGGTTGGATGTGGCTCAGTAATTAAACATCCCTGTGTTCAATCCCCAGTACCAAAAAATAAATAAAAATTAAGACAGAGTGTGTTTCACTGCAATGTCATTAGAATCAAATCCCCATTCCTTGTTTTTGTGCAGGTTTAATAGCTAGATTTTGAAATGGCTCTAGTTGAATCTTGTGGAAGCCTCTAGAACATCCCATTTATTCTACCTGGCAAGAGCTTATGGAACAGTCCTGACACAGTCCAACAAAGTGTCCTATTTCATATGTGAATTTTCTTCACAACTCCCTCTCCCTCGTGAGAGAGCTAGCCAAATGAGTGAATTTCATTTTCAATCATGTTATTTGTTTCTCAAACTCCTAAGCAAACCTTCAAGCCATTCCCAGAAAAGCATGGTCCTAACAACCCCTAGAAAAGGTAAGCATCATTGAGAGGGAAAAATAAAGACAATGAGGAAGACATAAGATCTGACAGAGTTTTTCCATATTTTTTCACTATTTGTAAAAATGTGTTAGCATTCTTGGGCATGTAGCTTTGTCCCTATACTGGATCACATGCCTAAAATAAATAAATTCCAACAGCACCCTTTCTGGGTAAAATAAAATATTTGTAACATTCTTGATACATATTGCCAAATGGCTTTCGAGATAAATTATGCCTGTTTATGTTCCTGCCAGCAGCATGGGAGTGTCAAATGTCACTCATGATTATAATTATTGATAGAGATCATCCAGTTTGGGTATTGTTGACAATCTTTTAATACTATCAATCTTTCTATCAATAACAATAATAATGAAGACTGATTGAGAGCTTATAATATTTCAACTACTTTACTAAGAATTTTACATGTGTTATCTCATTCAGTCCTTCTAGTAACCTATAGGTTCAATATCATCACAAGTCCCCCATTTATACATGAAAAAAATTAACACCCAACGCAAGAGGTTAAGCACCTTGAGTAATGACCATAGCAAGTAAATGATGGATTCCAGATAGAATACCGATAAGTCTGATTTATATAAGCATCACTCTTTGCTTTTTTAGCAAGAAGGATGATGTAACCTGAATGGTTATCTGCACTGTGCTGGCTCATGAAAGATCTAACTTGAACAAAAACATTGCTAAACATTGTAAATAAGTCAGAGCCTTTGTATTAGTTTTTCTTTAAATAATTTTTAGTTGTAGATAGGCACAAATGTGGTGCTGAGGATTGAACCCCGTGCTTCACACATGCTAAGCAAGAGCTCTACCACTGAGCTACACCCCAGCCCTTGGTATTCGTTTTTTCCCACTCTCTCTCTTCTAAGGATATTGTCACCTTCCTAGCTGAGAGAAATGAATCTTTGTTGATTCTATGAATTCCAACTAACTATATTTCTAGGCAGGATTGCTTCCTTCCAATGCACATTGAAATATGCCAACTGCATCTGTTTCCTGGGAAAAAACACTTTTCCAAGCTGAGATGGGAATGTTTCCTATAAAGACGGTGCCGATATGTACTTTATAGAATAAGGGCTTTGTTGGGGGAGAAGCGGGAGATAGAGAGAGGAGGAGGAGGAGGAGGAATATGGAGGGAGAAAGTGAAAAGAAAAAGTTATTCTCAGAGAACTAAGAATTGAGTCTTGAGGAGCTTACCAGAACGCCAGAACGTCTTAGGAAGGCCTAAAATAGAGATGCCAGGAATATACCTGGCCAAATTCAAGATCTTATGTATACTTTTTATGAACATGATCTAAAATTATACAGAATATCATCAAACCTGACTTTCTGATGCTGGCAATTTGGGGATATTACTCAATGGAAAGCTTCTCACACAACTGTTACCTGACTGACAGCATTGCAGGCATCAATTGCAAAATGTGCCCTGCTTTCATAGATATTAAAACTTGAGAAAATGTGCATACTAGAGTGAATGAGAACAGTCTTGAGTCTTAACAACATTAGTGACTTTCTGCTTGAGAAATATGACTCCTGGTCAAAAACCCTATGTGATTTTTCAGGCCTGATTATAGGCAATTACAAAGACTTTGCCTGGCAAGCCACAAGGAAAGCTGCCCTCCCTACAGACCTGGTACACTGCCTGTGCAATACAGTTTCTGGAAATCACTATGGTCCTCTGCATAGCCATGCCCTTACACATATTTATATTCCTGGCGCAGGCACCTCCACTTAACTTGAAACCAATCTTTTTACTCTTAGCTTTCCCCTCTCCCTCCCCACTGCTCCTAGGTCCACAGAACTGTCAGAACTTTATGACCCCTTCCATGTGTGCTGATCTACCTGATCCTCAACCAGTGGGTCATTCTATGGGGGTGGGTCAGAGCATGAAATGGGCAAGCAGGTGCCTTCTCCAGTTTAGACCCTTGTTTTTATACTATTGCATTAAGTGGATAAAAAGGTTGGCTGTCATTTTCATTTTGACTTGTCTTTTAATCTACAATTCCAACAACATCTGGAAACCCAGCTCTCCCACTAAGCTTAGCTGAGCTTCTGGAACTACTCAGGTCAAGCAGAAAGCAGTATATCAATTTGAGCCCAATGCATTAGAACATCTTTAAGATGTTTCTTAGCCAGGGTTTCCATACTGTCCTTGTTTTCTGTGTACTCAAGTGAATGTTGAGTAACTGACACTTAACAAACACTAATTTGGATGTACTAAAATAAAATTAAAAATAAAATTCATTAATTAAATGGGAAATAATTCACACCATTGTAGACATATATTTGAAAAACAAATACTGGGAAATATTGGGGCATTACCATGAATAAGAAATGAACTGAGGGAAGGGAAGAAAATGTGAGCTATAGTAACAAAGAAGGCTTTATGAAAGAAGGTCAACTTGAGTACATAATTGAATGAGCTGGTGAAATATGGGTCACTAGTGGAAAAAACAGACATTAGAGTGTAAGATTCCCATTTTCAAAAAATATATATAGAGTTCCTCTTCACACTAAGAACATTTTTCAGGTAAAATTTTGTGCATTAAAAGTGTGTGCTCCTAGCTAGGCACAGTGGCAATTGCTTGTAATCCCAGTGGCTAGGGAGGCTGAGACAGGAAGATCACAAGTTCAAGCAACTCAGTGAAACCCTGTCTCTAAATAAAATACAAAATAGGGCAGAGTATGTGGCTCAGTAGTTGAGTGCTCCTGAGTTTAATCTCTGGTACTCCCACCCCCTGCCCACCAAAAGTGTATGTTCCTGTTGGGAACTGCCCTGGATGCAGATGCCTTTGAGTCCTGATGCACCGGGTTCTGAACAATTCTTGCCTCAAAGTACCTTGGGTGTTATCCCAGCTCAGATAACAAGGCATGGCTCCAGGAGTAGCAGTCACCAGCTGGGGTTGAATTACATTCACCTGTTTCTTTGAATCCTACCTTTTTGCCCTTTTTGGGATAGAATGTTCCATAGAATCTCCCCTTGTGTGTCCCCTATATAAGAATAAAGAATTCCAGTGGCTCTCTTTCTTTCCACAGACCCTTTAAGGTTGAGAGTATAAGGATCGTCTTAGACCTAAGTCTAAGCAATTCCATTTTAAAACTCCAGTTTGAAACCTGCAGTCTCACCAGGGACACCTACGGAGCCCTCCAGTATGGCCCTCAGGCACAAACAAGTTACTTCTCCTCACCCTGATAAACTCAGAATGAAGTCTCTGGCATGCTGTCCTAGCCCAATAAGAGGGAAAGGCAAAAAGATCAGGATGGGGACTACCAGAACTGAGAGACCTCGTGGCACCTGATAAGGATTAAAAGGGGGGGTCAAAACCCCCCAAATTTTGTATTAATGGAGCAAACCAACAGACATTCAGCCAGCCAACAATGATGCCCTCACACTGAGAGAGAGCCTGATGAGGACCTGGACTGACACTTTTCATCATTTGCCTGATTCTCTGCATTGTTCTCACAGTCTCAAACTCTACAGCTACATTTTGACCCTGGTGAGAGCCGCAACTTCTCCCTACAACCCTCTCCTCTACCAGCTGTCAGCTCCACCCCAGGAGAAACCTGTCTTGGTTCCTGATCTGATCACCATGGTCTGTGTGAGTGTGCATCTGCTGGACTTAAAGCCTAAGGCTTGAGACTTTTGATCTGAGACTTGAGCTTAGTGTGCAAAGGGAATGTCTATCATGAGCCTATCGTGATTAAGTATGTTACAGTGCTTAGAATTAATCTAGAATTGTTTGCTGTGAATTGATTATGTCTTTTGCAGTGCCTAGCATTAAGGATTGTCATTTCCTTGATTAAGAACCTATAGAGTGGGCTGGGGCTGTAGCTCAGCAGCAGAGCACTTGCCTAGCATGCATGAGGCACTGGGTTTGATCCTCAGCACCACATAAAAATCAACAAATGAAATAAAGGCATTCTATCCATCTACAACTACAAAAATTTTTTAAAAAAGAATCTATAGAGTGAAATTATATTAAGTGATTTGAGTGAATAAAATATTGTGAACCCAGCATTAGGCCTCCAGCTAGGATAAATGGCAATATACTCCTACAAAAATATGAAACTGATGTGGAATAGGATGTATGATTATTTTTCAGAATTTCAGCCTTGTTTTGACAATATTCATTATCCCTTTATTTATATTCCCCAAGTCCAAACAATGGATTTCAGAATGTACAACTTAATTACCCACAACATTGTTTAGCTGGTCCGTTATGTGGTGATTAAATAGGGAAATTGACCAGAATTACCAACCTTTGGACTGGAAAAGGTATTCCCAAAAATGGTATAATCATTTTGGTCTAAACAGCTGCACTCCAAATACTCACTAGGAATAAATAAATTTGGGAAATAAAAGCTTAATTTTGGAAATCTGACTTCCCTTTAGATTCAATGAAACTAGCTTATTTATTAAGCACTTCCTTCAATGCTGACAATTTTAAACATTTAAAAATAGCTTTAGCAGGCTGGGGTTGTGGCTCAGTGGTAGAGTGCTTGCTTAGCATGTGTGAGACACTGTATTTGATTCTCAACACCACATACAAGTTTAAAAAAATAAAAGTCCATCAGCAACAACAAAAAATAAATTAGCAGGGCTGGGGATATAGCTCAGCTGGTAGAGTGCTTGCCTTGCATGCACCAGACCCTGGGTTCTAATCTCCAGCACCACCCCCCCAAAATACTAACTTTAGCAATATTTTCAACCCACAAATGTTTTTTGAGCACTTATATTAACACCAGGCAGAAGTCCCTGCTTCCTGGAACTCACAGTTTAAACTCACCTACACTTTTTTTTTTGTTACAAAAATATGAGTTTATTTTTTTCACATCTTCATACATGTGTTTTGTATAATGATAACCATCACCTTCCACCATCCTTGCTATTCCCCTTCCCCCTCCCTTACCCTCCTCTCACTCCTATTCTCTATCTAGATGTAATCTTCCTCCAATGCTCTCCCCTCCCTACCCCACTTTGAGTAACCCCCCTTATATCAGAGAAAACATTCGGCATTTATTTTGGGGGGGGGATTGGCTAACTTCACTTAGCATAATCCTCCCTAATGCCATCCATATTTCCCTGCAAATGCCATGACCTTATTCTTTTTTAGTGCTTAGTAATATTCCATTGTGCATAAATGCCATTTTTTTTATCCATTCATCCACTGAAGGACATATAGGTTGGCTCCACAGTTTAGCCATTGTAAACTCACCTACACTCTTGAGTTGTATCGTCAACATGGTACTGACTAGCCACATGTGGCCACTGTGCACTTCACACTTTTTTTTGTACATGTACAGAGGACTGAACCCAGTTATATCCCCAGCCCTTCTTATTTTTTATGAGACAAGGTCTCACTAAGTTGCTGAATCTGGCCTTGAATTTGTGATCCTTCTGCCTCAGCCTCCTAAATTTCTGGGATTATAGATGTGAATTTTAATTTTATTTAATCTAAATTTTAAAATGGACTTGATTAAGCTATTGGAAAACTTTTAAGCATATTTAGAACAACTTGTGAATCTACTTTATAACTGTACATTTTATAAAATCTAAATGCAGAACAAGTATATCTAATGAAAACTTAGCATCCAAATTGAGGTATAAATGTAAAATATGCACCAAATTTCAAAGATTTAACATAAAAATGTCAAATATCTCAATAATTATTAGATTACATATTTAAATAGCAATACTTGGTATATTTGATTACATATGTGACTCACATTGTAATTCTATTGACCTGCCCTAAAACAATGATTTGCTTAGGAAAAAATGTAAACAATATAGGGCCACTTAATTATAAGACATCTGAAATGGTGAAGCAAGCTCTATCTTCCCTCTAGAAAGATTGCTGGCACAGGGTTTAAGGGATTCTTATTGATAGAGGATTTTAATCACAAAATAACAATATCCCAACTTGGCAACTCCAATATATAAGTAATATCTCAGTAGCTCAAGGGAAAGGTGTCAAAGAAATAGCTTTGCATTTTTCCATGGATAGTCTTATAAGAAGTTGTCTAATAAGTGAAGTCATTAAAAACAAAGATTTTAGAAAGTTGCAAAACTTACTAGAATATGAATGAAAGACAAAGTAATTTTGTTACCTTAAACTGTTTATTTCATAAGCTGATATAAGATAAAAACATATTCTAAGAAAAGCTTTCACCCAGGAATTTTAAGCCATCATGGAATTAATTTATTAAGTTATCATTACTTGTACTTCTATGGTCACTCCAATTCTTATTGTATATTCAGGTAGTTAACAGCATGAGAAGAAAGTGTCCTATTTAAGATTCTCTCAGCAATCTACACAGATTCCTTGCTATCTGAAGCAGATAAAGACTCCATCAAGTACAGAAATCCACTTAAGGGTCCTAGAAAACATCCCATTTCCTCAGCATTGGCACAGTGTGTCAGCTGACTCCCAGATTCCTGGGCACACAGATAAGGCTACATTTTCCAGCTTCCCTTATGGTTGATGTGACCAAGTTCTCAACAGTGAATGGAAAACATATTTGCCATTACCTTGCCTAAGTCATAAAAACTTTCATTAAGTCCAACTCTCCCACCCACTCCTACTCTTTCCCTTTCTCTAGGTTAATGAAAAAAGAACTTAGAAGCCATATATCAAGGTTGCAGAGCCACAGGATGGAAGAGAGTTGGATTCCCAAATAACCACTAAGGAGGTCACTCATCTACCAGAATACCCTTGTGAGACAATTAGGTGATCAAAAAATATACCTCTATTTTGTTAGGCTACGAAAGTTTGGGGATGCAGCAAGCATCACCCTGAAGATATAAATAGTGACCCAAAGGACTGAAATTTGGCCAAACAACAAGCCATTTTCACAAGTCTCAGATAATCACTGGGCAGCAACACCCCATCTTTTGATTTTATCTTTTCTCTACCCCGCCATCCTTTTACTACTCCCAGCTGTATTGTGTGCAAGACTATGACTACACAGACATGTAAACAGGTGAAGAAAAAGTCAATACATATATGAAAAGGTGCCTAATATCACCAATCATCAGGGAAATATAAATTAAAACCACAGCACATGGCTAGAATTAACAACATTGGCAATACCAAGCAATGGTGAGGTGTGGAACAAGTGAAACCATTTTATTATCCTGGCAGCTATATTAAACGTCACTGCCATTTTGGAAAACTCCTCAGCTATTTCAAATAAAGTTAAAATATAGCACTTTATGATCAATTCCACTCCTAGAGATATGCAAGAGAATTAAGTGCTTAAGTTAACCAAGGCTTGCACAAGAATATCCATAGCAGCTTTATTCATAATAGTCAACTGGAAAAAATCCAAATTCCCATTAACAGACTGGAAAAAATAATTGGTAGTATATTCAAATGAAGGATCAATATACAACAATAAAACTATTGACACACAAAACACAGATCATCTGATATATTATGTTGAGCAAAAGAAATCAAATACAAAAGAGGACATAGTCTATGATTCTATTTATATGAAGTTCAAGAACAGCAAATTCAATTTATGGTGGAAAAAAATTAGACAAAGGGAGTAAAAGGAAGGGAACTGTCTAGGGTGATAAAAAATTTTTCCATATCTTTATTTGGGAGATGGTTATACAGACTATACACAGATAAAACTTTAAGCAGTACACTTAAGATTTGTAGCCTTTCATTATTTGTAAAATTTATTTCATTTTCTTTTCTCTTTTGTGGTGAGGTGGTACTGGGGATTGAACCCAAAGCCTCATTTAAGCTTAAGCAAATTTTCTACCACTGAGCTACATTCCCAGCCTCTGTAAATTTTATCTCAAATTAAAAAATAATAAAGTTAACCTCCTCAAGATCACACAATTAGTAATAGAGTTGAACTTTAGTCAATTTGAATCATTTCATAAAGAATAAGGTTTATTCCTAATGAATTATATATATCAATAAGAAAAAATATAAGAAGTCTGTTTCTTCTTACCTTTAGAATTAGCATCTTTCTCTCAATATATTTTCTTCATAGAATCCTCATTATGGCAAACTATTTATTTGGGCACAGATATACTATAAATTCTACTCCAAAGGATAGTATTTACTTTGCGACACAGCAAGAGCAATTCCATTAATAGATTTGAAATAAATTATTGGAATCAAATTTTCTCAGATAACTACTAACCCAATAAAACACCTCAGCTGAAGAACAAACATCTAAGGATGAAACTATCAGAACTTGCATTGCAACATTTAACTGGCAAGAACACATTGGGGAGTATCCTCAGTTGATTCATGGGTTGTCATGAATAAATCTACAGTTGTGGAACTGGACTGATGAAACACTTGATGAGTATATAGTAAGATGCCAAAATGGTCAATTAAGAAGCATCAATCATGCTGTGCGATACCCCAAGGGCAAACTGTATTTGTAATACAGATTCAAACACTATACCAGAATTGTGACCACTGACTTGTTTCTTAAGAATTAACTTCTATTAAACATTGTTAAAGTACCTAATGCAATACCAGAATAAAATCTGAGCATCAAAACACAATTTTACCAGCAGTCAGCTATGATATCCTGCATTCTTACATAGGTCTGCTTCTTTAAAAATGTTTTATACAACAGCATGGATTGTGTGACTTCATCAGATGGGAGATTCAGGGAAACATTCATTTGTCTTCCTTTTACACATAAGCAAACCAAGGCCTAAAGCTGATCACTGACATGCTGGCATCACATGTTTTAAGTCTACTCTGACCAGTTCCCTTATTATGAAGCATCATGTTCACCTTATTATACAGCACCCCTGTCCTCCAACACATAAAAGTTCTTGAATTAAAGTGTTTTCATTTCTGTTGAGGATTTTTATTTCTCCAACATGGAAATCAAAAAGAAAAATCAAGTCAAAATAAATATATCCAAGCCTTTGGGATAAATTCATGTCTTATGAAGTTTTTGTTGTTGTTGTTGATGAATAGCGAAAAAGAATCTCACAAAAATAGGAGACTCCAAATCCAGAAAACACTGATGGAGACAAAAACCTTTCAAAGGATTCCACAAAGTAAATACAGATGCTCTACTAAACATTCAGGTAAAGGTCTAAGGAATTTACCTGAGTCGCCAGCTCCCAAACCCAAGAACAAACCTCCTTTGCTTATTTCAATTTCCAGCAGCCAGTGTTAATGTTCCTACACTCTGAGGTTATCACTCTCTATCCAACTTGAAATCAGTCGGGACACCATCTCCTGAGAAGGGTTCAATCTACAGTCCCCAAAATCTTTGGTATCTCTGTTAATGAGTTTCAGAGAGGTTGACAAATCGTTTTATGTCAAACGTGGGACTATAATTTACTTGATCCAAAAAGAGTAGGAACTGCAATTCTAAAATGAGAGCCCAGCGAAACTCAGCTGCGCCTCACCCCACAGCGCCACTCACCTGGATAAAGCCAGCCCGAGTTCCCAGCTGCACAGGCCCCTTCCGGGATGCTGGACTCAGTCCCCTAGAACCCGCTGGGCCAACCTCCACTCTGCCTGGTGAAGGCGCCTGCCGCCATCCCAGGGAGTGGAAGGACCACCCGGTCCGGGCCGCCCCTGGGCGCCGCCTCCTTGAGCTGGGAACGCGGGCGGAAGCAGCTTCGCAAAACCGACAACTCTGCGGTGGACCTAGTGGAACGCAGCTTCTAGTCCGCTTAGGCTCGCCTCTTCCCTGGCTGGACCTTCAGGGTATGGCCATGGGAAACGACTCAAGTGCGTTCTGGACTAATATTCACAAAAGAGGTGCACAGGGCATGGCTCAGAGCAGGATGAATGAATCTAAAGCCCGAGAGAAAGTACTAACAGCCTCAGGCAAGTTGAAGTTTTAATAAGGACTTCCGAAGATGCTTCAAAATTGTAAATAGGTACCCTGTTTTCAATACATTTAAAAAGCAGTTAAGCAACCTAAGTTCCATTCTTATACCCGCACTAACTAGTAAGAATGATCTGCTTCAGGAGAGCAATTTTCCTATCTATCAAAATTATATGGCCAAAAAAAAAAAAAAGAAAAACCTACATTTTAGGGTTTGTTGCAAGTTTCAAAATAAGAGAGAAAGCTTTCAGTAAGCTTTTTTCTTCTGGTGGCCTTTAAAATTATTTCTGTTATTATTAGAAACATGGGAATAATTCTGTACAGTCAAGGGCTGCACACACAAAAACTGAGAATAAATGAATGATGAAAGTACAATATTAAGCCACCAAAAATTAAAACAAACCTGGGGAGGGGCAAAAAATCATCAAGGGCTTAGGGTGTAGCTCAACACTAAGAGTTCTTTTTTAGCAAGCACAATTAAATCCCCAACACCACAAAACAATCAGGGTCACAAAAAATGAAAAGCTGACTTCGAACAAATAAGGGGACCAATTTAGAGGTACCTATACAAATAGCATAAATATGAAGTTATGGAAAATGCAAAAGGGTTAAACTAATACTGCTCTGCTGTATAGAAATGTTATCCATGCTGATTCATATAAAATCAGGAGAACCTCTTGCTCTTTGCACCAAGACCCCAACCAAGTCTGGTGCAGTAGAGTCTGTAGTTTTACCCACTCTGAGTGAAATCAGAACCCCACTAGGTGCCCTGCTACATGAACACTACTCCCAAACCCTCATATATGCTTGGTATTCCTCATCTGAGGTGCGGTAGGTACTTTAGGCCTTTTGTGGCTGCAAAGGGTTTGAGGAAGAAAAAATAACCCTTATCAGCCACACCTGAACCTATGCCTGAAATTTCAAATATATAAAAGGATACTAAGGGACGAGGAGAAAGGCACAAAAATTTGACAAATCAAGCAAAATCAAAAACTTTAAAAAAGCAATCCGGATGACTATGACCAAGAAATTCTTTGATTTGTACTGAATTTGAGTAAAGCTAGCCCTGTGTGTATAACTTACATAAATTATGAAGGCTTAAGATGTCAGATGCCAAATAGCAAAAACATCCATGCTCAATTAAAACAATGATTTCTTAAGCTAGATTCCAAGAATTAAAGAAGTACTAATGAAGCAGAATATTCACTAATTACTTAACATTTTGGGTGGGACAGCTCCGATATTCAAAATTGCTAAAAATATGAAAAGAGCAAAAATTCTAGCAGAACCTAAGAATAAACAAAGAAAAAATACTTAAAAGATATTATAGGATTAGTTCAGAAGTTCTGAAATCCAAAAAAAGTTCCAAAAAAGAGAAAAATTAGGAAAAACTATTTAAGCACAAAGGCCTATTCATGATTACAAAATTGAAGAAAAATATTTATTGTGATCTTTCAAGGAAAATTAACTTTGAGCCTAGAAAGGCAAAAATATTGGAAAGGCATGTTTCCGATGGGGAAAAAATTATAAAGTAAACAAATTATTGCTTAGAGTATGGTCCAAATTTAAAGATTTGACCCTGACCCTTATAATCATTCTCCCTATAGACACAGAGATTGTAAAATCAATAAAGAAAAAAAGAAAAAATTAAGACTATTAATTGTAAAATCCAGTGAGCAATAGGTACATAGATACAATGTAAAAACTGGCTACTAAGTTTCAATTTTATAATCAACTTGTAGATATAAGAGAGACTATGGCTATAAAAAATGTAAATATAGAGTTACAGATGTGGTATAAAAAGAAAAGCTGGGAAGGAAAAGAGTGTCAAAATATACTTCTGAAGTGAGGTGAGTTTAAATTTTCACTTATCAAACATTAACAGATGTCTAAACAGGACAGATGGAAAAAAAAATGTACTTAGGACAAGAAGAAACCAGGAATGGATGATTGTGGGAGAGCAATTTGGAAAAGAAGAGGCAGAATAATACTTTTTTCTTGATGGTTTTGCCCTCTTTATTTTTTTTTAGTTGTAGATGGACACAATACCATTTATTCATTTTTATTTGGTGCTGAGGTTCAAACCCAATGCCCCACACATGCTAAGCAAGAACTCTACCACTAAGCTACAACCCCAATCCAAATATTGCTTTTTATTATAAACTTTTATCACATTTTATTTTCTAATCATAGATGTTACTTTGATAATTTTTAAAGAAAGCATTCAAAATTATCCCTAGAAATAAGTAACTGAACATAGGAACATTAACAGTTGGTATGTAATAATGATAGGATTATATATGATCTTCCTTCCAATTTTATGTCTGATTCAGCAATGCTACTTATGGTAATTTGACAAATCAAGCAAAATCAAAAACTTCTAAAAAAGCAAGCAGGATGGCTATGACCAAGAAGCTGTTTGACTAAATGAAACAATAATAATGGAAGAATGGTCTGTAAATGTTCTTTGTATACAATATAAATTAGAAAATTAAGACACAGTAAATGTTTCAAATAACAATGCAAACATGTTTATTTATTTAAGTCTTTCCCAGAAGTGAGATTACAGAGTGAAATATTTCCCAGATTTTTGTTCACTGAAATTCCCTTTGAGTTGTCTGTCCTTTGTGCATTCATCTATCAGTATTCCTAAATGTCCACATATAAAGAATTACACATTAATAACCAACTGTGATCATAGTAATGTTGTTTACTTTTCACTCTTTCTCTATAGGCAATTAATCCCTTTTAATCAAATCTGTTAATTGTTATCTTTGTGATTTCAGTCCACAGAGCTTAACTTGAACCTTTTTCCCGATACAAAGGTTTTTAACTCTATTTTGTAGTCTGAATTTCTTGTAGTTCACATGAAATTTTTAATATGGCACAGGGTAGACATCTAACCAGTTATTCTACACTATCTGCCTGAATACACTTTCTTTTCCATATGTGATGCCTTATTAATAACTAAATTCCTATAACAAGATATACATTGGGAATGTCACTTTGGATTGTGTTTAGATCAATAACACTTAAATCTGATCATTTTGTCTCAATATTTACACCTCACTTGTTTTATATCTTAATGTTTAGGGTTCATTCATTTAACTTATTAAGAACTTATACTCTAGGCATATAAAGTTCAAAATATATAATGGTGAATGAAAAAGAGGGTTCTTTCACTAATTATAAAAATGAATCAAAAATTGTGACAAAAGTAAACAGTATTGTTTTTGTTAACTGGGTTTGAGTTCCAAGACTTATTACATTTGTATATTAATGCATTTTATACATTAATTTGTATAAGCTTTTTTTTTTTTTTTTGAGGGGTCTCACTATGTTGCCTAGAATGGCTCGAACTCGTGATTCTCCTGCCTCAGCCTCCTTCAGTAGCTGGGATTACAGATGTGCACTACCATGCCCAACTCTTGTAAGGTTTTTTTGTTAACTGCACTGGTTTCACAGATGCAATAAAACAAAATTTCAAAATATAAAAGTTGAGAACTGTGGCATGTAACAGAGAAAAATTTAAAGTGCTATTGGAAAACTTAAGGGAAAATGGTTTCTCCAAGGAAAGTCTGTATATTATAAAAACAAACATTTGTTATGCCACTGAGTATAGAGTTCACATTGCAAACTAACCATTTGCATCACACAGCTGATCTAAAATCAAAATCACCCTGAAAGGCTTCAGTCTTCCACTTTTTGTTTCATGAAAATCATGTTATCACATTATAGTGACATGCTATTGCTTTAAAGGCTCAAGCAGAAATGAGACTCAATAATTTTTTTTTAAACAGAAGTGCATCATATTCTATTGCTTGTCTTGAAGGAGCAATAAACACTATAGTAAGACTTAGCACTTAGACATAAAACATGTCTAAACCCCAAAGAATATATTAGAAATAAGCAAGACATTTAGAATGCTTTAATATTTCCAGTTAACACCATTTGTATCAGTAACTGCAACGCTGTAACTTTAAGCATTTCACACAACTAGTCAATAAGGATTTTTTTAAGGGTGGGAATGAGAACAGAAGGATAGGAAATACAAAAATGTCAGTTTCACACTTCTGTTAAAAATTTAAAAATCAAAACTATTTTCTTCTGTGCATCAAAACCATACCACAGAATTGAAGCATGTTTTTTAGTTTTAATCCCATGACTCATCATCTACTGGATTGGGAGCTTGTGAAGAAGATGAAAACCCTGCTGCATTCAGAGTGCTCTTGGCCTGGTAATTCTTTAAAAAAAGGAAAGAAATATTAAGTTATGACAGTTTTAAAGTTATATTACCCAGACTGAGGGCAGGGACTCAAGATTTCCAGCTTATCTGCCCCAAATTAAAGAATTCATTCACTCTTATTTTTTAAATATTAGTTTTTAGTTGCCAATCAATGTTGTTTTATTTATTTATATGTAGTGCTGAGAATCAAACCCATGCTAGGCAAGTGCTCTACCACTGAGCCACAACCCCAGCCCCATTCACTCTTATTGGACAAAAAGGTCTATATTTAACTGTTACAGAAGTTTGAACTGCACAGAATAATTCAACAAGACAATTTTTTAAGTCTCTAGGTTTTGGCAAGTGGAAAAACTTCCTGTGTTACACTTTAGCAAATCAACAAATATTCAATTTGTATGTTCATATTTTTTGTATACAGGTATGTTGCATAAAAACTGACCTATCAGAAAGGCATGCAGCCTCATGGCTTCAACATTTTTTCTTAATAATGTACTCAAAATTCTGATTAAAGAATTCTGTAGAAAGTTCAGGAAATCCCAAATTACAATTTAAAATGTCAGCAAACTAAGGAATAGAGGAAATTAGAATTTTAACTGAGAAAGTTAATTCTTCACCTTTAAAACCCAAAATATATATGTACATAAACTTTTAAAGAAACAAAGTTGCTGCCACTTAGGCATGAAAATAATGGTTTAGATCAATTACTGATTATATTCACTTAATAATAGAGCAAGCATATTTTCAAAGAGCAACTATAAGCCAATTTCTGAATTATTCCCTTTAACTAACCTTTCTAGTATCAACTGATGCAAATACATTTCCTCTTGTACTACCACTGAAGCCAGGAACATATGTACTAAAGGCAATTTCTTCCAACCATGCAGGTACATCCTGTTGAGCCTTTAAAAAAAAATATTATATGCAACATAAAGTCTCAAAGATTGGTGAAGTCTATTTTTTGTACATATGCATAAAAATATCTCAAAAATAAAATAAGAACATTTTCCATTGAGTTTTATAATTTTAAAACTTACATCTGACAGTACTTTCACTAGAGGCTGTGCTAAATGATTATCTGATTCAGGATCAAAAAAAGAAATAGCTCTGCCAGTATTCCCACAACGCCCAGTGCGCCCAATTCGATGAACATATTCATCAATGGTAGAAGGAAGATCAAAATTGATAACATGTTGAACATTTTCAATATCAAGCCCTCTGGCAGCTACTGAAGTAGCAACAAGAACAGGGCACTTTCCACAGCGAAAATCTCCAAGAGCTTGCTCTCTCTCTCTCTGTTCTCGATCACTTGAAAGAAAAGGAAGCTTGTATTAGTACAGCTTTTAAGAAAATAAAATTCAACATATAATTTTTTAAAACTAATTAAAATGTCAGCATTTAATGTATTCTTCCTACATAGGAAGGTATTATACTAATTCCTTTCAATCCACCAATTTTATTTTCTCCTCACAATAATACCTTGAATTGGAATAATTATTCCATTTGCAGATGGGGGTAACAGCTAATACACAGGGCCAGAATACAAGCTCAAGTATGACAAAAGTCAAATCATACCTAGTAATAATCTCTATGCTTTCTAGTTCTGCTAAAAATTATACACCTACTTGGTTAGAATGCTTGCTCAATAAACTAAAAATTTAAACTATAATTTCGGAATTGTACATATTCAGTGATTAATACTTTAGATCTATTAGTAAAACATCAATAAGGTTGTGGTGATATGACTTTTTTTTTTTTTTGATGGTACTAGGGATTGATGGTACTAGGCCTCCCACATGCTCACCAAGTGCTTACCACTCAGTGAATTCTATCCCCAGCCCATGATATGACATTTTTAAGCACTCCAATTAAAACAAAAGAAAACCTGAAACCAGAAAGATTTAGCAAAGGAAAAATGTAGACATAAGACCAAGAGATCTTTAAATGAAATCTCTTGAGAAGTTCTCACTCCTCATGATGAGGAACCTAAGGCATACCTTTTACCTGCTCATTCCCACCAGTTAGTTCCTAAGAAAACTAAGAATGGAGATGAAGAATAATAATTTAGCCCTCTTGGGTATACCACACTTTGCTGTGCACCGAGGGGAAATAAATGGGGGATAACAGTGTATATCTTAAGACAATTCTGAATTCCAAACCTATTAATTCCTATTACGTCGTGATAGTTTGAGTCTTGCATCACTTGACAATGGGGACATATTCCAAGAATGTGTCATTAGGCTATTTTGGCGTTATACAAACATCATAAAGCGCACTTACACAAACTAAGATGACGACAATACCATAAGGCAATATAATCTTAAGGAACCACTGTCACACGTGCAGTCTGTCATAGACCAAACTATTGTTGTATGACCCATACCTGCATATATACCAATTTGCTCAAACAGAAGTGCATCTTCTCCTAGGAAATCATATTACTCACCCATGAATACTTGTAGTTGATATTTTTTCTTGACAAAGAAAAGTTGCAATAAAATCTGCTTTCTTCTTGGTTTCAACAAAAACCATAGTTCTTTCATCACCTACAAAAATAACAAAATCATTAACATTCAAACTACAAAATTAAAAACAAGAAAAAAAGGCGCATATTTGAACAGGAAACTTTTGTTTCATCAACCCAAAGTACCAGCACCCAGATCCAGGTCTGGTACTTGAGAGGAGTCAAATGTTCCTTGAATGGATGAATGTCAAAAAGACAAGTTCTCCCAGTTTAGGGATTTAAAAAATTACCTTGCCTTTTCTCTTCCCAGGCCAGATTTAGGGACTAATAACTTCCTGCCAACTTCTAGTAGTTTCAAATTTGCCTCTGTCCATTTTCCCAAATTATCTCATATATTTAAAAAGTTAAATGACAGCCTTTCCCAAGATCTTAACTCATTAATAAATATTTACTTGTTAGCTTAAAGTATTTAACTGATAGAAATTCAAGTATGGGGCAGATTTTCCACACAGTCAATATCCCTATATGTTGAGAAGATAATTTTTACCTTTAATGGAAGGAAGAATTTATTGTTGCTCATACCCTCTCCCTCTCATTTACCCCATCAGCTCACTGCATTCACTCATTTATTCAACAGTTAGTGCCAATTAGATGCCTATCACTATTCTAAGTGTTAGTAATACAGAAATAAAACTCCTGCTCTTACTAGGGGGAGGCAAAACATATTAAATCTTGAAAAGAATCACCAGAATCAAGATGCAGAGATTACTTCAGATAGAGTAATTAGGTGATATCCGAGTAAAGACATAAAGATTGGTGAACTATGCAAATACCTGAGGAAAGAGCATTACATGGTAGAGGGGAGAGCAGGTATAAAAGGCTCTGAAATAGTGTTATCAGGCTCAAAACAAAACAAAAGAGACCCTCATATGGCCTGCCCATTAAAGGCAAAGGGAATAGTTAAAGTACAAAGGCAATGAGACAGAAGTATGCCTAGTATATGTAAGGAATACTAATGGACAAAACGTGGCTTAGGGTGCCCAAAGGAAACTAGGAGATAAACTCAAGAGAGGTAATGGAGGCCATCATACAAGGGCCTTGAAGGCCAATGAAAGAATATTTTTACTCTGAGAAAGGAAGCCGCTGGGTTTTGAGTAGAAGTTAACACTTTTAACTGAGAAGTTAATAGGTTCTAGATATATTTTGACAGTAGAACCAACAGGATTTTGATAACAGATTAGATGTGTAATTAAAGAAATAAATCAAGATAAGGATGTTGATTCATAATGGGGTTGGGGTGTAAGGAGCATGGGAGGATTAGACAAACTCTAGATAGGGCAAAGAGGTGGGAGTGGAAGGGGGGACTCAGGGGTATTAAAGATAGTGGAATGAGATGCACATCATTATCCTAAGTACGTGTATGAAGACACAAATGGTATGACTCTACTTTGTACACAACTGGAGATATGAAAATTTGTGCTCTACACATGTAATATGAATTGTAATGTATTCTGCTGTCACATAACAAATTAGAATAAAAAATAATTTAAAAAATAAAAAAAAGAGAAAAATCAAGGATGTTTCCAAGAATTTGTGCCTGAACAACTGGAAGAATGGAACTAACATTTAAGTGATGTGATAAGAGTGCAAGTTATTTAAAAAAAAAAAAAAAAGGTTTGGAGGCTAATACTCAGATACCTATTAAACAACCAAGCAGACAAATGAAAAAGGCAACTTGTTCCCACAGTAGTAAGTTAAATCTTTGAGACACAGTTATTTTATATTTGTTTAACATTTTTATGTTTTATCAAAAATTATCTTTCAATAGTTTTGGAGGTCATCCCACAAGATGCTTAGTGCCAAACTGATTCACATGACAAAGCAAGGTACATATAGCACTGGTGTGCACCCTAAATACCTGGTATTGCCTTTCTTGCTTCCCACTGTCAATCTCAAATGGCAATAAATAAAATAAATAAAACTCTGATGACTCCATTTCTCTAGTTTTTTCCTCTCTACTAATTTTATATTTGTTCTAGTTTAGACAATAAACTATTTTCCATTAGTGGCAGCAATGATTACATAGTTTTATGAGACCATCTGGTGATCTCTAACTATTTTCTGTGAGGTGAAAAATACAGAAGACCCATTTTGTAAGTCTACTTCTTTAGTTGTCTATTGTGAGGTATAGCAATTAAAAAATCTAAAAATTATTCTCACTTTGGCAAGCTAGATTATAATTTTTTGTATTTCTATGTTAATTCTTGACATATGACTCAAGTAGTAAAACTAAAGCTATAAGTATTTTATGTATTTGTAATTCAATAGGGCTTTATATCACTTTGAAATCATCTCAATATCCTATAATAGTATTAATAACTTAAGTATTAAATTATAAAGTCTCAAAGAAGCTCCATTTTGATTGGTTTATAGATATGAATGAAATAAAAAAAATGTTACCAGAAAATAAAGAATATTATATTCCCAGAAAATAAAGAAACTGAACTTGTAATATACTAATTGTATTAAACTTTTGAAAAAAACTTATTATGGAAAATATTAGATATTTAAACACTATACATACCTATACATATATACATACATACATACATACACATACACACACACACACACACACACACACATATACACACTTTTTTGGAGGGGGGCAGTGCTTGGAATTGAACCCACAGCATTAAGCATGATAGACAAGTGCTCTACCACCAAGCCATATCCCTAGTCCTAAATCAAAAATCATTAAAGAATCCACGTTGACATAACCCTTTAATAAATAAGACTATTTTAATAACTTGGGTTTTAAAAAATACTATTTTTTTCCTCCTGTTAAACCATATTAGGTATCAAACAAACATCTTAGTCTATTTGAATTTGATTTTCCTTTCATATACAGGTCTACCAGTCAAACTAAAATTACTCCTTCATAATGTTTAGAAATATAAACATGTAAGTTGGGTACGTGGTGCCTCTAATACCAGCTACTCAGGAAGCTAACACAAAAGGATCACAAGTTTGAGGTCAACCTGAGAAACTTAGAGACCTTGTCTCAAAATTTTAAAAAAGGCTGAGGTAGAACACCATTGGGTTTAATTTCCAGTATCATCCACCCCCAAAAAAGAAGCCTAAACATGTAAATTTGCATTCAATATTCAACAGTATTTACATTTTGAAAAACATCATTTTGAAGATGATTTTCAAAATTTTGAGGTAACTTAAAATAAGAGACATGCTTACATATGACATCTGATATCTCTCAATATTGCACCCTGTCCCCAGGGTAAAATAGATAATATTTTGGTTAAAAATATAAGTGGTCAGAGCTGTACTAGAAATAATAGTGACAGAAAAATATAAACTATGTGTGCTTTTTTGGGGGGGGGAGTGTTTTTCCTAAGACTGGGGTTATGGGTTCAGCGGTAGAGCGCTTGCCTAGCACACGTGAAGCCCTGGGTTCGATCCTTAGCACCATATACAAATAAATAAATAAAATAAAGGTATTGTGTCCAAAAGTGGTAACTATCAAACATTTTGGTCTATGTCTCCATGTTTAATGTTTAACTCATAAAACACTCTTGAGAATCCCAAAGAGTTTTTATTATATGAGTTACAATGCTTGGTATTTACCATATTAAAAATAAAATCCAAGGAAAAGTTTAAATATTTATTTGAACACACTGAATGTTAAATAATTTTTAGTATAACTATGAAAATTATTTTTACCTTGCAGACCCCTTTAAAGGATCTTAGGAAACCTAGGGAAGACTTGCTTTGTTCTAAAGTGTTACATTCTAGAATACTAAAAAGTACAATAAAAGACAAAATTTGGAAACTTAATTTTCTTTGTTTTGATTTATAATACTTGAGTCTAAAAAGAGCTATGAAATGATAAAAATTTAGCAAAATTCATTCAATTTGGATGGAATTACTTCTTTATTGTTTATCACCTTATAATATGAAAGGTTATTCTTTACTTTCCTTGTAATCAGCCTAGACAGTAGAGATTGTTGACTTTATTATGAATTTTGATTAAAGAGAGGAAAAGACCCCTACTTATGAAATAGTTGGGGTTCTTTACAACCATGTTGTTAACTTCTATGTATATTTCTAAATGCCTTATTGTCATTTCAATTAAACTGGTAGCCAAAAATTGTTGCTCAAACACCCATGGATCCTACACTAATTGAATGTTCAACTCTTCTCTGAAAACTCTTTTTTAAGAGCAGAATGTAAATTTATAAAAAAGAAATCTACCTTTAAAATTTCTGAAAGCCCATGCAAAAGACTTATTATTTCACCTTATAAAAGAAGGAGTGCTTGAAATAATTATACATCTGATACATTACTATTGTATGAGTTGTGTGATAAGAGTTGTCAAATCAGAAGAGACACAAAGCTTCTCTAAATTAAAGAGTATAAGTAAAATGTTTATTTCAAAAGTATATACTTCACAGGAATTCCCTAGAAATTTGTAAATTCCCTCACTGTCCTTAATGTTTTTAACCTTCAGAAGAAATCACTCATCAAAACTCTTAATATAGGAAAACTTCATAGAATTATTTGCTAAGAGTCCTGATACAACAATACAGTAATGACATTCATAATTTCACTTATTATTCAAAATATTTATTTATCTACAAACTTCTTTCCTAATTTGAATTTATCATCTTCTAGGCCAATGTTCTCAACTAGGAATGTAGATTAGGCTTACACATGGAATTTTGAGAAAACAAATGTCTGAACCCTACAGTTAACTGAATCTATTCTGGTCATAAAAATTATGTCTAATCATTTTCATTAATGATTTTTTGCAGTATTGCACAATAAACTTAAGGCCTTGCACATGCTAGGCAGAGCTCTAGTACTCTACCACTGAGCCATCTTCCAGCCTGATTTACTTCTAATTCTGAATCATAAAATCTTTTACAAAAGAGTTTTAGAGGAAGAGGAAATACACTTACTAGAAGTTATGCCAAACATTATAATGATTTTTAAAAATTAGTCATTTTTTAAAAATCAATATCATAACAAAAAATATCAACATAAGATACCTATGTTTCGTAGAATTTCGACAAGTTTTTCTCTTTTTGAGTACTGGCCAACTTGGAGAATGGTCTGCTGAACATCTCTACATGCTCCACCCACTTGTCCAACAGCAACAAACAAATAATTCGACTTTAAAAACTCCCCAGCCAACCTTGAAAGACAAAAGATTATTCCTTAGCTTACTTATACTCCTCCATTCATGCTCATATTTGCTGAAGTCCTGAAAGTGTTACTTCCATATTTACTAAACAGCAGATGATAACAGTGATAAGGTGGCTTTTTATGTCATCCAAGTACTATTTTCAAAGATCAGGACACAATGTTAAGATTTTGCAAAAATATATAATTACTAGCAAATAAGTTTGTATCAAATTATGGATACAATAACTTCCAATGGATTTGGAAGTCGTCCATATAAAACTACATAAAATGTGTACAGAAAAATTAAAAGTGAGATCTAAAACATACTTTAACAAGCAGAAATTTTATAATTAAAAATTGAAAATTAAAAAAGACCAAGATAGTCTTCCCTTGTTATTTCTTATGTACATCATTGCTAGGAATTGTTTTCTGATAATATTACCTGTTAGACTACTCTGCTTCAAATAAATGAGTATGAGCAAACCAGATCACAGATCAGTGCTTCTTATGTTACTACACACACACACACACACACACACACACACACAGAGAGAGAGAGAGAAAAAATGATAAAATTTGTATTGCACAGTTGAGCAGGAAAAAAAAATATGATGAGGTAAGAGGCATAGGGGCTGGGCAGGACTAGACTGTGTGAGCCTGCTCCAAAGATTGAGAGGATCAATATCCTGACACACAGTAATTCATTATTAACAGAAAACTGAGGTCTGTTTTGAATCATCCATACATATGACTGGTATAGAGGCACTGCCAATTAGAAAACTTGAGTTTTTTTAGAAATAAATGGGAAAGCCCAAGTTTATCTTCAGTTCTCTTCTCTCCTATATAGAAGTTCCTTACTTTCTAGATGTCTCCTAGAATGCCATGAATATAGCTCAAACTCAGCATATCCGGAATCTTAATAAACCATTGCCTCTTCTTTCTTCTTACCTGCTCTCTTACCACAAAATCAAAACTTCTTTAAGAGTCAAGCACCACTCTCATACAGGCACAAAACCTTAAAAACCATTTGAAATTCTTTGTCCATAATTCTTTCATTTACTAAAACATTTACTGAGTGCCCTACAGCAGGTATACATAGTAGAAAATACTAGGAACACACAGATGAATATAATGATGTTTGTCTCTGAGGTGCTTGCATCAAGTAGAATAAATATATTAAAAATCATTATAATTCAACATTAGAATAGTTAACATTTACTGAACACTTAATTAATTTCAAGAAATGTATACAAAGTGTTTTTCACAAGATGTACTGGCAGGAAATGAAAGAAGCAATCACTATTTAGAAGACTCATTTAAAAGTCTTTGAAGCTTGACCTAATGAAGCAGTAAGCAAGAATGTGGAACTGAGAAAGACCTAAATTAAGGTGGGAAATAAAAAGGAAACTAATAGACTTGAACAATTTTAGAGAACTATCAAGTAAATATTTTGAAGGACAGAGTTAAAAGAAGGTGAGAAGGAAATTACCACAATTTAAAGGATTAGGGCTTCAAAGGATCAAGATGCCATCAATCCCAATAAAGAAAACTGGAAAGATGGAGTTAAAGAAAAAAATAGGTTCAACTTTGAACATCAACACAAGTTAACTAGCAATTCAAGTGAGAGAAAAATCACTTTCAAAGAATTAAATCTTAAAGTCTGGAGCTCAGAATAGAGATCATGGATATTGGGAATAGCTCTTGAGAGTCACAGTTAGAAGTAGAAGCCAAGAGAATGGATACTACAAGGGTTCAGAGAATATTCAAATGAGAAAAAGATCTAAGGCAGAATAATGGGGAACCAATAACATTTAAGAAAAGATAGTAAAGTAATGGAAGACTCAGAAAATAAAGAATATAGAAAACTCAAAGTCAAGGAATCTTATTTTGTTTATCAGGGATAATAATCAAATATGGCTCATAAAATATCAACAAGTAATACACATTAGTCATTGTGGGTATAGCCAATATCCTAATACTTTCCTATTTTTACAGGAAATTTAAAAAGCAGCAGCAGGAATATTACCTGGTAATTAAGTAGACAACAATCTACTTAATATTATAAGCTGATGGTAGGAATCAGATACCCTATTTCAGATGTAAGATACAATTCCATCATAAAGAAATTATTTATGTGCCACTAAGAAACAAAATCTTGCCAACTGACCCAGAGCTTTATGATTTAGATTTTTTAAGCTTTCTAATTTTACATGCAGATTTTTTTTAGCATGTAATAAGTAAAACAAATAGTTAAGCATGGTTATCCAAAGGCTTGTGAAGTGTTTGTTACACTAGCATGGGATCCCACATAACTTTCTCTCAGATCAGATGGCCAACTTTACAGGAAAGAAGAAGCAGGCCTATAACATTAGGATCCACAGGTCATATTATATACTGCACCACCTAGAAGCTGCCAGGCTGAGAAAACATTGAAATTATCTAAAAGGACAGCTCACTGGTGATCTTGAAAGAATTTTTTTTTAAAAAAAGAGGGCCTCATCTAACAGGACACAGTAACCCCTGAACCAAAGATCTTCATGTGGCTTGAGTCTAGAAACCAAGTTATGCAAGCAAGATCTATCATCATTCCCACAATGATCCACGCAAGAAATCTGTGCTTTCCATCCTTTCTTTTTTTTCCCATCCTTCTTTCTAATCAAGGTTCTGCAGGAATACAGCTCTTGGTTCCCAAAGAAAATAGTTCCTAGAGAAAACAGCAAGGGTCCTCCTGCTTTTGCATGGATACTTCAGGTTCCCTGTGCCAAGCAAGGGATGAACTCATTGCTGGTAAGAAGAGTTGCCATCCTAGCAGGAATGTGTCACCCTAATCTCTGATGTCATCAGACCACATGGTATATAGCATAATTCTCAAACACTATCAATAACTCATGTCTGAAATGTCCAAAGGCCCAATTCCATTTAGATCTGAAAATAAAGTACAATAAGAATAACTTCATTTACTAAGAACTCATTAAATCCTATCTAGGTGCTATGCAGTAGCAGCAGCAACAACATCACACACACACACTCTCACACACACACACCCCATACATTCAATAGAATATGATTCTAAAGCAGAATCAGGAATAAAGGTAAGTAACAATGAAAAAAATGTAGGAAACTTTCTAGGAATACATTTACTTTTTAAACTACCTGTGTAAAATCTTAAAGAAAAATCTCTAAAAATGGTATTCACATTGCTTCTATTTCCATAGGATATCTGTGTATATACAAATTCTTTAAAGAATCTGTAAAATAATGGAAGACTCAGAAAAAAAAAACTTACCTTTGAATTTCTTCTGGAAAAGTTGCACTAAATAAAAGGGTTTGACGTTGTTCCTTTGATGGCATTCCTGGGCAAGAAATTAACTTCTTCATTTCTGGTCCAAAACCCATATCCAACATGCGATCAGCTTCATCCAAAACTAAATACTTGACTTGTTTGAGGCCAATCTTTAAGGATATTTTCAAGGGTAAGAACAGAAAATTCATAGTAGTTTATATTAAACCAAAACATCTCTATCAATAAGAGGACTTTCTACAATTACTTGAAAGTTCTATTATCTGTATTAACATGTTAGCCACTAGCTATATATAGCTATTAAGCAATTGAAACATGACTATTGTGACTGCAAGACTGAATTTTAATCATTTAAAAATGCAAATAGTCAAATGTGGCTTAATGATTACTTGTACTGGACAGCACAGATGTAGACGGAGTTATCCAATAAAGACTCCTTAATGTAATAAAAGTCTAACACAACATATATAAATATCTTCTAACTGCCAATCTTTTTCTAATCTCTTTAAAATTCTTAATAAATTCTCCCTTCTCTAATCACTCAGGAACAAGTTGGAAACTTCTCTTATCTTTGCATAACAAGAACAACATTTATTGGTATAAATAGAATATATCTGGAAAAATACAAGTACTACTATGAAGACAATGAGGATCTAAAGTGGATTTTCTCTGGATACCTTTATGTATCCAACGAAAGATGCTTTTATGCAGAAAGATAAGTTTTAAGTAACCCCTTTTGAGTAGAACTTAAAAAAAATTAAGGTTCATTAAAGTGAATTTAAAGTGTTGATTGAGAGGCAATAATTTGGTATATGAATTTCTAAGTGAGTATATAGCCCTAAAACTTCTTAAATTTTAGAAATAATCCTGGTTAATATGCACACATCCTTCAACAGGAAACAAAATGATTGAGGCCACAAAGGGTTTTTTCCCAAGAGAAAAACTATCTCATTAAACTATATATTAAACTAGATAAAACTGTTTCTTACATTTTTCTCCCACTAAGGTTCATAAGATATGGATTCTGGAATCAGACCCATATTCTAACCCTATCACTTATTACAGCTGAGGAATCTAAAATAAATTATCTAATTTTACTGAGTTTGTTTACCCAAGCATAAATTGAAAAATACCCTGTTAAGATTATTTTGAGAACTATATGAGATTACATTCAAAGAATCTAGTGGAGCTTAACATATAAACAGTGCTATAGTAAATATATCTTCCATTTACTTTCCTTTTCCCTAAAAAATGCTAGAAGTTTCACAACTTTGTTATCCTTCTAAGACCTACCTTTTCTTTTTTAGTTATTAATTGACCTATATTTTATTTATTTATATGTGTGTGTGTGTGTGTGTGTGCACACGCTAAGAATTGAACCCAGTGCTTACACTACAACAAGTGCTCTACCACTGAGCCACAACCCCAGACCTCGCCTACCTTTTCTTTACCTATGATATCCATCAGTCTTCCAGGAGTAGCACATAGTATATTACAGCCTTGTACAATTTGTCGAATTGAATGCCCCAACTGGGTTCCACCATATATAACAACAGCTCTTACACAAGTGCTAGAGACAAGAAAACCAAATGTCATTTTCTAGTTATTTGAAAATTAGATGCTTGTTTCTAATAACATGTTAATCAATTTCCATGAATGATAAAAGAATACACACAATGACCTTAAAATTTTTAAATTCTGCCCAGGAAGAAGTTGAAAATAAATGACAAACAGAAAAAAAAATTTTCAATTTATCTGACAAAGGGCTCATTAAAATAATAAAAAACACTATTACCCTGTTCCCTAAACATACTCTCACAAAAAAAAAAAAACCTCAACAATCCAAAGACATTAACAAATGATTCATAAAACTACAGATAAGTTTGAAACATTTTCTAACAGTTCCAACATTATTTTGAAAAGGAAAATGAATGACTACTAACACAACATTTTCCCTTAGGTATGGTAATACCATGTTAGCCTAGGTACCCGCACTGATGGTAAATTAACACAACTTCTTACAATTTTAGTCTCTATTAAAGTTTGAAAATTTGTCCTTTGGCCCACTAAATCCAAATCTAGAAATTAACTGTACAGATATGTTCCCACAAATAGGTAGAGATGAATGTACAATAATATTCACTGCCACCATTATTTGTAGTATCAAAAGACTGAAAATTAAGTGTCTATAAAGACAAAGAAATAGTGCATTCTTTAAAAGGGCTATAGTTTTAGATTAAGAATTATCTCAAATATACATTGTGTTAAAGAAACAACTCAGATGGCAACAGTTTAATATGCTACTATTTATGGAGAGAACCTCCCCCCACTCCCCTCCTGTACTAGAGATTTAACCCAGGGGTGCCACTAGGCTACATCTCCAGTTCTTTGGGTTTTTATTTGAGACAGGCTCTCATTAAGTTGTTTAGGGCCTCCTCAGTTGCCTAGACTGGCCCTCAACTTGTGATCCTCCTGTTTCATTCAGCCTCTCGAGCCATTAGAATTACAGGCATGCACCACACTGTGTGCAGCTACATCAGCTTTTTCCAAAAGATTATCAAGTTTTAAATTAAAGTGATTTTAATGATCACTATTTTCTTTTCTCATTTAAAATAAAACTTATACAAAATAAAAGACTAATGATTTCTATATAGAAAGCTCTAAAAAAAAACACTAAAGAAAAATGTTCTTTCCAATAGATAACCTGTACATCATGGATAATTCACAAAGAAAAAATTATTAAACATTTAAAAAAAATTTTCCATCAGAATAATCAAATAAATGGAAAAAATGAAGATACCTATAATAGTTTTAATACATACACAAATTCTTCAAAATACCTTCCTGACCCCTTAAGTATGAGTAAGGTTGGCATCATGGGTGTGCAACCAATGTAGTCATAAAAGATCCCAAACTCAAAAGAGCCCTGTGCTTGGTTCCCAAATTCAAGAGAGCTCTGTGCTTGGTTTAATGTTCTGCTGTTATTATTTTGAAATGTGTAACAACTAGAGAACAAAATGCCATGCCCTTTTATTTGTATTGGTTCTGGTAAATTATATAACCAGTCCTGAGACTTGATGTCATGTTCCTTATAATAGACGAACACATAATGACATGTGTGAGGCTCCTGAGACTGTTCCATGAAACCACTGCAGCCTCCTCCTTGTTCTCTTGTTAATCTCTCAATCCAGGAGAAGCCAACTGCCATTCCTAAAGAAAATGAAGTAGCCTTATGGAAATGGTCCAGTCAAGTCTCTGGATTCCTGGCTGACACCCTGCCTGCAATCTCAAAAGAGATTCCAAACCAGAAGCAGCAAAGCTCAATTCTTAACCCCTAAGAAGCTGTGACACAGTAAATGTTTATTGTTTTAAGAACTATATTTTGCCCGGCATGGTGGCACATGCCTGTAATCCCAGTAGCTGGGGAGGCTGAAGCAGGAGGATCACAAGTTCAAACCAGCCTCAGCAACGGTGAAGTGCTACGCAACTCTGAAACCCTATGTCTAAATAAAATACAAAATAGGGCTGGGGATGTGGCTCAGTGGTCAAGTGCCTGAGTCCAATCTCCAATATGCCCCTAAAAAAACTATTTTTTTAAAGTAACTTGTTAGGCAGCAATAGAGAATACAATAAATATTGGCAAAGGGTATAGTGAAATTGGACTCTCACATACTTCTTAGAAGTGTACATTAGTGCAAGCTTTAAAGTAAGTTCACACTATGTTGTATTAAAATAGATGTAAATCTATTTCACAGAGATACTTAAAACAGAAAAACTAGTTGGATATAGTGATACACGACCGTAGCCCAAGCTACTTGGGAGGCTAAGGCGCAAGTTCATAGAAAACATAGCAAGACTTCATCTCATTAAAAAAAATTTTTTTACTTAAAATAAAAAACTTTATATAGCAAGATGTTTGTCATGATTTTACTTACAATAGCCCCAAGTTAAAAAGAAACTAAATGCTTCAAAATAATTAAAATGTATACATATGAAAATTTTAAAATCATTAAAAAATAGGTCTAATAATCCAAAAGTAGTTTTCCACATTATGGAATTATAAAGAATAATTATCCACCAAGTTTATTTTAAAATATGCATTAAAAGCTACCACAATAGACCAATATTTTCACTATTTTCTTATTTCCTGCATCTATTACTAATTTTAAATAGTTATGTTTCTTTTAAAAAATAAGAATTTCATAAGTAAAATTATAAAAAGTATACTTCAATCAAGTGATGCTAAAAATTGCATGAGAATGCTATTACTGAATTCCTTCCAAGAGTGAGAAAAAATTCTAAGTAAAATTATTTTTTGAATGACATTTGTGGATTATACTTACCCAAAAGAAAATTTTCTGGCTTCCAAATAAATCTGGTTGATCAATTCTCGAGTTGGTGCTACAATAATACACTCTGGTTCCTGCAGTTCTTTAAAACGACTGGCAGTTATTCCATCACGCATCATATGAGCCAAAATGGGCAAGAGAAAAGCTGCCTAGGAGTTAAATTGCCTAATTTATAAACTTATAGTGCATCACTTTTGTCCCTACAAAAAGCTATTCCTCATGCCCTTGTAGCCATTAAGATTATTCTTCCATCTTGCTGTTAAATTAGGGATGAGAAATGACAACAATGTCAACCAGTTAACATTTAGGTCTCTAGGCTCATATTATACAACATAAAATATTTGATAAAATTAATCATCACATCAAAATATTTTTCAATCTTTTAAGAAAATAAGCATACCCATATGTACACAGATCAACATTAATTTACTTATAAAGGGAAATGTAGGTATAATTTGATGCCAAATTCTATCAGTTATTACTCCTTTGGGAGAAGCAAAAAATTATCAGGAGGTCCATAGGCAGAGCAAAAATTTGAAAATTATCATTTGGATCACTACATACATTACCCTACTGAAAAGTTACACTAGACAAGAGAAATTTTGTGTTATAGTTTCTCATTTAAGCAAATAAGACTAAAATCTACCTCCAAAGCCATGTTTAAGTCACTCATCAGTTGCTATGTTATACAATGCTTCTATATTCCCTTCCATTCTGATGTGGAGACTGATTAAGGCTAAAATGGTATGAACCAGGACTCTATAATCCTGGAAATAATAGTCTCATCTCATGACACCCAATTTAACAAATAAACCTTCCAGAGTAATCCTAAAATCAACTGATCTCATCTTATTTCTTTTAGAAATGATCTGAGGTCATTTATACTGTGGACAATGCATATAGTTGTTTCTCATTCTTTATTCTTTTGACTCCAAGATTATATCATATATCACAAATTATTTTCTGTCTCTCACAATGCTTTATACCTCTGGTGCCTTCACCTTCAATCCTTTTGTTTTAGATACTGGTAAGTACCAGAATGAGTTGAACACACTTAGAAGTAGATTAAGCACCCATGAAATTCAACACTACTTTAGAAATAATTCAAAACTCCTTTAGACGTATATAAAACCAGAAATCAGAAATGAAAACATGAATATTTATGATAGTTCACTGAAATTACCTATAAAACTTCTATTGAACAAAAGAGATTCAAGCTATTTCAGAAGAACCAAAGAACCAACAAAAATAAATAAAGTTTGGATAAAGGGCAAAACACATTTGGGATAATGACTTACAGTCTTCCCAGACCCTGTCTGAGCACAAGCCATCAAATCTCGTCCTGCCAGTATAATAGGAATACTATATTTTTGCACAGGAGTTAGTTTAGTATAACCAGCTTTAGCAATGTTGTTATTCAATGTCTGACAAAGATTAGCTTCTTCAAAAGTCTAAAAAGAAAAAAGAAGCAATGAATTAATCCATATCATACATATGTCATTCATAAACATATTCCATTTGAAGCAGTTTTCCATTTTTATTAATTCCACTTTTAATACTAAAGTTAACAATACGTCCCCACTCAAAAGTAAACATTCAGAGCCTATTGATTATTACTGAATAGCATTAGAAGCTTTACCCAAAAACAGTGGTTCTAAAAACTTTTTCTGCTCCTTTAAAAACCTGTGTGAAATGAAAAACTAATCAGTAACAAGGGCTCATTACTACAATTAATAGAACATACAGGTGTCCCCAACTGTCTTTAAAAAAAAAAACTCACTCCAAGATAAACTTCTCTACACACTTAGTATGGAAAAATATTGAATCTCTAGAAAAAGTATCCTTTTTTAGCAAATTTTTAAAAATTCCCATTCTGATACGGAAATTTTTAAAATTTCCATGTCACTCTGTTTTGACATAGCAATTAATTCTACTGAAGACGATAGACATGGTTCTAAATTTCCAAAGACATTAAAAACTAAAAGTGAATTTTTGTATTATCAATTTAATAAACATAACACATAATTCTAAATCAAAGTTTGCTACATAATACAGAAACAATACACTTACCAGAATTGCTGGTGGTGCATCATGTCCAGACACTTCTACAAGAATAGTATCATATTTGTCAAAGTTTATGCCTGTCTGATAATGTGCAAAGATGGAATCTTCATCTTCTGGTGGAGGAGGGGGTATGTAGGTCACTTTTGGGCCTAGAAATTCAAATAAAATGCAATTTATATTATACAGACTAAAAGAAAAAAATTAAAGGAAACAGATAAAAATCAAGTTTAAAATACTGTAGAACTTCATACTGCTTATCACTAAAGTTTCCACTGTTAGAATTTTAAAAATTTTACTCTTTTAAACATTTTACATTTGTACAGATCACACAAATATCAATATACCTTGAATGTCACCACTTTCTCCTCCTTCAGCTTCTGACTTCCAAGAATCTTAAAGGATCAAATAAAAAGAGAAATACTTTTAAAAACTTGGAGATAAAAGAAATCTCACTATAAAATCAAATACTTTTTTTAAAGAGAGAGATAGAATATTTTTAATATTTATTTTTTAGTTCTTGGTGGACACAACATCTTTGTTTATATGTGGTGCTGAGGATCGAACACGGGCCGCATGCATGCCAGGCGAGCACGCTACCGCTTGAGCCACATCACCCAGCCCTAAAATCAAATACTTTATCTAAAATAACACTTACTCTTTCCAGAGCCTGTTATTACTTCTTCATTTAAACCTTTGTAACCACCTGTTAAAGAAATTAATAGTGACAACTGGTCAAGATGAAAAGCTATGTGCATCTTTACTTTCAGTGCTTGTCCACAAAAAGGACAAATTCTGAAAATGAACAGGTATCTATAAAGCCCCTTCTCACAAATATCACTAGAGACAATTAAGAGAAATAAAATATTAAGCACATGCCTGTAATACCAGCAGCTCCGAAGGCTGAGGCAGGAGGACCACAAGTTCAAAGCCACCTCATCAAAAGCAAGGTGCTAAGCAACTCAGTGAGACCCTGTCTCTAAATAAAATACAAAATAGGGCTGGGGGATGTGGCTCAGTGGCCAAGTGCCCTTGAGTTCAATCCCCAGTAATAACAACAACAACAAAAAAAAAGTGAAATAAAATATTGGGGTTCAGTAATAAAGCACATTATACATTTTATGTTTCCTTAGTATTCAAGATGCTGATTTTAGGGGCTGGGGTTGTACCTCAGTGGTAGAGTGCTTGCCTAGCATGTGTGAGGCACTGGGTTCATTCTCAATACTGCATATAAATAAAGTTCCAATGACAACTAAAAAATATATTTTTTAAAAAATCGTGATTTTATACAGATGAGACTATGCTACCTTGTGCTGTTTCTGGGTATGACTATAACAGTGTTTCTAGAATAAACTGGCATCTAAATAAGTGACACAGAGAAAGATTCTCCATTCAGCCAAAGTGGTCAGGCACCATCCAATTTGCAGAGGGCCCAGAAAGAACAAAAAAGCAAAGGAAAGGCTAAATATGGCCACCCTTCTTCTACCCCTAGTTATCAGAAGTCTAGGTTCTCCAGCCTTTGGGTTCCAGGATTTGCATCAGAAGCCCCCCACCCAAATTCTGAGGCTTTTCGATTTGGACTGAGTCACATTATCAGCGTGGAGGTGGCCACTTCTCTATTTCCAATAATCATAAGAACCAATCCCCCTAATAAATTCTCATCCATACATCCATCTCTTGTTGGTTCTGTCTCTCTGAATAACCCTAATTAATCAACATGTGCCAAAAACCAACCTTGTAAGCAAGACAGTTTCACGAATTGATGGATTTTAAAGAGCAATCAGGCTTATTAATTTTCTTTTCTGTAAGTGACCTTCCTGATTTTTAGTTAACTACTCATCTACTGTGCCACTTTTAGGTATTATGACTGCATTAGATTCAAAAGCTAATCAGCTAATGACTTTAAAAAAAAAACATATGAGCTCTCTATTTCCTTTTTCTTTATGTCCACAGTCTTGTGTAAGGTCTTTCCTTCACATAAGATGGGTATATTTGTGGAAGATCTTTATCTATATTGAGGAATCCAAGAGGCTGGTAGAGGGGTCACTTTGCTCTCAGACTAATAATGACTACTGATAATCTTTCAATACATTAAACAAGTTTTACTGATTTATTAATCTGAAAACCATTTTTATTTTTATATGACATTTACATAACTATACCCTGAAAAAAATCTTCAGCATAAGAAATTGTATACACCGACTCTACCCCTTAGACCAAATAAAATATTTATTCCATAAGAAAAGCATATTTTAATAATGATTTATATATATGAATACATCTGAATATTTAACATCTGCACAATACCCTATCTTATAGTTATATTTCAACAATTATTTATTGATGAATTTTGGGTGATTTTCAGTTTTTACTTAGTATAAATGAAGACTCAATGAATGTCCTTGTATGAGTATTTATAAACATATCTATAGTACTTAAGTCCTATATAAGGAACTGCTAAATCAGAAAGAAAATATCCTATACATATTGAGGAACTCTCCAGTACAGGCTTTGTAAATTTATACTCTTCACAGTGTACAGAAGTATTAATAGTTACTTTAAACCAAAACTTAAATTTAGATTACAAAAATTTTAACCTTTGTCAGGTAAACCAAATAAGAACCTACCTCGACCACTTCCACTGCCACTTCTGCTTTGGTAAGTGTCACCATTACCTATAAGGCATCGTTTTGAAGAATATTTAGAGAAAATACAGCTCCCACTCAAGCACATCCACTATATTGCTATTTCTGTTCAATACACTGTAACTACTTAGGGTTCCCCATCCATTAACCCTCTTTTCTCTAGATTGAATTTAAACATTATTCTCATATGAACACTTTCATCAATAATTCTTTTCATTTTTTTCTTCAAATCACACAAATTATTTTCCCCTAACTTAAAAACTTTTTTTTGAAACCAAGCCAAACATCAAGGTATAATTCACATTTCAAATTACAAGAAATAAATCTTTTAATACAATGTAAAAGAAATAATTTACAGTGCACATATTTTATAGGGAAGGCAAAATGATTCATGTATTTTTGCCTAAAGATCTAAAACAGAGAAAATCAGGAACCAACCTAGTATAAATATGTATATTATATTTACTAATAATAGTGCTAAGGGCATATATGATTAGTATTGAGTAATATGTTTTATTTCTTACCTGCACCACTTAATGCTGGTCTTCTAGAACCAAAAAGGCTACCAGCCCTCTGTGTCCCCTCATCTTGGTCATATTCATTACCTTGATTTGGAGAAAATATAATTATATTACTTTAAAGAAGTTTTTAATCATTTAGTAAAAAGAAAAAGGGTCAAGTTATGGTATTAAAAATTAAAATATATGGGCTAAAATAGTTTAACAAGAATCAAAATGAGTATTTTTCAAAGTATTACAGAAAGGATTTCTCTATAAATTATATCCTTCAATTACAAATTACTGTTTTGAAAACATTTTATTTTAAACTTTTTTATAAAATAAGTTAGGGCCAATGCTATCTCAAAATATAAGCAAAAGATAAATCTCCTGCCAAAAGTAGCACTGTTAGTGCCCTCAGAAACTTCACACTGCATCATTTCACTGCTTATTCTCCAGCACAGCATCCCTACTCCCACCGTTGCCAAATCTAATCTTAACCAGCCCTATACAGACCTTTTGCTTGTTTTTTGTTTTTTTTAAAAAGTAGGACAATTTACTAATCTGTTTCACATTTATTAAATCATAATTGCAAATATTTGATGTTTTTAGCTTACAAAACCACTAATCTATAATCTTCTATTAGGAGACACATGTATTCCAACAGTCATTTATGAAGACAGCACCTTAGCTCTAAAAAATTATGGCTGGAGAAATTTTAAGGTAGAAAGCCACATTGGTTGAAGCCACATATGTTGAAATGTAGAGCCATACAGAAGGCCATCTACTGAAAAGGTAAGCCATATTACCAAGGCCCTAAAAAACTTAACAAAATGCAATACTAAAAAACTAAGTCACATAAAACTTCTGAAAAAATTCATATATTCCAATTTAACCAATATGTAATTATATCTAAAAATGATGTTATATGATATGGGTGATTAATTTACATAAGCCACTGTGCTAAAATATTTTCATTTAATCCTTATAACAACTTTATGTGATTTTTTAAAAATCATTTCCTTCTTAACAAATGAATCACACCATTTGTAATCCACTACTAACTTGGTCTTCCTAAACCAAATCCTCCACGGCAACCTCGGAAACTACCTCTTCCACCTCTTCTGGATGGCCCTGAAGCTTCCGAATCATTTCCATCTTGATAGCCTATAATATTAAAACACACACACACACACACAAGAACAACACAAAACAATAATAACAAAGAAATCTTGTGGACATGATAACCAGATTTGTTTTGCATAATTCAATAGCATTAAGTAAATACTCTTTAAGACATTAATGGAAGAAAAAGAAAAAAAGAAAAGCCAGAATTGATCATAAATGTAAAGACTTTACTAATATAAATAGATATGGCTATGAAGAGAAAAACCCACTGCTGGCTTTGAGGAACAAAACTAAATACGAGTAAAAGAAAAACTTGTTACTTAAAACACTGAAAGTTGCCACAAATGAACCATTAACTGAACTTCTACAACCTACAAAAGGATTAATTAATCATAGGCTTATATTTACTCCCAATAGACAAATACCTTAATCAAAGTACAGACCAAGTAGACACATATAAAATCTCAATTCCTGTTAAGCTATTCATTTTTAATTCAACTAAAAACCAACAGAACTATTGAACAGTTCAAGTAAAATTTGATTCTACCTAAGGCAAAACCAGATCAATTCTAAACCAAAGTGTCAACTAGACAGGAAATAAAGAAATTGAAAATGTTTAGTTTATGCATTTGCAACTATTCACACCTAAAGAGGATGCTCAATAAAAGTGTAAGTCCTATACATGCTACTTATTGACAGCAGATTGTGCATGTTTTAATAGCCTATTTTAAAATGACAGAAATAATTAAAAGTAGATTCACAGTTCTGCATCACCTAAACCTTACACTCCTCAATCTGTCAACAGTATATATCAAGTTGATTTTATATTCTAAATTACTTATTTGTGCTATTATAGTTTTTCATTTTTTTTAAGTTGTAGATAGACACAATGCCTTTATTTTTATTTATTTATTTATTTTATGCGGTGCCAAGGATCAAACTCAATGCCTCACATGCGTGAGGTAAGTGCTCTACCACTGGGCCACAACCCCAGCCCTGTGCCATTATTATTATTATTATTTTAGTTGTAGATAGACATAATACATTTATTTATTTGTTTATTTTTATGCAGTGCTAGGGATTCAACCCAGTGCCTCACGCATGCCAGGCAAGACTCTACCAGTGAGCCACAACCTCAGCTCCCATTATCTTTTAAGAAAGCTTGTCAGGGTATATCTGAATTAAAAAAAAAACAAGTTTATATTCTGGATTCTGTTTTTTAAGGTATAAGTTACTTTGTAAGAGTATAAAATATACATATAAAATTTGAAAATATAATAAAATGAAAATCACTTAGGTTGAACAATTTATATTTTATCTTCCATATTTGTTAAGTACTTTCACATTTTACATTTACAAGTTAGAAATTTCCTCAACTCTTTTGATTTGAATAATTCATCTGTTTAATCTGTCTAACCCATCCACTGTTTTTTTATTTTAATCACTACTCTTTTTTTGTAAATACAAAATGAGTCCTTTTAAATCTACCTTCCCTGTCTTAGCCTGTATAATGCCTCAGCATCTTTCATATATATATATCTTAATACCCCCATAGAGAAAAAACTCACACATTTAAAGAAATATGCTCTTTCCCTTCAGAGTTGAAGCCTATTCTGAGTTATATAATAAGACTAATAACTAGAGATGAAAACAACATGAGTATTACATAGAATCAATTCTGCAAAGCCTTGTTTTCAGGGAAGGCAGAAAATCCCTGTATTCTACATAATCTTAAAAATTATCCTTGTTGAAATAAATAGGATGAAAGGAAAAATAAGATACAAAATTAAAAATAAATGAACTAGGCAAGGTGAGATGGCCCACGCCTCCCATCAGCTTGGGAGGCTGAGGCAGGCAGATCACAAATTCAAAGCCAGCCTCAGCAAAGGTGAGATGCTAAGTAACTCAGTGAGACCCTGCCTCTAAATAAAATATAAAATAGGGCTGTAGATGTGTCTCAGTGGCCAAGTGGCCCTGAGTTCAATCCTTTGTACCCCAAAAATAAATGAACTACAGCCACACTTTCAACACAAAAATCTGAAAAATTATGAATAAAGATGTCATAAAACATAGGCATATTTTTAACCTTATATAAAAATACAGATAGGAAGTATATATAATATATATCAAAATACATTATATCTGGGAAGATATCAACATAAAATGTAAAGTTAAACCATCCTTTAGGCTAACAATTCTAATTTTTAATGGCTTTGAAAAAAATATGACATAATATTTTTTAAATCTGGGTAGTAACATACAAAATGTTTGTAATAAAATATTCTTTACCATTCTGCATCATTGAAATATTTTGAAATTAACCACTTTTAATGCCATTTTCATAAAATAACACCAATTGTTGGAGGAGCAGTGATGCAGATCAAACCCAGAGCCTCCTACATGCCAGGTAGATATTCTATCACTGTTACACCCCCATTAGACATTAACATTTTTTTAAAGTAACAGGAGTCCTTCTGGAGGTATACTCTTAAGTTGTTGATGGACCTTTATTTTATTTATTTGTATGTGGTACTGAGAATCAAACCCAGTGCTTCACACACGCTAGGCAAGTAGTCTACCACTGAGCCACAACCCCAGCCCGCATTCTGCATTTTATAAGGGACCACTGACAATCTCTTATAATTCCAGAAGATGTTTGGTAACAATCTTCAGAAAAAAAATGTCTGGTTAAAAGAAATATGAACATATTTAAGAAAAGTACTTACCATAAATTTATTTAATGAGGTCAATATATAAACCTGTGATATATAAAATTCAATTGTTTTTAGACACTATCAAACAAATAAAATGGAAAAATGTGGTGTAATATGCATCACTACTAACATCAATGAACAAAGCAACTCCAGATTTTGACTACTCCAAAAAGGCAAGAAAAAAATGAACAAACTTCGGAATTTTTTCCAACTCTAATAATGAATCAAAGGTTTGCAACAATTCAGGGAACATTTAGGAAAAAAAAAAAGGAAATTTTGTAGCATTTTAACTTTTTGTCCCATTTCTTGGCAACTCCACCTCTAAGTTACATAACCAAAAGACTTAAAAACAGGGATTCAAATAGATGAATGTTCGATATTATTTTCTCAATGACCGAAAACAGAAAACAATGCAAGTGTCCATCAACAGATGAATGGATAAACAAAATATAGTAAAGATGTAAAATGGAATATTATTTCACCATAAAAAGGAATATAACTCTGATACATGCAACAACCTGAATAAACATTGAAAATATGGAACTAAATGAAATACGTTATACACAACAGGACAGATAATGTATAATTCCATTTGTAAGAAATACCTAGAACAAGCAAATTTTATAAGAATGTAGAATAGAGGCTACCAGAGATTGGGTATGGGGAGTTAACTGCCTCCCGGATACAGTGTTTCTCTTTGGGTGATGAAAATGGTAATGGTTGCACACACTGGAATGTACTTAATGTCACAAACTGTACACTTTAGTTAAATGGCAAGATTCTATTATGGTTTCACAAAAATAACAACTAAAATTTTTCCAAATCTAATTATATCAATCTACATACCCAAGAAGCTCAACTCAAAGGAAGATAAACCAAAACATATTGGCACCTAGACACATCTATATAAGAGCAACAAATGATGCTGAGAAAACTGGATATCCACAGGCAAAATAATCACATCCAACTTCACACTATAAATGAAAATGAACTCAAAATGGATCAAAGATAAGAGTTACAACTACAAAATTTTGGAAAGAAACATAGGCAAAAATCTGACACCTCAGATTAGGCAACAGTTTCTAGATGACGCCTCAAAGCACAAGCAACAAAAGGGGGAAAAAAAAAGATAAATTAGACTGCAAAGAATGTCAAGTTCTGGGCTTCAGAAAATACAACAAGATGATGAAGACAACCCAAAAGAAGAGAAAATATCTGCAAACCATGTATCCGATGACATTCATATTGAGAATATGTACATAATCTCAGAACACCAAAAAAAATAAAATTACCCAATTGTTAAAATGATCTGAACAGGCATTTCTCCAAAGATTCACAAATGTCCAATAAACACACTGGAAAACTGCTCCACATTACAGTCACCATAAAAAGCAAATCATAACCACCACAATTAGTATTGGTAAGGGTGTGGAAAAACTGGAACCCTGATACATTGAGAGTGGGAATGTAAAATGATGCAACTGCTATGGAAAACAATTTGAATTGCTGGAACAATTGATTTTTTTCATTAAAAAGTTAAACACAAAAGTTACCATGTGTTCATATAAAAACTTGTACATAAATGTTTATAGCAATATTAGTCATGGAAGCAACCCAAATATCTTCACTGAAGAATAAACAAAATGTGATATATCCATACAGGAATATTATTCAGCCATTAAAAAGAATAAGTATTATCATCTACTTCACCATGGATAAATCTTGAAAATATTATGCCAAGCAAACTTGTGTGCCAGACACACAAGACCACATACTGAATTATTTCATCTACATGAAATATCTAGAATCAGCAAATCCACAGGAAGTAGACTAGAAGATATGGGGAGAGGGGCAAATGGGATTAAGTGCTAACCTGTATAAGATTTCTTTTGGGGGAGAAAAAAATGTTCTGGAAATAGTGAAAATAGTTTCACAATAGAATGAATGTATTTAAAACCACTAAGGTGTACACTTTAAAATGGTGAATGTTAGTAGCTAAGGTTGTGGCTCAGCAGTAGAGTGCTTACCCAGCATGTGAGAGGCACTGGGTTTGATCTTCAGCACTACATAAAAATAAATAAATATATTGTGTCCAGCTATAACTAAAAATATATATATAAATTTTTTAATTAAAAATGCTTAATGTTATATGAAGTGTTAGCTCAATAAAAATTATATGCATCACAAAATATCAAAAACTCAAGTATAGGAACATGTATGAGGACTCAGCAGTGAAAACTACAAAATATGGTTAGAAAACATTAAAGACCTAAATAAATGGGTAAATTCAGACTGAAAGACAGACAATAGCAAAAAAACTAATTCTCCTCAAATTAATCTACATATTCAATGTAACCCCCCCCAAAAAAATGCCATTAAGTTTTTACTAAGGTTTGAATGGCTGCCTCCCTCCAAAATTCACATTCAAATCCTAATTCCCAAGTTGATGAGACAGAAAGTAGGGGTCTTTAGAGAAGTGATTAGGTCTTGAGGGCTCAGTCCTTATGAACAGGATTAATGTTCTTAAAAAAAAAAAAAAAAAAAGCCCCAAAGAGCCGTTGTGTCCCTTTCATCATGCAAAGACAGAGAGAATGAGAATGCACAATCTATGAACACAGGAAATGAGTCCTCACCAGGCATCAAATCTGCTGGTGCCTAGATCTTGGACTTCTCAGCCTACCAAACTGTGAGAAATAAATTTATGTCACTTATAAATTGCCCTAATTGAAATATTTTATTACAGTAGTCCAAACCAAGTTTTTTTTCTAAAAATGAATAAGTTGATTATATCAAATGAAAATTGCAAAGGACTAAGAATAACCCAAGCAATCATAAAAAGCAGTAAACTTGGAAGATTTACACTACCAGATATCAGGACCTATTATGAAACTACTGTAATTACATTATGTAACAATGGAGCAAAAATAGAGGAAGTGATCACTTGAATAGAGCCAAGTTTAAAAACAGATACATATACTTCTGTTACTAGTTAAGGACAAAAGCAGCCTCTAGTATACACTGGAAGAAAGAGTCTTTTCAATAAGTGACATTAAGATAAATGGATATCCACCCATATGGAAAAAGCATACCTCAATTTTTATATAAAAATAAATTTCCAGTGACTAGGGGAGGCTGAGTCAAGAGGATTTCAAGTTCAAAACCAGGCTCAGCAACTAAGCGATGCCCTAAGCAACTTAGCAAGTCCTATCTCAAAATGAAAAATTTTAAAAAGGGCTAGGGATGTGGCTCAGTGATTAAGCTCCTCTGGGTATCAAAAAAAAAAAGGCACTAAACAAAGATAGTAAATTGTGCTTGATTAAAATGAAATGAATAACTTCTATTCAACCAAAAGACCTCCAACATAAATGCCATACAGGAATTATCTATACTATTCTTGAAACTCTTCTGTAACTTTTATCATTTACAAATAAAAAGGTAAAAATAAAGATGTCCAATAGAAAAATGGGCATGAGACTTAACACACTTCACAAGGTTCTGTCCAAATGGCAGTGCTCAACATTTCATTAGTATACCAAAAATTGCAAATTAAAAAAATAATAGGATACACAGCAGAATTGTTAAGACAAAAAAAAATGTCAAGTGCATTGCTAAGGATGTGGCAATATCTTAGTATAAACACTGAAAACATTTTTTAATTGTTATCAAAGCTAAAAAATACAAAGCCTGGTACCTACCAATTCTACTTCTGAGTATATACCAAAAGTCATCAAAATACTAGAAATACTTTTGTAATAGCACAAAACTAGAAGTAATCCAAATATTCATAATTAGAATAGTTGAAACAAACAATACTATACAGCAATGATAATGATCTAAAATTGTAAGCAATAATATCAGTGGATCTCACAAGATCTTAAGTGAAAGCCAGACACTTAACAGTATATACTGTATGATTCCCTTTATACTGAGTATAAAAACAGACAAAATTAATCTACACTGCTAAGAAAAAGATGTAAACCGGGCTGGGGTTGTGGCTCAGAGGTAGAGTGCTTGCCTAGCATGTGAGAGGCTCTGGGTTTGATTCTCAGCACCACATATAAATAAATAAAATAAAGGTTCATTGACAACTAAATAAAAAGAATAAATTTAAAATTTTTTTAAATAATAAAGGTAAACCTTCAGGTGAGGTGTTGTAAGTGAAAATAAGTATGAAATGGGACTTCTGTGTGCTAGTAATTTCCATTCCCTGACCTAGATGCTGGTGAACATTAGGTGTGATTGATTTACCAAAAAATTACTGCATTATGTGCTTTTAATATGTGTACCTGTGTCATGCCATGCTTCACAATAAATATGCATTTACTAAGGGATCACTATATGCTAACTTAATACCCTCTCATATATGTCTACAGTGAATGGGAATCAGAAATACCCTGTAAAATGACTATGTCCCTGCTAATCACTCTACACTGGTCTTTAAGTCATAATCAAGCACACACATTTAAAAATGATTTTTGACTGCCTCACTTAAATATGAATCATACTAATTTAGTTAAAATAAATGTAAGCTATTCACTGTCCTCTGTAAACAATCAGAAATTTTAAAATCTAGGCAGTATTTTTCATTAATGTCAAGAATTGCTTTCAAAAAAAAGAATTTCAAAAAGATGGGTCTGTTTTTTCCTTAAACTTCTGTTCCACCCTAAGCAACTCAGCAAGTCCTATCTCAGAATGAAAAATTTTAAAAAGGGCTAAGATTCAATTCAGAAAACAGCCTTCCCTCATTCTGAAATCCAGTGCTAACTTCACTAGGGAAAGTCTACTATTCAGCCAGCTAACCATGTAATGGGAAAAACAATGTTCCCAAGTTGCAGCAAAACACTGATGCATCTAACTACTATGTTGTCCCAAACAGAAGGCCCTTTAATCATAGATCAACACATCTGTAGCAATTTTACAGTAACTTCACTATAGATTTTATGGGTTTTGTTGTTCTTTTGTCAACATATCTCCATATATAATTGAAAATTAAGTATGATAATTGTTATACGATTTCATCTCAAATTCATTAAAAGTAGAATTAGTAGAGTAAGGTAGAATATTGCTATACTTGAACAAAAACTAATCTAAAATTTCTTTTCTCCTCCAAATATCCAGCGACTCTATTCAAAGACAAACACATCCCCTATTCCATCTTAACCATGATAGAAATTTCACAACATCCCTGTTCTGTAATTTATAACACATTCTTGAAATCTCAGGGAAAAAATATTCAGTGATGTTAGAAAGTGGAAAAAGGGGCACCTACTGAATATTCTCGTAAGTATTATTAAATGCTCAAAACATATGCACCAAGGTATTTTTCTTAAAGGGTTTTACCACCAGAATTTTTCTTTTTCAACTTCTCTAAAAATCAGTTTTATCAGTTTAGTATCCCTGTCTCAAGTATAAATTGTTCCAAAACACTATCCTTACCGCCTCTCTTGGAAAACCCTCTGCTCCGTGTTTGATTATCTTCACAGTCATTAGTAGACTCTTGAATAAAAATTAAACATGTGAATAGCATCCAAATAATTTCCTTTAGAAACATAATATCTAAATAACACTGTCACAGATAAATTAGTATGAAAACAAAACATTTTCATAAAACATTTTAATTCTTGAAATAATTTTTCTAATATTCTTTTTTTACTTGTAGATGGACACAATACCTTTATTTTATTTGTTTTTATTTTTATGTGGTGCCAGGGATCAAACCCAATGCCTCATGCATGCTAGGCAAGTGCTCTACCATTGAGCTATAACTCCGGCCCCTCTTGAAATAATTTTAACAATGGAAAGTTACATTTTAATTCTTGAAACATTTTAATAATGGAAAATGCCTAATGTTTCTAAATATTATTCATTAAGTATATAATTGAAAACTCACTATTTTCCAAGTATTATCCTAGTAAAAACAAGCCCCAAAATAAAAATTTCATAACAGTTATCTAAACAGTTATCAAGTGACTCTCAAATGTGAACCACAGACCACTAGAAACACATGACTGTTTTATTTATGATCTTATTTTTCTCTCATTTACCATTTTTAAAAACTGAGAAACTGATGCTTTATTATATATACATGCCCACTTCTCATTCATCCTAATGAAATAATTTAAGGACATCCTGGCTTTTCTATTTATAACAATATTATCAAGTAACATTAAAACAGGATTTTTAGGGTCTGGGGTTGTGGCTTGGTGCTAGCATGTGTGAGGCACTGGGTTGGATCCTCAGCACCACATAAAAATAAATAAAATAAATATCTATCAACAACTAAAAAAAAAGAAGAAAATTTTTTAAAAAGCGGGGGACGCATTTTTAACAATGGAATGAGGCTCCCTAGGAGTTACCTGGAGAATTAGTCAGACATAAATGCACAGGCCCTACTCCTAGAGTTTATTCCAAAAAAAGTAGAGTGACAATAAGATATGAGTGATTTTTCAAAATTTAAAAGTTCTAAGCTTTCCTGAAGATTCCAACAAAGTCACTTTGAGAACTAGCTATGGTTTCAAGAGATCTTTGTAGCCAGGAACCTATAATCCCAGCAGCTCGGGAGGCTAAAGCAGGAGGATCCTGAGTTGAGCAAGCTGGTGAGGTCCAAAGTAACTCATTGAGACCCTGTCTCTAAATACAAAAAGGGCTGGGGATGTGGCTCAGTGGTTAAGCACCATTGGGTTTAATCCCTGATACCCCCCAAAAAAAGAAAGAAAAAGAGATCTTTGTACATGTAATTAATGTTTAATAACTGAAAACTTTAATAGCGATGATATAAAGTAACCAAATAGTTTGTAGGCTATCAGCAAAATTCCTGTGTAAAAGCACTATCTATTTAATGTTTTAATTTTACCAAAAATAATAACTGAGAGGTCTAGTTACAGGCTATTTGAGCTGTGGCAGACAACTGACAAGTGTTCCTAAGGAGTCATCTAACAAGACAACTTCTTGGAAAAGATTTAATGTAAGGGAGATAAGCAGAAAATGAAGAATTTTAGAAGGTTGGCCCTAAAATAATGATGATAAATAACATTTGTTGCCTTAAAGAAAAAATGATACTGATTAATTTGGAATCTGGCAAGAATAAAGGAGTCTTACATACATTCTTTGACCAACTATATCCCTAAAACAAAGCTATATTTATTTTGACTACCCTGGGAAGTGAAACAGAATAATGACCTTCAGAGAAGTTGGATAAAGGATATATGAAAACTCTCTGTACTATTTTGGCAACTTCTTGTGAATCAAACTATTTCAAAATAAAGTTATTATATGAAAAGAAAAAAATCTCTATAGAGCTAGAAGATAAAGCAAAGAAAATGAGATAATGAATGTAAAATTAGTTATAATCTATCATATAATATAAAAACAATAACCCAATAGAACTTAGTATGTATATAGCATTGTTCTAAATGCACCTATTTGTATTAATTAATTAAGTTTTAATTTTAACATTTAATTTTTTAGGCAGGGTCTTGGCTATGGTATCTAGGCTAGCCTTGAACTCCTGGGCTCAAACAATCCTCCTGCCACTACATCTGTTGTTTTGTACTAATTTTCTTTTTCCCAGAGCTGAGGATCAAGCCCAGGATCTCACATATGCTAAGCAAGCACTCTACCACTGAGCTAAATCCTAGCACTGTATCAGTGTTTTAAATTCTCACAAAAACCTTATGAAGTATAATTCTAAAGAAAATGAAATTTTAAAAAAGGTTCAACGCTTTATCCAAGGTAATACAACTGTCAGGAGATGGATCTGGGTCTCATATCTAGGGTTTCCAACTCTAAAACCTGAACTCCTTATCACTACATTATACCAGCCTAGGAAAACTAGACAACAGGGGAAAAAAACAGCCAAAAAACATTATGTATATACAAGTAAAAACTTCTACCATGATCTCCTCCTGAGTTTGTCAAAACTTTTAGAAACAAAAGAATATGAACTATTTATATTATTTTTTCTTTTAGGGTAACTAAGAATGAAAACAGAAGAAAGTGAACCACTATGGAGAAAAGTCTGGGAGAAACTGGAATATGTGCTCATATGTTCTTTGGCCTACCATCTCTAGGAAGGAGTGAACTGGGATAACTGAATGATCTTGGGATAAGTGGAAATAATCATAAACATTCAGTGGGTTAAAAGTTGGGAGGTTAGAATAGAAACAGTAGAAACAGTAAAGAAAAACATGGGTTTTTTTTTCTATAATAAATACTAGTTCTGTTACGTATGTTTTCATTTAAACAGAAAAGGAAAAAAGCAAAGAGAACGAGACTGGGAATAGTTTGAGATATTTAAATACAACCTCATTTCAAAAGAGTTTTTAAGTAATCAGGTCTAGTCTTTGAGTTTAGTAAGATCAAGCCTCAAACTTTATTCTCCCCACTTTGGTACTAGGGACCAAATCCAAGGCTTTATTTCTGTTAGACAAGCACTCTACCACTGAACTATATTTCTAGCCTAAGCCTCAAACATTTAATGAAGAAAAACAAGACAACCACAAATGTATCTGATACTGAGTTTTGTCTTTTCTTTCACATGAATTCTTACTTAATCTGCCTAACAACCTATAAAATGGGTGGTGGTCTTCATTCTACAGAATATAATACTATGACTTTAGAAAGATTAAGCAATTTATTCTACCATCATTCAATTAGCAAGTAGCAAATTACTCCAAAGTGTTTTATGCTATAAAGATTCTACTCAGTGGTTATCAAATAAAGGATATATCATAATCATGAGGGATGCTTTTAAACACAAGTTCCAAAGCCTCACCCAAATATTCACAATCATTTTTAGGAAAGCAATGTTAATTATGTCTATATTCTGATAACATTATTCTATTCTCCCAAACCAGAATGTCAGTACCTTTGACAAAAATGTTTTTTTAACTTCAGCAGTGATTCACGAATCTCAGACTTAAGTGTAAATGGTCCCAAACTGTATTTATATATGGAGAGTAATTGTAATTCTGAATTTGCTCTTTCTACTATCCCATTTTTTTTCTAAAGGTAGCACAGCATTCAAAAGTTGAACTCTCAGATTTACTGAGGCAGGCGGCACTAGGCCAAATTAGGCGGCCTGAATTCTTTATCTACAAACCAATAATTCTTTGGCAAGATCCACAGATATAGCTGCTTCATAAATAAAAACTGTCTTTAAACAAATTACATCTGGTCCAGATTAAAATACTTAATTTCTCTTTAGCATGTGCTCTTAATGTTAACACTTTTTGAAGTTACTACAAAAACAATGAACTTACCTTTCCAGAAACCAGAGCTATCACCTTCTTCAAATTTGTTATTTGAAAAACCTAAAAACAATATAAAATGAAACTTGCAAACTTTTGAAAGCAATTTCCTGGACTTCTATGCTTTAAAAATATCACCTTTGCAGAGACGAGTTATGGTATCCCTTTAAACTAAGATAAACTATATACAACTAACTATACATATAGATATTGAATGAGAATTCATTCAGGCTGTACTAAGATTTTTGCCTTGTGTCAAGTTTATCAGATCCATTATCTTACGGTCAAAAACACCTTTTTTTTTTAAAGCCAATTTTGTTTCACCAAATGTCCTATATTCCTCAGTGCGTACGTGGCAAGACAAGGGTAACAATATAACAACTATAAGCTTTCTTTTCAAAATACAAAAAAAATTTTAAATTTTACAAATTAACTCACAATTTCTTCATCTACCAAAAGACAACTAAATTATAATCCAATGCATGATAATTTTTCCCTTCTCAGTAACATGGAAATCCTGTTAATTTTTCTAGTTTATGATTTAACAACAACAACATCTTTCATCAAGATTTGCTTTCAAATTTATCATTTCATAAACACCTATGTCTAAGATTTATACATCTCTGGAGCATAAAAGAACGTCTTTAAAATTAATTTAAGGAAAATTCATCCATAATCTTCCATAAAACTAAAAAATGTTGAATCTTAATAAAATTACCTTTAATGCAAAAATACTCAGGGAGTCAGGCATGATGTGAAGTTTAGGACTACAGTCTCGGCTATTTGAGAGGTTAAGGCTATAATAGGCTGATCACTGGAGCCTATGAGATTGAGACCAGCCTGGGCAACATACCATAACCCCCATTGTCAAAAAAAGTAAAAAAAAAAAAAGATACATACCTTTAAAATTAAATGTCAATATGGAATGCCTGCCAATTGGTATGTAAATGAAAAAATACTTAAGTATGTTACATTTGGGCTTCCATTAATACAAGGACTAACTAATTACTGTTTAGATAGCTACCCAATTTGAACACAAAATTGTGTGTGTGTGTAGTCACTTAACATCTCTCTTTTATTATTATTATTATTATTATTATTATGTTGTTGTTGTTGTTGTAGTTCGACACAATACTTTTATTTCACTTACTTATTTTTATGTGGTACTAAGGATCAAACCCAGGGTCTCACACGTGTGAGGCAAGCACTCTACTGCTGAGTCACAATCCCAGCCCCTCACTTAACATCTCTTAATATTACTAAACAAAATCTAAGGTCCCTTCCAGCAATAAAATTCCATAAAATTTTAATACAAAGCTAGTATATAAAAACCAGGTACCCTATAACCTTGCTATATGATTGAATAACAGAAGAATTTTTCCTGGAACAGATAGATATATTATCTTAAAATATATAAAGATAATCTCTAGAGAAAGAATATAGTTCCACAAAATCTAATTTGAATTATTTCACTCATCTAAATATTTGCAGTGTTTGAAGATGCTTGAGAAAAGACTATATTCTAAAACCTTCTACAAGTGCTGCTCCCTCCTCATTCTTCCTCTAAGAGAAGTCAGTGCTAAGTTTCCCAAATCTTGGGAAAGTCTCTCACCTACACATTATTAGATTTGATCATAAATTCTGCCTGAATTATACTTTTTTTAAGTTCTTAAGGAAAAAATATAATTTCAAACTACTGGTTGCTGGCTCAACTAAAAATGAGTACTCAGAATCGTCTAAAATGGATTTCTTGGTAGAGGTTGGCGAGTATTAAAGAACTGAGATTCATTGAGTAGGATAAATCCATCTGAAGAGAAGTTGCAACAAGGAACATGGCTGTTTGGGGGAGCAGGAGACAGTTAAAAAAAAAATGCATGAACATCCAAAGCAGCACAAACTGCTATTTTAAACTACAACTACAAAAGTAAAAGCACTCACTTTCTTGTGATCCTCATAAATTCTTGAAAAAGACAAATATTTTCTATGTATATTAGAGGGAATTATGAACCAAAAAACTGAAAATTTTGAGATTAACTCAAGTTTTTATTATTAAGGTATCAGAAGTAAATACCTACCTCTGTTTCCAAAACCTTTTCCAACTCCAAAACTGCCCACTGTGGGTGTATTCTCTCTTTTATTAGACTCGCCAGCATCTGAAAAATTTAGACAAACTGTTTAACATAAAATTAAGCACATCAGTGGTGGCATATGCCTGTAATCCCAGTAACTCAGTAGACTGAAGCAGGAGAGTAAACACAGTCAAAGCCAGCCTCAGTAACTTAGTGAGACCCTAAGCAAATCAGCAAGAGCCTGTCATTGATGTGGCTCAGTAGTTACCCCTTTAAACTAAGATAAACCATATACAACTAACTATACATACAGATATTGAATGAGAATTCATTCAGGCTCTACTAAGATTTTTGCCTTGTGTCAAGTTTATCAGCTGCACTTAGAAAAAGACAAAAAATAAAAAATGGGGATAAAATAAATCTTTGGGGTAAAGGGATTTTTCAAGGACAGGAAAAGAACAGTATAAGAACTTAAAATTAATTGCAGCTTTTTTAAAAAATAACAAAACCAATATACAAACATAAATCTACTGCTAGTGAAATACAGGTTTCTACTATTTGTTATGTTACTGGAGTCCTTTAACCAGAAAACAAATTTCATGATTTTGTATATGCTGAATGTTCACCTTGACAGACCTTGTTATTATACTCTGTCCCTGTGAGAGTTATTGCTATTGAAAACTTTTTACTCTTATTCTGATTTTTAACTGCTCTATTTATTAATAATATTAATACTAGTAAAATTAAAATTAGGGACTAAAGAAAAGCAGCTTTCAATACCACTCAACTTCACATCTTCTTGTGTCTTACTACTATTTGCCTATATTAACATTTGTAGCTTTATTTCCCACTGCATAATTCTGAACAATCAACATTTTAAATCACACCAAATAAGTTCTCCTACTTCACACTGTGAACTTCTAGTATTGTGTACTTTCATACATGCTGTTCTTTTGGAATAGTATTCCTTGCTTTCCTAGTTTTCCTACTAGAATTCTTTTCATCCTTCAGAAGATCAATTTTTCTGTAAAGCCCTTCAGCACTCCAGTCATAATCCTTCTTCCACATTCTCAATAACAAACTATCTGTACCTCTTTTTAGTAATACTTCTTTTCACATATTTCTGTACCACTAAATTATAAAAATCTTGGCCAGGCACCATGGCATACACATGTAGTTCCAGCTACTCAGGAGACTAAGGCATAATCACTTGAGCCCAGCAATTTAAGACCAGTCTTAGTAATATAGTAAGACCCCATCTCAAAAACAACAGCTACTTAAGGGCAGAAATGCAATGTCAAGGAGCATAGAAGATAAAAAAAAAAAAAACTGAGAAAGAACAAGAGGAAGGAAAGAAGAACCACTAGAAACTTCCAAAACAACATAACTGACATTCTAAAATATCACCAGGAAAATTTTATCTATTCCCTGTGATTCTTACAAATTACTGTACCTATCTCTATAATACTCTCTGAAATTCCTAAAATCAGTGCAAACTTGTATACGTCCGACTGAGTATTTTCATCAGATCTTAAAGATGTATGTGATTCAAGAATTTAAAGCTGCTTAGCCATACTCCACAGAACATAAAAAGTGAATGTTAGGTAATTAAGACAATTTTTAAAAACACTTCACTAAATGTACAACTTATACTCAGAAAAATTACCAGAGATTGAAGCAATATGTCAGACAAATTATAAGGAAAAGAAGTAATACTCGTGGATCTAGGAATTTCTGATTGTATATATAGTATAAAAATAACTTTTTAAAGTACTGACATTCAGAAGAGTTCTCATCAGGATTTAATGTGTATTTCAACTTTAAATATATAAAAATGATTTGTGATAAAATCTAAGTGGTGGTTTTGTCACTGAAAAGGGATCTATTCAACAACAGAAGTCTACATCAAAAAGTATCACATAAGTTCTTCAAAAATTATAATTTTAAAATTATCTAAATATATTAACATATTAAAATATTAAATATTAAAATATTCTTAAGTATACTATTAAGGTATTTATTATTTTTATTGTTAGTAATAGTTAACAAAGCCCACATCTGAACCTCTTGCGACAATTAATTACATGATCCAAATGAGCATACCTTGACATGTAAGCTTTAAAAGCAAGATATGTATGCATATTTAAAATATAAATTAAGTCAACTAGAAGGGCCATATCCAAATATAAAATTCAAATTTGTGTTCATTGTATCTAAATAGAAACTATGTTTTCCAAATGTCAAATGAAATAACACATATTAACTTTTAGATTCCAATGATGAAAAAGGAATTGGAAATATAATAAAATCTTTCAAAAATAAATTTAAGGAGAAGTATTATGCATGTTTAAAAGTACTAAATAGCCCTAGCTATGGAATCCCCTAAAAAAATAATTTTTTTTTGTATCAGAAATTAAACACAGTGGTCCTCTACCACTGAGCTACATCCCCAACCCTTTTTTTATATTTTGAGACAGAGTCTTGCTAAGTTGCCCAGGCTGGCCTCAATCTTACAATCCTCCTACCTCAGTCTCCCAAGTCATTAAGATTACAGGAATTAGCTACCATGCCAAGAAAGTCATACAGATTTTTAATTTGAGTTTCTAATTATGTTATTGCACTATAAAAAATGATTTAGAATATTTTCAGCATTTTACTATGAAGTCTAAATAAACGAATTATAGGAAGGTATCTCATTGTGTTACCAGCTGTCAAATAAAATGTTGGCAATTCTAAAAGTAAAATTTAAGAACCCAAGCTTGGTAAAATAACCTCATAAACCTAATACTAATGAACTAATAGAAATGTTTCCCATAATGCCTTTTCTTAAGAAATACAAAACTCACGCCTGTAATCCCAGCTCAGGAGGCTGAGGCAGGAGGATGGCAAGTGCAACCAGCCTCAGTATCTTAGCAAGGCCCTGAGCAAACTAGTGAGACCCTGTCTCAAAATTAAAAAGATGGTTAAGCACCGCTGGGTTCAATCCCTGGTACCAAAAAATAAATAAATATATATAGATGATATATATCAAGAGTCCTCCTCATCTGGCTCTGTAAAGCTTTTTACATTCCTCCCATGTTAATTATAAGAAATTATAAGAATTATAAGAAATCAATAATCATAAATTAAGAAGAGACAGCTATGTGGAGCATCTGCCCAACCAATCTGTTAACTAATCTATCTGTCCAATCAATTTAATTTTGTCCTACTACCCCCCAAAGAAATAAAACAACAAAAAGAATATTTACATTTCAAAAAATGAACTCATTATCCCAAAAAAAACTACTATACATGGAGTTATAAAATACATGAAAGCCATTCTATTATCCAAAAGTCCAGGAGATTAAAGAAAAACAAAGATCTTACCTCTGTTTCCCAAACTCCTCCCTGAGGCAAATCCACTTCTCATGAAATGATCTCTTCGAGAAGGTCCATCATCCATTTCTAAAGCAAATGACATTTTGAAAGAAGTCAAACAATAAGTATTCAAGTAGTATGCAAATTGTAAGTCTCCTCAATGTGCCACATGTAGCAAAAGAGGAATTTTATATCGCAATAAGAAAGATGATGAAGAGTCTAGAAGAAAAATGGGCTAAAAATATGAATAGGTAACTCTCCAAAATAAAAAAAAATGGTGACTAAATTTCACTCATAATTCAAAACTGAAAATCAGAAGGAGGAGATAGCAATTTTCAACCACAGGACTGTTTTTAAATTTGCTAATACCCAGTGCTTTTAAATTTGCTAATATAACCAGAATATTCAAGGGCACACCTGAAACAAACATAAATCACACACTATACTGAACCAATCAATCTTGACTCTAAATTAAAAAGTATATACTTTTCTAAAGTACATTAATGTGAAGTAACAGAGACAGATACAAAGGGAGTTTTTGCTTGGTTTGAGTTGGTTTGGTACTGGGGATTGAACTGAAGGGTGCTTAACCTCTGAGTCACATCCTCAGCCCATTTTTTATTTTGAAACATGATCTCGCTAAGATGTTTAGGGCCTCAATAAGTTGCTGAGGCTGGCTTTGAACTTGTGATCCACCTGCCTCAGCATCCCAAGTAGTTGAGGTTACAGATGTGTACCACCACACCTGGCTAAAGATGTTTTTTATAAGCACAGATAATAGCAAAATTGAAAGAGAATAAAGAAATTAGTCATCCATAGAATGCTATGCACATTAGTTTCATAGAAATATGTAGCACTCAACATTACAGAACTTTCTTCCACAACAGAATGTTTATTTAAAAACCTAGGGCGGGGCGAAGCGGTGCATGCCTATACTCCCAGCTGCTCAGGAGGCTGAGGCATGAGGATTAGGAGTTTAAAGCCAGCCTCAGCAATGTTGAGGGGCTAAGGAACTCAATGAGACCGTGTGTCTAAATAAAATTCAAATAGGGCTGGAGATGTGGCCCAGTGGTTATGTGTCCCTGAGTTCAATCTCCAGTACCAAAATTTAATAATTAAATAAATAAATTTTTAAAACCTGCTATGCGGGCCACAAACATAACAAATTTCAAAAATTAATACCATATACACAAAAGGCTTAGAATCCCTTTATATCTGAAATGGGTTTTTTTTCTTCTTTTTTTTGGTGGGGGGGTGGGTACCAGGGATTGCACCCAACGCTGAGCCACATCCACAGCCCTTTTTTATGTTTTATTTAGAGACAAGTCTCACTCAGTTGCTTAGGGCCCCGGCTAAGTTGCTGAGGCTGGCTTTGATCTCTCAATCCTCCTGCCTCAGCCTCCCAAGTGACTGGGATTACAGGCATGCACCCCCAAGCCTGGCTGGAATTTTTTCTTTTTTAATGTAACAGTGTTTCATTAATTTAAGATATTCTGATGAAGAAAATTAGTTTGATAATAGCAACACTAACAGAAGTGACATTTGTGCATCAGTAGAGTGTTGTAATGTAAATCATTATGTCTTGGAAATCTAATTCCTAACATACAATCAAATAAACCAAACTGATCACCATGCTTCATTCATTTCCTTCAACCATTCAGTAAAATCTATTGTTTGACAAGAGAACCAGTTTATTCTATAAATCAATCATAGCAGAATCATAAATATTGTTACATTTTTTAAGCACTTCAACAGAACTCATAACTCAAAGAAATATATTACAATGGAAGTTTAAAACACTTAGAATCACCAAGTGTGGTAGCACACATAATTCCAACTACTTGGGAGGCTGAGGCAGAAGGATCATAAGTTTGAGACCACCCTCAGGACTCAAAGTCACTCTCAAAATAAAAAACAAAAAGGACTGGGGATGTAGCTCAGTGGTAAATTGCTTGACTAGCATGTGCAAGATTCTGGGTTCAATCCTAGAACCAAAGGAAAAAAAAAAAACAGAAAAGTTTCCAAAAATTAACTCACCAAAACTAACTTAAGAAATAATGCAAACACACATACACACACAGTTATCCTATAGAAATTCAATCAGACTTTAAATTTCTACATCAAGCCCAGAGAGTGTTTTACAGGAGAGTTCTATAAAACTGGCAAAAAGCTAATCAATCCAATATCATACACATCTTCTAGAAAATATACTATTCACCAATTTATTTCTGAAGGCTAGAATAACTCTGATATAACAAAACAGAAAAAAATTATAAGCCCCCCATTACTAACAGATACAAAATTTCAATATATTAGCTAACCAGACCCCACAGTAAATTGAAAGAATAAAATATTACTAGAGGGCTGGGGCTGTAGCTCCATTGGTAGAGTACTTGCCTTAGCACGAGTGAGGCTCTGGGTTCAATCCTCAGCACCACATAAAAATAAATAAAGGTACTGTGTCCATCTACATCTAAAAAACACTTTAATATCATGAGAAAGTTGGTTTTATCCCAGTATATAAGGGTATTTTAATATTAAATACCCTTTTTTAAAATTTTTAGTTGTAGATAAACATAATTATAGGATTGAATCCAGTGCCTCACACATACTAGGTAAGAATTCTACCACTGAACTACGAGCCCTAGAATACCTTTTTTAAAAGGTAATTTATAACAGATTAAAAATAAAAAATATTTAATTATCATAAAATATATAACACATTTTAAACCCTCAACAGCCAAATGTAGCTTGTAGCTATCATACTGAACAGTGCAAATGGATGATATTTCCATAATTTCAGAGAAATATAATAGCCAGGTGTGGTGGTGCACTCCTATAATCCCAGCAGCTCAGGAGGCCGAGACAGGAAGATCTCAAGTTCAAAGCCAGCCTCCCCAACTTGGTGAGACACCCAAGCAACTTAACAAGATACTGCCTCAAAATTTAAAAATAAGAAATAAAAAGGACTAGCAATATGGCACAATGGTTAAGTGCCCCTGGGTTTGATCCCTGATTTTAAAAAAAAAAAAAAAAAAACACCAAACCTAGTAGTCCCCAACTTGTGAAACAAAAACACCAACAGAAAAGGTGATAAGGTGTTCTCGCTCATGTTTCCATCTTCAATCAATGTGTGAAAGCAGACTTTAGCACAACAGTACTCAATAATGATAGGATGACATTCTTGACAATCTGCTTTGATAAACTGTTACATGATAGACATGTCTGAAAATGTTTATTATGTATACATAGGCAAAAAAAGATACTAAAAGCTCTAGAGATGTTTTAAAAGTATGCATATACAAAGGGTCAGGACTCAGAATATCAAACTTCTTAACACCATCACTAGAATTTCACACAATAAGTTTCAAAATTATTTCCAAGGTAAGATTCTTCCCTTATACTATCAATGAAGCACGAAGGTTAAGACATTTTCAATTTCCTCTCTCTGAAAGCCGAAGAAAAATGAATTCAGGCAAAGTGAGGGGGGTGGAGGGTTCAAGGCAGAAGAAACATACGATCCAGAGAAAATGGAATGGGAGAAAGCTAGAGAAAGGCCAGTCTATACTAAAACAGCTGAATGGAGTATTCAAATCCTTTTCCAATTAAAAAAGGAAATTGATAGATCACATTATATGTTATAAACTAAATGGATATTTGTTTGTGCTTCTGGTAGAGAGTTTGGAAATGAACTAGCAATAGGAACACAGAATTTCAAGCTAACGAAACAAGAGTTAACTAGCAAAAAAACAGAGGGTTGATAAAAGAAATGAAACCATATTATGGGGTTCAAAAGTGAATGACATATACATAGCTATAAAGTAGTAACTTTATAAAAGAACTACTATATAAAAGTAACTTCGTGGCCTATAAGCTCTGACATTTTAAAACCAGATAATGTGAACTTTTTTCACTTAATTTTGGAAAGAATTAGATTATAATAGTTGCTTAGAAAGTTTTCTGTGACTATCATTAAGTAAAAGATGTGGTATAATAAGATTCCATTTCTATGAAATACATAAAGAAATATTTTCAAGTACAATTCTAAGAACATAAGAAGGGCATGGAATGCAAGGGCAGGTAGGCAAAGGAAAAACAAGACAAATATTTATAATAAAAAGAAGTATGTGTAAAGCCAGTGGAATACAATTATCTCTGCGGGATATATAGAGAGAGATCTAAAAAAAAAAAAAAAAATCAAAGGACTGTCAACAGTGGCTAAATCTACAAATGAAAATCAGGATTTCAGATAATTTTGTTTCTTATTTTTTGGGGGGAAATAAACATATTGAACTATCAGTTTAGTATACATTCATTTGCCTCATATATTCTGTAATAAGAAGACATAATTGACTGATTTTGTTTCATTAGTCTGAAATAACCACCAACTAAAAGCTGAGCTTTTGCTTAGTTCTGTGAATATTTAATCTAGCTTTCTGAAAATATTAACTCAAATACATAGAGACTCACAGCAAACACATAGTAATTCAATTCACAAAAAATACAATGGTGGGGCTGAGATTATAGTTCAGCAGGTAGAGCACTTGCCTAGCACATGTCAGGCACTGGGTTTGATCCTCAGAACCACATAAAAATAAATAAATAACGGTATTGTGTCCATCTACAATGAAAAAAAAATTTTTTAAGTAAAATGGTGGTTTTAAGTTATTGTTTAATGGGTATAGAATTTCAGTTTGGGAAGATGAAAAAGTTCTGGAGGTGGATGAAGGTTGGTAGTTACACAGCAATGTGAATATACTTAATGTCAGTGAACTATACACTTAAAAAAGGTCAAAATTGCAATAACCACAATAAAAAATTCTTTCAATACAATAGCAATCCATTTCAGCCTGCTTTGAACTTCGATAAAGCAAAAGACTACTGTCATGAGTCTAACTTCCTAGACTAAGCCCTCCCACTTAAACCCATCTTCCCATCCACATCAACTCTATATTAGAGAGAGTATGTGTGTTGGACAATCAAGGTGAATGCATCAGTGTGAGGAAGCAGCCCAGGTGGAAACAAGTTCAGAGAAAGTAATTGAGAGCAGCAGGAAGGATAGGGCTCCTTTATCTTGACATTCATTTCTCTTCTTCTCTTAGGACTTATCCGAAATTAGTTTTCTGATCTCAAAGAAACTCATATCTTAATGGCATGATATGCGTGGCTTGAATAGTTCTTACCCTGGCCATTCACCACCATTGGAATCTGCTTCAATAACTTTACATATAATATACAATATCGTACTTCTCTATGTCAGGAATCCTGATAATACTCTAGCAACCTAGAAGCAAAACATGCAACTTCCAGGTTGAACAAAGGTTTACAGTAATCCACTAAACCAACACTACACTTTCCCTTCTCTCCCCTACTCTAGCTAGAAGTGCCTCCAACCCAAGGTATCCAAATTATAAAGAATTCTCACTAGGAAATTTTAAAAACATCCCCTTATCAGGGGGATGGATTGTAGCACAGTGGGAGAGCACTTGCCTAGCTAGGACGCATGAGGCACTAGTTTGATCCTCAGTACCATATAAACAACCAAAAATTTATTTTAAAAGATATGCTGGGCTGGGGTTGTGGCTCAGCGGTACAGAGCTCGTCTCACACGTGCGAGACCCTGGGTTTGATCCTCAGCATCACATACAAAATAAACAAGTGAAATAAAGGTGTTGTGTCCAACTACAACTAAAAAGTAAATATTAGAAAAAAATTTTAAATATGTCTATCAGTCTGCTCCTTATTCACTAGATGAAATTCTAAAAGAGTTTTGCCTTTTTTTCCTTAACACATACCTGATGATGAAGCTGAAGTCCTGTTAAAAGTGTCTCCATTTGCTCCAGAAGAATATTTATCCTGTAAGAGGAAAGACCAGTTTTTCACTTTGCATAATAAGAATGTCATCTATTTCACAAATAAAAAATTAGAATAGTAACCCCTTTTCCAGTAGAATGCATCCTAAGACTTCTAGTGGATGCCTGAAACAATGGATATCAAACACTGAAAATTCATACAGACACACTATATTTTTTCCTACACAAACATACCTGTGATTAATTTATAAATTGGGCACAATAAGATATTAACAAAATAAAAATAATTATAATTATGTAATAAAATTATGTAATATGGTCTCTCAAAATATCTTATTGGGCTGTACTCACTCTTCTTATAATGTGAAATGATACAATGCTTAGGTAATAAGAGGAAGTAAAGTGAGCAACATAGGCATTGTGATGTAACATTAGGCTACTACTGAGGTTCTGACATTGTCAGAAGGATATTAGTGGCTTAACACTTTCAACAATAAAGAAATTTATTTTTAAAACTTCCACTGTGTTTATATAAAATGAAATCGTTAATATATCCAAATTTTTCAAATGGAAATCACTCTAAGAAAATTCACTTATGCACAGAAAAGAACTTGTCTTTATATGCAAGTACCTCCAATTCCTCTCCTTTTCCCTTTCCTTCTCTGAATTCAACTTCTACTACTCTTGTCTTATTTCATTGTGCTTTAGTCATCATATTGGCTGTAATAAATTGTATAATGGTCATTAACAAATAATCCTAATTCCTGGACTTTGTGTTACTTATTTGAAAAAGGGTCATGGCAGATGTGACTAAGGATTTTGAAATGAAGATATTACAGTGTTTTATGTGAGTGGGTCCTTTGAAAGGGGTAAAGGGAGATAACACAAATACACAGAGGAAATGGCCATGTGAACACAGCTAAGAAATGCAACCACAAACCAATGTCCTCTTACAGCTACCAGATGATAGAAGAGAAAAAGATTTTCTCCAAGAGCTTCAAGATGGAAGGTAGACCTGCTCAAACCTTGATTTCTAACGTCTGACTTCTGGAACAATATAAGAATAAATTTCTATTGTTTTAAATTACCCAATTAGGGGTAATTGTTGCCACAGACACATGAACTCAACACATTCACATTTTTCTTGGTATCCAAATATTCTAAGTTTCCTTCCTCTGACTCAGAAGCTTGATAAATAATGGCTTTTGGGGACTGTTTCAGATCTCCCACTCATGAGTCAAGGAAGCCTTCCCTCTCTCCACTTGAACCAACCCTCCCCCATACACACACACACACACAAAATTCCTTATTTTTTCCATAGCACTTTTTTTAAAAAATATATTTTTTTTAGTTGTAGTTGGACACAATGCCTTTACTTTTTTATTTTTATGTGGTGCTGAGGATCGAATCCAGTCCCTTGCACATGCTAGATGAGTGCCCTAATGCTTACCTCTGAGCCACAACCCCAGACCCATCCATAGCACTTTTTAATCATTCATAATTATCTGGTTCACAAATGTGCTTATTCTATCTCCCCAAATAAAATACAAGTCTTTGACAGCAAGTATTTCATCATGTTCAACACTACCTTCAGCATACCGAATTCAATAAATATATGTTGAATGATCAGAAGGCTTGTCGGTTTACTTTTAAGACACCTAGCTATAAATCATTTGTAACCTCTTAAATCACCCAAGTGAACCAATTTAGAAACTTCAAGCCAGGAATAGTGGTGTATACCCTTAATTCCAGCTACTTGGGAGGCTGAGACAAAAGGATCACAGATTCAAGTTCAGCCTGAGAAATGTAGCAAGACCCTGTCACAAAACAAAACTTAGTGAAGAGGTGGAGATGTAGTTTAGTGGGAGAGCACTTGCCTAACATGTGCTAGAACCTGGGTTCAATCCCCAGTACTGAAACAAAAAATTTAAATTTCAAAATGTTTTAACACATAAGAACTCCCCTATGCAGCTACAAAATATCCTATTTTGGTGAACACCTTTCTTTTCACCTGTACCCTTTTCAATTCTGGAATGTCGTATGCAAGCTCCTTTTCTAAATTATTACTAACTTTGCTACTGCTACTTAACACAATTACTACTGTGGAACAATTATCTCACACTGTTTCCACTTTAATCACAAAAGTTTTTATCTTCTGAAATGTACCACAAAAATGGAAATTTATTCAATATAGTAATGACTACTACATTTAATCATCTGGTCATCTAACAAAAAACACAAACAGCTAATAATAAGTAAGCAAACTAAATATCTAATACACTCACCATATCCATACATTCTAACACTCATCCCAATAAGTCTGCATACTATGTACAAATGTCAACTACTGAGATTTCTGGAATTTATAACTGCTAAGTTACCACATTTTTTATAACTCATATCTTTCATTTTTCTATTCCCCCAGGTTGTGTACTCACTTCAAAATCAAGATTTTGGAGTTTGGAGTTTTTCTGTGAGAGAAAGAGGACAGGTACTGGAGACTGAATCCAGAGGCACTCTACCATGGAGTTACATCCCTAACTTTTCTTATTTTGAGACAGGGTCTCACTAAGTTGCCCAGGCTGGCCTCAAACTTGCTCTCCTCCTGCCTCAACTTAAGGAATCTCTGGTATTACAAGGTGTGTGCCACCATGTCTTTCTAAGTGCTACCAGAACAGTGCCCTATTACTGCAAAACTATACAAGCATTTATGAACATATCTCGAAAAAAAAAAGCTCCTGCAAAGCACTCATAAAAGTCTGATGATAAATATTGCTTAAACTGATATTAATCCAATGCTATTTTTTTAAAGCCACTATAAATTTAAAAGGAAAGCACCACCTAGTTTTGAGATGAAAACTTATTTAGAATGACCAATCAAAGGGATGCCTTAGGGCTGGGATATGGCTCGCTCAGCCGTAGAGCACTGGTCTAGCATGTGTGAGGCCCTGGGTTCGATCCTCAGCACCACATATAAATAAAATAATGGTATAGTGTCCATCTACAACTAAAAAGTATTTTTTTAAAAAAATTGGTGCCTTAAATAAAAAAATGGCAGGGAATAAAAGACCTCCAAATTTTCCTCCATAAAAATGTCATGTATACATCCTTATTCTCTGCACTTAATCAAGAAAGGAAAACAAAGCTACTGACTGCATCATGTTCAAGTTAACTAGGAAGTTACTAATTGCACAACCAGCACCAGGTGTCAAGTTTGCAGACAAATGTAAAAAATTTACTATAAATTGGCCCCGTACAGATGTATTAAGAACTGTAAGGTGAAATTATCAACATAAATTCACATTCTATTTAGTATTCCAAACGTCATGATACAAGGTATGTTACGAATACTACAATGACTCCAAAAAGGTGAACTTGCAAGATGTAATAGCTAATCCTCAATTTCTGAAACTTGATACAACAAATATGCACAACATACTGCAGTGCACTGTGCTGTTTGAAGAGCGCTCCATTCAGACAAACATCTCAAACTAAAAAAATAAAAACTAGACTGATGAAAAAAAAATACAGAGTCTATCTGTATATTAAACTTTGTATTATAGCAAATCTATTAAGAAAAAGGGGGTGAAAAGGGAGCCATAAAATATCCTCTGGCCAAATAATTCCTTTTTTTTTTTTTTTTTTTGAGGAGAGGATTTATTGGGGATTGAACTCAGGGGCACTCAACCACTGAACCACATCCCCAGTCCTATTTTGTATTTTATTTACAGAAAGGATCTGACTGAGTTGCTTAGTGCTTTGCTTTTGCTGAAGCTGGGTTTGAACTCGCAATCCCCCTGCCTCAGCCTCCTAAGCCACTGGGATTACAAGGGTGCATCACCACACCTAATAAGTAATTCTATTTTTGAGAAAAAAAATTCCCAAATTAAATAAGTTGTAGGAACTTATAACAATGTCAAAGTAAAAAACTAACACCATCTTAAATTCCCACAACAGAAATCATTCATATTATGACAGATCCTTTCCATAGGTCTTATGTATGCACAAGAAATTATTTGTAGGAAATTAGTAATACGGAATAATCTGTAAAGAGTAAAAAAAACAAAAGCTGAATTCAAAAATTACTGTGATAGGGCTGGGATGTAGCTCAATGGTACCATGTTTGCCCAGTATGCATCAGGCCCTGGGTTCAATTTCAGTACTTAAAAAAAAAATTGTTATATACTCTAATAAAAACATATTTTGGAAGATAGAAGGAAGCTTTTCATAGGAGTAACTATGCTAGAGAGCAACACTTTTAGGTGATTTTTCTCCTTTTTTCACAAAAATGTGGTTATGCTTTTATGATGAAAGACGACTATAAGAAGATAACAAAAAGATGTTATTTCTAAAATAACTTCCAAGATAAGAAACATGACAAAATCAGATTAATATTTGGGGTATTGCTATTCAAACTCCACATATGAATCAATTCCAGTTAATTTAAAGAACTGCATTTTTTGTATAAAATAAGGATTTACACAAAAGCATCACTTAAAATCAGAAAGTATCAAAATTTATTGTCTTACACACAAACAGGAAATTCTGAAGAGAATAAAAACTTTTGGAGATAATGTCAATAAAGTAACACTTCTGCAAAATCAATTCCTTAACCTATATTATCAAGTTTCATTCCACAAATTTTTTAAAAGTCATAACTGAAACCCAAAAAATCTAACCCAGCGCCACTGCTTCTGAATTACAATGCAATTTCGCAAATACCAAACAGGAAAAAGATCTGATGATCTGTAATATATTAAGCTGATGGCACCATTTGAATCAACCTAAAATATTTGTCTTAGGAGCCTTCCTTGCATAAAACCAATTTTCAGAATTCAAAATATCATCCAGAACCAAACTTTTGCCAATTTTCCATGTAAGTGTCCCTCAGAGACATTCCACCAAATTTGAACAAGCTTGCTTTCACCTGTAAGTCCTAAATCACTGAGATGTAAATAAGTTCTTCATATCACATCTAATTTAGCTTTTAATTGTCACATTATCAGATACATAATTCTACACAGGCATTCTTTCTCATTCCCCATAAAATAGTTTATAACAACCACAGAGATAAACACTGAAATAGTCTATAATTTAAAACTTCCCCACCAGTTTTTCAACTTTGATAAAAATCCATAGCATTTAATAACTGCACACTTTAAATTTTATTACCTTTTCAAATACAGGAACATAGGAAGACACATGAGGTTTGATGATTTCTGCTTCCCAATCTTCATCTCCCATGGTGGCTTCAAGTTCTATTTTTATTTTGTGGGGGGAAAAAGCACTTTGACCTCCATTAATAAGAACTGTGTTTAACAGCATAAACTATCCGTCTGGGGATATAACTCCCTCACAGAGCAAATGAGACCCAGGGTTTGATTCCCGGCACATCCACACCCACCAAAAAAAAAAAAAAAAGTATAAACAATCAACAATCATTGTTTCACATATAGCTCTTGGAAATGCTCAACTAACTGCTAATCTTCCCAAAAGGATTTTGCAAAAAAATGGAGAATTGGGTATTGCTTATTATCTAGTGATTGCATTTATAGCCATCCTTTTTATATTTCAAAGCCAGATGAACCACTTAACTAATCATTCTAGCAATCACCACGTTGCCGGTGATGCTTAGGCTCTGTCCCAAAAAACGGTTCTCTGTCAAAGTATCCCCCACAAAGAGCTTGTTGGATACTAAGAGGATGGAAATTTTTTAAGATACTACTCAAGATTTCCGCCTTTCTAAGCTTTCTCCTTTCGCTCCCCTCCAAAGGTAGACAGGAAGTCTGATACAGGTTTCTTGTTTGCTTGGGATGGAGAGGTTAGGGAAAGACCTTGGAGACTGGAACAGAAAGGTTAGAACTAAATCTCTCCAACACAGGACAACTACTTTCCTCCAGGAATGTCTGTACACAAATGGTCCTATAACAATTTTTGTCAGAGAAAAGGCTGCGTAACCGCTGGGGAAAAGACCCTTCACCACCTTCTCCGCCGGCCTCAAGCCTCAGGTCACCCACAGGGTTTTAGACTCAAGACAGGAGAGGGAAAGGCTCCCAAAGAAAGCTTCAAATGCTTGTCTGGCCCATCCCACTCTTTCTTTGGCACAAGGCCCAGCGACGAGAACCCCAGAGGGCCTGGGCCACGGCCAGGCAAGCACCCCAAAGTAAGCTCCACACCCACTCACCTCTCCGCTTCCAGTTCTCTCTGGTCCTCACAGGATCCGTCGCCGCTTAAACGGCTGCACGTGCAGACGCAGTCTGCGTCAGGTGCGCAGCTCCAACAACAAATAGCACCAAGCGACGAGCGCCACCAGCCAATCAGCGCTCTGACGGTGGGCAGAGTCCCACCTCTCCCTGAGGCCCGTATGTTCCCTATTTGCTCATGTTTAGGGCTTCAGTGGCAGGAACCTTTGGTACACAGTCGTTGAGGATTTCTTTAGGCATGTGGCTACACTGCTGGCCATGGGTCCCCTGTCTCCACGTTGTGGGTGGGATTCTCAATATTGGAGAGGCTCTAGATTTAACCTGTGCAAATTGTGCAAGCAAAAGCTGTCCACCTCCATTTTCTAACATAAAAATAAAAGGGGAGTAGAGTAATACCCTCCTTCAAGTCCTTTTAGACTTCTCGCCCCTTTTGCCTCTCACAGTCCCTGGATGTTGGCCTCTCTGGTTCTCAATTTCTGAGGTGATGGCTTCACATCTGGGGAACCAGTGCCTCCGTGTAAGGCTGAGGCCAGTAGAGTGTTGTAACCCTTTTCCTCCCTGTATGAAGGGTGAGGATGAGGCTCCATTCTGGTGGTACCCCAGGGTGTTGTAAAGAAAGCCTATCGTATAAAGTTGGTGGTTCACCTTTGTAAGAAGGAAACAGCCTCTGCTCCAGAAGGAAGGATGGAATTGATGCTGGCGTAGGTCGTTCATCAAGGCCATTTGCAGTCCTCCTTTTTATATCCCTAGGGCCACTGACCAAAACAATGGCCAAGGGTTATTTCAATAACTAATGCTCTCATCAATTAAATATTCTCTTTCTACCTACTTCAAAAAGTAGGGAAAACCCCTCAGTATTTCTCCCATCCCTTCAAGTCACATGACATGAAGTTGTTCAAAAAGCATAGTTATAAACTTACCTTTTATTTCTGTCACTTTTCTTTCTCTGAATCTTTGAAGAAATTCCTGGATATCTCACTCAGGAACATAAATCCCAATATAGTCTCATACTCAGGCATCAAAGATAAGGTGCTTAGGCTCAGACACAGCTTTAAATCGTTCCTCTCTAGAACCACCTATTGTTTCAGCATTAAGAATATGCAAGGATTGGGTCGGGGTGGTGGCTCAGCGGTAAAGCACTCGCCTCGCACGTGGGAGACCCTGGCGAAACACTGGGTTCCATCTTCAGCACCACATAAAAAGAAATAAGTGAAATAAACGTATAAAATATGTAAGGGCTTATCTAGTTAGCGTTTAACTATCAGATTATTCACAAGGTGAATTGATCATATTCAACAAAGACCTAGCCAAAATATATTCTAATATAACTGCCATTTAAAACTTGGAGCTGGGCATGATAGAGTGTGACTGTAACCCTGGCTACTCAGAAGCTGTGGCAGGAGTATCACAAGTTCCTGGCCAGCTTGAGCAACTTAGCAAGACCCTATCTCAAAAATAAAAGGGGAAGGGCTGGGGATGTAGCTTAATGGGAAAGCACCCCTGGATTCAATTCCCAGTACTGCCAAAAAAATTAAAATAAAATAAAATTTGGACAAATGTTCTAAAATGAGCATATTATCTAAAACACTTAACAAACATTCTCCGCCTTTTAGAGGGAACAAATTCTTTTCGTTTTCAGGTATAGAACAATTCTTGTTGCTTTCAAGTTCCTTATTTTCATAAATGTGTGAAACCAAGCCCAGATTATTTAAAAGGGTATTACGATGAGAATTGAATTTCAATATTGAGGAAAAGGTAAATAAGTAGTGGGTAAAAATAATATAGTTCAAAAGTTGAACATAAACAATGAAAAAGAACAAGCATGCTTCAGTAAACATTTGCTCCTTCCTGTATGTCCCAGGAAAATGAAACCAATATATTCTATTTTCAGTTCCCACTGAAGGATCTTAAATTAGTAGTGTTAATACATTGCAACATAAGTAAAAAACTAGAATCCATTTCCTTATTAAATTGACTTTAAATGAGTACCTACTGTATGCCCGATATTATTTTGGGTACTTCAAATAAAATTAGCCCATGTTTCAAGGAAGTGAAAAAAAATGAAAAGGATAGTATTTCAGACATTATGTTAGGTACTACAAGTAAAATTATCCTGTTTCAAGGTAGTAAAAAGAATGACAGTGCTAGCCAAACCCATTGGTGCACACTTTTAATCCCAACTACTCAGGAAGTTGAGGCAGGAGGATTACCAGCCTGGGCAAATTACAGAGACCCTATCTCAAAATAAAAATAAAAAGAGCTGAACTTATGTAACTTAGTGGTAGATCTCCCCTGGGTCCATTTCCAGTACTGGGGGGACAAACTTGTTTTTGTTTTGTTTTTAAAGAGATGGGAATGTAGCTCAATGGTACAGTATTTGCCTAGAATGTGTGAACCCCTGGGTTCAATCCCTAGTACTATTAAAATATAAAAATAAAAAAGAATAACAGTATTAACTGAAATTTAAAAATTTGTTTCCTCCCTCAAAAGTTTCATTAGGCAGCTAGCAGGCAGGGAAGATGAGCCTCCAATCAAATACAGTTTCTCCAAATTCTCCAAGTCCCATATAATTAGGTATGTCAACAGTTTTCTCAAGACAAAAGCTTATAGTTATGACTCTTCACAATTTAGAAAGAGGCACTAATTTCTCCAAATTAATATAGATAAAGAAAACTGATACTTTAGTCTTTTTATATTTTAGTATTATCTCTACATTGTCTGAATGTTTTCTAAATTGATGCAGACTGTGTCTAGCAGCATGTCAAGGCTTATAAAAATTTCTTTTTAACAGGTAGGGTTGTGACTCAGAGGTAGAGTGCTTACCTAACATTCATGAGTCCCTAGAGTCAATTCCCAAACAGAAAAAAAAAATTTTTTTTAATCCACTAGCAGTTAAAAAAAAAAAAAGGATTAGCTCAAATGGGGGAGAATAGATGCTTATTCTTAGGTGCCATAAATATTTGAAAATCTGCTACTCTGCACATGATTATATATTTAAAGATGAAATAAGGGGCTGGGGATGTGACTCAAGTGGTAGCGCGCTCACCTAGCCTGCGTGAGGCACTGGGTTTGAGTCTCAGCACCACGTAAAAATAAAATAAAGATATTGTGTTCACCTAAAACTAAAAAAATAAAAAATATTTTTAAAAAAAGATGAAATAAAAATATTGTAAGTTGGAGCTACATAATATCAACACAAAATAGAGGTGGAAGGGGATACAATGTCTTCAAAATACCATCATGCTACATCAATTTAAATTCAACAGAGACTGGTTTTAATACCAAACCAGGTTTAAAGAGACAATTTTTTTTGTATTTTTCTAATAACAGCTAAAGCAATATTTACCAAAGTTTGGTATATATTCCACTTTTAATTTTGATTTAATTTTTTATTTTAGTATGTATTAGAAAACTATAACACACCAAATGGGAGTTCAGAAATACAGTCATTTAGAATAAAGCTAAAGTAAATGAAGTTTTTTAAAATTTCTACTCATTTAAACAAAAACAATATAGTAGTATGCAGGAATGGCAAAATGGGGAGTACTATCATGAAGATAGTATTTGTATTCAAGTGGCTGAATTATGGAAAAACTCAATCTGGGGGGCTAGTCAGTAGAGAGGTGTTCTCTATTTCGAGTAGAGATATTTCATCAGCACCTGTTCTCATTCCATGCTCACTTAGCAACTTCCTGATTAATAATTCAACTTCCCAAGTACTTTGATACTGGGAAAGAAGATGACATGAATAAGACATATCAGCCCTACTTGCTTCCCAACATGAACTCATGTTGAGGTTCTGGTTTTGAAATCAGTATCATTTGAGTTTAGCTAGTAGTCCTTCTTGTAATCAACCAGCCCTCCTTGATGATAAAGTGCATTCAGTGGCACCCTAAACACTGTTATAGACATATTTAATGAGTGCTTAAATGAGTGAAGGTGAAGGATAAAAACCAAATAATATATCAGAGTACCTTGAACAATCCTTCCTAAGTCTAAACGGTCCTCCTGCCCCTTTGCCATAAACCAATGGTTCATCAGTGAAACCATAGAATCTGGTAAATAGTCACTAGGAAAACACAGGACACTAGGGCCCAGCCCTTTCCACTTCCACCAGATGTTGTTTGCCTCTGAGAACAAAGAAAGCTGACTTCTCTGTGTTCCAAATGGAATAGTAATTTGTGAATGTCACCACTATCCCTCATCCTGGGTCTAAAATGGAGGAAGAACAGGAGGGGGAAATGGAAAGGGAGGGAGAGGAAGGGAGAAAAGGAGAGGAAGGTGAAAGGAGGAGTAAAAGAAAAAGAAGAGGAAGGAGGAGAAGGGGTGGGAAAGAAAAAACGAAGAAGAAAAGACAAACTTAAGAGAAGTTCCCAGATCCATGAATAGATCTAGTCAGTAGTGAACAGATTGTTCATGAACCTTGACCATGGAAGAATCTTTTCTACACTTCATAAAATTAAAACATTGAAGCTCTTGGACAGGGAGGAAATCAACAGCAATTCACTGAAAATTCGGAATCTGGTAATCTCTGATTGTCCATTTATTTACCATATGATATTGGGAAAATTATTCAATTTATTTCATTAAAATGAGGATAACCAGGGCCACTATATACAGTTGTGGAGGGTATGCTCTACACAAAGGCACCAAACCAAAAGGCAAGGAGCTGAACTCTATCTGTACTTGAGTTAGCCCCCTGTGTCCCTTCACTGACATATCTCCCCATGTCAGGTACCATTTTCTAATCCTCACAAAGGATAATTCCCTCCATTTTAAGTACTTAAATGATTTATGTTTTTCTGGTTGGTCCCTGACTTACATAGGAATTTTACTTACTAAATATGCCTTTTAGAATTCTAAATCTTTTATATGGTGCTTAATAAAAAGACTATCATAGCTGGGCATAATAGTGCACGCCTGTTATCCCAGCAGCTTGGGAGCCTGAGGCAGGAGGATCACAAGTTTAAAGCCAGCCTCAGCAACAGTGAGGTGCTAAGCAACCCAGTGAGACCCTGTCTCTAAATAAAATATAAAATAGCCTGGGGTTGTGGCTTAGTGGTCAAGTGCCCCTGAGTTCAATCCCCAGTACCTGCCCACCACCAAAAAAAAAAAAAAAAAAAAGACTATCACTTTAGGACCTAATAAGAAGTCATGTATACTTACTGCATCCACTTTCTTTCCATCCCCAAACCATTTCAATCTGACATCTGCCCCATTGCTTCACTAAAACTGCTATTGTCAAGGTCACATTGACCTCCCTTTTTCTAAGTGTTGATAGTTTTTAATTTAAAAAAAAAACATTTATTTTTTAAGTTATAGGTGGACACAATATCTTTATTTAATTTTTATGTGGTACTGAGGATCAAACCCAGTGCCTCACACATATTAGTCGAGTGTTCTACCTCTGAGCCACAACCCCAGCCTGACAGTTTTTAATTCTTAATCTAACAAACCTCTTAGCAGTCCTTGACACTGTTAGCTGCTGCTGCTTTATGAAAATGTCTCTATGTGTTATTGAAGAGCCATGTGGAAAAAGATAGTATTGGACTTGTTCCTCACACCATATAACAAGATAAAAAATTCAAATATAAAAACAAACTATGCAAGAACTAGAAGAAAATATTGACGAATCCCCTATACTTGCAAAAACTTTTCTGCCTATTATACAGAAAGAAAAATTTTATATGACTACATAAAGATTAAAAAATGAAACTTTTCATGGCAAAAAAAAAGTTACCATCACAAAATCGAAAGATAAATGATGAACTGAAAAAAAAATACTTCCAACATAAATCAAGAAAAAAGGGACAAAATCTATAATAAAATCTTCTAAAAGTAAAAAAGAAAAAAATTGACAAATCTAAATAAAAATGGGCAAGAGATATTTTAAAAGTTCAGAGAAAAAGAAAAGCAAATAACTCTTGAATACATAAAGAGATTGCCAACTTCATTTGTTACAAGAGCAATGCAAATTAAAATAATAGTGAGATACATTTTTCTCATGCTGTAAAATGGCAGACCCTGTTAGGCTCTGAAATAACTGGCAAATTGTTGTTGGAGATACTTCATGGCATAATTTGAAGGAAGAAAATTTGACCATCTTTAGCAAAATAACATATCATTTACCATTTGATCCAGAAATTCTATCTTTAGTGTTTATCTCTAAGATATACTGACAAAAAGTACAAAAGGATTTTACACAAAGTTATTGCAGGGCTAAAAGCTAAAGACTGAAAAAGTCTCCAAAGACCCTCAATAATTAATAGAAACATTTACCATTGGAGTATTCTGCAGCCATAAAAAGTAAAGAAGATTATGCCTTTATACTGCTATGGAATGACCAGCAGGATGTATTATTGTAAATAAGCCAGAGTAATGTGTCCAGTTCATTAGATATCTAAAAAGAGACATATTTGATGGCATATTTTTAAATGAAAATATAAATCAAAAAATTAATAAAATGACTTCCCATAAGAAAGAAAAGAGGGAACAGGTAAAGGAGTAGAATGATATGTGCTTGGCAATTCTGAATGAATTTGGTTGTGAAACCATATGGCTGTTACACAAAATTATAAAACAAAATTAAATCAAAATTTTAAAAGCAACCTAAAATTTAACACCAAAGGAAACAGAAGAACCTAAATAATGTATATTTACAATAGCCAAGCTGTGGAACCAAACTGGGTGCCCTTCAACAGATGAATGGATAAATAAAATGTGGTATATATACACAATGGAATATTACTCAGCCATAAAGAAGAATGAAATTATGGCATTTTCTGGTAAATGGATGGAACTGGAGATACTGTCATGCTAAGTGAAATAAGCCAATCCCAAAAGCAAAGGGCAAATGTTCTCTCTGTTATGTGGATGCTAACTCACAATAGGGGGTGAGGGGAATAGAAGTTCATTGGATTAAACAAGGGAGAATGAAGGGAAGGGAAAGAGAGAGGAATAGGAAAGACAATAGAATGATTGGACACAATTTTCCCATACTCATATACAAATACACAACTAGTGTAACTCCACATAATGTACAATCACAAAAATGGGAAATTATACTCCATGTATGCATAATATGTCAAAATACACTCTACTGTCATGTATATCTAAAAAAAAATTTTTTTTGTACTGAGGATTGAACCCAGAGGTGCTTAACCACTTAGCCACATTCCCAACCCTTTTTTATATGTTATTTAGAGATAGGATCTTGCTGAGTTGCTAAGTGCCTCCCTAAATTGCTGAGTCTGGCTTTGAACATGCAATCCTCCTGCCTTTTTTCCTTGAGCCATGGGGATTACAGGCATGCACCACCATGCCTGGCTAAAAAGAATTTTTTAAAGAGAATTAATACAAATATAAATAAATACATATATGTTCAGTTATAACTTAACCACACAGAGAGAATTATTTCAGATTATTTAAAATACTATAATTTGACAATATGTTCCTACTAGGAGAGACTCAAATGGGAAAAGAACTGCAAAACAGTTAATAATTTTGGAAATCATATTGTTTGTAATAAAATGGTATATAATTAGATTAATGTTGTTAAGAACTAACAATATGAGAGATAACAAATTGAAATATAAAATCAAATTTAAAAGATAATACAAAGGATTAATGAAATGAAAAGTTGGTTCTTTGAAAAGAAAAATAAGATCCATAAACACTTGGCCAAACTAACCAAAAGAAAAAAAAGACTTAAACTTATAAAACTAGAGATGAAAAAAGAAAATCATCACAGAAATCTAGAGGATCATTAGGGACTATTTTGAAAACTTATACTCCAATAAATTGGAAAGTCTAAAAAAAGGAATACATTTCTAGGCATACATGACCTGCCCAAATTGAATTAAGAGGACATGGAAAATCTGAACATACAAATAACTAGAAAGAGATAGAAGCAATGTTGGAAAAGCCCAGTAACAGATGGAGTCTGAGCTAACTTCTACCAGACCTGTAAGGAAGAACCAAGGTCATTGCTTTTCAAATTATTCCATGAAATAGAAAGGGGTGGAACACTTCAAAATGCAATCTATGAAGCCAGTATCACCCTGATATCAAAACCATATAAGGACACATCAAGGAAAGAAAACTGCAGGCCAGTATCCCTGATGAAATTACATGCAAAAATACTTAATAAATTATTAAAAAATTGTATCCAACATAATATTAAGAAGATTGTGCAGGATGAACAATTTGGTTTCATTCTGGGGTTGCAAGGATAGTTTAACATACACAATCAATAAATGTAATCACCACATAAATAGAAATAAGGACAAAAATCACATAGTCATCTCAATGTATGCACAGAAAGTCTTCAACAAAATTCAGTACCCATTCAAGATACAAACACTGAAGAAACTAAGGATAGAAATAACTCACCTCAACATCATAAAGCCTATATATGACAAACTCAAAGTCAACATCATAGTGAATGAGGAGAAACTAAAAGCATTTCCTTTAAAATCTAGAAAAATGTTCCCTCTCACCACTCCTATTCAATATAGTTCTAGAAATTCTAGCCAGAGCAATTAGGCAAGAGAAAGAACTTAAAAGCATAAGAATATAAAAGGAGGAAGTCAATTTATCACTATTTGTAGATGATATGAACCTATACTTAGAAGATCCAAAAAACTTCACCCCCAGTGTCTCAGGAGGCTGAGGTGAAAGATCCTGAGTTCAAAACCAGCCTCAGCAGCTTAGTGAGGTCCTAAAGCAACTCAGAGAGACCCTGTCTCTAAATAAAAATATAAAAAGGGGTTGGTGATATGGTTCAGTGGTTAAGCACTCGTGAGTTCAATTCCTGGTACTAAACAAAACAAAACAAACTCCACCAGAGTTAATAAACAAACTCTGCAATGTAATTGGTTACAAAATCAACATGCAAACATCAGTAGCTTTCCTATAACCAATAATGAATCTACTGAGAAAGAAATCAGGAAAACGATCCCATTCATGATAGCCAAAATTTAAAAATTTTAAAAAAAAACTAAGAATAAATCTAACCAAGGAGAGAACTCTATAATGAAAACTATAGAACATTGAAGAAAGAAATTGAAGAAAACACTAGAATATGGAAAGTCCTTCCATGCTCATAAACAGGCAGAATTACTATTGTTATAATGGACATATTACCAAAAGCAATATACAGATTCATTGCAATACCCATCAAAATACAAATGATGTTCTTCACAGAACTAGGAAAAAAGAAAAGGCCTAAAATTCATTTCAAAGAATAAAAGATCTAGAATAGCTGAAGCAATTCTTTCTTCTTCTTCTCCTCCTCCTTCTTCTCCTTCTCCTTCTCCTTCTCCTTCTCCTTCTTCTTCTTTTATTTTTTCCTTTTGGTACCAGGGATTGAACTTGGGGGCACTTAACCACTAAGCCCCATGCCCAGCTCTTTTCTTGTATTTTATTTAGAGACAGGGTCTCATTGAGTTGCTCAGTGCCTCAGTAAGTTGCTGAAGCTGGCTTTGAACTCATAATCCTCCTGCCTCAGCCTCCTGAGCCAGTGGGATTATAGGCATGCACCACTGTGCCGGCTAGCCAAAACAATTTTAAGAAAAACAAAACAAAACAAAAACAATGCTGGAGGCACCACAATACCTAACTTCAAATTAGACTATAAAACAGCAGTAACAAAAACTGCATGGTACTGCTAAAAAAACAGCCACCTAGATCAATGCAACAGATAGAAAATACAGAGACAAACCAACACAGTTACAGCCATCTGATCCTTGACAGAGGTGGCAAAACACATGGGAGAAAAGATAGCCTTTTTAACAAAAGATGCTGGGAAACTCATTATCCATATCTAGAAGAATAAACTAGATCTCTGTCTGTCACCCTGAACACAGATTAACTCCAAATGGATCAAAGACCTAGGGAGTACATCAGAAACTTTTAAACTGCCAGAAGAAAACATAGAGCCAACACTCCAACATAGGTGCAGGCAACAACTTTCTCATTAGAATGCTAAAACTCAGGAACTAATGCCAAGAATTAATAAATGGACAGCATCAAATTAAAAAGTCCTGCATAGCAGCTGGCACAGTGGTGCATGCCTGTAATACCAGCAGCTTGGGAGGCTGAGGTAGGAGGATTGTGAGTTCAAAGCCAGCCTCAGCAACTTAGCAAGGCACTTAGCAACTCAGTGAGACCTGTGTCTACATAAAATATAAAAAGGCAGGGGTGGGAGGGACTGGGGTTGTAGCTCAGTGGTAGAGCACTTACCTAGCACATGTGAGGCACTGGGTTTGATCCTAAACACCAAATAAAAGTAAATAAACAAAATAAAGGTGTTGCATCCATCTACAACTAAAAAAAAATTTAAAAAAGAAAATCCTGCATAGCAAAGAAAATAATCAAGAATATTAAGAGAAATCCTTTGCCAGTCACAGAGGATTAATATCCAGAATATATAAAGAATAATCCACAAAGTTAACCCCCCAAAATAACAATAATAATCCAATTAACAAATGGGTAAATGAACTAAACAGACATGTCTCAAAATAAGAAATAGTCAACAAATACATGAAAAACTGTTCAATATCTTTAACAATTAAGGAAATGCAAATCAAAACTACACTGAGATTTCACTCCAGTCAGAATGGCAACCATCAAGAATACAAACAACAATAAATTCTGGAAAGGATATGGAGAAAAAGGAACACTTTTACATTGTTGGTAGGGTTGAAAATTAGTGTATTCACTATGGAAATTAGTATGGAAGTTCCTCAAAAGACTAGGAATGGAATCACCATATGACCCAGCTATACCACTCCTCAGTATTTATCCTAAAAATTGAAGCCAGCATGGTATAGAGATCCATGATATATATGTTTATATCAGTTCAATTCACAATAGCTAAACCATGGAACCATCAATGGATGAGTGAATAAAGAAAATGTAGTATATATACACAATGAAGTTTTATTAAGTTATAAAGAAAAATTAAATTACATATTGACAGGAAAATAGATGGAACTTTAGAACATTGTGTTAAACAAAATAAGCAAAACTCAGAAAGTCAAGGATCATCTGTTTTCTTATATGAGGAAGATAGAGAGGAAAAAAGGAAAAGAAATATTGGGGGTGGGCACATGAAAAATCTAAGGGAGTAGAGAAAATCTAAGGGGAAACAGTAGAGGAAAGGGACCAGGATTAGGGTTAGGGAGAAGAGGGAAAGGTAATGGGGAATAATATTGGCCAAATTATATTGTCATATTGTGTGCATAAATGAATACGTAACAATGAATCCAAACATTATGTATAGTTACAATGTATCAGTAAAAATATGGGAAAGAGAAGAAAAAAGAAATAAAATCAGAGTGAAGAAATAAGTCTGTATTTTTAAATTTTAATTGAAGCTATTGATATGAAACCATAACATATTACCTGGAAAAAAATAACTCCCTAACTATCCATTAGAAAAATCTACAAATAATGATCAGTACACTAGCATTAAGCATGTTAGCACACAGATTGTGGTCTCTCCAAGAAACCAACTTCCTTAGCAAAAAGCAAGGAAACTTTCAAAAGCCAAAAACGTATAAGAAACCAACTGAAGTGGGCTCTCACTGACCAAACCTGGGACAATTTGAGCAACAAAGTAAACAATTATAGTAACATAATATAACCTGTGGAATAAAGAAAGAACCCTTGATAATAAATAAGTAAATAAGAAAGGATGAAAATCTCTTTCAGCAGAATTCTAACTAATAAAACTAATAGAGACTTTTTAGTCACCATCTTGCAACTATCACAGTAATATTTGATTCTGGTTTACTAAAACCAACAGCTGAAAGTTTGATGGAAAAAAGGGATGTTAATAAGGTGTCTCCCAATAATTTTTTTATCAATTATAAAGAAAAATAAGAACCATAGAATGGAGAAAACAGGCACACACTATTTTAACCAAATGATCAGTTAACAGTTCTATCCTGGTTATCTATTACTATATAACAAACTACTCCAAAATTTGATGACTTAAAACAATTTTTTATTGTCTCTTGTGGTTTTGTGGATTGAGGGAATTGGGTTGGGATTTTTCTCTTTTTTAAGTTTTTTTTTTTTTTTTTTTTAGTTGTATATGGACACAATACCTTTATTTTATTTATTTATTTTTATGTGGTGCTGAGGATTGAACCCAGTGCCACACGTGCTAGGAAAGCACTCTCCCACTAAGCCACAATCCCACATCGCCCCAGATGGGATTTTTCATACAGTCCATTTAGATGTTAGCTGGGACTTGATTCATTTCACAATTTAATATTGATTTTCAGGTCCTCCCTGTGTGATTAAGCCATTAACTAAATGTATATTTATTTAGGTGCTTTGGTTGTTTCCTTTTGTGCTAAATTGTGTTAAAATTTCCTTTTGTTTGCTTTTAAAATTTTGATATAATTGTTTTATATTTTTGTGTAACAGTCACATGATGTCACAAATTCACTCAGAGTTGTCTAGCACACATTTTTCTTTTTCTTTATTTAAACAAATTGGTGTCTTCTTTACTGTAGCTTTTATAGCTAAATCAGTTGCGCAGTGGCCAATCTTCTCTTTCTCCAAGTGGCTGGTTTGGGCTTTCTCACAGATTGGTTGGTGGTCTCAGTCAGATAGATACTCTATGGTGGCTGCCTACCCCCATAGTGAGAATTCCAACTGAACAAACATTCCAAGGATAGCATTCCAAGAGACCAGGGCAGAAGCTGCAAGACTTCTGCAGATCTAAGCATAAGAAATAATGCAGTCACAGTTACCACATTCTATTGTTTATGAGAAAGTCACAACATCAGTCCAGATTTAAAGAGGGAACTACATAATGGCATGAAAACTGGAGATGTGGTTTACTAAAGACACTGTTGATGATAACCAATGTATACCAGTTAAACCCTTTGACATTTTTAAATCCCTCTTCAACCCCAATAACTGGGGTTACTCTTATAAAGCTGTCTCAAAGTTCCCATATGCTTTCTTCATTCTGCTTCATTCTTTTCTCTTTTTTCCCCTCTGAATGTGTATTTTCAAGTAGCCAATCTTTTTTTTTTTTTTTAAAGAGAGAGTGAGGGGCTGGGGATGTGGCTCAAGCGGTAGCGCGCTCGCCTGGCATACTGTTGGTATGTGGTGCTGAGGTTTGAACCCGGGCCGCACGCATGCCAGGAGAGCGCGCTACCGCTTGAGCCACATCCCTAGCCCAAGTAGCCAATCTTTGGGCTCATTAGTTCTTTCTTCTGTTTAATTTATTCTTCTCTTGATGCCTTCTTACTGAAATTTAAATTCCACTTAGTATTTTTTTAGCTCAAAGATTTTTAAAATTGCTTCAATCTCTCTTAATATTTTTTGTTATTTAATCTTTTTTGGGGGGAGTGTACTAAGGGTTGAACTCCAGGGACACTCAACCACTGAGCCACATCCCCAGCCCTACTTTGTATTTTATTTAGAGACAGGGTCTCACTGAGTTGCTTAGTGCCTTGGTTTTGCTAAAGTTGGCTTTGAACTCGCGATCCTCCTGCCTCAGCCTCCAGAGTCACTGGGATTACAGTACTGCATCATTTTTAAATGGTCTCTTAAAGTCTTCAAATTTCTTTAAAACTGCTGTTTTAAATTCTCCATCTGAGAATCACCCATATTGACAGTTTTTGACACCTTATTTTTATTGTTTTTTAGTTGTAGATGGATACAATACCTTTAATTAATTAATTAATTTGACGTGGAACGCAGTGCCTCACACATGCTAAGGAAACGCTCTACCACTGAGCTACATCAGCAGTCCACCCTGGCATGTTATTTTGACCATTAGACAGGTATGATTCCCTACAAGTTCTTGATGCTTTTTGGTGTGTGACATAGTCTAAGCATTGAAGGACTGGTTATTTATTCCAGTCTTCCAATTTAGCTTTGTTTTTGCCTGTCTTTCTAGAAATTCAAGCAGGCTACTTCTTTTCTCTGAGCCTTAAGTCACTCCTATTATTTCAGCACTAGATAGAGCCCTAAGTTCAAGTTAACTTCAAATCCTCACTGTTTCAGCACTAGAGGGAGACCAGGCTCAGTTTGTCCACAGTCTGGAGTTGATGCATTGTTCAGCATGAATTGGGAGAGTACTTCAAAGAGTAGTCCATCCATGCAAACCTCCCCCTGGCCCAAAGGCCTCTTCAGAAACCGAAACACCCTCAGAATTCTACCTGGGCAGAATCACCATAGAGAGACCAGCCCAGGCTCCTATGCCACATCTGTAGCTATGAACTGCAATACTATTATACCTTGAGCCCACAACCAGTCAAGAGCAGCCCAGTTTTGAGGTATGGCCCACAACCAGTCAAGAGCAGCCCAGTTTTGAGGTATGGCCAAGACCCACCCTGCTGTGGGCTGCCTCCTGCTGAGGTGGACTCAGAGTCTAAGACTAACTACTACAACTAGCCGTGGGTGATGCTGGCTAGAACAGAAGATATATAGGCAAGAGCTGCATGTCTTTCCTGGCACTGGAATCACCAGTAGATAGAACCAGAGGCTCTACCTACAGAGAAGACTGGAGGCAGGGGCCATTAGGATCTGCCTGCTCAGTGTTAAGTTTCAGCAGCCTAGCACTGAGTTCTATAGCAAAGTCATGAGCTTACTACCCAGTCTTGCCCCAGTGAGTAAAGTTTTGCTCCACACTATGCTGTCTGAAATTGGGATAGTGTTGGTTAAAGTAGTCCTTTGGCTACAAAGACTAATACTAAACTGGGTCATATGAGTCTGACAGCCACAAGAATCTACACAAATCTCAGGGTGCACCTAGGCCCACACTATATCTGGTGGTGATGCAAGTGGAAACAAATCTGTCCCACTGGGGTTCAAAACTGTGCCTGGTACTAGAGCAGAGCTAGAGCTCCATCTGCAAACACTGGCCAGGGGATAGCTGTGCTGTTGGAATTTGGGAGAGGGGTGCTGGAGACAGTCCCTTGTCCACCAAGGCTAATACAACGCTGGGTCAATCCTGAGTCTTACAACTGCAGGAACCTGCAAGATGGTGTGGGGGAAATGATCAGGCCCACTTCAAGGGTAACAATGATGCAGGCCAAAACTGGAGTCTGTCCCACTTGCATGCAGGCTAAGGCTGGCCTCAAACTTTCAACTCTTGCCTCAGCCTCCTCAGTCACTGGGATTACAGGGATGCATCAACATTCCTGCCTATAAAAACAATTTTATTTATTTTTATTTTTTTAATATTTTGTAGTTATAGTTGACACATGACTTTATTTTATTTATTTATATGTGGTGCTGAGGATCGAACCCAGGGCCTCAAATGTGCTAGGCGAGGGCTCCACCGCTGAGCCAAAACCCCAGCCCTAAAAACAATTTTAAAAGGAAAAAAGAAGGTGGGCAGCTTAGAAACTTCAAGAGAGATAAAAAACATAATCAAGTGCAATGTGCAGGTTTTGTTTGGATCCTGACTCAAATGAGCTATTTAAAAATTGTATGATATAATTCAAGAAATTTATAAACTGACTAAACAATGATCTTAAACTAATATCAAAGTTTTAGGTATGATAATGATATGGTGGTTATAATTTCTAATGGAGTGTTTACATCTTAGAAATATATACGGGGGTGAGATTATAGATTAAACAAGATTGGGCCTGTGTTGATTACTTTTATAAGTAAGAGATACATAGAGGTTCATTATGAGGGAGATATAGAAGGGCTTAGGCGGCAAGATGGGAAGTGAGGAAGTAAAGAACAGGGCTAGAACAAAGGAGAATGGAGAGGTCAGTTTCCTGCTTGACAAAAGTGCTCTTGGACATAAGCAGGGGACCCAGTCAGATAGACACTCCCATACTTGTGCTACTAAGCAGGGGAATCCAATAGAAAAATTAAAACAGACACATGGACAGAGGGGGCATCAATCAATAATAGTAAAGAACATATGGACAGGGGCTGGGGATGTGGCTCAAGTGGTAGCACGCTCACCTAGCATGTGTGAGGCACTGGGTTCGATTCTCAGCACCACATAAAAATATTGTGTCCACCTAAAACTGAAAAATAAATATTTTTTTTAAAAAAAGAACATGTGGACAGGGGAGGAGATAAGGAAAGGAGGACATTTCAGAGATCATAACAAGAACAGGACAAAACTCGACCACTGGATTTCCAGCTCTGGGGCCCCTTCTCTTCAGAGAAGTCTGTCTCTGTCTCTTCTGTAGTAAACTCGCTGCTTGCTTGCTACCTTTTTCCTGTTCTTCAATTCTTTGCTAAACAAAGACAGTGAGCCCAGTACCCATAAACAGTAACAATTATATTCTCTACTTTTGAATATATATAAAAATTTCCAAAAACAAAAAACTCATACTCCCTTCTCTGGTTATTCCTGACTTTCCTTCTATCTCTATGACCAATTTCTTCTCAATCATTTTTTTTTAAGTTGTAGATGAACACAATACCTTTATTTTATTTATTTATTTTTATGTGATTCTAAGGATTGAACCCAGTGCCTCACATGTGCTAAACAAATGTTCTACCATTAAACTACAACTCCCGCCCCTCAATCCCTTTTTTTTTTTTTCTTTCAGATTCTTCCATCTCTATCTAGTCTTTAAATGTTGGAATTTCTTGGGATTTGTTCTCAATTCCCGGTCCCATCCTTTCTTTTTCCTAAGTAATGTTTATCTTTTCTCCTAAAGTATAAATCAAGAACTTTTTAGTGTATAAATTAAGAATTTTTCAGTGGAAAATCTGACTTACTTTAGGAAAAAAGCAAATGGGAAATTTATTGGTTCATACATCTGGGTCAAACACAGAATCAAGATCAAAGTAGTATAAACACAACTTCACTCTTAAACTTAAGAACTGTCTCTCCATGCTTCAGGCAGAATGTCTGCTTTACAGATAGGTTCTCTCCGTGAGGCAAGCGAGATGATGACTTCTATCAGGTCCAGAATCACATTCACCTAGCTTAGCTATCCACTGCCAAGTTAGCAACTCCAACAAAGAGTTTCTTTCTCTAGGAAAAAAAGGATTAATCTTTTGAGCCATGTTCCTTACATTTGGATAATTGCTGATACTATTGGAGGATACTATAGGATGACTGTCTAAGCCTGGGTCCAGTCAAGACAGCAGGGTATATTATCATAAGAAAGCCCAATGTTTCCTAGACAAATAAAATTAGCTATTCCAGTTCCCTAAACAAAGGAACCATTACAATTTCCATTTGTATGTTGACATTTCAAATGCAGTGCTCTCCTGGGCTCCAGGTCTAATCACCCAGCAACCCACTGAATATGTCCAATTAGACATTTTATAGGTACCCTACTCTTAAGTTTCCCAATGCTGCCAGGCACAGGGACACATGCCTGTAATCTCAGTGACTCTGTAGGCTGAGGCAGGAGGATCACAAATTCGAGGCCAGCCTCAGCAATTTAGCAAGACCCTCAGCAATTTAGTGAGGCCTGTCTTGAAATAAAAAATAAAAAGGGCTGGGAGGTAGTTTAGTGTAAAGCACCCCTGGGTTAAATTTCCAGTACCAAACAAAACAAGTTGTCCAATACTGAATTCATTTTCTCAGCCTTTCCCCTGTTTTCCCTCTCTCTTTATTCCCAATCTCAATACAGGATACAACCATCCATACACATGTACAAGTTGCATACCTGGGGATCACATTTTTTATTCCCCAACATCCATCACTCCCCACATTCAGTTAGCAAAATATGTCAGTTCTACTTAATATTTCTATTCCTTGGATGTGCTCACTAATCTGTCACTAACATAGGTTAGTGGCTGGCCATCCCCTTTCATTGAGACTAGTCCAAGTCATATTTTCTCATCTTTTAATTTAAGGTAGTACCCTCACCCCATTATACTGTAAAAAAAAAAAAAACAGTTTACTTATGTAATAGAATTTTATTTTATTTTACTTATCATTGAATAAAATGTTTGTTAATTATTATTTATTTCTCCCACTTAAATGTAAGTTCCTTCATAGAAGAAAATACGTTAGTCCTATTCACTCCCAGATTAAGGTGATTTAAGTTTAAATCAACTTAAACAATAATGAATATTAGTTGTTTAAAAAGAAACCTATTTATGGGACTGGGAACATATCTCAGTGATAGAGCACTTGCTAGCATACACAAGGCCCTGGTTTCATCCTGTGCACCACACACACAGAAATACACACACACACACACACACACACACACACACACACACACACAAACTATGTTTGTTTAGTTGGATAAAAATTATCATTCAACTGGTAAGGTTTCTTTTTCCATTCAAATCTGGATTTTTCAAAGAGTTTGACACATAATAATTGTATATATTTATGGAGTACAGTGTGATAATTTAATAATGAATATAATCTATAGTCATCAAATTAGGTAATTACCATTCCGATGTACTTAAATATTTATCATTTTGTATTGAAGACTCTAGTTCTTTATAAAATATATAATAATGTTTTGTAAGTAATAATCACTCTATTGTACTGTAGAACACTAGGTTTAAAAGATTGGGTAGAGTTTATACATAAAATTTGGGCCTCCTGTCTCTGAATTTCTTATTTGTGGTATCCCCCTTACTTTCTAGCAGCTGTGATTGTCTCAAGTTACCCTGAGACAGATCTAACAGAACTCTAGCCACTTCTCATAATGTAGACTAGAGCTAAATCCTCAAAAATGAAGAAACTCATCCAGAGCCGTACACTTCTTCCAAATATCATCTTCTCTCCAGAGTCAGTTTTGTTTTCTCTCTAGTACAAATAGGTAGTATTTTCTGTTCTACTTACAGGTCAAGATGTATCATAGTCATCAGGGGAATTTAGTGTGTTGGAAGCTTACGCAGCTATTACCAAAAGAGACTCCACTCAAATATATGATAGGAGGTTTAAGTTTTTCATAGAAGAACTAAGCCAGGATTGGGACATCTAGTGTACTAGAACTACAAATTTTAAATTAGAGAGTTTTGAAGAATTTGATTAGCCAAACATGGTGGTGTATACCTATAATCACAGTCACTTTGGAGGGTGAGACAGGAGGATCACAAGTTCAAGGATCACAAGTTCCAGGGCAGATCCTGTGTCAAAATAAGATTTTCAAAAATTCTAGGTTTGTAGCTCAGTGGTAAATAACTTGCCTAGCATGAAACAGCCCCTGGATTCAATCCACAGTGCCTCAAAGAAGTGGAAGGAGGAAGTGAAGGAGGAGGAGCAGCAACAGCAGCAAAAAAGAATTGTATCAATCCTAGTTGTTTTCCACACAATAATTCTTTGCCAATCTGTGATTCCCACTTCATTTTTGTGGTTTATCCAGACTCTATCCAATCAACTCCCACTCTCTTCTTCATATACCATTTACTTCTCTAAAAAATAATTCTATTTAATTTAGTTTAAATTGTTTGTATACAATTGATCATAGTATTTTCTTATAATGTTTTTATTTCTGTAAGGTTGGTAATAATTATCATAATCTCATTTCTGCTTTTAGTAATTTGAGTCTTCCTTTTCTTGCTAGTCTAGCTAAGGTTTGTTGATCTGTTGATCATTTGGAAGAACCAACTATTGGTTTCTTTTGATTCTATTGTTTTTCTATTCTCTGTTTCATTTATTTCCGCTCTACTCCTGATTATTTTCTTCCTTGTGCTAGCTTTGAGTTTAATTTGTCCTTATTTTTCAAGTTCCTTTGTGGTTTGTTGTTGTTTCATTTTGCATTTTGGGTTTTTCTGACAATACTTGAAATTGAACCTAGGGCCTAGCACATGCTACACAAGCCATCTGTATCCCTAGTCCCTCCCCCCTGCCTTTTATTTATTTATTTTTTTAATGTTGAGATAGGATCTAATTAAGTTACCCAAGCTGGCTTTGAATTTGTGATCCTCCTGCCTCAGTCTCCCCAGTTGTTGGGATTACAGTCATGCATACTGCACCTGACTTCAAGTTATTTATATAGAAAATTTGGGGGCTGGGATTGTGGCTCAGCAGTAGAGTGCTTGTCTAGCTCGTATGAGGCACTGGGTTCGACCCTCAGCACCACATAAAAATAAATAAAGATTTATTTTTTAAAAAAATGTAGAAATTTTTGATTTACGGATTAAAGATCTTCTTTTTATGTATTTTTAGTTGTAGATGGACATAATACCTTTATTTTATTTATTTATATGTGGTGCTGAAGATCAAGCCCAGTGCCTAAAACATGCTAGGCAAGTGTTCTACCACTGAGCTACAACACCAGCCCAAAGATCTTCTTTAACATGGACATTTATGGGTATAAATTTATGGGTATATTTTCCCATAAGCACTGCTTTTGCTACGTGTCATAAGTATTGGTATACTTTTGCTTTCATTTATCTCAGAGTACTTTGTAATTTCTCTTTTAACCCATTGGTTATTTAGAAATTTATTAATTTTCACATATTTGTGAATTTCCCATATTTTTTTATTTTATATTTTTAATTTCATTCCATACAGTCAGGAAAGATACTTTGTAGACTTCAAACTTTCAAAACATATTGAGACTTGTTTTTGAAACTAAACATATATTCTATTTCAATAATGTTCAATGTACACTTAAGAATATGTATTCTGTCATTGCATAAGATGATCTATAAATGTTCCATCTCATTGGTTTAAAGTATTGTTCAAGTCTTCTAATTCCATGTACATCTTCCATATTCCATCGAGTCCTTTATTTATTTATTTTTGTAGTTGTAGATGAACAGCATGCCTTTATTTATTTTTAATGTGGTGCTGAGGATCGAAACTAGTGCCTCACATGTGCAAGGCAAGCACTCTGCCACTGAGCTACAGCCCCAGTCCTATCTAGTCCTTTATTAACAGTAGGGTATTGAAGTCTCCAACTATTAGTGTAAAACTGTCTAAAATTACATCTTTATACATTGTGTGCCCATTAACATAGATTTGTTATTATTGTTTTATGCATTTGTCATTTAAATATTTATTTACCTATTTATTTGTAGCTGTAGATGGACATAATGCCTTTATTTTATTTATTTATTTTTAATGTGGTACTAAGGATTGAACCCAGTGTCTCACACATGCCGGGCAAGAACTCTGCCACAGAGCTACCCCCAGACCCATCATTTAAATCTTTTATTAAGAAGAATTACAAGTCAAAAATACAAGCGAACAAGTTTTATACTTGTGTAGTTACATTTACTAGTGTTCATTTCTTTTTTTTTTTTTTTTAATTTATGGGGTTTTAAAAAAATATTTTTATTTTACTTATTTCTTTTTAAGTGTTAATGAGAATCGAACCCAGGGCCTTGTAATTGCTAAGTGAGCGCTCTACCACTGAGCCACAACCCCAACCCAAGCATTCATCTCTTCACATGACTTTGAATTACTGCCTATTGTTAGCACAAAAGAACTGAACCGGGTGCAAACTTCATGGATCAGAGCCTTTATTCAGCAATTGAGTCAGCTTCTGATAGACCCACTTTCCTGGTGGAAAATGAGTCCCTGGCCAAAAGGGGAGTCTATGATTATGTGGGTTACGCTGTGAGGTAACTTAATTTGCCAAAGCATGTCTAACGGAGGGTCTCGGATCAGCATTCGGTATTTATCTCTTTCCCTCCAGGGTTCCACTGTACTGACATGGGAAAGGATTTATTTTGAGAAGGATCAATGCTTTGGCTTCTTCCCAGAGACTGCCAGTCTAGGCTTTGATGGATATTTCCTCTGTAGGGATCCTCTTGCCACTGGATGATGTTTGCTTCCTTTCTAGGGATTGTCTCAGACACTGGGAAAGACTGTATTGGGAAAAGATCAATGTTATCAATATGTTGCCTTCTTCCTCACTCTTCCCAGGCCATGCTATTTTGGGGTTTGTCATTCCACATCTAATACCTACCATCTTTCCCTTTCAAACTCAAGCAAAGACTTTAGCATTTCTTGTAGGGCAGGTCTAGTCATGATAAAAAGTTCCTGTTTTTGTTATTCTGGGATCATCTTCATTTTTCTTTATTTTTGGAGAATTCTTTATTTTTTTCTTTCACCACTTGAATTATGACATAGAATTCTTTATTTTTTCTTTCACCATTTAAATTATGACACTGGCTGTGGGCTCCATGATTTCTGATGAGAAACCAACTGTTAATATTGAGTATTTCTTATCCATGATCAGTCACTATGCTCTTACTAGTCTCAAAACTGTTTTTTTCTTTCAATAATTTGATTTTAATATTTCTTGCTGTGAATCTCTTTGAATTTATCCTTCCTAGATTTCATTGCATTTTTTAGGTGTATGGATTCATATCACTTTTCAGCTTTTACTTTAAACATTCTTTACACTCCTTTCTTTTCTCCTCTCCTTTTGGATTTCCCATTATGCATGTGTTTGCTTAGATGGTGTCCCACAGTTCACATAGCTCTTTCCACTTTTCTTCCTTCTTTATTCTTTCAGTTATTCAAACTGGATTACTTCAGTTGACCTATCTTCAAGTTCCCTACTCTTTCCTGCTCAAATCTGCTATTGAATCTCTCTTAGTGAATTTTTCATTTCAATTATTGTACTTTTCAACTTCAGAAATTCTATTTGGTTTCCTTTCTTAATTTCTATCTATTTAATTATAACCTCCATTGAAAAATCAAGTTCTTCTGGTTTCTTTTAGTTCTTGCTCATGGTTTCCTTTAACTGTTTGAACATATTTAAAACAGTTGATTTGAAGCCTTTGTCTAGCAATTCTAATGTCTGGGCTTCCTAAAGATCCTTCTAACATTTTCCCCCTGAAAATATGATGTATTTTTTTTTCTTTGTATGCCTCATATTTGTTCGTTGATAACTAGACATTTTGCAAATTACAATGTGACAATTCTGGATACCAGATTCTTCCCTTTCACACCAGGGCTTGTTGTTGCTGTTTATTGTGACTAATTTTTGTTTCTTTAGTGACTATCCTGAACTAATTCTATGAAGTCTGTATTCTTTGTTTTGTGGCCACTGAATTCTCTATTGGTTTAGTGGTCAGTTAGTGATTTCATTTATTAAATGCCTAGAGCCAAAAAAGATAAATAGCCAAATACAAGAAAACACTGTCAGCCTTTGTCAATTAACTATGTGTTGGGATAGCCAGGCAACTTACAACACAGCTTTAGCCTTCACTGAACTTGCATATAGCCTGAAGGTGAGTCAGAGAAATGTTTTGGGGTCTTTTCTGAGCATACCTCCAGATCAGGACATGTGTATGGCTTTCTAGATTCTCCAGAATCAAAGGAAGCTTTTCAGAGCCCTTATTCCCTCAAGAAACTCCTTCCTCAGCTTCTTTCTTCCCAGTATTATTGATCTGTTTATTTCTTGCTTCATCTGCCCTCTCTGCAACCTGTGGCAACAGTTGATGTGTGTGTTTTAATGTTTTTGACAAACACTGCCCTAGAGAAGTGCTGAAGCAGATGAAACTAAGACAAGTCCTTAGCTGAACCTTCAAGGAACCACCAGACAGGTCAAAACATACAACTACATCAGGAATGTGGGCTGCCATCTTCAAAGCCACCAACCTGGGGAGTAGATGACCATAGAACTCTGACCAAAATTCAGTAGTTTTTTCCCCCAGTATTTCTCTGGCTGTTGTAAGATTTTTAAAAATGATTATTTCTAGTTTCAAAAAAAAAAAAAAAAAGGCGATTCCAATAGTTTTGCCAGCTTATTCATTGCCTTTATGGACAAAGTTACCAAGTTCCCTACTTGCTACTTTTGTGGACAACACTCCATATCACTTACTTCTGAACTTCCCCATCTTATTTTTCTCAGTCTGGAATGCAGAGAATAAGAAAATTTGCTATCTCTGAAACTATCAAAAGAATGTAATGTTGATTTGAAAGCAGGGCCAGAGAACAGTTGCAAAAGCACTAGATAGACATCATCAACAAAGTAACTTTTATCTTTCTTAAAGGCAACATACACAAAATCACCTAGGTTGTATTCATTGGGTACTCAATAACAGAGCCAGTATTTGATAAAAGTTTGAAAACACAGGCTTTGGGATAAGACCTTAATTTTTGAATTACAGATATTTTGCCACTTGAAAGGTGTTTAGCCTTGGCAAATCACTTAAATTCTTTTAAGACTTTTTTTTTGGGGGGAAGGGATGTTTTCTTTGAAATGGGGTCTAGCCATGCTGCCTAGGCTAGTCTCAAATTTTCCATCCTCTTGCCTCAGTCTCCCCAGTACCTGGGATTACAGGCATCTGCCACCACAGTGCCTGGTTTAAGACGGTTTCTTTACCTGTGAAACAGAGATAATATACACTTACAAAATTGTGATAATGGCTTAAAAGGAAATATATGTAAAATACTTGACATTCAGTGCTATCTGTTAAATGGATTTTTAAATTTAGTTCTTGATGACATTACAGCACATTGTTGGTTTGGGGGTTTTGTTTGCTCGGGGTTTGTTGTTGTTTGTTTTTTTGTTTTTTGCTGGTTTATTTCTATGAGCCACTGGCTGCCTATGTAGGAAGGGCTTAGGGGTTGCCATATGGTTTTCACGGATTTACTTTCAGCTGATTTTTCTAACAATCACATAATTTTTACCTAGGTTGTATATTTATTTGCGTTGGCTTTGGGAAATCTGCTGGGAAGAAGGGGGCTAAAATCCCCCAAAGTCTTTTAGTTTAGACACTAATTTATCAACACATAGAAAACCAACCTAAATGTCTATACGATGGACAACTCAGCAATTCTACTTGGTTCCCTTTCTTAATTTCTATTCTTTCTTTTTTTCAAAACCAGGTCCGATAGGTGTCTGTAAGGTCCAAGCACGTGACCACCTAGTACAAAAACAGCCGCGAAAGCCTGAGAAGACAGACAAAGGGAGGTCAGCCCGACGTGGGGACTGCCCATCAACGATTTCTCACAGCGCCTCCGAGGTTGTAAATACGACAGGAGGCCGCGCCACTCCTCCCAGGTGACCTGGAGCCTCGAGCGCCCTCCGGACCGCACACCTGCGCGCGGGGCGCGCTCCTCCCGACGCCGACCCGGCTCCGCCTGAGGAGCGCACGGCCGCAGGGCCTTCTGGGAATCGTAGTCCGCGGCGTCCGAGCTTTGACAGAGGCCGCGGGCACAGCGCGCACAGAACTCCATTGCCCGCCGGTCCCCGCGGCCCAAGCCATTGCCTCTTCCTGTTTGGGTGACTAATAGTCCGGCGGCCGCGAATTGCCGGGGTTTGGAAAAGGGTCTACGCCTTCCCGTCCAGTTGGCCTGCTCAGGTAGAGCACGTTTCTGGTCTTGCAAACAAATTATCCCCTCCGGAGGGTGGGCAGGGAGCCGACGGGAGGCGGCAGGGAGGGCTGAGCTTGCGCCGAAGCCGGCTGTCACCTGCGGTAGTTTTTTGGAGTGGCGAGTCGGCACTGCAGCTTCTTGGGGGAGCCGCGAAGCCAGATCCCGGGCCGCGGAGGCTGCTCCCCGGAGGCTGCTCCCCGGAGGCTGCTCCCCGGAGGCTGCGCGCGCTCCTCGCCTCCTCACGGGCTGGAGAGCGGTAAAGTCAGGGAGCCCCCGGGAGAGGAAGCGGGCGTCTACTGAAGCCTTGGGGAAAAGGCAAGTGTTAAGTGGTAAGACAGATGAACATCTTGATCCCCAGGTGAGAGAAGGTGAGTTGGGGTTTTGCAGGAACCCAGTACCCTTCTCTTTTCAGAGTGGGGAATAGCTGGCGACAGGGTTTAAGGACGGAAGCCCCTTTTCGCCTTGAGCTAGGACCACAGATGGCTTGGTGGGGCCATCGCTGGTAAGCTCTTCGCACGCTTGTCACGAGATTGACTGGTGCCAGTTGAGGATCCTGATAGTGGGTGGCTTGGTATGTTAGCTGCCTAAGAATACTGGAGCTGGGAGAACATCTGGCCGAGAGCATTCGCCTCACTTTACAAATGAGAAACTGAGATTCCTCCGAGTTAGAGGAACCCATTCATCACCAGGCGCACCCCTTCCTTTTTCTTAATCTCTGGGGATCTTTTTGTGTCGTTACATTGTTAAATAATTCAGTAGTAAGTTGTTTTTCTGTTTCACGATGCTGAAGATAGAACTTAGGGCCTCATGCATGCTAGGCAAGCCCTCTACCCCTGAGCCACACACTGAGTACACCCCCTCTTTTTTTTTTTTTTTTTGAAACCAGGGCCGCTTAACCACTGAGCCAGGTCCTCAGTCCTTTTTTATTTTTGAAACATCGTCTTGCTAAGTTGCTGAGGGGCTTCCTAAGTTACTGAGGGTGACCTCGAACTTGCAGTCCGCCTGGCTCAGCCTCCCTAGTCGCTGGGATTACAGTTGTGCACCACCAAGCCCAGCTTGCCTTTTTCTTTTTAATTCCTTTTTCTTTTTAATGCCTTTGTGGGCCATGATATTGAATTGACATATACAGAATAATAGACAACTGCTCAGGGGAAAGGCTTTTATTTAAACTTTTCAGTAGTTCAAAGTAACCCTAAATACGTAACTTTAAGAAAAATTTCTGCCTTAAACAACTACAATTCTTCATATGAAGATAAAAGGTTGATAGCAAAGATAGCACCTATAGTTTCTATGCCTCTAAGAAAACAAAGTTTACCTTTCCTTTCCTATTTATGCCCTTTAGAGCTCTGAGAACAGTTAGAAAATCGTTTTTCCCCTCATAATCTTAAGTACTGTCTATTGCAGTTACATAAAAATTGCTGTTAATTGTGATTTTTAAATTTATTTTATAATACCCTAAATATTTACAATAATGGATAAAATTAGCACAGAAAGATAGGAATACCAACCTGAATTGCAAATTAAAATGATACTCTATAATATTTTTTTAGAAGAATAGGGCTGGGAATGTATCTGAGAGGTAGAGCACTTGCCTAGCATGCTTAAGGTCCTGGATTCTATCCCCAGTACCAGAAAGAAGAAAGAAAGAAAGAAAAAAAAGATATAATGCCATTCAAGTTTTAAAAAAGGATTAAGAGGTTAAAATTTTCTACCAGTCCTGTATTTCTGTTATGGCATATGTGTTTTCTTCTGTATAAGTCCATAATTGAAAGATCAGTGGCAAATTTATCTAACTCCCTTCCTCTGTCACTGAGCTACAACCCCAGCCCCTCTCTATGTCTTTTTGAAGAGGATAAGTGCTTCATTAAAGGCACCAACATTTTAAATAACATTTCAAGTTATCACATTTATCTGGTAAACCGTTGATTTCTTATTGGGACCTACCTCACTTGGTTCATACTGCTCTAAGAAATACCTCAAATTGAATATTTTATAAATAACAAGTTTATATTTAACAGTTCTTGGAGCATGAAGTCAAGATGAAGGTACAATCAGATTCAATGTTTGGTGAGAGCCTTCTAAAATGATGCCTTCTTGGTATATTTCTCTCCCTTCTACCATGGAACACATATGTATTCCAGAAGACTAAATTTTTAGCCTTTGAGAAAGAACATAAATAATTGTGTGATGGGTCCATAGTTAAATTTGTTGGTATTCTATTGCAAATTGATACTTGTGTGTCCCATGTTAGAAGGGATAGAAGGGTAAAAAGGGGCCTACCTAGTTCCCTTTGGCCCTTTTATAAGGACTAATACTTAGTCATCTCATCTCCTTTTTTTTTTTTTTTTTTGAGACAAGGGGTCCCTTCCTGTTGTTCTATTGTCCAGGCTAGCTTCAAACTCCTGGACTCAAGTGATTCTTCTGTCTCAACCTTCCAAATAGGTGGGACAACAGGTCTGTGACACTGTGCCTAGCAGGTCCTTCTTCCTCCTCCTCCTCCTCCTCCTCCTCCTCCTCCTCCTCCTCCTCCTCCTCCTCCTCCGTCCTGGGGATTAAATTCAGGGGCGCTTAACCACTGAACCATGTCCCCAGCCCTTTTTTGTATTTTATTTAGAGACAAGGTCTCAGTGAGTTGCTTAGCGCCTCACTAAGTTCCTGAGGCTGGCTTTGAACTTGCAGTTCTCCTGCCTCAGCTTCCCAAGCCCCTGGGATTACAAGCATGCACCACAGCGCCTGGCTCAGGCCCCATTTCTTAACACCAAAACATTGGCAATTAAGTTCCATTATGAATATTGGAGGGAATACAAATATGCAAACCATAGTAGGACTCCATTTTAAACCAATCTTAAACAATTAGGAACTCCTTATTGGTTGACTTAGCTTTGACTTAATAGTCTCACATCTGTGACTTTGTTTTAAAGCTAAAATATTGAATGAAATATTGAAGTGAATATGTCTGTTTATGACAACTTGCATATTTACCAAAAATCATAGCAGTGTTATATCTATGGCAAATAAATACTGGAAGAATATTTAGCATTTTAGTTAATCGTTGATAGACTTTTCTGCATTATCATCTATATAATAATATCTAAGGAACTCTAATTCACTTCTCAACCAAATTCATCTTATTCCAAAATATTTTATAGTTCTCATCAAGACATTTAAAAAAGGCATTAAATTCCTTTTAAACAACATTCTAGGGAAATCTGACATTCAGGCTAATTGAGGCAGCTGGAAATTACCAGTTTCCTTTCAAGTTCATCATATTTACTTGAAAATTATTAAATATTGGATTAAAAGGCACCAGGAACTTTGGACTCCTCAACTTTAATTACTTAAATTGCTAAGATATTGTCAGTTTTCTGCTTCCTTGAAATAAATAATTTTACTATGGCACAAAATTTCAGGCTTGTTCAAAACAAATATTCATATATTAATAAACTGGAACCTTTATTTTAATTCCTGAATAACACTTAAATTTTTCTATTCTTGATTATTATTTTTTGGTAAGGCTGACTAAAATTCCAGGATCTTTCTAAATTTCTCTTTCCTGTTTTCCTAGCATTCACTCTGTAGTTAAAATATAATCTTCAGGAGGTAAAAGGATCTAGTCTCTCTAAACTCAGTCACATTCTCATATTAAATTATGTGGCAGAGTATATTGGTTACAAAGTAAATTTTGAAGAGTAGCCATCTATTTCTACAGGTATTTAAGCAGGTATCTTTTTGCTACTCTACTCGGCTATTGTCCTTTTCCTGTTTCACTGCCACTAGAAGCGTTGTTGCTGCTTAAAGAATACCTAACCTTGAGACAAAAAAGTTTGCAATAGGAAATAGATTCATCTAAACTAGTTAACTTCAAGAAAACAAATTTCAATGTGTTCAAATTGCTGTCTGGATACCCAGGCATGCATTTTCAATCATCCTAGTCCCAGTTGTGTTTTAAATAATTTAAGACTATTTGCCACTTTGTATATTATTGTCCTTTTTTTTAATTTGTGGTTGTTCTTTTTTTTAAGATATAACAGTAGACTGAATTTTTTTTTTTGTGTGTGTGTGTGTGTGTGAACACAGTATCTTTATTTATTTATTTTTATGTGGTACTGAGGATAGAACCCAGTGCACACATGTGAGATAAGTGTTCTACCACTGAGCTACAGCCCCAGCCCCTTATTGCTCATTTTTATTTACAAATAGATTTGTTTTTTAAAAAATAAGAAGGAAAATAGGAAAAGAAAGAACTGATTTATAGATGTTTCTTTTGTCTTTTAGGTAATCTTATTCTTTCTTGAGGCATATATCAAGTAGAAAAAACATTTGGGATCAGATCAGAGTGACTTGTTTTAATCCCAGACTTTATTAGCTAAGTGATTTTAGGACAATTTCTTCTCTGACCTTCAATTTCTTTTCTTTCTTTGTCTGTTTTCTGTTTTTGTCTGTTTTCATGAAGATGAAACTTATTTCCCAAATTCTAATGATTAATTGGAATTAAACAATACCAGGTAAGCCATTAGGCCAGGAGGAGGCATTCAATAAGTAAAATTTATTTCTATCTTTCCATCTCCCACTGCCTTTCCATCGATTTGTTTTTGTTTTTTTTTTCCTTGAATTTTCCTCTAATATGATACCATTTTCTTCTTCAGAAATAAATTATTTTCCTTTAGTATTCTTTTGTTTGTGGCAGTTCGTTCATTTTATGATGGTCAACTATTTAATTTTTTTTCTTTTTTTTTTTAGTTGTAGAGGGGCACGATATCTTTATTTAATTTTTTTTTTTTTTTTTTTTTTAATGTGCTGCTGAGGATTGAACACAGGGCCTCACCAGTGCGAGGCACTGAGCCACAACCCCAGCCCCCCATTTAATTTTTTTTTTTTTTAACCTTGCTGAGTTACTAAGGGTATGAAGGTATGTTAGCTGATTTTATTCAGGCCTGAAGTAAGCCAATGCAGATTTCATTTATAGGTACTTTTGAAGAGCCAAACTCATAATGAAAATGATAGCTTTATATATATATATATTTTTTTTTTTCCACTGTGTATCAGGCACCTTGCATGTATTATTGCATTTAAATATCAAACCCAGTAAGACTCATAATTTTATTATCCTCCAAACTGGTGAATCTTAAGGAATTTAAATAAATTGTCCAAAGTGATAGTTGGCAAACGCAGAGCCAAGAGTAAGATTCAGGCACTACTTAATAAGCTTAATCATTGTGTATAATATAAACAAATCTTTCTGAAGGTTTTTTTTTTTTTTTAAGCAATTAGGGGTTAAGGAATAATATGGTTCTTTCTCTAGCATTTTTCTTTTCTTTTTTTTTAATGGTTCTGGGGATTGAACCCACGGCCTTGCACATGCCAGGCAAGCATTCTGCCAGTGAGCTACACCCCCAGCCCTCTAGCATTTTTTAGCAACTTAATATATAGGTTGTTTTCCTCCTTGCAAAATAGAGTTACATTAGGCTTAGTTTTATTAAGTTCAGAAATAATAATAACAAGCTCTGATACAGAGTAGTATTTGCCATGGTTCTAAATGTTTATACATATGAACTTAGAGATATAAAAATTTCTTTATGTATTTTAGCCAGACATGGTGATATATGCTTGTAGTCCCTGCTACTTGGGGGAAGCTGAGGCAAGAGGATCACTTGAGCCTAGGAGTTTAAAACCAACCTGCATATTACTAATTTTTGACTCCAAAAGCTAGGTCCCTTTTCTCTCTTGGAATTGTGGAACCAATAGCAAGACCAAGCACTGACTGAGCAGTGAAGAAGACCTTTATTCTTGGCCAAGAATAGAAGTGGGAGATAAACTCCTATACCAACTTCCTGTCTGTTCGGTATTGGGAGTGTATAGATTTAGGGAGAAAAATGAGGGGGAGGGAGAAGCCAATAAAAGGGAGGGCTTATTTATGTCTTTTCTGGGACTAGGCAAAGAGTTTCCAGGAATTCAGACACCACTTCATTTTTGTTTCTTTATGATTCTTTCTGGTTTGGGTCATGGCAACTATCAACTATCATGAGGGGGTGGGGGGTTGTCTTTTAGCTTGCAGATGAAATGAAGTTAGAGATTGACTGGCTGTAGCTTTGGCAGCACTTAGATCTAACAAGTTTTAGCTAGCCTACCTGAAGAGGACTTCTGGCCTTTGGCCTCCTCTCCTCAAAGATAAGCAAGATTAGGGCAAGGTAAAAATTTAGCTAGGTCCACCTAGGCAGCACAAGATTTGGAAATTCAGGCAGGCTCACTTGGGTAGTTTAGGAAGACCTTATCTCAAAAAAAAAAAAAAAAAAAGTTGCTTTTCAGGATTAAGTTATTCCCAAGTTCCTTGTATTATCCTTATATTATTCTTCTGCCACTGAGGATCAAACCCAGGGCCTCATGCATACTAGGCAAGTGCTCTACCAGTTATACCTTCAGCCCCTCTATTGTTTTGAAATATTACTTTCATAAGGTACTGCTTTCACATTTTTCTTTAACATTTGCTTGTCACCAATAAGACTAAGTTAAATGAGGGTTTTTACTAGTTTAAATATCAAGCAATAAAGTAGAAAGGAGAAAGAAAAGGAAAGAAACAGAGAAAGAAAAACAGTGTACATTATTAATGGCTTCTGAATCTCAAAAATCAATGGCAGATTAACATTTGCATAACTGTTCACTATTGAAGAATTTTTCTCTTAAAAAAAAAGGGTACATCTCAGGTGGGGCATGTGGATGTGACTTAGTGGTACAGTGCCTGTCTAGTACTAGTACACCTGAGGCTCTGGGTTCCATCTGCAGAAGTACAAAAAAAGAGGAAAAAGAGAGACCTTAAAAGGCTATGTTTGTTAAAAACCAAGTATTTTCATTTGGTATTTGAGAATCATAATAATATACCTAGACATTTATTTTCTTGAAAACTGATAAATGTAGTATGCTAATTCTCTGACAACCCAGTGAGATGGGTGTTATTAATAATCATCTCAAATAATTAATAACTGATAATTAATTAAACTGGTTCAATAATTAATGCTAGATTATACAGGTAGTAAGTGGTAAATACAGGATTTCTGATTCAAATATTTTATTTCTATTCTATAAATGTTACATCTGGAAAATTAGGATAAGTTGACATAATTATCCATTCAACAAATACAACAACAATGAAACTATAATTTTTAAGTGGTCTGGGCAGTAACAAACAGAAGAAAGTGAAACGCAAAGAGAGAACAGGATAGATAGTGCAGCTTATGGGGCAAACAGTGCAGGTTCTGGACTAACACTGCCTCAGTTTTATTCTAACACTTTGATTAGTTGCTTCTCTTCTTTGGGCCTTATATTCTTATCTATAAAATGAATATTATAATAGTAACTTACAAAGTGAGGAATAAAGGTATGGCATTTGTCTTGGTTTTGATGGAGGGAGTAAGCCCAGAGCCTTGCACATGCTAGGCAAATGCTCTACCACTGAGCTAAATCTTACTCAGTTCTCTCTGCATTTTTTATTATGAAATATATATACAAAAAAGTGCATAAAGGTATTGTGTGTGTATAGTGGAGGGGGAGTTTAGGGAGAGAGAAAATAAATAGAAGAGAATAATTATAAAGCAAAAAGCCATGTATCTAGAATCAAGTTAAAGAAATGAAATGCTGCCATTTCCATATAAGGCCCCTAATCACAATCTCCTATTTTCCCCCTAGAGTAAGTCCTCTCAGCCTCAGAATTATCTTTTTTTTTTTTTTTTTTTGGAAGGAGATTCTCCTATGCATTGTAGGATGTTTAGCAGCATCCCTGATTTCTGCCCTTTGGGTGCCAGTGCACTCCCACCAAATGTAACAAATAGTTGGATGAGGTCATATTCCTTATTACATCTCTCCACAATTCTTTACTTGCTGTCTGGAACATAGACTATAGGGAGAAAGGAGTAGAAGCAGGGAGCTCCTTTAAAAGCAGTTGTAGTAACTTGGTAAGTAATGATAGTGGTCAAATGCTGGATATATTTGAAGGAAAACCAATAAGTTTGTTAATGGATTGAATGCAGACTGAGAAACAGAAGTGCTGTATGATTCCAAGAACTTTAGCCTAAGCAACTAGGAAAAGATTCCAACAACTAAAATGAGGAAAACAGTGGGTGGGGTAATTTTGGAGGAAGAAAATAAATTTTTAGATATGTTAGTTTTGAGTTGTATATTATAAACAGGTAGATGTTGAGTAGCCAATTTACTATGTAAGTCTGATATTCAGGAGAAATATTTAGGCTAGAAATATTAACATAGAAGTTGTCATTGCCTATGTCAATAGAACTTTCTACAATGATGAAAATGTTTTATTTCTACATTGTCTAATATTGTCTAATATGGTAGCTAGACGTGGCTATTGAGTACCTCAAATGTAACTATTATGACTGAGGTACTAAATTTTTAACTTTATTTAATTTTACATAATTTAAATTTAATCATGTGTTAGTAGCTACCTTATTGGGCAACACAAACAGTGGTATTAAAACCATGAGACTGGGTAAAATTATGAAGAGATTGAGAGTAGATGGAAAAGACTGAATCTTGGAATTTTGCAACTTCAAAGAGATCTAAGAGATGAGGAACAAACAGTAAAGGAGATAAGAGAAGTAGGAGGGACCTATGAGATAGGTAGAAAACCTAGATGCCTAGTGAATCTCTTTGATCATGGAGATGGAGAGTGATCCCTGTAAGCAAATATTTCTGATAGGTCAATTTTTACAGACTAAGAAATGACCATTGAGTCATTTACCAATATAGGGGTCATTGGTGATCCAGCAAAACAACTTTTGTGTAGTGATAGGAAAGATAGACATGTTAGCATACATTTGAGAAAGAATAAGAGGATCTTACTTATCTTGGGCTTTCTTTTTTTCTCATCTATTTTAATTTTCACCTTTCTTGATTTTTAAAAATATTTTTTATCAGAGCTTTATAATTATACGTAGTACTTGGGTTCATCCCAACAATGCAAGGAAATTGAATTCAGTACATGATCCCTTCTTTTCCTTCCATTTTCCTTCCCCTCTCCCATTCTTCTTCCTCTATTCTACTAGACTTCCTTTTGCTCATCTATTATTTTATATTTGATTGTTTTATATTTGATTGTTTTATATTTGATTGGTTCTTTGTGTCCTCCCCTCACTCTTTTCCTTATTTTAGTCTAGCTTCCATATATGAGAGAAAATATGCTGTCTTTAAGTTTCTGAATTTGGCTTATTTCACTTAGCATGATATTTTCCATTTCCATCATTTACCAGTAAATGATAATTTTCTTCTTCTTCTTTTTCTCTCTCTCTTTCTTTTTTTTTTTTCTGAGTAGAACTTCTCTGTATATATATACACCACAATTTCTAAATGTGTTCATCTGTTGACAGGCATCTAGATTGATCCCATAATTTAGTATTGTGAATTGTGCTGCTATAAACATTGAGGTGGCTATATGCCAAATTTAGGTCTTTTGGGAAAATACCAAGGAGTGGGATAACTGGATCATATGGTGGTTTCATCCCTAGTTTTTTGAGGAATTTCTGTACTGCTTTCCAAAGCAACAATGTACAAGTGTATCTTTTCCCCCACAACTTTGCCAGCATTTATTATCTTTCATAGTCTTGATCATTGCCATTCTGACTAGAGTGGGATGAAATGTTAGTATTGTTTTGATTTGCATTTCCCTTATTGCTAGAGATGTTGAACATTTTTTATATATTTATTGTTTTTTTGTGTTTCTTTTATTGAGATGCTGTTTTTCTTTTGCCCATTTACTAATTAGGTTGTGTTGGGGGGTTTGAGTTCTTTGTATATTCTGGAAATTAATCCCCTATCAGAGGAGTAGCCAGCCAAGATTTTCTCTCATTCTGTAGGCTCTCTCACTCATCATTTCCTTTTCTGTACAGAAGCTTTTTATTTTAATGGCATCCCAATTAATAATTCTTTCTTGCATTTTGGGGGATCTTGTTAAGGTGACTTGCCAGCACCTATATGGTGGAGTGTTGACCCTGTGTTTTCTTCTGGCAATTGTAAAGTTTCTGGTCTAATTCCCAAGTCTTTGATCCACTTTGATTTGAGTTTTGTACAGGGTGAGAGATAGGGGTTCTAATTTCATTTCTGAGGAGAAAAATTTAGGCTGGAAATACTAACATGGAAGTTGTCATTGCCTATGTCAATAGAACTTTCTACAATGATGGAATGATTTGTTTATGTTGAACCAGATTTGCATAACTAGATAGAGTTATCTAGTTTTCCCAGCATCATTTGTTAAAAAGACTGTCTTCTCCATATATTTTTGGCACCTTTGTCAAATGTCAGACAGCTGTAGGTATGTGGAATTGTCCGGGTGTCTTCTGTTCTATTCCATTGGTCTTTATGTCTATTTTGATGTCAATACCATGCTGTTTTTGTTACTACAGCTCTATAGTATAATTTCAGATCAGGCATTGTGATGCTTCCTGCTTTTCTTTTATTGCTTAGTATTGCTTTGGCTACTCTGAATCTCTTATTCTTAAAAGTGAATTTAAGAAGTGTTTTTTCTAATTCTGTGCAGTCTATTAATGATATTTCTATGGGGAATTGCATTGGTGGTATGGCTATTTTGACAATATTGATTTTTCCTATCTAAGAACATGAAATGTATTTCCATCTTCTAAGACCTTCTTCAATTTCTTTCTTCAGTGTTCTATAGTTTTCATTTTAAAGCTCTTTTGTCTCCTTGGTTAGATTTAATTTCTAAGATGGTGGGGTTTGTTGTTGTTTTATTTTTATTTAAAGATGGATACAATACCTTTATTTTATTTATTTGTTTGTATGTGGTGCTGAGGATTGAACCCAGGGCCTCACATTTGCCAGGCGAGCACTCTACCACTGAGTGACAACCCCAACCATGTTTTTGTTTTTAATTTTAGCTTTTTTGTTTGTTTGTTTGTTGTTGTTGTTTAGGTTATTGTGAATAGGATGGTTTTCCTGATTTCTTTCTCAGCTGAACTACTTTTGGAATATAGAAAAGCTATTGACTTATGCATGTTGATCTTGTATCCTACTACTTTGCTAACCTCATTTATAAGCTCTAAAGGTCTTCTGGTGGAGTTTTTTTGGTCTTCCAGGATCATATTATCAGCAAACAGAAATAGTTTCACTTTTCCTATTTGTATCCCTTTGATTTCCTTTTCTTGCCTGATCACTCTGGCTAATGTTTCAAGGACTATATTGAATAGGAGTGGTGAGAGTGGATGGCCTTGTCTTGTTCCTGATTTTAGAGGAAATACTTTTTTCCTCCATTTAGTATGATGTTGATTTTGGATTTGTCAAAAATGGCCTTTATGATGTTAAATCTCTTCAATTCCTAGCTTCTACATCATTTTTGACATGAATGGGTATTGGATTTTATCAAAGGCCTTTTCTGCATCTATTGGGATGATCATGTGATTTTTGTCCTTAATTCTACTTAAATGGTGAATTACACTTTTTGATTTGTTTATGTTGAACCAGATTTGCATCCCTGGAATGAAACCCACTTCATCATGATTTATTATCTTTTTTTTTTTTTTGGTACTGGGGATTGAACCTAGGGGCACTTACCACTGAATCATGTCCCCAGCCCTTTTTTTTGTATTTTATTTAGATATAGGGTCTCACTGAGTTGCTAAGTGCCTCACTAAGTTGCTGAGGGTGGCTTTGAGCTCTCAATCCTCCTGCCTCAGTCTTCCGAGTCATGGGATTACAGGTGTGCACCACCATGCCCAGCCTTTTTTTTTTTTTTAAATATTTTTTTTTAGTTGTAGTTGGACACAATACCTTTATTTTATTTATTTATTTTATATGGTGCTGAGGATTGAACCTAGTGCCTTGCACATGGTAGGTTAGCGTTCTATTGCTGAGCCACAACCCAAGCCCCTGTATTATCTTTTTGATGTGGTTTTGAATGTTTGCTAATATTTTATTAAGGATCTTTGCATCTGTGTTCATCAGGGATAATGGTTTGTAGTTTTCTCTCCTTAGGGTGTCTTTGCCTAGTTTTGGTATCAGGGTTATACTGGCTTCATAAAATGTATTTGGGAGAATTTCTTCTCTTTCAATTTCATGGAATAAAAACTGGTGTTCTCTATAAAGGTCTTAGTAGATCTCATCTGAGAATCCATCAAGTCATCAAGTGCTGCTGGGCTTTTTTTTTTTTTTTTAAGTATTCTTTTAGTTGTAGTTGGACATAATACCTTCATTTTATTTATTTATTTATTTATTTGGTACTAAGGGGCTAAGCGAGCACTCTACCGCTGAACCACAATCCCAGCTCCAGGTTTTTGACTTCTGTTTCAATTTAATTATGTGATATTGGTCTATTTAGGTTTTCTATATCTTCCTGCTTCAATTTGGGCAGGTCATATGTATCTAGAAATTTGTTGATGTTTTCTAGATTTCCCAGCTTATTGGAGTATACATTTTCAAAATAGGTTCTGATAATACTCTGAATTTCAGAAGGGATTGTGGTGATATCTCCTTTTTCATTTCTGATCTTGTTGATTTGGGTCTTCTTATTTTCTTTTGGGTAGTTTGGCTAAGGATTTGTCAATCTTATTTATCTTTTCAAAGGACCAACTCTTTGTTGCATTGATTGTGTTTTCTTATTCTCAATTTCATTGATTTTGGTTCTGATCTTAATTATTTTCTGTTTTCTACTGGTTTGGGAGTTAGTATGTTCTTTTTTTAAGGCCTTGAGCTGGAGCATAAACATTTATTTGGGATCTCTCTAATTTTTAATGTAGACACTCAGTGCTATAAATTTTCCTCTTAGAACTGGTTTCTTGCTGTCCCAAAGATTTTAATATGTTCTATTTCTGTTCTCATTCACTTATAAGAATTTCTTGATTTCTGTTCTCATTTCTTCTTTGATCCATTCTTCAATCTCCATGTGTTTAATCACCATATGTTTATGTGGTTCCTATTATTTTTCTTGCTGTTGATTTCTAGCTTTATTCCATTATGATCTGATAGGATACATGGGATTATATCAATTTTTTTGTATTTGCTAAGATTTACTTTGTGGCATAGTATATGATCTATTTTGGGAAAAGTTCCATGCATAAAGAAGAAGAGAAGAACATAAATTTAGCTATTTGTGGGGTATTCTACAGACATCCATTAGGTCCATTTATTTGTGGTGTTATTGGGATTGGAGATATCTTTGTTAATTTTATGCTTTTATGACCTTTTTATTGGTGATAAGGGTATATTGAAACCATCTAGTGTCACAGTCTATGTGGGATGTGATGTCATGGAGAATTTTTTCCTAATAATTGGTTGTGTTGATGTTTAGGCCATAAATGTTTACTATTGTTTTATCTTCTTTTTGGATTGTTCCCTTTACAAGGATATAGTGGCCTTCTTGTTCTCTTCTGATTACGTTTGGCTTGAAATCTGCCTTATTCAATATGAGACTAGCTATTCCTGATTGTTTTCTTATACCATATGCATGAATATTTTTGTCATCCTTTTAACTTCAGCTTGTGGATGTCTTTTCCTATAAGATATGTCTCTTGTAAACAGCACATAGTTGGATCTTATTTTTTGACTCATTCTGCTAATCTATGTCTTTTAATTAGGAAGTTGAGACCATTAACATTCAGCATTAGTATGGATATGTGTTTGTGGTTTCCTGCCATTTTGTTTTTTTGCTATATTTTAACCTGTCTTGATTCTCATTTAATGGATTATTCTTCTATTGAACTCTTTGGACTTTGGGAATTGTTTTTTAGTTCTGCTTTGTGCAGTTTATCTTTGAGTAGTCTTTGTAGTGCTGGCTTGGTGCTCATGAATTCTTTTAGTTTATTTTTGTTGTGGAAAGGTTTTATTTGCCCCTCAAATGTGAAACTGAGCTTTGCTCCTATAGTAACCTTGGCTGGCAAAGTTGTTCCCTTTTAGGGCTTGGAATATCTCATTTCGGGTCCTTCTTGATTTTAAAGTCTGAGCTGAGAAATCACAAGTGAGTCTTTTTAATTTGCCCCTAAATGTGACCTGATGCTTTTGTCTTATAGCTTTTACTATTCTTTCTTTATTTTCTTTCTTTTTTTTTTGTTTTAATATTTATTTTTTAGGTGTAGATGGACACAACACAATGCGTTTATTTTTATGTGGTGCTGAGGATTGAACCTGGGTCCCGTCCGTGCTAGGCGAGCGCTCCACTGCTGAGCCACAATCCTAGCCCCTCTTTCTTTATTTTCTACGTTAGGCATTTTGATTATATCTTGGCAAGCTTCTCACTTGACTAGGTCCATTTGGGTCTTGTAAGCCTCTTGGATGTGTATCTCATTTCTCATATGTGAAAAAAGTTTTCTTTAATTATATCATTTAAAATGTTCTTTATGTCTTTAGTTTGTATCTCGATCTTCTCTTTTATCCCAATGATTCTCAGGTGTGGTCTTTTAGTGTTTTCCCAGATTTCTTGTATATTCTGGTCATGTTCTATATTTCTTTTCCTTTATTGCACTCTGTGTACCTAAAGTCACATGCCCTGTCTTCAGGGCCTGAAGTTCTGTATTCAGGAACTGAGATTCTATTTTCTACACATTCTAATCTGTTAGTGATGCCTTCACGTGAGTTTTTAATTTGATTGATTGAGTCTTTTCATTTTTAGAAATTCTGCTTGGTTTCTTTTCACTATTTCTATTTCTTTATTAAAGTGGTCTTTCATCTCCTTTAATTGCTAACTTAACTCCTTCCTTTGATCTTCTTTTAGTTCATTGAACACTTTAATAATGAATTTTTAAGTAATTTTCTCTGGGCTTGTGTCCACCTCACTATCAGTGGGATTCTTTGTTGGAGCATTGTGAATTTTGGGGGGAGATCGTTTGTCTGTTTCCTCATGTTTTCAGAGGTCTGGGCTTGTGACAGTTGAGGTGGATTTCTCTCTCTCTCTCTCTCTCTCTCTCTCTCTCTCTCTCTCTCGTAATTATCTCATTTGTTCTTGGACTTATCTACTCATACATCAAAACAGGAGGTAGGACCTGAGGTCCCTCTCTGATTGTTCCTTCTTGGGTCCTGGTTTTTGGTTTGGGGCTTTTGTCTCCTCACTTCTTTGAGTTGAAGTAATGTCAGGGAATGTTTAGTCTAGCAGCAGAGTCTCTGATCTGTGAACTTTTAGTGTTCCTCTAGGTTCCTAACATCTCATAGAATAGGGTGAAATAAACAATAATAATAACCTTGCAAATAAGATACAGTGTTGCTGGGTGTAGTTGGTGCACACCTGTAATCCCAGCGGCTCAGCAGGCTGAGATAGGAGGACTGTGATTTCAAAGCCAATCTCAGCAAAAGTGAGGCACTAAGCAACTCAGTGAGACCCTATCTCTAAATAAAGTACAAAATAGGTTTGGGAATGTGGATCAGTGGTCGATTGCCCGGAGTTCAATCCCCGGTACGCCCCCACCCCCCCAAAATAAAGACATATTGTTAAAGTAAATACCCAGTTCCTACTATGACATCTTCAACAATAATAAACAGGAATGGTGGTTCAGCAATTGACAACAGTAAAAACAATAACAATGACTAGAACTGGCTTTAAAGCAGTTCAACAGGTGTCAAATATATCATCCACAGCAGTAATGATAGTATCAGTGTGAGGGGCGGTGGATGAATTATATAATCCAGTTAGTTCTGAAATATAGTAAAAATACAGTTAATTAGTTGCAAAGCAATGTGTTAGAAGTTTGAAAAGAGTTTACAGTTTCAAAAAGTGAACAGAGACTACAGAAGAGATATAGCGGGTGATGTTTGTACAAAAGGAGAAAAAATAGAAGAAGCAAAGCATTGAGAGAGAGGGACAGAGAACCATAGAATTTGGCTGTTAGTAGAAGAAAGAGAAACGAGAGAAATAAATAAATGAAAATAATACAAAACCAAACCAAAATATGAAATAAAAAACAAACCAACCAACTTGAACCTGCAAAAGACAGTTCTAGGAAAAAATAATTACATTTTTAAAATGTTGAAAAAGAAACAAGTATATGTATATATATCCCTGAACCAATCAGCAGCACAACAAGATTTCACACACATGTGCACACACAAAGAAAGAATAATAAAATAAATTTGAAAATTAATGAAGAATAAAGGAACTGTCTTCATGTAGGTGGTCAAAACTGTCTTTCTTTCCAGTTCTTCTTGAGTTATGTACTGATAGAGCAAGAGGTGAGGATTGTGAACCCCTTCCTGTTTTTATGTTGCTGTCTGAGCTGCCAGTTGGATTGGCTTAACATTGAAGCCTTTTGGTACAAGGTTTAGCCTCCCTTCTCACCAGTATAAATTGGGATAAATGAGGAAGTACTGTCAGTTGGCATTTTGTTCATTCAGACCAGTTTGGTGCACTCCCAGAGAACAGCTTCTGCAGAGTTCTGTGAGGGCAGTTCCAGGTGGGCTTTAGGTCTGACCTAAACTCAGGGGCTTTGTTGGGTGGTACTGGCTTTGGAGAGATTAAATCTACCCAGCTGTAGGGCTTGACAGTAGCCCATCTCTGATGTGCATCTGGTTCTTATTACCCTACCAAGAAAACCAATTGTGAGGCAAGGAGGCCAGGCCAATCCTTCACTCTCTGCTGCCGAGAAGCACCACTTCAAAAAGGAGAAGCTAGTTGGGCTCCTCTTTGCCCTTCCAACTTGAATCTCTCTGGGTACAGTCTACTCAGCAACTGTTTCACTCACAGTCCGCCAGCACAGCCTAGGCTACAGGCTAGGTGACTGCCAGGATACTGTGGTTATGTTTGTTGTTGTTTCTGATCTCCAGGGCTTCTGTCCAGCTCTCCAAGATGAGTTGAGATACAGAATGCACTTTTCAAGAACAGGTACACAGTGCAGCTAGGTGGCATTTTTTAATCTCGGGTTTTTCTGTACCAAAACTGTGTTCCTCCTTCCTTTGTGGTGAATTTGCACCACAGCGCCTGGTCAGCTCTAATATAGTCTTTTTTATTTGTTTATTGTACCAAGCTGAGTCCTAAGCTACTTTAAGAGACCAATGTTGAGTTTTAGTGAAGTCCTTTTTTGTTTTTTTAATCACCTCACTGAGAAGCTGTGCACCTGCTGCTTTGGTCCTGAGCCATGGTGTGGTTGGAATGCAGCTTTCCTCTACTCTGCCATCTTTTTGTCCCCTCTCCTTTCTTGCTTTTAGATAAAATGTTTTAATCTTTTTCCCTTTTACTAGATTTTGTTAAATACTGTTATGTTATGTCATGTTAATAGTTACCTTAAAATTACAACATATATTCTACCAATATGGAATTGATCTAGACAATACAAGGATCTTAAAACACTTTAATTCTAAGAACTTAACCTGACTTTTTATTTACTTTGATCTATAATTTTAATTTTTTTTTAACCCTATAAATAGTTTATTATTTCTCTCGGATTCATTAAACTGCTTGAATCTGCTGATTGGTTTCTTATGAATTCTGGAAAGTTCTCATCCATTATCTCTTCAAGTATTACCTTTTATCATTTTTTTTTCTTTTTGATTCTCCAATAATGTGCTTGTTAGACCTAATCATTCTCTCTTTCATATACATTAACTTCCAAATTTGGGGCCTTTTTTTCTCTGTCCCATTCTAGAGAGCTTCTTCTTCTTTTTTCCTACAGAGTTTCTTGTGACTTATCTTCCAATTCATTAATTTTCTCTTCCAACTTTTAAACCTAACCATTGAGGGTTAAATTTTGACAATTTTTTCAAAATAAGGTAAGACACTTTTGGAAAATTATTGTGTAGGCTCTCTCTCATCCAATGAAGAGGTCCACAGAACAGGGTAGAGAAGAGTGTGGCTGCAGAGTTGCTAATCAAGACCTCCAGAAACTGAGCAAGAAGCAGGTTTGATTTTATTGCTCAGTTATCATGTACTCAGGGGGTAGCTAGGCAGATTATAGGCAGCCACCAATACACTTTCTTGCTAACTGTCCTTGCAGTGACCAATCAAGGAGTGGGCTGTGGAGCAAGCACAGGGACTGCAACACATGGCCTCACACCCAGGGCTGTGCCTATGGGTAAGGGGTCTCCTGCTCCCGCGCCTAGCATAAGGCGAGTGGCCTGCCACTCAGACGCCCTTAAGGTATGCCATGTATGCAGTACTGCATACCCTTGTCCCCACAAATTTCTACTTTTTCTTTTCTTTATTTAAACATAGAAAGCATAAATATTTTATAATCTTGTTCTGATAATTCTATAATTAAAGTCCTTGTGGATCTATTTCTGCTGTTGTTTCTTCAGGTTCTCATTGATAGCACTTTATTTCCTACATAATTTGGGGAGGGACGACTACCAGGGACTGAACTCAGGGACACTCAACCACTGAGCCACATCCTCAGCCCTATTTTGTATTTTATTTAAAGGCAGGGTCTCACTGAGTTGCTTAGTGCCTCACTTTTGCTGAGGCTGGCTTTGAACTCCCGAGACAGGAGGCTGTTTCAGCCTACCCAACCACTGGGATTACAGGCATATGCCACTGCGCCCAGCACTAGGTTATTTTTGACTGTGTATTATTCATTATCCTGAAAAGATTGTTAACAGGATTTCTTAAAGGGCTATAATGAAGGTGTATTCTCACAGGAAAGATTTACATTGGTTTCTGACAGTTACCTAAAAGTGCTACCAAGTAGGTTAACTTTAAATTGTATTCACAGCTTTAAGTGTACCTTGATACTTTGCAGATTGGCATGAGCAGTAGCATATGGTAACAAATTGTTATAATAGCTCCCCCTCCACAAATACTTGGCATACACTCATTGTTAAGAAACTTGGCAAGTCCCTTGAGAAAAAGTAAATTACTTTCTTGGTAACTCCAACTCTAATAAGCTCTTATTATAAACATTCCTTATTTGGAATGAAACCTAGGCTAGTAAAGCTCTACTATAATTATTCCTTACTTTAAATTAAATCTGGACTTGTCTTCTGTTTCTCTAATACTTCTTAAGACTTTGTAAACATCAACTCAAATTATCTTGGTATAGTAAATACTCCTAGGGCAGCAACAATTTTTTTGAGTCATTTACACCTCTAGGTTCCTTAACTCACCAACAAATGATCTGATTTTCCTATTGTTAGTGTGCTTTCAAAAATTACAGAAAAAAAATTCTTTTTTATCTAATCTGTTTTATTCTTGGAAATGGAGTATCCTACTTACTTTTTTTTTTTTTTAATTGAGCTGTGAAGTAAGAAGTAACTACATTTCAGTCTCTGATAAATATTTCAGGCATATAATTCATTACAATATCTTTAGCAATAACTGAAGGCCTATAGTTCCAGCTGCACTGGAGACTGAGACAGGAGGATCCTAAATTTTTTTTTTTTTTAAAGAGAGGGAGAGAGAGAGAGAATTTTAATATTTATTTTTAGTTATCGGTGGACACAACACCTTTGTTTTATATGTGGTGCTGGGGATCGAACCCGGGCCTCACGCACGCCAGGCAAGCTCGCTACCGCTTGAGCCACATCCCCAGCCCCGGGTCCTAAATTTGAGGCCAGCCTGGGCAATTTTGCAAGACCTCATCTCAAAAAAGAAAACGAAAAAAAGATAGCAAATTTCTCTACTTTTCCATTTCTTCTCTATGCAAATGTATTACTTATGAAAGTAAAATGTTTTTGAAATTAAACTAAACTGCTATCTTTTCCTGTTTATGTAGGGCTTCCCTAGTGCTTAGAATCTGAGAAAAATGGCAAATATGGATAATGATTCTAGACATCTTCTCAACTCTGAAGTAAATCATGAAATAAATCCTGGACCTATGAATATCCAGTTTGAGTCATCAGATCTAAGATCTAAAAGGTAAGAGTTTAAAATAATTTTTTCATATTAGAGTTTTTAATGACTAAAATATAACAAATTATAATCAAGTGTATATGAATTTGATTATAAGATACCTAATTTCTTACAGGATTTGTATGTATATTTTCTGGGAGTGTGACTATTATCTCCTCATACATAAATAAAAATTAAAATAATTATTTATTTATTTATTTTTGACTTAACATTTCTGTTGGGGAAAAGAAGGATTGGAGTAAGTTTTACAAAGTAAGATGTATATCCCAGGTGCTAGAGATAGAACAATAAAAGTAATGGAAGCAGTCTTTACCTTCACTGAACTAAAATGTCAGCAGATAATTTAAGATAATTTTGAGTTTAAATTTTATTTCAGTTTATATCTGGAAAACCCAGAAGAATCTTCTTTTTTTTAATATTTATTTTTTAGTTGTAGTTGGGCACAATATCTTAATTATTTATTTATTTTTTTATGTGGTGCTGAAGATCAAACCCAGGGCCTCACCTGTGCTAGGTGAGCACTCTACCACTGAGCCACAACCCCAGCCCCATACCAAGAAGAATCTTCTAAAATATATATATATATATATAGTAAGAGAATTCAATAAAGTAGTTGCTTACAAAATACGCAAAAATGAATAAACTAATGAGAAAATGTAATGGAAGAAAAGAGAAAATACATTGAAATAATCTTAACAAGAATGTGCAAAATTATGAGAGGAACTTTAAAATGATACTCCTGAGGGATGTAAGATAATATTGAGTGTATTTCATGAAATTCGAGATACTACTGATTATAAATTGCATTTTAAAAAATATAACACTAAGAAAACTGCTGCCAGTAGCTCTGATGCAGTAATCTTTTAGAACTTAAAATTTTGTTTTGTATTTATGGAAAGAACTCTTAGACATAGTTGGTATTTTATCATTTTATCTCATGCAGTTATAAAAACAAAAATACAAAGTGTATCTGTTAAGATATTACTTACACATCACATTTAGAATCTGATTCTTCTGAATCACTTTTTGACTTGGAATCATCAAAATTGGAGTTTTCTTCCCCCCTCCCAGAATTGTTCTTTATGCCATGAAGAGCCTCGATTATGTCACATTTCTTGATTTTCTTCCAAATTACTTAGGACACTGGTTTTGCATTTTCCTAATCTTACCAGAAGATGTCACAAGAGGTTTTCTAACAACATGATTCACGTTTCTTCCTCCAATGGTCCTTAAATGGTTTGATGACTGAAATGACCAGGGATGGCATTTATCTGTCATGCCATCAGGAATAGTTACTGTCACGTAGTCTGCTGACTAACTAATTAAAAATTGTTTTAGATTATGAGATACATCCTTATTTATAAATGTTTGTGTATATTAGAATTAGTAAAATATGACATGATGAAAAGACAGATTCTACTCTCAATGTAAAGGCTCTAAAATAAAGATGCCATGCTGTTTACATTTTAATCCATAAGTTCAATGTGATTCCTCTTCCCAAATGCCAGCAGCCATTTCCAAAGTTTATATGGATCAGAAATTTCTCTTCTAAGCACTAATTCATAGTATCAGATGACACATGTATAAGGTAGTTTAGTGTAGTCTTTTTTATAGTAGCAGAGATTGAAAGTATCCAAAATGTCTTTTCTTACAGGACTCAATAAATTATGGCATATTCATACAATGGAATACTTTTATCCTATTAGGAGGTGGTTTTATTACATATCAAAATGGAATAAGACTTCAACTTTTTAAGTGAAAAAGGTACAGTGCAGAGCAATATGTATAGTATGCCTCCATTTGGGTAACAATAAATTAATACATTACATATAATACAACTTGTATAAATAAAATCTGAGGAAATAAATAGAAAACTAAGAGTGATGCCACCTTAGAGAGAAACCAAATGCTTGAGGTGGGGTCTTATGGCAGATACTGTAGGTTGATACCCAGGAATTATTCAATGCCCCCTTCTCTTCCCTGTCAACAAAATCCTAATTTGGTTAAGAGCTGCAGTAATTACCAATATAGGAGATGGAGAACTGGTTTAAGCTAATCTTGATAATTTTGTTTCTTTTTTCTAGTACTCAGTTTTTTAGTCCTGCATCTAGAGGTGGCAATGTGAAATTTATCTCAGGAGAAAATTATCATTGCCATTCTTAGTGGCCATCAAAAAAGATAATGAGGCCTGATGCACATGCCTGCAATCCCAGCGGCTTGGGAGGTGGAGGCAAGAGGATCCCGAGTTCAAAGCCAGCCTCAGCAATTTAGCAAGGCGCTAAGCCACTCAGTGAAATCACCCTGTCTCTAATAAAATACAAAATAGGGCTAGGGATGTGGCTCAGTGGTTGAGTGCCCCTGAGTTCAATCCCTGGTACCAAAAAAAAAAAAAAAAAAAGATAATGAAATTAATCTTGTGATTTGCACTTCTGTGTTCTAACATCAGGGAATATAAACATTAATGTATGCTGACTTAGTACTTAGGGTCTTCTTTAAACCTCTAAATTCTATGATAAATAATTGACTACTGTGACAATAGGACATAGGTCATTAATGTACATTCTATTACAATAAGTTGTCAAGAGTTCAAACAGTTCTCTGAAAATTTGGTTAACAGGGTAGATTAGATGGAAATATATTTTCTATAATGAAATTGAGGCCCCACCTCAATTTTCTATAAAGAAACTTGTCAAAATGAAAAGGCATCAACTATTTATGAACATGGCATAACTACCTAGGTAAGCATGTTTGTTTTATTTTGTTTTGTTTTGTTTTTGTAGTGCTGGGAATTGAACCCGGGGCCTTGAACATGCTAGGCAAGTAGATGAGCTATATTCCCTATCCCTAGGTAAACATGTTTTAAGGAAGGTAGATACACACAGGAACTTAATAATCCTGAGTGCTAATTTGCTTGTGAAATAATTTGCTTACAAAAACATAAACTATTTGATGAGAAAAAGAAATGTGAGTACCATAAAAAAATGTTTCTGTTAAAATATGGATTACTTTACTTTGGAAATATAAATAAAACCAGACACATTGAGGGGAAAGTATTTTTCATTAGAAGACGTAGTTTAGACAACTATTTATAAAACTTAAGTCATTTTAGAGTCATCTTACTACTTGGGTATATATGAGTACCACCTGTATAATATAACTTGATGTTTCTTAAAAATCTATTTACTTTTTAAAATTAGGATTAATCTAGTTTATCACATATTTGTGAACTGATGCATCAGAAGGTTGTATATACCTTTTTCTAGTATGCATTGCAGCAAATACCAGCTAGCTAACATAACATTCATCCTTGTGCTCTCTAAAATCATCTTTCATATTACCATACTTCGGAAACTTTCTTGCTTGTCAAAGTACAGAAAACATTTGATACTTGTAGATTACTTAGCCTCACCGTAGCATGTGGTTTTCTATCTCTTCCACTAGGTGGCAATCAAAATTTTATATCTTCAACTATAAAGAATTTTAACAACTGCTATGGACTGCTGGATCTGCTTCTCATTTTGGTGAAATTGGGGTCTGACCTTAAGTGGAAGAAGGAGCTTGTCCTTCTAGAGGAATTACATAATCATTTGGATCACTTGGGGAACGTTTTCACACTATGAAGGTTCACTTCTTACTCAGCATGGTTCCCTTCCTTCTTCAAATTTTTTACCTGGTTTGAGGTGTGGGATGAGTTATATGGTTGGAGATAGAAAGGAAGGTTTAAAAGTATCCCATGTGAATTTGATATATTTCACTGGCAATTACCAGTCTAAGAAATTATTTTCCTACTTTCCCCAGACCACTGGTAACCAAAGATAGAACTGGTATTCAGGATTGCTTCATTTTCTACTGTTGCTCTGGGACCATGCCCTGGGGCAGTTGACCATTCCAGCCAGCCTACAAACAAATTGTGAAATGGTTAATTGGGTTTTGAGTTTTAGTCTTTTTAGTCTTCCTGTTTACTCTTTCCCCACTTTTCTTTGGGGCTAGAACTTTGCATTTCCTTTTCTGTATGCCCAATATTACCCAAGGCAGGTGTTTACTCAGGAGTGCTTTGTATACCATACTTGTCTTCTGCCCCTTGTTCACCAGAACTTATCTGCCCTGTTTTTCTAGGACTCTGTTCTCAGCTTATTGTTAGAATGCAAAACAATCTGATGTGTCAGAGACTTAGTCTATTACCTTCCTGTGGCTATTTGCATTCTAAAATAGAGAGTCCTGGATATATAAAAACCCAACCTAAAGGTTCAAGATTTTTCTAATTGGTAACATTTCAAATGCTTTGATAAACCATTTTGAGGTAAAGGAGATATTTAAAATAGATAGCATTCCTCATGCCCTTCAAACATACAAGGTATGCTACGACTTTTTTTTTTTTTTTAATATCAACTAGTCTATGCATTTGTAAACTGTTCTCTGTTTCACCTGCCATGAATACCAGCACTGTAGAGCAGCCTGAATTGACTCCTTTTGGTATTTGTAGCCCTAAAAAAAAAAAAAACCAACCAACCAACAAACAAACAAACAAACAAAAACAAAGAAGATAAGACAAAGGAGGTTTATTAAGGCAAAGTGAGGAGTTCATCTAGTAATAGGTAAAGGTAGAATTTGATTGGAAGCAACTCATTCCCCACATTATCCAAATGATTATGTCATTCCTCTAGAAGGACAAGCTCCTTCTTCCATTTAAGGTCAGACTCCAGGCTTATTGATTTTATAGTTGGTAGTTATATAGATAAACAACAAAGGATGGAAACATTTGAGCTGGGAGTATGGTGTAGCTCAGTATTAGAATGTGTGCATAGTATGCTCTTGGTCCTGAGTTCCATCCCCAGCACCAAAAAAAAAAAAAAAAAAAAAAGAAAAGAAAGAAAGAAAGAAAAGAAAAGTTGGGTTTTTTTTTTCTTTTTCTTTTTTGGAGGTCTGATCTTATTTGTTTATTATTCTTAAAAATTCTAATTTTTGACTGGTCTCAAACTTAAAAGTAGAAACCCTCAGGATAGCCTGCGTCTCTTGGCAATCTGTTCCTATTCTTTAGCTTCTTTCATTCTTTTGGCCAAAGTTAGCATATTTTTCAGACTTCTCTTTATCTTTTTTAATATGATGTTTCTTTAGAGTAATGTGCCAGTGATTGTGTTATAGGACACATGGGGTGACAACATCCTGAATCTTCAGTGCTTTGGTCCTGAGTTTCTTACCTTCCTTGTTTAAGGGTTTTTTTAAGTTTGCGACTTCTACCAGCTCTTCAGGTCCTAGACCCAAAAGACAAGGCACATGTTACACTATTCTTTTTTCCTAAAAGAATTCTCTTTTTGCTGAATGCCTAAATAGGACAATCTTGGCCTTGTTGTTAGAGATGCCTTAAATCTAAATATGACTTTGTTAGATTAGAATTTTTTTTTTTTTTTTTTTTTTTTTTTTGGTACAAGGGATTGAGCCCAGGAGCACTTAACTACTGAGCTACATCCTCAGAACTTTTTATTTTTTATTTTGAGACAGGGTCTTGCTACGTTGCTTAGGCCCTTGCTAAATTGTTGAGGCTGGCTTTGAACTTGCAATCCTCCTACCTCAGCTTTCCAAGTCACAGGGATTGCAGGCGTGCACCACCACACCTGGCTTAGGATATTATTATTTATTACACTGGCATCTTCTTGTTCTCTCAAATTCTCTGTTCTTATAATGTTTTTCCTTTTGCCTCTCGTTCCAGATATCTTTGTTTACTTCACTGTCCTCTCCCATATATCCATATCTGCTTCCCTGAGTTGCGTCTCTCTTTCCTAGATATGTCGGTTGTGATTTACTTTTTGTTTACTTGCCTAGAACTTAGTCATATTTTATCTTCTTCTCTCTCCCCTTCATTAATATTATTTGGAGAAACCTGAAGAAAGGAGAGAGACTATTTGGATTTGACTAGTGCTCATTAGAGCCAAGTCAAAAGTATGTTTTCTAGGTGGAAAGGGAATGAAGGGTTGGTTTTGTTCTTTCCTTTTATACTCAATATTATTTCTAAGTGTGTGTGTGTGTGTGTGTGTGTGTGTGTGTGTGTGTGTGTGTGTGTATCTCAAACGGATTTTACTATTATAGTACTATATATATATTTTTAAAATTTTTTTAGTTTTATTAGGACACAATACCTTGATTTTATTTACTTTTATGTGGTGCTGAGGATCGAACCCAGCTCCTTGCACATGCTAGGCGAGCACTCTACCACTGAGCCTCAGCCCCACCCCATTACTATTTTAGTACTATAAATGCAATGAAGCCAATTTTAAGATATAATAAATGATTTGAGACTTCTTTTAACAAACACTTAAAAGCAAATATCAAATATTAAATTAATGAAGTCACCTGAAATAGAAGAATCTTGTTTAAGCCCACTGGCTATCTATAGCCCAATGATAAAGAATTGATGTTATGAAAATCACATATTTAAGCTGGACACAGTGGCACATGCCTGTAATCACAGTGGCTCAGGATGCTGAGGCAGGATGATCATGAGTTCAAAGCCAGCCTCAGCAAAATCAAGGCACTAAGCAACTTGTGAGACCTTGTCTCTAAATAAAATACAAAGTTGGCCTGGAGGTGTGGCTTGGTGGTTGAGTGCTCCTGAGTTCAATCCCCGGTACTCAAAAAAAAAGAAAAAAAATCACAAATTATATATCTTAGGCTTTCCTATTCTTATACTCTTTTTTTAAAAAAATTTTTTCTTATTTTTTTTTTTTTTTTTAGTTCTAGATGGACACAGTATCTTTATTTAGTTGTATTTATGTGGTGCTGAGGATCGAACCCAGAGCCTCACACATGTGAGGCAAATGCTCTACCACTGAGCTACAACCCCAGCCCCCTGTTCTTATACTCTTATTCTGAAATTGTACCCCAAAGTCTATTATTTCTATTACCTCTTATATTAATATTTTCTCTTATAATCTATTCTTTATTCTCTTATCATAAGATATGGTTTCTAAGGTCGTATTAGAAAACAAGTGAATACCTTCACAATTCAAGTTAGGAAGTATATTTTCTGTGAAATAACAAGAGAATTGTTGCTAACTTATGAAAAGGCCTGATTTGCTAGGAATATGGCACAGTGGTGAGTACTTGCCTATAATGTCTGAGGAACTGGATTTGATCCCCAGCACCATAACACACACACACACACACACACACACACACACACACACACACACACACACAAAGCCTGTTTATTTGTTAAGAACATCATATTACCTCTTTTTTTTTTTTTTTTTTTTTTTTGCTTTAGTAGTGTACAATTTATCTTGTGTCATCACTACTTCTGTTAAATACTGCTCACTCACTACAAATAGAATCAGGCATTGAACTTCGACATATGTTTATGTGTAGCTATGCTGCAGCATCTACATATTAAAATATTTATTATTTTATTTCTCTTTTATCATTAGAGAACTATTTTTATTTTAATACCTATGCATGCATATATATATATATATATATATCATATGTATATGTATTATTTCTATCACTTTTATTAAGGCTGACACATGGGATATAAAGAATAATTATTTAAAGCCAGACACCATGGCAAATGCATGTAATACTACCAACTCTAGAAGTTGAGACAGGAAGATTTTTAAGTTAGAGGATAACTTCAGCTTATAGCAAGACCTTGCTCAAAATATAAAGGATTGAGGATATAGCTCAGTGGTAAAGTACCCCTGGATTCAATCCCCAGTACCAAAAAAGAAAAATAGAATAATTACTTGGGGGATTGGGGGTGGGGTTGTAGCTCAGTGGTACTGTGCCTGCCTAGCATGTGTGAGGCACTGGGTTCGATTCTCAGCATTACATATAAATAAATAAAATAAAGGTCCATCATCAACTAAAACAATTTTTTTTTAAAAAAAAGGGCTTTGTCCTTGTGTATTGCTGGTGGATTGAAATCTGATGCAGCCAATTTTTTTTTTAAGTTTTCTCTCTCTCTCTCTCTTTTTTTTTTTTTTAGTTGTTAATGGACTTTTATTTTATTTATATAGTGCTGAGAATCAAACCAAGTGTCTCATACATGCTAGGCAAGCGCTCTACCACTGAGCTACAGCTTCAGCCCCTGATGCAGCCATTTTTTAAAAACAATTTTATGATTCCTCAAATTCTTAAATATAGAGTTTACCACATGACTCAACATTTCTACTCTTAGGTATCTAACCAAGAGAATTAAAGCCATTGAGACAGAAAGCAGATTAATGGTGGCCAGGGGTTGGGGACAGAGGAAAATGGGGTTTGGGGTTTCTTTGAGAGTGATGAGAATGTTCTAAAGTTGATTGTGGTGATGGTTGCAAACTCTGTGAATGACAGATTAAGAAATTTAGATCAACCACAGATTGCTGAGAATAAAAAAGTTGTCAAGAAAAAAAATTTTAAATGTTCTTGAAGACATGGGAGAACTAATAAAAGAATGAAAGAATACTGTAGTCTAGAGCAGGACAAACAAGGAAACCCAGAAAGGGAAGCCTAGCATTTCTTCAAGAATGTCTGCCAATTACAGTCTTTAAGCTGAGAGGCTTAAAACAGAACAGAGCTTTTGAAAGCCTTAAAGAGATAGAGGGAAAAAAAATTGGAATCTATGGCCCATTGTGGTATATGTGTGTATTAAGAATTATAATGCCAAAAAAAGACAAGTCACGTATAATGGCATAATTTGGTGTGAACATACTTTATACACAGAGTTACGAAAAATTGTGCTGTAAATGAGTAATAATGAGTGTAATGCATTCCACTATTGGTCATGTATGTTAAAAAAAAAAAAAAAGAATAAGTCCCATGTAAACTGAATTAAAAGCCCAAATGGTTACAATCTAGAAATATTGAGTGAATTCAAAATGGCCTTGGATTTCGAGTATAGCTCAGTGGTAGAGTGCTAGCTTAGCATGTGTGAGGCCCTGGATGCAGTCTCAGCACTGCAAAAAAAGGAAAAGAGAGAGAAAGAGAAAGGATTTCTTCCAGAGACTAAAGCCCAATATTAACTCATCTAAATTCTTAAAAAGTGGATTAAGGTAATCTAGGATTGTTTCTGTCTCAAAGGGCTACTAAAGCAAATGTGAATTAATTTTCTCTAAAGAAAATATTCTAGGATCAAATTATTTATACAGTTTTCCATATACAAAATCAGAAATGTAATTGAAAATAGCCAGGCATAAGAGACAAGACATCATGATTGGAAATTAAAAAAGACTCACATAAGTGATCCAGATAATGGAGTTAACAGAAAAGACTTAAACACCCTCAATTTGTTCAGGAAACAAGATTGAGAATTTTGGTATTTGTTCAGGGAAACAAGATTGAGAATTTTGGTGATGACTACAAATATAAAAACTATAATTGTGGAAAATATTAAGGAAAAAAAATCTAATGGACGATTTTATTTTCTTTAATAACTTATATGTTGTCTGCAGTATAAACAATTTACTAGTTTTCTAAGGAGAACAAAGTTATTAAAAAGTTGAAAATTTCTATAATTTAAGATACCATATATAAGATAAATAACTCATTTGCTTAAAACTAGTTAAATTGCCTAATACTTCTGTAGGATGATTTAAAAAAAAAGGTTTTTTTTTTTTTCCAGTTGGAGAAGCATTTAGGGGGAGGATTTATAAAATTTATTTCCAGAAAAAAACCTAGAAGCATGAAAAAATATAATCTCATCACATAGAAGCAAATGTGAAAACCTTACTCCTAAACTAGACATAGTGACTCACTCCTGTAATCCCAGCTATTTGCGAAGCTGAGGCAGGAGTATCACAAATTCAAGGCCAGTCTGGGCAATTTAGCAAGACCTTGTCTCAAAATTTAAAAAACAAGACTGGGGATGTAGTTCAGTGGTAGATCGCCCCCTGGGTTCAATCCCCAGTACCCAAAACAACAAAACAAAAAACCCCACAAATACCTTGCTCCTTGCCTTCTGTTTTTAGATGAGGTCACTTAGTATAGAAAATATAATGAGTTACTTGTCAGTTTAATTTATATTACATGGGGGTGTTTTATTTCTACAAGTTATTACCTAGTTATTACAAGTTATTACCTAGATGTCTGTCTTCCTGCCTCCTTTTCTTTCCTCCTGTTTCCCCCTCCTCCCTTTCTTCCTCTTTTCATTCCTTCCTTTTGTGATCAAAGGTTCTTTTTTTTTAAAGAGAGAAAATTTTTTAGTATTTATTTTTTAGTTTTTGGCAGACACAACATCTTTGTTGGTATGTGGTGCTGAGGATTGAACCTGGGCTGCACGCATGCCAGGCGAGCGCGCTACTGCTTGAGCCACATCCCCAGCCCGAGCAAATGTTCTTTAAGCTCCTACTATGTACCAGACACTTGGCTCAAACACAATTCCTCCCTTTAGCAAAAAAGAAAGCACTTTGATGAAAGGTTAAAGATATTTGGGGGGAAGATAGCTGTGTATATATGTAACCATCTATCTAGATTTCTTCAGAACTCATTTTTCAGGGGAAAAAAAACTTTTTTTTTTTTTTTGGTACCATGGCTTGAACCCAGGGGATCTTAATCACTGAGCTACATCCCCAGCTTTTCTATATAAACACGTGTGTGTGTGTGTGTGTGTGTGTGTGTGTGTGTGTGTTTGTGTGTGTATATATATATATATATATATTTATTTATTTAAATATACACTTTTTATTTTTTTTTAATTTAGAGACAGAGTCTTGTTAAGATGCTTAGGATCTCCCTAAATTACTTAGGCTGGCTTTCAACTTGAGAGCCTCCCAAGACTATTGGATTATAGGCATGTGCTACCACACCTGGCCTATTTTTTAAAAACATACTATTTTAGGGGTTGGGGTTGTGGCTTAGCTGTAGAGTGCTCGCCTAGCATGTGTGAGGCACTGGGTTTGATTCTCAGCACCACATATAAGTAAAAAAATTAATTAAATAAAGGTCTATCAACAACTAAAAGTAAAAATACTATTTTAATGGGCTGGGGTTGTAGCTCCATGGTAGAGCACTTACCTGGCACATGTGAGACACTGGGTTCCATCCTCAGCACCACACAAAAATAAATAAATAAAATAAAGGTATCATGTCCATCTACAACTAAAAAAATTTTTTAAATATATACATACTATTTTAGGAAAAATACTCATTGTTCTCATCATTTTGAGCCAGCATTGCTGAAAACCTTGTATTACCATAATCTTGTGAGTGTTCTACAGGTTCTGGCTGAGTTCAATCTGAAGTGAACCAGGGCCATTTGTTATACTTGTTCTTGGGGGTGGGGTTGGAGTCTGGTGCTGTGCAGGTGCTGCCTTGCATAAGAACATTTGTTGTGTGTGTTGTTTTGGCTGAGGTTGTTCTTTTGTTAGGCTTTTGTTTTATTTTGGATATGCAAGAGGCAGATTTTGCAAGGGATTAACTGGATGAGGTCTAGGAACATCTGGTCATAAACATTTCTAAAGGAAAAACCTACTCAGCTGTTCCCTGACATAGATCTGGTAAGAAGAGCATGAAGGAAGACTTTTCTCCAGCTCATAAGTCCCTAAGACCTTTAGTGGTCTAGGACAAGGACTAACAAATTTTCTCAATAAAGGACTAGATAGTAAATATATTAGGCTTTGTGGGACATATGGATGTAACTTTGCCATTGTGGGATGAAATCTGCCACAGACAGTACATAATTGCCTGGGCCTGGGTGGGTTTCATTAAAACTTTATTTATGAAAATAGGCCATGAGTCCATATTGGTCCCACTGGGCTATAGTCTCCTGATCTGCTAGGAGGAACTGCAGGGGCTCAAGCATAAACAACCATAGGGTCTGATATTGCTGTGACCCCTAGGAATACCTCTTGACTTGTTTCTGGAAGAAGTTAAAAAAGTAAGATCCATTCACCTCAATTTCACTTCACGTCACAATTGCTTCTAATAAAATCATTCTGATCAGAATAGATCTACAAACAACAAAACAATATATTAGTCCTTAGCCTTTTTGTAAACTTCATGCTCTTGAAGCAAACCTAGAATCTTTTGGCAAGGTAATTCAAAGATTTTAATTGCCATAAACCCTAGAGATAGGCTAAGAAAAATAGATAAGAAGAAACTGCTAGGTTTTAAAGAATAGCAAAAAGTTTTGCAGTCAGATTTGTCCTAAAGAATCATCAAAGCTGGGTACACATTGGTAATCTCAACCATTCAGGAGGCTGAGGCAGGAGGGTCACAATTTCAATGCCAGCCTGGGCAACTTAACGAGACCCTGTTTCATAATTAAAGGAAAGGGAAGAAAAGGACTGCAGACATAGCGTAAAGGTATGACCTTGCCCAGCATATGTAGACCCTGGGTTCTATCCCCACAATGAAAAAAAAAAAAAAAAACTAAAATGTCAAAAAGGAATTGTCGTAAGAATTTTTCTGTATTAAGAATTCTTTTTAGCCAGTTGTGGTGACACGTTCCTGTAATCTCAGTGACTGGGGAGGCTGAGACAGAAGATCAAAAATTTGAGACCAACTTCAGCAACTTAGTGAGGCCCTAAGTAATTTAGTGAGAACCTGTTTCAAAATTAAAAAAATAAGGGCTAGGGATGTGGCTCAGTGGTTAAGTGCCTCTGGGTTTAATCCCTAGAACCAAAATAAATAAACAGTAAAACCATTTGAATGTGTGGCTCAGTGGTAAAGCACCCCAGTTTAAAAAAACAAAAACCTTTCTAAACATCATCTTAAATAAACTTGTATTCTTTACATGTAAATCATTTTACCAATATAGTTTTTGTTTTGAGGGGTTTTGGGTGGTGGTGATGGTGGTAGTAGGTTTTTTTGTTTGTTTGCTTACTTGTTTGTTTTGCAATACTGGGATTGAACCCAGGGGTGCTCTACCACCGAGATGCCTCCCCACTCCTTTTAAAAAGTTTTTGAGACAGCTTCTTGCTAAATTGCCCAGGCTGGCTTCAAACTTGGAATCCTCCTACTTCAGCCTCCTAAATCACTGGGATTACACATGGGTACCACTGTGCCTCACTTAACACTGTTTGAATATTAAGCCATTTCCAATTTTAATTAGTTTAAATGCTGTGATTAGTAGTTTCTACATAATTTTAATACCACATTTTGATCTCAATTCTTAATGGATAATAAACACTATTAAGGTTCTTGATACATAGAGCCGAATTGCCTTCTAGAAAGAGTGTACCAGTTTATACTCCTACCAGCCACTTGTAAAAGTTCCTATTTCAATATATACCCTTTCTAGCACTGTTTGTTTTCTTTGTTTCCTAATATATTTCTTGTATTTTGCTTACAAAATTTTTCAGTATGTAAAAGTTAGTTGATAGGAGCCAGTTGGCAGGGCAGGATTCACCTTGAACTCTTGCCTTAACTGGTCTGTAATTTTTTCTGGGTCTGGTCTGCTCAATAACATGCCATACAACTAGCAGTGGGTTCTGGTCGGCCTTCTATAATATTTGCTATCTGAGTTGAAAATACATGCATCAGCTGTGCACAGTGGCACCCACCTGTAATCCCAGCAGCTCTGAAGACTGAGGCAGTAGGATCTCAAGTTCAAAGCCAGTCTTAGCAGTGGCGAGGCGCTAAATAACTCAGTGAGACTATGTATCTAAATAAATACAAAATAGGGCTGGGATGTGGCTCAGTGGTCAAGTGCCCCTGGGTTCAATCTCCAGTACCCCACTCCCCCAAAAAAGAAAATACATGCATCATCACCTGGATGGCCAGGTTAAGTTGACTATTTGTTTTTAGTGTCTTCTGTAAAGCAGAAGTTCTCTTAGTCCATCTACCTTTTTTGAGAGCCATGATGAAGGCTTGGCATATAGAATCCATTTCTTTCTGTTTTGTGCTGCTATAGAAGAACACCTGAGACTGAGTAATTTATAAAGAACAGAAATCTATTTTCTCACAGTTCTAGAGGCTGAGAAGTTTGAAATCAAGGCACCAGCTTTTGGTTTGTTTGAGGGGCCTCTTGCTGCATTTTTCAGAAAAGCTGAAGAGCAAGCTAATCGAATGCTGTGTGAAGCTTCTATTAAAAAGGCCTTGATATTAATGAGGGAGGTGCCCTCATGGCCTCTTCACCCCTTATAGGCCCCATCTCTCACCATCACATTGGCAAACCTGAATATTGAAGGAGACACATTTGAACTATAGCATTTTATGAGACAAATATGAGTTGCCACGCCCTGCCCCCATCTGTTTAGAGAGTATATGTAGGTTTCTTTTTGTTTGTGTATTTTCAATTTCTAGATAATTGAGATGACAGAAGCAGACTGGATTTGGTGGCACGCACTTAGTAGTCCCAACTACTTGAGAATTGCTTGAGCCCAGGAGTTGAGGACAGTTTAGGCAACATAGCAAGACCCTGTGTCCAAATGAAATAAAATAAAAAATAACATAATAAGACAAAAGCCATTTTAGTACTTATCTGAACAATCAGATATGTTTATTAAACATTTCTTTCTCTACATTTAATATTTATTGAGTTTTTTTACCTTTTCATTATCTTTCTAGTTTCTAAGGAAAGGAATTTTAGTTGAAATGCTAGTCTGTCGTTTTTCTTATTCCTTACTTTTCTTTTTTCCCATGGGGAATAGTTATGAAACTGGACATTTTATCTTTTTCAGAAATTCTTCTGGTAGGTTGTGTAAGAGGGCGGGTAAAATTGGCATGGCATTGCTGGCTGAAGCCCTTTGTTAGGATTAAAACAAGCTCTTCATTTCAGGATATTGTTAATACTACTCTTATTAATTATTATACTTAAGTAAATTGAGACAATTTATGATTTATTTTGGCATTCTCATAAAGTGGATAAAGAAGCAGCTGCTTGGAGAACTGTGCCCTCTTGGGAAATTTCCCACATTCCTAATCTTTTGTGGAGTGTCACTCATCATGTCCTCTTTGGAACTGCTCTTTCTGAACTGAAGATGAAATGGAGTGACTGTGTTACTCTTTATATTAACTTAGAGAAAAACTGAAGAATTGTTTGTTGGTATTTACTTGCAAGTACATCTAGCATCTTAACTTGATTGAAATGTTCCTAGTATTTATACAATTCTCTAATCCTTATACAGTGTTGATACTAAAAAAGAAAACAGAAAAACTGAAACTTTGCATTTCTTTTACTGATCCTTTTGTTGGCCGTAAAAGAAAAGATTATTTGTCTTTAGCACAATAGAATTAAAACAATAATTATTAGAAATTTTAAGAAAGAAAATTTGAAAGCATGAATTGCATCAAAAAGAATTTCAAAACTCATTCTTAAAGGAATTTTCAGGTTAGGTTCTTCATGTTTTTGAAGATGTTTACTTGCAGCTAAATAACAGCATAAAATTCTAAAATAGGGAACTCATAACCTTCAACCCAGGTATTTATCAAATTTAATTTTTTCTCATATTTTTCATCATACACTCTTCTCAGTTAAAAAACAATAACAGTCTAAAAAATGGGACTGCATATGTATGTATGCATATTCATTTGCAAATTATGTACATACATTTATTTGTATATTTCCTATTAAAAACACATAATAATGAAAGTTTCAATAAATATTTACTACCGGTGCAGTAAAATTTCTGTTTTCACTTTATAATACCAATAATAATTCAGTATGTTTTCTTTTTTTCAATTTTATATTTTGTCATGCAGTAATTCAGACCAATTTGAAGTTTACTTCACTTTCATCCAACAATTATATGGAAAATTTTGTTGAAATTTTCCTAGTCAATTTTTTTGGGGGCGTGGGGAATACCAGGTATTGAACCCAGGGACACTCAATCCCTGAGCCACATCCCCAGCCCTATTTTGTATTTTTTAGAGACAGGGTCTCACTGAGTTGCTTAGCACCTCAAGATTGCTGACTGGCTTTGAACTCACGATCCTCCTGCCTCAGCCTCCTGAGCCGCTGGGATTACAGGCTTGCGCCACCACACACAACCTAATAGCATGTGGTAATTGCAGTCTGGTTATCTGTGTTCCGATATACCATGCTATTTCTAAAGCTCAAATTACTAGTGTTTTTGTTGATTCAATACTGTTAATTTGTAAACAACCATTAGTTTTTTTCACCTTTCTTGGCTCTCTTTCCAGTCCCCCAGCCTCTTTTCCTCTTTTCCATTTCTCTGCCTTTCCCTTCATTCTTGACACCTCCTTACTCTATTTATTGCCCAGTTCCAGCAACAATGTCCCTGGTAGACAGACAGACACACACACACACAAACACACACACATTGATTTAGAGGGAATCCTCAAAAGGTAGCAGATCTCTCTGCTAGAGAAATGAGAGAGGATTAATGGACAGAATCACCCTTTCCAAATTAACTGGTAGAGAAATCAAAGCTGCTGCAACTCAGCGCATTCTCGACAGAGTGGAAGAGCTACCTCACTGGTCTGAAAGCTCCACAGGAGGAGTGCTGAACACTTCAGGAAGGTCCTAAAGCCTTTCTGTGTCCATTCCTTCATGGTGTCAGTTTGGAAGTCACACTGGGCAGAAAAATACAAAAGTGAAAGAAGCATTGGCTACATCTTGAAAATATATTAGAATAAAAACTGTTTAGTGTTTGTTTTTATATATTGTTTTATTTGATGCTTTACAATGTTTGTAAGTCTCCACATTTGAAATATATTGAATATTCACTGATTTTAGAACATTTTATACTTCAGAACACTTTTGTGAGTGCATGTGTATATATGGTACTAGGGGTTGAACCTAAGTTACTTTACCACTGAGCTATATCCCCTGCCTTTTCTTTCTTTTTTGTAGTTGTAGATAGATAGCATGCTTTATTTTGTTTATTTTTATGTGGTGCTAAGGATGGAACCACTTACCTGCTAGGCAAGTGCTCTGCCACCACCCCCAGCCCATTTTTAATATTTTATGTTGAGAGAGGATCTTGCTAAATTCCAGAGGCTAGCCTTGAACTTTTGATCCTCCTGCCTCACCTGCTGGAATTACAAGTATACACCACTACACCTGAACTGAACACTTAATTAAAATATTTGTATTAATACATATATTCATGAAATAAACACCAAGATACTAGTAGTTCCATTTGCTTTAGTACTTTATTCCTTTGATTTCTTTGTTATGTTTGATAACAGATTCAAAGGCCATTTAAATTCTTCATTTGAAAGTTTTTTAGTTTAGAAAATTTTGAATCCATGCATACTCATATT